>NC_092877.1:215416115-216098615 GCF_028372415.1 Notamacropus eugenii | reverse complement strand
AGGATAAATAACTTGACAAGATTCTCTAAACTGTTGTCTCTTCATACATGTAAGCAAAGACATGGTGAGAGCATAGGGAGAAGGCAAAGCCTCAGATGATATAATAGAGCTCTAAATGATTCCGAAACAGCCTCTTGAAAGGTCAAAAATGAAGTTGTGTTGGCTACATAACACCATGCACTTCGGGTTTTTTTTCTCTGAATCGGGGTCAGCTAATTTGGCATTTTGTCAGAACATCCTGAGTTGATTTTGCCTCAAGGAATCATCAGAAAGATTGTAACTATTGTACAAAGGCTTTATCCCAAAGCTTTGTATTGTTCAAGGTGAAAGGTTTGTTTATTTGTTGTTTAAAATTTACAGTACAAATTAAGAGGTAAACATAAAGAGGCAAGCAGTTGTAGGAGTTTTATCAGGCACCACTGTGAATTTACTTTGACTCAGGAATCATGAAGCAACTCTAGTCATACACCAAAGTACCTCGGATAGTGGACAGCTCCTGAAATGATGACAACATTTAGAGCAAGAACTTGGGGGAAGGGAAGAGGAAGTCTGAATATGTATGAGGAACTCTGAATGTGGCAGCTCCACAGATGGGCAACTCATCTGTAACTCAGAGTTTTAAAGAACTCTCTGGGGTGCTGGAGAAGTAAATGCCTTTTTTCGTGTTCATACAGTAATTATGTGTCAGCTAGGTGTCATAGGCAGCCAGGTGTCATAGTGGATAGAGTTTTGGACCTGGAGTCAGGAAGAACTAAGTCAAAATATGACCTCAGGCAGCAGGTGTGTGATTGTAGGCAAGTCATCTAACCTCTGTTTGCCTTAGTTTCCTCATCTGTAAAATGAGGATAATAATAGCACCTACCTCCCAGTGTTGTGAGGATCAAATGAGATAATTATTGCAAAGCTCTTATCACAGTATCTGAAACATAGCAAGTGCTATCTAAATGTTACTGGTTATTAGCATTTATTATTCTTTCACAGCATAAAATATATCAAGACTTTTGGGTAATGTACTTGTAAATCATTTTGCAAATCTTAAAGAATTACATAAATGTTAGCTATTATGTTAAAGGGTGGACTTGAAACCAGGTCTTCATGATTCCAAGAATTGTAATTTCTCTCCTACACAGTATATGCTCAAATTTTTGTTGAATTGGAAGTGATAAAGATAAATTAGGGTGATTTCACTAATGACTATAAATATGCAGCAGATAATTATTCCTAGAGAATGAAAAGTTTTAAAACAATTTCATATGCCAATAAATTCCAAGAGGAAAACATTAATCTGTTTTGCTTAGCTTGTAAAGGTTGAAAGTAAGCATTTTGTGTATGTGTGTGGGGGTGGGTGGGCATGTGCGTGCTGCACAGGCATGCGCACTTGCACACACATACACACACACACACTCACAGTCTGGTACCTAGAAAGCATACCTGTAATAATCTGAACTAATGTTCACTGCCCTGAAAGGTGTCACTTCGGTTTGTTGATCTCACTATCTAAGAACTGTAAATTATTTGGCTAATCTAAACCAAACATCCAACCATGCCAAAAACCTGTCAAATTTCCTCCCTTCCTTCCTTCCTTCCTCCCTCCCTTCTTCCCTTCCTTCCTTCCTTTTTTCTTTCTTCTTTGTTTTTTTCTCTTCCTTGCTTCCTCCCTTCCATCTTTCTTACTCCCTTTCCACAACTCATCATCTCTCTCTCTCTCATACACACACACACACACACACACACACACACACACACACACATACATACACACTTTAAACTAGAGACTTTATTTTTTTTTAATTTAATTCCACTCATGTTAGTCTGTAAAGGATTTTATTTGAACAAAACTAACCCCCTTCTATAGAATACTTCTAAAGTATAAAAGTAAAATTTGGTATCTGGGCCCTTCTTCCTTGAGCATGAACCTTATGGCATTTTAGGATGGGTAGAGCAAGTTTCCCTCATGAGTCTTCATGATACCATGCCCAATTTAGAATATTATTCTTTCTCCTCTTAATATCTTGATATTTGCATGTTTGCTTCAGTAGTTACCTAAGGTAGCTATTTCAAATAAGTGAAACGTCATGGTTTGTTTCATTCTTATATCATTATTTTTAAGTCTTTTTCTTATTTAAACGAGCAAATGAGGGGGAAAAAAGCAGAGTTCTTCTACTGACAAATTTTCTGACTTTTCCTAACAGTCTGAAATTTTTCTTTGCCAATATAAGTGACAATTTTCTGGTAATCATAACTGAGACACCATGGTATAGCAGATACAATTCTAGGCTTGGCATAAAGAAGACGTGAATTGAAATCCTACTTCTAATACTACTAATAGGGTGACTCTGGGAAAGTGATTTGATTTTTATGTGCCTCAGGCTATTCCATCAGACTAATTTTGAGTCACAGCTGGCATGTTGATTTGATGAGATTCTACACCCCCAAACTTGTTCATTCCTACAAAATCACAGATCCTTCCTGTATCTGTAGGGCTGATGGGGATTGTGTACATAGTAGGCACTTAATTGGTACTTGAATGAATGAACTAATATATGAAAAAAAATAAGCTTTGTGCTTTAATTAAAGCTTAATAACCTAGAAAATACCTTTTGTGACCATGAATCAGAGTCTTTGAAAATTCAGATCAAATGATTCTAGATTCTTTGAAATACTTGTAGACTAAACTATCAAACACACAACCAAGTTGAATGCGAGGGGTTTTCAAGATATGAATCCATCTGCCACCATCTAGTTGAACTATTATTTTATCGATGGAGTATAGATTTCACTTTTGCTATCTTGTTTTTTGGAAAATACAGAGACTTGAGTAGAGGCAAGAGTGACTGAGGCTGTGAATTCTAGGTGAGAGCCTTAAAACCAAAATAATGGCAATATTAAGCATTGCAGGAAAGGAATGCAACTGGAAAAGAGAAGGGGCAGATTAGGGGAAAATCTGTGTTTATACCAAATGAGTTGTATATGTGGGAGCATTATGGGAAGGCAGACAGAGACAGAAGAAAACTTTTTAATGAGAAGTTTTCAATATGTAAGAAAAGGACGTGGTAGGGGATGGGTTGTTAATGAGTTCCTTCATTAAGTGAGAGAAAGAAGCCAAAAAAAAGAGAATTTTAAGAGCTCACCATATTGCAATAGCCAAATATATTCTAAAAGGTACTCAATAGTACTTTAGTAGACAAATTGCTGCAAAAGTTTGTTTTTTTCCTGCCCGTAATAAAATAGTGTCCCATTACCTAAATTTTGAAGGATTTCTTTTCTTGAAGTATAAATTTACTTTTTTTATCCGATAGATATGTAATTTAATTATAGTTATCTTATAGCATGGATGTTGGTCCTGCTAGTCAAGCAAAGGTTTATTCTATACAACTTAAAAGCACCTGATAAACCTTTAAAACCGAACACATAATTCTAACGTCTGGTTTAGAAACTGTCGTTAATTGACCTCCATGAAGAAGGAAGTCTGATGGAGAAAAAAACAGATAAAACCATTGCTATGACATTCAAAGTTCAACAGGGATGAGAGTTTCATATAATGACAATTACAGGTTATAGCTCAACCAATCAAATTTAATTAAGGTGATCTAGATGATTAGATAGTCTCATGGATACCATCCCTATACCTTAGCTTGTTAAGTTGGAGACAAAAGAAGGACAGGGAGAAGTTAATGTTTTGCCAGCCTCTCTCAGGAAGTTAATATTTTCAAAGTAGCCTTGACCGAGGCATTCAGTTACAATTTTTTAAAACTGTCAATGGCAACAAGAAATTGCCCGTGTTATAATGCAGATGGATATTTTGTAAAGTATAGGTCAATTTCTCCTCTTACAAATATAATACAGCTTCAAAGTATGTCTTTATGAGATAAGAAGATTTTAAAGTTCTGGTTAGTAGCTGACCCATTTCAAACAATATATGAATGCCACAAGATGATCTGGCTCTTGTTTGTTTTGGATTAAGGGACTTATCCAGGGTCACAAAAATGTCTGAGGCTAGAATTGAATTCAACTCCTTCTGATTTCAGAGTTGGTGCTCTATCCATTGTGCAACCTAGCTGCCCCCAGTTCTTGTTTGGGTGTTAACAGTAGTTACCACAAATCCAGTAAACTGGAATAGGAATAGTTGGATATGAGAATTGTGATTCGACTCTTGTAAAACCCTGGTACAACACAGTTACCTTTTGTAGACCTCACTTTCCTCATCTGCAAAATAAGAATACTGAAATGTATGATCTCTAAGGTCCCTTGGAGCTCTAAAGCCTGACTGTATCAATCAGCAACCAATGCATATGAATCTTAAAGGGGAGGTCATCTGTCAATGAATATTTACTAACAATCTGCTACAGATCAAGCACATGTCTGAATAACTCATTGCTAAGTGCTAGAGTTAGAAATATAAAAACAACAATGGGTCAATCTTCACTCTTAAGGGGCTTATGTTCTATTAGGTCATTGGACACACAGCTGAAGGGGATCTTGTAAATCATCATCTTCAGTCCCTTTATTTTACAGATCAGGACATGGGTCCAAGAGAAGGAAAGTGACTTGGTCAAAGTTATAAAAATTAGCAAATATTTGAGGCAGGATTCAAACTTAAGTCTTCCTAATTCTACAGCCAATATATCTAATCATAGAACACACATTCTCAATTCTGTTATCTTTTGTTTTCTAAAGTTGTTTTTCTATGAAGTGATATTTATATAGGGGAAGAATTGGTGAAGTGAAGTGGTACGATGGAGAAAGCTCTGCATCCAAAGTCAAGGAGACGAGCTCCAATCTGAGCTCAAACACTAGCTATGTAACTCAGGGCAAGCTATTTATTTTCTGTCTACCCATCTATAAAATGAGGAATGATAACAGTACCTATCGCTGAGGGTTCTTGTGAAGATAAAATGAGATATTTGTAAAGTGTTTCACAAACCTTAAAGCATTACATAAAAGATAGTAAATATTCCAATTATTATCATTGTAATATCATCCAATATTATCATTGTTCTTTAGGATCTAGCTACCTATCTATGGCAATAACTTGCATAGCTTGCATAGATGAGTTTTTATAGAAATTTGTATTTGGAATATTTTATGAATGATTCATAGCTCTATTTAATTGTATCATTTTCCTACTGTCTAGAGTTCTCTTTTTTCTTGTAAAGATAGATAGGAACATTTTTAGTGAGGTAGGACTCCAGAATAGGTAGGTTGTAGGAATTTTACATTACTATGATGTATATTTTCTATTCACGAGATTGTCAGTATTAAATTCCTTATGATTTCTGTGTGTAAAGCTACGTAATTTATTTTATTTTAATTTTTCTGAGTGCGATTTTTCTCATTGACCTTTCTTTTCTGCTATTGTATTACACTATGGAACATTATGTCAATTTATGAGAAAAGGAGGCTTTTTTTGGATGTGATATATGAGTTCTGCTGAAATTGAAGAATGTCTTTATTGCCAAAGCATTGTCACTCAAAATGCAGTCTTCTTCTGACATCTCTCATGGCTGATTAAGGAGCATAGCAAATACTGTTGTGAGAGGAATTTCTAAAAATTCCAGTTCAGTTCTTAGGAAGGAGAAACAGAGAGAATCCAGCTCCAATAAGCTCATATTTCATCAGTTACTTTCAGGATAATGAATCAAAGAACTATGCTAAAAGTGAGAGACCTTATCACCCATTTGGAAGCAGTACTGTTCATGCCTTTAGCTATAAACCCATAAAACACAGCAATATCCCTGTATCTGAAATCAGCGAAGTAAGATTATTCTCTAATGAATCTGTTTTGGAAAAGATGAGGAAAAACAAGTCAAGACTGATGGGACATAAATACCCACATCTCCATTCAGCAATATATTATATTAACAGATGCTTGAGGAATTTGGAACCAGATAAATCATAATTTCTTTTCTTTCTTTTTTTTTTTTTGGAAAATAAATCAGAAATGAACTGGCTGACTCATTAATAAACACCAAAATTCAAATTCTGGCAAGAAAATGAAACTAGGATGAAACAAAACAAGAAATATAAAAATGCCCCTGAATATTATGTGGGTGACCAGCTAACCATGGTATCTATAATTTGTTGCTCCATTTTGTATGATTCCATCTGTTATACCAAATGCCAACAGGATGCTGGTGGATACAGGTATCTATTTTGAAAATGCCATGTTTTCTTGCACATGTTTCGATATTTTGATGACATATTCCATATACAGTGTTCCAGTAGATTGTTATATGCTGTTGCACCTCTAGTGGGAAGCCATGTAGCACGAGTGACACATAGTCCTATTCAAATAGATTGTGCTTTTAACACAAACTATTCATTTTTTAGTTGCCTCTTAAATATGCTTTAAAAAAAGTGAGTCATGCCAGAAAAAAAATATTAAACAAAGATCATATATTCCAGGATATTCAAGGCAAAATCTTAATCCCTATTTTTTCATGTGTCAGTGACCTTGACCATATCTCTCATAACTGTATTTGCTTCCAGTGAAAATTAATTTCTAGATGAATGAAAGCCTCTTGAGGGAAGGGACTGTTTTGGTTTTTTATTTGGTTTTTGTACTTGGACTCAGTTCATACTTTCCTCATAAAGTCTTTACCAATCGCTACAGTGGCCATTGTCTCCCCACCCCATTTATTACCTTGTAGTAGCTGATTTTGCTTTGCTTTGTTTTGCTTTTAGTTTTGTAAATGTAAACATTTTATGTGTTGTTATGTAATTTTATGAGTATTTCAGAACCATGAAATTTAAGTTCTGGGTTCAAGTCTCACCTATGATACTTATTTATTGTGTGAGTTGTCCCAGACAATTCTCTGACTACAGGTTGCTGGGAAGGGCTGACCTGCATTGGTGTAGGAGTTTGCTTATCTAGGAGTTCTGTATTCGAGAAAAGTAATAGATCTACTGTCTAAAATAGCAAAAAACACACAAGCCCCTCTTGTGTGATATTTGAGATTTTAACTAAACAATCATTTTTGAGAGAAAACAGGACTTTAATTCTAGGGGACATAAAAGACCTGGATTCTCTCTGGTTACCTAAGGCTTACATATTTGTCACATCATACTGTATTGTTCGAGTCCAGATGCCATTTGCCCTTCCATATGGGCTTCTTCAACAAAGGTGGAAAAGGTAAGACAGATTAGTCAGACCTGAGACCTGTCATGGGTTTTTGTTGGGAAACATCCCATCTGTACTGTGGAACACACCAGTATGAAGTAAACATTTTGATGAAACATTTTACGGAGCACAACCTGTTCCCACACTGAGAAGCTAATGCCCAGACTGATTTGTGCCAATTAATTCCTTCCCAAAGCATTTGATTCCCATCATGCAGACATAGCTGGGATATATAAAAGTTATATCATAATCCTTCATGGGACAAGAGGCTTGAGTTTTATTTTTTTACAGTTAAGTCTCCACCACATTCTCCAAAATACCCAGGGAACATACATGCTTAGTTCACTATTGATGCTAGAGGCAAAATGTGCAATTTGGGAAAATGTGTTTCCTACCAGTTAAACTTAAATCTACATTGAAAAGCTTCAAAATGAGAATTTTATAAACAGAGCTTCAATAATAGCAATTGAAACTTCATGAAAGTGTTTCTGAAGCCCAAATGAGGTAATGCAGATGTGTCCTTGGATTTCTTTGAAAAATGTCTCTCCAGATCCCCAGTCTCAATCTGATTTAATCTCTGTTCAGACAAAAGCAAAATGAAATAACAACCGAACCATAAAGCACTCTATGTATGCATATGTATGTTTGTGTAATATGTATGTATATATATATATACAAACACATTTTACGTACAAATTTCTAAATTCGGTGATAAGTTAAACATATATGAAATCAAAAACTTTGTTTATTCTCATTTAGGTCTCTGAAAATGAAAATGACTGGTTAAGTCTGGTTATTATAAGTAACCATGGAAAAATAATCTCTCTGGGCTACAATTTATTTGTAGAATTGGTTGGAGCAGATGACATCAATGTTTCATCTTAGCTCTAAATCTTTGACCATATAATCTCTCCCACATGCTAAATGTTAATCTGATCTAATGAGGGCATAGCACTGGTATAAATTGTGCTTCTCATAAAACTTTGGAGACAATTTTCTCTTAAATAAAGAGAAGTTTCACTAATATATATCCTTTGTACCTTTACCCAGTCCTGAAAGCAGTAAAGGTTAGGCAGCTGATGTTCTACAATAAAGACAAGAAATTTTTAGCCTGGGGTGCAGGAAGTTGATTTTCTTATTATTTATTAGATAACTGTATTTAAAACATAGTTTCCTTTGTAATCCTCTGTATTTTACTTTATGCATTTAAAAACATTACTTTGAGAAGATGTCAGTAAACTTCACTAGACTGCCAATGAAACCCATGACACAGAAAAAATAAGAATCCCTTAATTAGACTGTTAATCAATAGATATCTAATTAAGCAAATATGTGAGAGGCAGTTTGCTAATACTAAGGGGAAAAAAAGAGGCAAAAGATAACCCTTGCCCTCAAGGAACCTATAATGTAATGGAGGAGAAAACACACCTAAGTAAGATATATACTGGAAAAATAGGGAGTAATTAAAAAAGGGAAGGCACTAGAAGTAAGATCAGTTGGAAAAAACTTTCTGAAAAATTGAGATTTTAGTTGGAACTTAAAGGAAGCTAAGAAAGTCAGTAAGAAGAGAGAAGGAGAAAGAGCATTCCAAACATGGGGCACACCCCGAAAAAATGTCCAGAGCTGAAGAGTGTCTTATTTGAGGAAGAGCCAGGAGGACACTGTCACTGGATCAAAGAGTAAGGAATAGGAAGTATGGAAAGTGGTAGTGGTGGTAGGGCTGCTAGGTTATGAAGGGCTTTGAATGCCAAGCAGAAGATTCTGAATTTGATCCCAGAGGCAATAGAAAGTCTTGAATTTACTGAGTAGAAAGATGATAGAGTCAGACCTGCACTTTAGAACTGTCAGATCTGTTTAGGACTTGTTCAGCTTCCTATTTCAGGCTAGTCACCTTGCTGGACTCTACAGCAGAGTTCTTTACCTTTACCTTCTTTTTTGGTCACATTTCCCCCCTCCTCTACAGGTTTTTGCCAGGCCAAGTATCAGTTCAACACACTTCAAGCAGGGATACCTAAATTCTCTCTTTAACAATGGATCATAATAACCAGTATTTATATAGCGATTTAGGATTTACAAAGTGCTTTACAAATATTATCTCATTTTATCCTCATAACCATCATGTGAGATAGGTACTATTACTACCCTAAATTTGCAGAAGAGGAGACTGAGGTGGAAAGAGGATAAGTGACTTGAATAGCAGCACAGCTAGTAAATTTTAGTCTGAACTCAGATATGAAATCATGATTTCCCTCATTCCAGATCGAGTGCTTTATCCAATGCACCTTCATCATTGCCTCTAACTGGTATTTGTATCAGGTTTAATTTTAAACATGCTATGGAGGGTTATAAAACTATGATAAACAGTGTAATTTGCCAAGAGTGGATGGAATTTAATTTTTTATGTTCCTGATCAAAATGGCCATCCTTTCTTATCTCACAAAATACAAACTTCTCTATGATTTGTGATAACTATGTGTTTTTTTTTTTTTGGTATTATTGCCAACTATATCTTTCATATCATGATTTCCTAGAAAGAACAAAAAGTAGTGAGGAGCCCTAGGTTTGATCTCATTCTTTATTATGTAAAATTGGGGTATGTAAAAATTATACTTAAGAAATTTTGTAATTTTTGACAGAAATACAAGAAAGAGGTTTCTTGGAAATAGAGAGAAAAAAAGGTATCCAATATTTTCTAGAGAAATCTTCATTCTCTAATGATGTAACAAGGTTAATCGGTGATATGGCTTCCATTATCTTACCTTGAGCTGTTCCAGCAAAGAGACACAATGCAGTCCTCTCTTCTATTTCATTTTGTGTGATACTGCCTCTCTCAGGTGAGAAGAACAGTTTCCTTAAGAGAGGTTCCTAGGGATTAGATTTAGCCTCTCCCTCAGCTCCTCCTTTAGTTTAGTCAGGGAGAAATAAACAGTTTTATCTTTCTGAAAGTTCTCTGAGAAAGAACAAAGTACTTAATCAAAGGTCAATTCATGTCTGTGATTTTAGTCATAATGAAAATCCTGTGATTGTGTGCATCTGTGTGTCCTTTTGCACTCTTTGTGCTCTTTGAGAATGAAGAGGAATCAAGTAATTTAAACTTAATATATATGCTATTGCTGACATACACAAATAATAAGACAATTTCCATATTAATAAATCATAAGATCATGTTTAGTTTCAAGACTCACTAGCTCTTGCCTACTGTACCCTCCATTTTATTATTCATAAATGGCATGATCATGCACTTTGGGAAGGCCCTCAATTGACCAAAGGGCAAATTGTAATTATGATTTTAGTTACACAATTAAAAAATTGCACCTTGAAGCCATTTCTCACTCAATGATTAGAATATTGATGCACTGATGAGAATTTAGGGAATAAGAACCTGTGTATATTACCATTGAATTCAGAGGATTATGACTTTTGAGGTTTTCTGTCCAACCCCCCCAACCCTGTCCATTCTCTTTCCTTCTAAAGTATATCCAATTTTATTTTTCAAATGTAAACATAACTAGGCAGAGGCATCTGAAAAATATACTCCCTGAAAAGAACATGGATGTCTGTCCTCTTGTGTCTTGCTGGGGATAGTTTGTATAGAAAACAAAATATTTTCCATTCCAAATAAACTCCTTATTCATAGAGAGTCAATAAAAATATAGGTAGTATCCTACACAAAAGATCTAATATGAAGAACAGGAGAGTCAAAAGTTGTCATCATTCAAAATACTATCAGATGTGCAGAGACAATAAATGAGTACTGGGTCTTTATCTGGTATCTCTGTTGAGCTTTAGGACAAGTGGACACAGAACCTTGTTATTTTGCAATGATTTCTAAAGTTAAAGTATGTAAAACTTAACTCCTCATCTGTCCCAAACTGCCTCCTTCCCCAAAATGTCCCATTTCTGTCAATGCTAACATAACATTTTTGTAGTCACTCTGGCTTGAAATGTTGGGGTCAGTCTTTTGTCTCCATCTCCTTTCATATTCAATAAGTCATCAAATCTTTTTTCCCTTCTCTTTTCCATTCCCAAAGCCCTCTTACTAGTCAAGACCTCATCCCTTCATATCCTTACTCAGAAATTCTTAACTCCTTTTGGCCGCTGACTACTTTAGCAGTCAAATGAAGCCCAGGGGTCCCTTCTCAGAATAGTTTTGAAATGCATTAAACACATAGGATTTCAAAGAAAACCAATTATATTGAAAGAGATCTCAGTTAAGAATATTTGTCGTAACAAGTTTGCAGCATGGACATGATTTCTCTGTCTTCAGTCTAGTCCATTCCACACATAGTCAATAGTTTAATTCCAATAAAACAGTTTTGTGAAAAGCAATGTTTTCCCAATCCGAGTAATGCTTTGCACGTAGAGAACACTTAATAAATGTTCAATTGAATTGATTTTCATTGAGTTTAGTTGAATTCATCCCATGGGCATTAAAGAACTTCGTAAAATCTGACCTCTCATTGACTTGCTTCTCCAAATTTTATCCCCCATGAAATCCCCACACCCACTAGCCACACTGACCACTAACTCTCTACATCCAATACTGGGAGTGCCACATCCTCTACGAAACCTTCCAGGACTCCTCTTAGAATTCAGTGATTGCTTCCTCCTCTGAACTCCTTTACCAATTATTGTACAAAAGGCAGTGAACTGAATGAAAGTCAACAAACACTTACAAGCACATATGGCGAGGCACTGGAGAGACCAAATTTAAAAAAAAAAATGAAGTGGGGCTTATCTTTAAGGAAATTATATTCTAACGCATATATACTGGTAGGTAAATTTTAAAAAATATGAGCACAGAAAATTCAAAGTAATTTATGGGAAGGGGAGCAGTGGTATGGTACTGAGAGAATAAGGAAAGGGCTCTAATATGAAATGACACTCGACCTGAGCTGTGAAGAGATGTAGGGATTCTAAGAAACAAAGGTGAATGAAGGAAAGCATTCAAGACATGGGGAATACCTTCACTGACCATATTCATTCTTAACTTCTAAGTGAGGGCATTCTAGGGGTAAAAACCATCAACCTGGGGGAGAGAATATGGTCCACATTTACTTTTTCAGATTCTTAGATTCTAAACACAATTTATCTTCCCATCCAGAGGTTATTCTCTTGTTTGTATTCCCAAAGCTCTATTATAAAATGTCTCTTTCAACATTATATTATAATTATTTGTGCACACCATCTCATCTATAAGATTGCAACTACTCAATGATATTTCTGTGCTCACATATAAATATATACGTATATATCAGTGTCTTGGATATAGTAGATACCCAATAGATATTTGTTGAATTAAATCATTTGGAATTGAACCTATCCTCAGTGTCTATCATGGTTCTTCCTACACAGATGGTGCTCAGTGATTGTTTGATTACCATGTTTAGATCACATTAGTCCCTAGCTTGAGTGGTTTCGTTGTCTCCCTATTATTTCTAGGACAAAATACAATATCTGATGTCTGACATTTCAAGGTCTTCACAATCTGATTTCATTCTCATTGCAGCCTGATTAAATATGACTCCTCATAATTTCCTCTGCGATCCAGCCACACTCACTTATTTGCTGTTTCCTATACATGCCATTTCACTTGCCATCACCTTATCTTTGCTTAGTCTGTCTCTCATGTCTAGAATGCATTCTCTTACTTCTGCACCTTAGAATCCCAAGCTCTCCCTAAGGTCAAGTACAACCTTCAAGAAATCTTTCCTGATTCTTCCAGATGTTGATGCTCCTCTCCTCTAATCACTTTATGTTTATTTGGAATATAGGTTGTATTTATTTATCTGTGGACATATCATTTCTCGGCAGTGGAATGAAAAGGTGATTGAGGTCAGCATCGCTTTTTTTCTTTGTATTTCCAGTAATACTGTTTGACACAGAGTAGTCATTTGATAAATCTTTATTAAATTGAATTGAATTTCATTGAATTGAGTGACAGTGAGAGTGGTGCCAGGGTGAGTGATGTGAAGAGGGAATGACCACTGGAAGCTGACATCAGTCTCAACCATATCTCCTAAGAAAAAGAATACAGAATTTAAAGACAATGCAAAATGACTCCATTTCAGCATGGTAATGACGTTTTAGAGAGAAATGTTTACAAAAGTATATAGAATTCATCATCTGACCTCCACTAATATATGCCTAGGTGTAATTTTTAACAACTGAAAAGGACACAGACTTTTGGAACACTGTGCATATGTATGTGTATATCTTTACATCTATATCTACACAGCAATAGAGACATACAAATATATAAATCTGTGTAAGTGCACATGTGCATGTTAGTGTAGCTTTTTGACTATTGGGATAATTATGCAAGGTAAGTTCATGTCATTGGACTTATTTCTCTGAGAATACCTGAAAGGCTTTTCAGGACCAGAAGATTCTACAGGATAGATAAGGATTTGATCTTTATATATTTTTAATCAGATTTTAAGAGGTATGCATTTCTCCTTCCATGACTCATTTTCTTCTTTTTTGTCTGGGAACAAATATACAAAGTAAAACTGAAGTCAAGGAGTGGGGGGAACCTTCAAGGACCTGAAAAGGACTTCACAGAAGGTTCCTGAAAACAGAATTACTCAGCTTCTCAATTCTGATAACATGCTTCTTACATTGCCTTTTTTTCAGTCCAAAGCAAATGTCACGAGTTACTGTTCCATCCACCCTTCGTGGAACAAATGCCAGACTAGCAGATACATCAGCCTGCACCAAAGGCCTCTGGGTCATTAGGAATAGTGATAGAAACATAAAGACAAGACAGCTATTGAGCTGCCTATGAATTCTAGCTAGAATGCACTGAGTATAGGCATTACGAGTAATTCTACTATTTTTTCCTTTTAGTCATTCTGACTTCATGATATAATGAGACCTTATCTCATTTGCCACCACATGCTACTTGTGGATGGAAACACAAATGCAAAGCTGATTGGTGGAGAAGACAATTTGTAAGGCATCTCATGCCTAAATTTCTAAGACATATTAATTCAGTTACAAATGATAGGAAGGAAAACATAAATATGAATCCCATTTTCATATAAATACAAATAATAAAAATAGTATTTGATATTTTAATTATTCTTAACTGTTACTAAATACTTTAATTTTCTGTGTACATGCTATTTATCTCCAGCAAGACATATGCAACTGGTAGGCAGGGACTAATAATTTGCTCTTTGTTACATCAGGACCTAGGACAAAGTAGGCACTTGATAAAAATCCCTTAAATTGAATTTGAATTCATTATTTCATTTATTCCCTACAACAATCCTAGGAATAAAGCAGTTATGACTATTTTACAAATGACTAAGTTAAGAGTAACTTATCCAAGGCCACACATATAGAAAATGATAGTACTAAGACCCCAAACCAGGTCTTCTGCTTCTGAGTCAGTCATACCCTAGCCATACCATACCCTACTACTCTATACATATACATCTTAGCAACTTATAAATATGTACTTTAAAGCTTAAATTTGTGATCACAGTAATTCATGAAATTGTGTGAGAAGCATGAGAAAACCTAGTGAACTGGAACAGTCTGGGTATGAAATCACTGATCCTTTCAGTAAATAAATTCAGAATACACTAAATAATATGATCGAATTATAAAACTGAAATAAGTAAACATTCAGGAGAAAATGGAAAGGCAGCTTTTTTATATTTTAGAGCTAATTACTCTAATGTGAACATAAAATTCATGTAAACCATATTCTGTTAGATCAAAGATTCTTGAACCATGGTCCATGTGTATGTGTGTTTTAATATTTCTAATTGTTTCATTAAAATTGATTACCTTTGTAATCTTACATGTTTTATTTTCTGCATTTAAAGCATTCTATTTGTAATTACTGCACACTGAATATGAATATGAAGAACTAAATGGATCACGTAACAAATCCATCACAAAAATTGCTTGGCTTTTATTTACTTGTAATTGGACTAAAGAGGAAAAAAATTCCAAGCTAAAAATAATCTGTTAGTCAATTTAACAGCTGGTAGATGACCAGTCAAGGAGAGATCAAGTTGAGGTGAAGCACAGAGAGAAAGCTGGGGAAACACGGAAGTGAATGAAAGAATCTAATAACAGAAATGCACCAATAAAGGACAAATGGAGGTGAGTCATGAGGGAGTGATGATGATGCTTCCCTCACACTATTTAATGATTGAACCTAAAAGAGTCAGAATGTAAGAGGTTATAGTTGAAACTTGTTCTTGATGTTTGCCTATTTCATTTCCTCCCACTGCCTTCTCCTCAACTTGGGAATTCTTTCTAGTTGCCTAGGAGACTAGTGTCTTGATTCCTGACTTCTCAAGACTTCTTTGTCCTAATCCTCTTCATTAAAAATTCACTAATCTGTTGAAATTATGTACAGTACTTTACATTGCAAAGAGCACTGAATTATTGGCAGAGGTCTGGGGTTTGAAAATTGACTTGAAATTGACTTGAAAATTGCTACTATGTATCACCAATATGGGCTTGGACAAGACTCAGTTTCCTCATTTTTTGAAAAGAATAATATTAACAACAGCTAGCATTTACATGGCACTTTAAGATTTACAAATAGCTTTACAAATATTTCTCAGTTTAAGTAGGTGTTAGTATAATCTTCATTTCACAGATGAGGAGATGGAAGCAAATAGAGGTGACATGCCCCGGGTCACCCAGATGATAAGGGTCTGAAGCAGGATTTGAATTCTTAATCTGCTGATTTCAGGTCCAGGGTTCTAAGACCTATTCACTGCTGCCTCTTTCTATACTCCAAGGGAGTTAGACGTTAATCTCTAAAGACCCTTCTATTTCTAATTCCCATAATCCTATTCCCAAAGAACTGCTAAGAAATGCATCTGTTCTAAAATGTTGATCTGTAATCATATGTATGAAGGGTCCCTCCCCAACCTCCACTCAATGACTGGTTTTGGACTCTCCTGGCTTAGAGCGAATGCCAATAGTAACAGTTTCTCTTCTAAACAACAATCCTGAGGCTCCTGCCCCTCCCAGAGTGATATATCTATTTACTCTTTGTCTTCTATTGAAGGGGCCATCCTTTCACTATCTTTAAAGAGGCCTATTCACTGAATGGGCATTACCTCGCTTTAAGTAAGTACCTGAAAAGGCCTTAACCTAAAAGACCAAGGTCTCCCATTGCATCCTGGACCATCTCCAGTCATCCTGATGACTATCTGGTCACTGGATCCAGATGGCTCAGGAGGAGAAAGTGAGGCTGGTGACCTGCGCAGCCCTCCCTCACTCAGAACAAAGTCAAGTGCAAGTCATGTCATCATTTCTATGATGTCATGGTCTTCTTTGAAAACAAAGGACCAACACAATAGTATCAGTACTTATTTATAATAATTCAACATAATAATAATTATAATAATTCATACAACAGTATGAATTTATAGTGATAATAATAGTAATAGTGTATATTTACAGTGATAATAACAATAGTAACAGTGATATATTTATAGTGATAACTATAATAGTAACCATATATATTTATAGTAGTAATAGTATATAGCAGTATACAGTATATAGTTACAGTAGTAATAATAGTAACAGTATGCATTTATAGTGATAATAATAGTATGTTTCTATAGTGATAATAGTAGTATATAGTAGTAATAGTGGTATATATTTATGGTAATAATAATAGTAATAGTATATATTTGTAATAATCAAAATAGTCAGTATGTATTTACAGTGATAATAATAACAGTATGTACTTATAGTGATAATAATAGTGATAGGATGTATTTATAGTGATGGTAGGAACAGTATATACAGTGATAATAATAATAGTAACAATATGTATTTATAGTAATAATAATGATAACAATAGTATGTATTTATAGTGATAGTAATAGCATATATAATGATACATAAGTAATAAATAAAGTGATAATATTTATGTTGATAATCATAATAATAGCATCTATTTATACAGTACTTTCCTGCTTGAAACGTCCTTGATATACATTATTCCATCTGACTGGATGACTTCTTGCGAAGTACGCTATGGAGGGGATTCCTTTTGTGTATCGGTTACACTAGCTGGCCACTGATGTCCCTTTTAATTTTGTGATTCTAAGATCTGACCCTTCTAATAGCCTGATGAGGCAGTTATTCTTGGAGTATTATTGCCCTCATTTTGTAGGGGAGGAAACTGACTCTAAAGGAGATAAAATGACTTGATAATGACAGTCACTCAGCTGGTATATGACAAAGGCAATATTGAGAGCCAAGGCTTCCGGACTCTTAGTCTAGTACTCATTCTGCCCAACTCTTTTGCCTCTCATATCATGACTAAATGGATTACCTAATCACAAGAAATATATTTTGGGAGTAACTTATATGGGGACATACCAGGCACTGTGGCTATCCAGCTGTATATTCATGTATAGAATGGCAGCAGTGGGTAGTAAGGAGAAAAAGAAGATTTGTACATAAGTTCCACTGCGGGCACTGAATACTATTTTATGATTACAATAAATCACTTCACTTTTCTAAGCCTCAGTCTACTCATCTGAAAAACAGAGAAAATAATGCTTTCAATACCTTTCTATAGGATTGTTGTGAGGAGAAAGGGCTATAGAATTGTGGCGACTTTTTTTTTGGAGGGGGCAATTGGGGTTAAGTGACTTACCCCAAGTCACACAGCTAATGTCATGTCTGAAGCCACATGTGAACTCAGGTCCTCCTGACTCCAGGGCTGGTGCTCTACTCATGGGCTATTTACTTTTCTGAGGCTGACATAGTTAAACTGTTTTAATTGCTTGACTGGTTTTCTACTTTACTCTCTATGAATCTGTGGAATCCAATTTCACTCCTCAGCCATGTTTCCACAAGGAACAATTTTAATTCACTTCAGTTCTACAACAAATATTTGTTAAGCACTTCCTATGTCAGAACACTGCTGGGTGTTTATGGAGATGCAAAGTCTGGGGGAGATGCAGCCCCTACCTGCCTCTGGCTTCCATTCCAGGGAGGAGATTTATGTTCTAGTGGCTGGCAATTTAATAAAAAAAAGTGTTTGCTCTTGCTGCTGCTGCAGCTGCCACTGTTGTTTTTATATATTGGTTTTAAAACCAAGTTCATTTTAACAGTTCCTTTCATGGGGTGACACTGATGGCTGTGTTTCCATGGTATCTGCCCCATCTGTTCACTCCAGTATTACCTCTACACACATGGAACATGTGCTTCCTGATTTCACACAGGTGCTGCCATTTGTGATACCCATTTGGAAGCAAAGCTCCTCTGGCACCAGCTCCATTGGCCTAGAAATTGCTGGAGGGTGAACTTCAGCTAGACAGGTAGATTGATTAGAATTTCATCTCTTCTTCTGACTCTAGTTCAAGGGAAAGTACTCAAGAGGTGGATTGATCAAGAGGTTGGCAGGAGAGGAAGAGAGAGAAGAATCAAAAAAGCCAAGATAATCAACCTTTTATAAATCAAGATTTGACGCCGTTTATAGACATCGATGTTCTTGCAAGCTACTAAATGCATTTCTTGACAACTTATGAACATCCCCAGTGAGTGCTGAGGATCAATGGAAATTTTACTAAGAACATAGTCTGATTATGGAAACTTGACTTAGTTACCTTCAAGTCCAAGACAATTCTCTGTTTCTTAAATTCTATACCAGTTAGTTACCAGACTAAAGTTTATGAACATAAGAGAAATTCATCAAGCAAATAACTTCCTGAGGATTCCCAAATTCATTAAGAGAAAGAAAAGACCTTAAAAATCATTTTTGGTCTAATCTTTTAATTTTATAAATGAAGAATCCAGTAAACCCTTCTAGACATTTATCAACTATTAAACAATCTTCCCTGCCTCAAGTCTCTTCCCTTTCCAGTTCATCCTCTATTCAGCGGCCAGAATGATTTTCACTAAGGCGTAGGTTTAATTTTGTCACCATTCCTCCTCACTAAACTCCAGTGGTTTTCTATTACCTCCAGGACCAAATGTATAACCTTCTGCTTAGTATTTAAAAACTTTCCCAGTTTGACCCTTCCTATCTTTCCAGTTTTCACTCTGCTCCATGAACTCCATGATCCAGCTACACCAGTATCCTTGTTCTTCACAAATGGCACTCTGTCTCCTGAAGTGATACATTTGCCATGTCTGTTCCCTATGCCTGGAATGCTCTCCCTCCTCATTCCTTACCTCTAACTCCTTCCTAGTTTTCTTCAGGACTCAACTCATATCACACCTTCTACAAGAGACATTTTACTCTCTTCTTCCTCCTGCCTCCACACCTGTTTTTGGTCCCTACTCTCTAAGTAGAGGTTTTTTAACTTGGAGGTTGTGAACTTTTTATACACACACACACACACACACACACACACATACACACACACACACATATATATATCTATGTGTATATATGTAATACATATATTATCTATATAATACAACATATTACATGTCTATAATATAATATATTATTATAACATATTATAATGATATAATATAATATATAATATAATGATATATCTAACATATTCAATGAATGCATTTCAAGTATTTGGCATACTTGTCAAGTTTGACAAATGTGTTATTATTATGCATTTCCTTTACGATCTTATGTATTTTAATTTTTTCATTTAAAAATATTATTCTAAGAAAAGGTCCATAAGCTTCACCAGACTGTCAAAAGAGTCTAAGATACAAAATATTAACAACTTCTAAGATTACCTACCATTTATACTGTATATATTTTGCATTTACATATTTACTGCATGTTGTATTTTCCATTAGAATAGAGTTTCTAAAAACAGAGACCATGTTATTGTCTTTCTGTATATATCAATACCTTAACATCATGCCTGGAACATAGCAAGTCAGCACTTCACAAATATGCACTGAAAGCAAAATCCAATGATTTACCAAAGTCACAAAGTTAGTTAACAACAGTGCTAGAAATAAAACACAGTTTCTAATCTTATTCAATTACAGGATCTAAGGGAAGCAATTGATACCAAGGCAACCTTGTTATAATGAAATCCCTCGTGGAAATTTGAGGATGTTTAATATCCTGAGCATTCTGTCTTTGGTAAAGTTTATTAATCCATAGGTGGATTAGTGTTTAAGAAAAACAGGATGCCCTTTTTTGTGTGTTCATTGTTTAATAATCTGGTACCCATCAACTGTTAATTTTTTAGGGGAGCTTGCCAACTGGTTTGTGCCAAACTTTAAAATTAAATAATCTCTAATTGTGATGTTTGAAATTGATCCCAGGAAAACCCCACTAGGACAAAAAAGTAGGTGCCAGTACGTAGTCAGAAAGCTTACATAAGAAGTTCAAAATTACACATGAAAAGAGAGATTGATAGGGAGCCAGAAAGAGATATTAAAATATGACCAAGTTGGAACACTCTCCCCTCCCTCCCCCAGCACTCAGAAACATAAAAATTAGAGAAATAACAGCTGCATGTCCATTATAAATTAGTTATGTAAAAATACCATTCAACTGCCTAGATTAGGAACCACTAATCTTATTTTCTTATTTTTCTGTGTCAAATCATCCTCAAAATTAAGTCTTAGATTCCTTTGTATACTCGATAATTTATCATCCTCATTTTTCTATCATCAGCCACAGTTTCTGTTGGCAAATTGCAGACTTAGCAATTGGTAGACCATAGTTGCAACAGCTGTTGTCCCCACGTAGGACAAATGCCATGGTATTATAGATTTAGCCTTCCATGCTCCATCCTCACCATTTTTTGATTCCAGTGAGGAAAAACATTGTTCTACCCTGTAGCACAGATCATCTTTTCCTGAAATGTACTTTTCTGACCACATCGTTCTTCTGGTCAAAATTCTTCAATGGCTCTCTCTTGTCTCTAGGATATAATATAACCTCCACACCCTAGCATTTATATTTCTCTGCCATCTGGCTCCCACTTTCTTTTCCAGATATTTTAAATTCAATCTGCATTGAAGTCAACATGGATGATTAGCTGTTCTCTGCAGTTGACATTCTGAGTTCCATCTCCAAGTCTTCCCCACAAGCTAGCTTCACGTGCCTAGGATACACTCCCTCCTCACTTCCACTTCTCAGCATCATCACCTTCTATCAAGTCTCAGTTCCAACACAATTCCTTCATGAAGTTTTGAAGTTTTTTCCTGTTCACATCAGTGGATAAACAAGATATGGACAGAATGAGCTGGGCACAATCAGCAGAGAAAAAGGCGCTGATATCAGAAGGAGGAAAGGCTTTGTCATCCTTCTTAAAGTTGTCCCAAAAGGAGCTACTTTATCCACATGCTAGCTCTTCTGAAGAATCTTCGCTAGCTTCCTTAGTCTTTCTACATCATGATCTCTTAACACTTTCCATTTCAAGGCCCTCTGACTAATAATCTTGGAACTCTGAAATCTTTCTGTCAAAAGTAATAGTAAGTTAAATTGTTGTATTCCTTTCATCTTTCCTTTCACTTCTCCTAATATACAGTTATTATAAAAATACTTAATCCTCTAACAGGAACCTCCTTTTCCAAAGCCCTTAAATCCTTCATGAATTCATTCTCATGAAAGGGAACTAAGAGGCTTTTGTCTGTTTCTGGGGAAAAACAAACAAATAAACAGAACTTCTACAAAATATGAGAAAGAAAAAAACAATGGGGCTTTTTGTCTGTTAAATTCACGGTTTTCAAATTCTTGCATATCCATATGTACATACCTATAATTTATCTAATATATTGGTTATGTGTTTCTGCAGAATGGACCTTGGGTTTGTTTGGTTTGCAGCACCTAACCCGAAAAGTATGAATGAATGTTAATGTTGACACAATAGGAGAAGAGATAGAGTAACCTATTATTCATTGATTCATTAACTATTTAGCATGCACATATTATGTGGAAATATAGCTGCTGCTACTACTACTAACAGCTAACATTTATATAACGCTATTTTGTTTACAAACCACTTTCTTCACAACCCTAGGTAGGAAGAACAAACCATATTATCCACCACCCATCTCCTTTTTATGGTAAAGACTGTGATTTAATTCACAAAAGGAACACATGGAAATTCTCTCTAAATGTAGATCTGCCATTCTGTACCTTAAATTCTTAAAGATTTTCTTGTGGCAGTGAAAGATTAAGTGACATGCCCAGGGTCACATGGCCAATATGTATCAGAGGCATGACTTGAATTTGGGTATTCTTGACTGTGAGGTAAGCTCTTTAGATCTGCTATGATATGCAGCCATTTTACAGATGAGAAAACTGAGGCTCAAGGAGCTTAAGTAACTTGTTGAGGGTTCCATTTGTCAGAATTGGTACATGAACTCTGTTCTTACAGCTCCAAGAACATTCTTGTTTCCATTGCACTGTATATGAACTGCATAAAACTATTGCACTTTTAGATGTTGTAAGAAAAAGAAGGGTAAATTTAGACATGTCTACCCTCATAGAGATCACAATCTAAGATGGGTAATATAGCATATATAACACATAATGCAAGTGTGTTATAGAATTACATGTATTGTATAAATTGACCTTTGTCAATTACTAGCTAAGTGACCTTGGGTAAGTCATTTAAATCTCTCTGAGCCTCAGTTCAATAAACATAATAATACTTCAACTCGTGTGTTTTTTTAAAGTCCACATGAGATAGTATATATAAAGCACTTTGTAAACTGTATAATTATGTACAAATGTAAGCTGTTTTATTATTGTGACAGCTAGGTGACATAGTGGATAGAATGCCTGATCTGGAATCAGGAAGACTCATCTTCAGACTCTTATTAGCTCTGCAACCCCAGGCAAGTGTAAAAGCAAGGACCTTGACACATACAGGAGGGCCTGCTATTACAGATTCTTTGATCTGCTTTTCTAAAAGGAAAGTGACTATCAAGCACATATATCATTCACTTAATTCAGGGGAGTCAGCACCCTGAACTTTGGAAAAAATACAGAGAAATAAAAAATCAACAGACAGGGCTTCCATCTGCCTGACCATAAGTAATACATACATCAGACATCAAGAGACGGATAACTGTCTGACCATACATACATACATAGTTACCAGAAGCACTGACATCTGGGTTTTCAAGGGGCAGGGGTCAGCTCCTTAGTGGCTTCCCAGAGTCTCTTCTGGCCAAACAAATACTTCCAATGAGTAAACCCCAAAGTACAACCTCACCTCAGATAATTTATACATTTTTCAGAGCCAAAGGGTATCACATCACATCACATCACAACCCTTGAGAACCAGTTCCTCATTAGAAAATTAACAAAAAGTGTGGGCCTCCTCTAATCAAACTTTCCTTAAGGGGCAGGCCTATTAATGGACAGGAAAGATCTTTAAACTCTCATAGTTACTATTACAGCAACTTAACACTTAAACCTGTTTGCCTCAGTTTCCTCATCTGTCAAATGAGCTGTAGAAAGAAATGGCAAATGACTCCAGCCTCTTTGCCAAGAAAACCCCAAATGAGGTCACAAAGAATTGGACGTGACTGAAATGATTCAACAACAACCACCTTTTAATGAAAATATACACTGTTCAGAGTTCTCAGAATGCTATTTTCTCCCTCCCCTCCCCCATGAGCTAATGTTGTAAAATTTATTTTTGGAATAAAGGGTATAGGGAAAGTATCTCTATTAACATAGGATTTAGAACTGGGCAGATCACATATTTAAGTTCATCACTTTACAGATCAGAATACCTGAGACTTAAAGACATAGAACTTTACCCAAATTCAAGGAAGTAGTTCAGGGGAAGAGTCAGGATTTGAACTAAGGTCCTCTGATTCCAGAACCAGTGATGTTTTTATGATACTAACAATCATCGAGTATTTAAGTGTCTACGCTATGCCAAGTACCAGAGGCACTAGACTTTGGAAGACAAAAGGGAAATAGACCCTGCCCTCTAGGAACTTGCAATTCTTGCTGTTTCTCAGTTATATCAGACTGTTTGTAAGCCCCTTTGGGATTTTCTTGTCAAAGATACTGGAGAAGTTTGTCATATCCTTCTCCAGATCATTTTATAGATGCCAAAACTAAGGAAACAGGGTTAAGTGACTTACGCAAGGTTACACAGCTAGTTAAGTGTCTGAGGCCATACTTGAACTCAGAAATATGCCTTGATGACTCCATTCCATCCACATGTATACACAAATAAGCACACATACATGTACACACATACACACACAATACCAGGCAATTTGTTGGTAGAGTTATAAGAGAGAAAACTACTAACAACTTAGGAAAATCAGTCTAGCCTTTAAGTATCCTTAGAAAGAAGGTGATCTTGATACTTGAATTAATCTGTTATATAGAAAGCAAAATAATAAAGGCAAATCTAAAATCATATTTAGCAAGGAATGCCCATATGCCTTTTGTAAGACTAACGTTTAAATATTTTACTTACTCAACAGCAATTTAAAATAAGTCACTACCAAAATTAAAAACAAACACCACATTTTACTATAGAAGGAAATGCTTTCTATGTTTATATATTTTTTTAATAAAGAGAATATGTTTAGGGAAAAACATTCTTTGAGAGGGAGAAGACAAGGTGGGATTATTACCTTGCCTTATGTATATGTAAACTCACATGGATTCATAACTCATCAGTGTGTCTTACTCCTTCCCAGTTGTGAGGAGATTTTGAGTCGTTTGAAGGTGAGAAGTCTTTTGCCTTTTGCCTTTTTTTGGATCCCCAGTGCTTACATAATACATGGCACATAGTAGGCACTTAATAAACATTTATTGAAAGTTCCCTCTTCATTTTGCATACCACTATCCTCTTAAGAGTAAAGGATGATTTACTGTAGTACAAATTCAAGGCCATCCTAGAAACTGCTGAGTCACTTCCAAGCTAGCAAGGAAAACGCTGAACATCTTTGCAGTTGTCAGAGAACTGTGAGAAATGTCGCTTGCTTAAAAGAGATACTTACTAAGTTATAATGCTTTATATCTTACTCTAAATTCTTTCTTTATCAAGAATAGCATTTATGCTTTGCTCTAGAACTATCTGGTTCTTGACTTGAAGGGGTCCTTCAGTTGAACTGATTTCACAAACTGACAAAATCCTAAATATGGAAGATGTATCAAGGAGTGATCGCTTCCAATCTTTAATGAAATATGAAACCCCTTAAAGCACCCTTAATACATGGTCATCCAGCCTGTACCAGGACACCTCATGTCATGGGAGAATTGACCTCACAACATGATCTATTCCATTTCTAGACAGAAAAACTCAGGAATATTTGTCTCATATTAATAATTTCTAGATAGAAATAATCATTATGAAGATTATTTTGTCATGTTAAAGTGAAATCTGCTTCCCTTGTAACTTTTACTCCTTTGATGACCATTTTGCTTCCTGGACTCATACAGAGTCTATCCAATATCTCCTGTGTAGAACAGAGATTAAAATACTTGAAGATAGCAGAGTAGCAAAAGAAATACCCCAAATCCCTGTCACCTTTCTGGGAACTGCCTACATAGCACTGCTATTCCATCCATTGATTGGGAATGCTTCATGCTTAATCACATTTGGGCAAACTATCTCTATTTTTTAGGTACTCAATTCTTCTCGACTTTTCTGCGGATTAGAGGAGGGAATGAGAGAATTAAGAATAAAATAGCATTGAATGGTTGATCTGAAGCAACAACCAACTAGTCGATTCTCTTTATGTTACCTGCTTACTGATTTTGTCTTATCTAAGTGAGGGCTTTAATGTTTTCTATTATTGGGTGGTATCCTTGTCCTAATTTCTCAGAAGATGGCAAATATTTTCCTAGTTACTCTAAAAAAGTTTTGTCTATGCATCTTACACATAGAACTAACATTTATTCAGGGCTCCAACCTACTTGAGACTGGAGGGGTGTTAAAAATTATACCTAAATACCATAGGATCAGTGCTGTAGAACGGACCTTATAGTTCATCTAATCCAATTTACTCATGATTCAGATGAAGAAACTGAGGTTCAAGGAGGGTTAAATGACTTATCCATGGTCAAATATGTTGGATTTGAATTCAGGTCCTCTGAGTCCTAAGTCAATTCTCCTCTCTCTTAGCATAGACCCAAAGGGCTCCCTACTGCCTCCAGGAGCATAGAAAATGCTCTGTTTGACATTCAAAGCCCTTCAGAACCCAACTCCATCCTACGTTTCAGTTCTTCTTACACCTTACTTCCACATGCGTTCTTCAGTTCAGTGACACCAGCTTCCTTGCTGCCACGCTAACTAAACAGCCTAGCTCTCAGCTCTGTGCATTTCTCCATCTGTAATCCATGCCGGGAATGTTCTTCTTTCCCTCTGCTTACTGACCTGCCTAGCTTCCTTTAAGTCACAACTAAAATCTTTTCTCTTGCTGGAAGTTTTTCCCTACCCCCTCTTAAATCTAGTGCCTTCTCTCTGCTTATTATTTTCTATTTTTCGTTTAGAGCTTGCTTTTTATATATTGTTTACACATTGTCTTTTCCATTAGATTGTAAGCCCCTTTAGCACTGGGACTGCTTTTGACTTTTTGTATCCAGTGCCTGGCACACTGTAGGTGCTTAATAAATGTTTATTAGACTGGGCTGATAAACCTTCTTACCTAGTTTAGGTCTGAATCTTAAGATATGAATTGAAATGACCACCATAAACACAGCAAATACAGAGGAATAATTTCCATTAACATATGAATATGAATTTATTTAGTAGGTCACTTAGATAACACAGTAGGCTTGGTATCCCAAATGGGTAAATTTCGGTGTAGAAGGAAACATGGATAGTTGAATAGTTCAATATGAAGGTCAGGTGGGGAGGATCAAAGCAAAGATTAGGTCCCTGAGACCTAAAGGGAGAGATGAAAAACCGTAAAGGGAGGGGAGAAGCATTAAAGATTTTGTTTTTTGCTTTTTTCAAGCACTGAAGATAAATTATTTTGCTTAGGTCTGCTCCTGAATAGAAATCTGAAGACCAGAGCAATAACGTATAAACAAATTGAGATTATAATGGTGGGAGTGGAAAGGCAGGAAGAGCCAAGGAATAAGAAGCAAAAACGAATCAAATTTTTGACTTTGAAGGTAGCCAGACAGTAATGAGGATATCATTGTTATCACAATGCTATATTTTAGACAATCTGGACATCAGGAAACACACACACACACACACACATATCCACTATAACAAGTAGCCTCTGGCCTAAAAATATATCCCTATCGCTGAAGCTGTAAGTTTATAATGTGGACAAAATTTCCCTGAGCAAGTCACCTTCTGTGATGGCTAAAACATCTTTGAGCTCAATCCATATTATAATTTTCTGCTTCTATTCTTTCATCCAATCATTTCCTACATACTTAGCCAGCAAAATGTCATTGAACATTTTTAATCACATCTCTTTAACATTCATTATCAACTCCTCTTCAGTTCCCATTGCTTTACTAGGACTAGAAAGCACAAATTTATATGGCTCACCAAGGATGCTTAGTATTCTGTAACTGTATACTACTTTTAGCGTTCTAATAAAAAGGAAATGGAGTTTATTGAATTTCTCTTGGCTTATTTCCTGATCTATACTTGGCCAGGTTTCTCCTGAGCATGTGCTACCCTTGTTATTAGATTAAGATTTTGATCTATCTCAAATATTTCTTTCTGGAAATTACTCTTTTCTATATGCATATATCAAATTCACTTAAGAAGAAAAATATTAAAAAAAAAAACAAAGGTTGATCTCAATTACACAAAATTGATAAAGATTTTTGTGTATAATGGAAGAGATTTGTGTCATGCTATCACAGAGTTTAAAGACATCATGAATTGAGCATAATATCTACTTATGGGATTTTAAGACTAAGCCTTCTAGTCTTATTGCCTTCATTTCCTCTCTTCATTTCCTCCTTAATTTCCAGTAGTTTGGCTTCAATCCACACCATTCTTAAAGTAGATTTCTTGAAAGCCACTAATGTCCTCCTATTCTAATCCAAAGCCCCCTTTTTTTCTTTCTTTTTTAAATTTTCTTTCTTTTTTTTTGTCTTAATCTCTCTATCATATTTTGCAATACTGGTCACCTCATACACCCTACAATCCTCTCATTCTTCATCCTTCGCCTGATCCATCCTGCAGCTTGATTCTTTGTGTATATCTCTAATGTCTCTCAATCTTATCCTCTTCAATGGTCATGATCCCTTAACTACTATACTCCCCTTCATTAGAAAAGCCATTCACTTTCAAATTGAAGTGATGAACTAGATATGTGTACGATTAAGTACTATACTATGGAAATGAATGACAGAAGGGTATATTGGATAGCGTAATTGTCTCAGATTCAGAAAGACCTGATTTCCAGTACTAGCTTTGACACCTAGGTCATATGACCTTGGCTGAGTCACATTCTTTTAGAGGATAAGGCAACTCTAAAGGATTCTAATTAGCACATCTACATTGACAGAGGAAGTTCTTTTATGGGGAGTACCTTATATGGGAAATCACATATTGGGTCAAAAGGAGGAAGGGAAAGAGAGAGACAGAGAGATAGAGACAGAGAAAGAGAAAGACAGAAAGAGATAGAGAAAGAGAGAGGCAGAGAGGAGGAGGAAAGGGGAGAGGAGGGGAGGGGAGGAGAATAGGATTGTATGTAATTTCATTCTTAGGTATCTTCCTTAGCATCTAGCATAAGACTCTACTAAGTATGTCAACATATTTGCTGATTGATATGCAAAGTTAAATATTTGAAAAATCACTGGCCTGCAAATCAGAGGATGCCTATTCATATTCAATTTTTCTATGTGTAGTCAAGTTACATTACCTCTCTGGGTCTCAGTTTCCCCACCTGTATAATGAGGGTAGTAATACTAGTACATTCTCTACCTCCTAAGAACCCTCTACCTCATAGGATTGTTTTGGAAAAGTGATATGCTCCATAAAAATAGGCTATTGTTTCTATTATAAAACTTGGGGTCACCATTCTCCTATGCTCTAAGTAGAGCGTGTAATTAAGGTCAGACCCACTTGGCATCATGAAAGTTCTGCTGATCTTTTTCTGTAATAGCAGGGCTATGTTAATCTTGGTGTTCTGGCCTCTCTTCAAGTTAGTAATTACATTCTGCCTGCTTCCACTCTCCCTGCAATTTCATCAAGTTCTTCCTGTCCCAAATTAGAGTGTAGCATTGCTCTGCCCTCTTAAGTAGTTGGTACATTTCAGGGTCAACAAGTGTATTTTGGTATTTGTATCGTTGATTTCATTCAACGAAGTTTGTCAGTGCTTTGGGACCCTTGATAATGAAAGGTATCTAGAAAAAATTGTTGTAGATAATATATTTTAATTATTTCAGTAATAAACATGTCTGAATCATTATGCTGGAAATTGTGATGGATAAGAGCAAAGCAAGTTTATGGCTAATGCACTTTTTATCCAAATTGGACACTGAAACCACAGAGGGAAGACTGACAGGTTCAGAAGATCGTAAATGACAACAAATTGATAGAGAGGGCCCAACTACACCCATTCCTTTAATCTGCTGCCAGTAGATGAGTCCAGTTCCCAATCCTTCAAATAGCAATGTGATTCTTTCTTCTGTTAAATTTCCTAGTACATTACTTCCTGCCTCCTGGCTGCTTCTATTACTCTGGATCAGTGTTCACTTGTCCCTGAAGTGCCAGGATGTGATGACTGACGACTCGAGTCGTCATCACTGCTTACGTGAAGCATGGAACAGCATGAAAAATTGTGGCAAGCCTCCCCACTGAGCATCATAATGAGGGAGGAGAGCAAGGCAGCCAAGTTCTGAAGAGAGAACACCTTGGGACTCAAATCCCTCTGGGTTCTGGTCCGAGCTCTATCTCTGATGGCCTGAGTCACCTTGCCCTGTTGATCTTCAAATGCACTTTCCTCATGTGCAAATGGAGATGACAGCATTTGCCCTCTACCGTTAGGGAGATGTTGCAGTGTGACTCATGAATTAATATCCATAATGGGCCTATGAGAAAGTTTCTTTATGAATTATTGCTGCAATCCTGCTTCTGACAAATTCAGCACTCATATCAGAGAGAATGAAATTTAGTATTGCCAAGCAAAAGCTTTAAGAAATACAGGAGGGAGGTTTCTTCCCCGCAAAGGAACACATTTGATTTCAGATTTCTGGAGCAGTGTTTATATTCTGGGATCTGCTACTTTGGGGTTATTGGTAAGTGGGGAACTAAATAACTGTTAGTTCCCTGTTTACCAATAATCCCAAAGTAACAGATGTGTTACATGTGGAAAGAGAAGTCTTTAAGGAATTTTTCTGGCCCTTGGAAGCAAAGAGACATCCAAAAGATAAAACTGAACTTTGAGAGTATCTCAAAAGCAAATTCTCATTAGTTTCTATCAATTTTGAACTTTAAATTAAAAAAAAATTTAAATATGAGGTAATTGGTAAAGAATAGGGATAGATCACTTAAAATATAATTAAAGCAACTTTCAAACTCTAAAATATTAAACCATGGCTGATTCTTTCCCTGAGGCAACAGCCAGAGGCACTTTAGGTATCTAATTCCCTCTCAACATGTACAAACGTTTTTTATTGAACACCAACCCCATGTATCTTATATCTTTGTAGTCATGCCTTGCTCATCTCCACACAGCTCTAACACCTTGTTTCAATTGGCCTCTTGAACAACCCACTCCTCTTTACACTCTTGCTCTCCCACACAGACATCTGTCCACTCTACTCTCCACCCCCCACACCCTAGTAGCATGGCACGGTAGAAATTGTATTGGGCTTTGGATAAAAAGGCAAATTAAAGTTATGTTAATTTGCTAATTTGGTGACCATATGTAAGTCATTTAAGCTTTTCTACAACTTGCTTACCTTTTTTGGAAAACATAATGATAATATCTTCTCTCACTAACGTACAGGATGGCTGTGAATATAAAATAAAACAGGATATGTTCAAGAGCCTTGGACGACTCTAAAGTAATTTAGGAAGGATAATGAAGGACCTTGAGCCCATGCAAATCAGGATCCATTGAAGGCAATTGGGGGGATGTTTATCATGGAGAAGAGAAGACTGAGGTGGGTCATGATAACTTCGTTCAGATACTTGAAAGACCATAAAGTGGAAGTGGGATTATATTTGTTCAAGTGGGCAGAACAAGGCACAAGAAGGGGGGAAGAGGAATTTGCAAAGATTCAAAAAAGAGACTTGATGTCAGGAAATAAAACAATACAGAATAAAACTTCCTGACAATTACAAGTGTCAAAAAGTGGAATGAGCTTGTTTAAAAAGTGGTCATTTTGATCAGTGGTAAAGTAGGGAGGGTACTAGATTTGAAACGTCCTCAGTTAAAAATTCTTCTTACATACCTGTTGGGTGACTGGCATATAATAGATGCTTAATATATATCTATTAAAATGTGTTTATTGAACTGATTTGACTCTGAAAAAGTCACTTAAGCTCTTTGTGCCTTGGTTTCCCCATCTGAAAAACAGGTATAATAATAGCATTTTCAATGAGGATTGTTGTAAGGATAAAATGATAATAATTGTAAATTGCTTTGCAAACCTTAAAGTGCTAAAAAAAAAGCTATTATTATTATTAGTGTTATGTTTTATTATTAACCTTCTTTGAGGTCCTTAGATAGAGGCTATAAAGATTGTCAAGTATATTATAGTGGAGATTCCATTCAAAATTGGAAATTGGGTTGGCTGGGTGGTTGCTATTCCATTCCAAGTCTCAAAATTTTGTGACTCCATGAAGTACAATGGATCATTACTACTATAATTGGCTCTTCGTTGATCTAATTTGGAACTAATGTTTACCAAGGTGACTCACTCAGAGCAAGCAATTAAAAAATGCTTGTTGAATTTGAATTTTAAAAAAATCAGCATTCATATCTGAGATTCAGAATATAACTTCCTGGTACTAATAGTTTCCTTATAAATGAGAAGTAACTTAATAGACTATCAGTCCCTAACATTTGTTCAGTGTTTATTTTGAGTTTAACACTATGAGAAGTTACAAAGAGAAAATAATATACAGAAAATACCACAATACCTCATTATAATGCTGACTCTGGAGAAGGAAAGTAGTCATGATATAGGTCTTCCTTGCTGAAGTGAAAGAAATACATCATGTTTTGAGATGAGATTATTTGACTCATTATAAATAAATTTAAAACATTTTGTCATTAGGATTGCTAGAATAGCAGAGTAATGTGTTTGAGAAGTCTACACCCATGAGGGCAACATGAAAATTGATAAAAACAAATACATTAAAAATATGAACTGAGAAATCTTATGGGTTTTAGTTTTTGGTCTAAATGTGTGACTTCACAGTCTATAAATCTCCCATGGCATGTTTCTGCCATTTAACACAGATCCACAATTTGTCTGAAATTGTTTTTAAGGTTTTGCACGAGGAGACCTCAGACACTTGGCTATCATGACAAAGTCAGCAGGCTAATTTTATATTTATGTATAATATATACCTATTATACATGTTATATATCTATATATACATATACACATACATATTTATGCATAAAACTAATTCAAGTATTCACTATGAATCTTATTTTAAAGTTCTTAATTGAAATGAATAAATTGAAGAGTTAATGAATCTGAATTTGATGCTATTCCCTATCTCCTTTTGATTTCATTTTGTAATTTCTTGCTTTCTCATAACATCATAGCCTCCATCTGTTCCATTCTAATTTTTAAAGAACTATTTTCTTCAGTGAGCTTTTGAACCTCCTTTTCCATTTGGCTAATTCTGCTTTTTAAAGCATTCTTCTCCTCATTGGCTTTTTGAACCTCTTTTGCCATTTGAGTTTGTCTATTTTTAAAGGTGTCATTTTCCTCAGCATTGCTTTGGGTCTCCTGTTGACTTGTTTTTCAGGGTTTTCTTGCATCACTCTTATTTCTCTTCCCAATTTTTCCTCCACCTCTCTTACTTGATTTTCAAAATCCTTTTTGACTTCCACAGCCTGAGATCACTGTATATTTATTTTGGAGGTTTTGGATGCAGAAGTTTTGACTTTGATGTCTTCCTCTGATGGTATGCTTTGTTCTTCCTCATTCAAAAAGATGGAAGAAAGTACCTTTTCAACAAGAAAGTAACTTTCTATAGCTGTATCTTTTTCCCTTTTTAAGGCATTTTCCCAGTCAGTTACTTGACTTTTGAGTCCTTTGTCAAGTGGAGAGTATACTCTAGGGACCTGTAAGTTTTCAGTTTCTCCAAGATGGCACAATCAAGGGAGAGGAGTTTACTCCTCTGCTGGCCTGCACTCTGGTCTATGAGCAACCACAAGCACTGTTTTCTGTCCTGGAACTGCATGTAGGATTCCCTCTGCATAGCCACCATCAGCTTCACCATACCAGCACTCCTCCTAATCCCATTACTGCCAGTCAGGACTGAGACCCAGTTCAGCTGCTCAATTTCCCCAGGGTCTTTAGGTGGAGGGCTTCCAAAGTGGAGGCTGCTGATACCCTAGGGCCAGGGGTGGGACCAGACCAAGTTCCCCTTTCACCCAGGTGAAAGAGCTTTCTTACTGAGCTATGAAGCTGTCTTTGGCATTTATGAGTTGAGAAATCTGGGAACTGCAGCTGCTACCTGTGATTCTGCGCCATGAAGCCTGTTCCAGTCCTATCCATGCAGTGCTGCACAGTCAAGCCTGGACTGCTTTCCATTCCTGGCCTGGTGCAGTGGAACTTTCCTGTCAGCCTCCCAGGATATCTTGGTCTGGAAATCTTTTTCACTCTGTCATTTTGTGCTTTCTGTTGCTCTAGAATTTATTTAGAGTCATTTTTTACAGGTATTCTATGGGCTATGGGAGGAGAGCTAGAGAAAGTTTGTCTTCCTACTCTGCCATCTTGGCTCCATCCCCCCTATTCCCTATCTCTTACTGCAATAATTGAGATAGCCATTTTTTTTATGTGTCCATTCCCTTCCCTTCCTCAGTTGGAAGACCGAATATAATAAATAACCGTCACTCTCTGTGTCCATGATGCCATATTTCTTCTCAGAATGAAAGGTTTTTTAAAAATTCCCTTAATCCTGTCTTTGATCTAGGAAAGGGTGGTGAAAAAACAAATGTCACCATTTCTTTACTTTTCTTTCATAAAAATTAGAATGAGCAGAGCAGGTTGAGTTAGTGCTTTAGTCATGAGCATGTAATCCAACTCCAAACTAGAAAAACAAATGGGAATCAGAGACCTATTCTAGATAGAGTGAAAGGGTGAAAAAGAAGGATAGACTTCAAGTGCCTCAAAATTTTTTTTTTAAATTTTATTTAATTTTTAATGTTTATTTATTTATTTTTAGTTTCCAGCATTCATTTTCAAAAGATTCTGAGTTTCAAATTTTCTCTCCATATCTCCCCTTCCCCACCCCAAAACACCATGCATTCTGATTACCCTTCCCCAATCTACCCTCCGTTCTATCACTCCCCTCCCTTTCCTTGTCCCCATCTTTCTTGTAGGGCAAGATCGATCTCTATACTCCATTACCTGTATGTCTTATTTCCTAGTTACATGCAAAAAAATTTTCAACATTAATTCCTAAAAGTTTGGGATCCAACTTCTCTCCCTTCTTCCATCTCCACACATTCCCACTGAGAAGGCAAGCAATTCAATATAGGTTATATATGTGTAGTTTTGCTAAAGGCTTCCATAATAGTCATGTTATGAAAGACTAACTATATTTCCTTCCATTCTAATCTGCCCCCTCCATTTATTCTATTCTCTCTTTTGACCTTATCCCTCTCCAAAAAAGTGTTTTCTTCTAATTGCCCCACTCCTCTCATTTTCCCTCCCTTCTATCATCCTCCCACACCACACTCATCCCCTTCTCCCCTACTTTCCTCTAGTGTAAAATAGATTTTCATACTAAATTGAGTGTGCATATTATTCCTTCCTTAAATGCGAGGGGACTAAGCATCACTTTTTCCCTCTCACCACTCCCTTTTCCTCTCCATTGAAAAAGCTTTTTCTTGTCTTTTTTATGGGAAATAATTTGCTCCATTCCATTTCACCCTTTCTCCTCCCAATATATTCCTCTCTCACCCCTTAATTTTATGTTTTTAGATATCATTCCTTCCTATTCAACTCACCCTGTGCCCTCTCTCTCTATGTATATGTGTATAATCTTCCAACTACCCAAATACTGGGAAAAGTTTCAAGAATTACAAATATCATCTTTCCATGTAGGAATGTAAACAGTTCAACTTTAGTAAATCCATTGTGATTTCTTTTTCCTGTTAACCTTTTTCATGCGTCTCTTGATTCTTGTGTTTGAAAGTCAAATTTTCTATTCAGCTCTGGTCTTTTCATCAAGAATGCTTGAAAGTTCTTTATTTCATTGAATGACCATATTTTCCCTTGATGTATTATACTCTATTTTGTTGGGTAGGTAATGGTTGGTTTTAATTCTAGTTCCTTTGACTTCTGTAATATCATATTCCAAGCCCTTCAATCCCTTAATGTAGAAACTGTCCGATCCTATGTTATCCTGGTTGTATTTCCACAATACTTGAATTGTTTCTTTCTAGCTGCTTGTAATATTTTCTCCTTGACCTGGAAACTCTGGAATTTGGCTACAACATTCCTAGCAGTTTTTCTCTTCTGATCTGTCTTAGGAGGCAATCAGTGAATTCTTTCAATATTTATTTTACCCTGTGCTTCCAGAATATCAGGGCAGTTTTCCTTGATAATTTCATGAAAGATGATGTCTAGGCTCTTTTTTTGATCATGGCTTTCGGGTAGTCCCATAATTTTTAAATTGTCTCTCCTGGACCTATTTTCTAGATCAGTTGCTTTTCCAATGAGATATTTCACATTGTCTTCTATGTTTTCATTCTTTTGTCTTTGTTTTGTTTAGTAATTTCTTGGTTTCTCATAAAGTCATTAGCTTCCATCTGCTCCATTCTAATTTTTAAGAACTATTTTCTTCAGTGAGCTTTTGAACTTCCTTTTCCATTGGGCTAATTCTGATTTTTAAAGCATTCTTCTCCTCATTAGCTTTTTGGGTCTCTTTTGCCATTTGAGTTAGTCTGCTTTTAAAGGTGTTAATTTCTTCAGCATATTTTGGGGTCTCCTTTAGCAAGCTGTTGACTTGCTTTTCATGTTTTTCTTGCATCACTCTCACTTCTCTTTCCAATTTTTCCTCCACCTTTCTTAATTGATTTTCAAAATCCTTTTTGAGCTCTTCCATGACCTGAGACCATTGCATATTTATTTTGGAGGTTTTGGATACAGAAGCCTTGATTTCCTTTGATGGTATGCATTGTTTCTCCTCTTCTGAAAGCATGGAAGAAAATACCTGCCCAGCAAAAAAGTAACCTTCTATTGCCTTATTCTTTTTCCATTTTGCAGGGCATTTTCCCAGTTAGTTATTTGACTTTTGAGTTCCTTGTCAAGAGGAGGGTATGCTCTGGGGACTTATAAGTACTCAATTCCTCCAAGGTGGCACAATCAAGGGAGAGGGGCTCCTCCTCTCTTGACCTGCACTCTGGTCTAGGAGCAACTATAAACACTCTTTTCTGCAAGTAGAATTCCCTCTCTGAAGCCTCAGCCAGCTCCAGCACATCAACACTCTTCCTCACCCCAGGGCTATCACTCAGGGCTGATATGCAGATCAGCTTTTCAATTCACCCAGGGTCTTTAGACCTGGGCTCCAACAATGAAAGGTGCTGTCACCTAGGCCCTAAGGTAGACCTCTGTATTCCCTTCTCACCCAAGTTAAAGAGTTTTCTCACTGACCTTTGAAGCTGTCTTTGGCATTTATGAGTTGAGGAATCTGGGACCAGCAGCTGCTGCTGGTGGCGCCTTGAAGCCCACTGCAGTACTCTCTTTTCTGCAGCACATCCAAAGTTCGGCTCTACTCTGCTCCATGCCCAGTGCAACAGACCTTTCCTGTTGGCCTTCCAGGCTGCCTTGGTCTGGAAATTTCTTTCACTCTGTCGTTTTGTGGCTTCTGCTGCTCTAGAATTTGTTTAGAGCCATTTTTTACAGGTATTTTATGGGTTGTGGGAGGAGAACTTCTAGAGGTGCATCCTTCTACTCCACTATCTTAGTTCCACCCCCAAGAATAAAGTTCTTAATTCATTTATTTACAAGTTTCTTCCATATAACACTGCTTAATAAATTTTGTTGAATTGGAATTAATGGGATATGTATGTTCACCACATCAAGTACACCAAAATTCAAGCATGACTAGCTAATATAAATTCCAAAGTAAAATATGTAAGTGGATTATCTGTGCCACTGCTTCTCTCCATTAGTGTGTGGCATATAACAAATCAGAACAATGAAAAGATAATGTGAATGAACCATCCTCCCACATGATGCTAAGTAAATTTTCTTCATTCTCCCTTTTCAAGTGTGGCCCAGTTGATTGAGTTTAATTAGTCTAGGGACCTGGGTTTGAATTCTGGCTCCAAGAGTTTCTAGCTTTGGATTTCTTAGGTAAGTGACATTTTCAGGGTTTTAGTATCTATACTTGGAGGTTAATTATACTTTTACTATCTGTCTTACAAAATTGTTGTGAAGAGAGGGCATTGTTTTAGATATGTGTTATCAATACATGAACTATTATTAATTTAGGTACAGTGTGAAAAATCTGGGTGAACTGGGTCAAATAACTACATTTTCCTCATCTGTAAAGAAATGAGTTAAATAGGATGGTCTATTCCATCTTATTTTGTATCTTTCCTTCTTAAAATCTATGAATGTAATTACTTCATAACTAAGATTGGTAGCACACATATTTTCTCCATTTTACTGATCAGTACACTGAAACCAGCAAATTTAAGTGATTTAACCAATATTTCATAGCTACTTTATGGTTGAAATAGGGCTCTATTTGAGGACCCTTATATTCTAGTTGGGTTCTTCATCTTGGGAGGTAAAGGTTACTCCAGAAAATGATTACGATGTAAAGCCATGACAAAAACTTCACGTAAAGATATCAAATTATTATCATTTACATGTCTCTGTATTATGTGCCTTATATCATTGAGGAATGACTTACAGAGGACCTGGATGCTTGACTAGTACTCATCTAATGTATAGAGAATTGAAAGACAGCCTTAAACATATTGGGAGGACCCCTACTGGAGGGTTTATGGGAAAACAGGCACAAGAGTTCCACAGGATGCACAGGAACAGATGGATTATTATTTGCATCATTGGAGGAAGTAACTAGAAGAATAATATATAACAATGGAAGCTATACCCCTCCTTGTGTTACTCTTGGTTGTTCCATGTGTATCCTCAATCTAATTTATTTTACCTCCTTTAGTCATTGAGGCACTTATGTTGAAAAACTGGCAAGGTGGGTGTAGCTATGGAACACCCACTTAGAGTATCACATTTCCTAGCCTTTAAATATCAGATCATGACAAATATCAGAAAATTTGATCCTAACATATCTCCACTTGCAATTTTATGTAGACACAGCATTAGAATCATCTTCTCCCAAAGGCAATGTCACCTGAAATAACTAAATACAGCATAATTCACTTGATAAAAGGGACCTATTCTCCTCTGTCACTCCCTTTTTAAAACTAAGCAGAAAGTCCCTGGTGATTCAGGAGGGTGATCTCTGCATTAAGCAGAGATCAATTATATAGAATGTAGTAATGTATTATCAGAGCACACCACAGTACAGTAATAGTGAGATCATACTAAATAATAGTCACTGAATTCACCAGTTAGGCATTTGGGAGGCAGTGTGGTACAGTGGTAAAAAGCACTAATTCTAGAATCCAAAGGCTCTAATGTGAAATCCTGTCTCAAGGCTTACTACTTTTGTGAGTTAAGGTAACTCTATTATCCTCTCTTGGTTGCATTTGCTTCATCTATAAAATGAGAAGGTTGGCTTATAGGACCTCTAAAGTCTTCTAGCTCTGATATCCAAAGACTTTAGAGTTCAAGAAGGACCTAGTTGAATCAATAATAAGTGTTTAAAAGAAAAAAAAAATTAATTAAGGCTTTATAGAGAGGGTTGTGCATAAAGATAACTAAGAAATGCTATATAAATAGTACATATTGTACTTCCAGGTTAGAAGTGTAAAGATGGTAGAGTAGAGAAGCACTCAGCCAAGCTCTCCTGCCATTTCCCTCAAAATCACTTGAGAAAAATGCCTCAAAGAGAAATTTGGAATAGCACCAACAAGAGGTGAGAATGAGAAGTACTTTTAGCCCACAACAACACTGGACATCAGGAAAAGAGATCTGTGATGCTGCCAGATTCTGATCCAGAGCCCAAGTGGATGAAGTACCACCAGAGGTGTGACTATGTGGTAGTGACAGAAGCTTCAGGAGCTCTTAAATTACAGACAATAAGGGGATGCAGCAAATAGTCAGAAATAGATTATAGAGGATTCCTGTACTAGAACTGGATGCAGAACCAGACACTGTTTTTCTTAATTTTTTTTTTTAGTGCATGGAATAAGCATTTCCATAACATAATATAATAAAAAAGAAGATTCCTCCTGAAACTGCAAATCTTATGTAGAACTTGCTATTCCTTTTAAATATATAATAAAGTTTTGTGCAAATTATTTTTATTTTTTGTCCCTCCCTCTACACTAGAAATGACTACTATTAGACATAAATAGACATATATCTATAGCTATGTAGATATGCATATTATGTGTTTTATATACATGCATATATAAATGTGTATATATACATACATGTATGCATATGTGTGCATGTATATATATACACACATAGAAATCCATATATATGTGTATATATATGCACATATATATGCAAATGCAAACTTATTCTACACGTTTATTTATTAGTTCTTTCCCTGGATTCAAATTGCGTCTTTCGTCATATGACCTTTATAGTTAATTTGAGTGTTTATAATAGTCAAAATATCTTATTCATTTAATGTCATTCTTAAAATTATATTGTTGTTACTGTATAAAATACTTTTTTGGTTCTGCTCATTTCACTGCAACTCCATGGTCACCCTATACCAACTTCTAGGTCAAAGTTCAGTGGTTGGGACCAGATCTTTTGGACAAGAAGGGGTGGGATCCCTGAGGGGCAACTGTGTAGAAACTTCTATGTTGCCTTTGTTGTCTAGGACATTGATGTCATTTTGGTCCTCTTCAAGAATGAAAGACCACAACCAACGTCCTTGCCCACTTGTGTGTTACAGATCAAGGACATGGAGGAGCACTTTTGACCAAGAGGCAGTTGAATCTCTCAGAGATTCAGATATTATTTTGGGACATTGCAAAGCCAATCATGGCAGCACACCTGAGGACTGTTTCAGTGAATGATTTCAAGAATTTAATCACATAGTATAACGAACTCTGTTCAGAAACAAACTAAACATTGTTCAATAAAGTAAAAAATAACTTTCCTAGCAACATCCTTAAATAAAGCATACACACATATACACATATGTGTCTATGTGTCTGTGCCTGTATGTATATATAATAACAATAGCAATATCCTTAATCAATATCAAGTAGCCAAGTAAAGTCCTTTTTTCAAAATATCACCCTATCCACCCCCAGTCATAGTAAAAACAATCTTCTTAATCAATATTCAGTGTCTCAGTAAAGTGCTCTCTCATTTCAACTCAAGGTTGACTTCCAAGTCCCATGGCTCTTCCTCTATGGGTTGATCACTCCCTGCTCTTGCTTGGGTTCACATGAAGGCAACTTTCTGCTCCTGCTCCATGTCTCAGCTGATGGGGACTGTTCCATTTCAAATTCTTCCTGCTGCTGCCTGACAGCAGGCTCCAGGGGCTTTTGCCCAAAGCTTCTATTTTTAAGAAACAAAGGTTAACAGGGCTGTAACAATATTTATACACATTACTAGCACCATCTTCTCAATTCACTCATAAAGACCAACAGACAGGGCTTCTGTTTGAGAAATTAACACAGACCAACAGATAGGACTTGTGTCTGAGGAATTAACACAGATCAATACACAGACCACCAACATCACAAACATTTTTTCTGTTAGGCCTTCCCACAAGCAAGTTCCTCTAGTCAGCTAAAGGTGGCTTCTCTCATAGCTTTGCTTCTGACTGCTCTCTCTACTAACCAGCAAAAGATCTGGTCCCAAAGGAAGAAGTACTCTGAGAAGCAGCATCAACTTAAACCACAAAAGATCAGGGACTCTTTCTGAGTACAGGACCAGAGAAAACACCAAGAAAGCAGTTACCACACATCTCCCCAAATCGCAACACCTTGGAAGCACTGAAACCTAAACTCCCAGAAGAAACTCTGAAAACAGCAGTGAGATAAAACTTGAAGCTTGAAACAGTCCTTCCCTCTCCTCTAATACTGGAAACAGAGCCCACCATTAACATAAATTTCTAAATAAACAGTGTGGAAAAAATGAGCAAACAACAACAACACAAACCTGACCACAAAAAGATAAAGTGAAAAAAAAAATGTTGAAGTCAAAGTGAATACAAGAAAAACTTCAAAGAATAATGTGAATTATATACAAACTCAACAAGAATTCCTAGATGAGCAAAATTTGAGCTTCAAAAACAAAAAAGAGTAGTAGAGAAAAAATGCTTTAAAAATTAAAGCAAAATAAGAAAATTATGAAAAGACAACACTGGCAAAAGAGGCACAAAAAATACTGAAGAAAATAATGCCTTGGAAAACAGAATTGGTCAAATGGGAAAAGAAATACAAACATTTGCTGATAATAATAAGTCCTTAAAAAGTAGAATTCACCAAATGAAAAAAAGAAGCACAAAAACACACTGAAGAAAATAATTTCTCAAAAATTAGAATTGGGGAAGTGAAAAAGGTAAAAACTAGAAGAAATATGAAATATCTCATTGGGGAAAAAAAGCTAACCTGGAAAATAGATCAAGGAGTGATAACTTAAGACTTACTGAATTACCTGAAAGCAACAGAAAAAGAGCTTAGATGTCATACTTTAAGAAATCATTGAGGAAAACTTCCTTAATATGCAAGAACCAGACAGTAAAATAGAAACTGAAAGAATTTATCAATCACAGCCTGAAAGAAAGCCCCAAGTGAAAGCTTCCAGGAATATTATAGCCAAATTCTAGAGATTCCATGTCAAAGAGAAAAGAGCTTTCAGGAAGAAAACATTCAAATACTGTAAAGCCATAGTCAGGATCACCCAAAATTTAGTAGTTGCCATGTTAAAGGTGTGGAGGGCATGGGATATGGTATTCTTAAAGTCAAAGGAACTGAGATTACATCCAAAAATAACCTATGCAGCAATACTGACCATATTCCTTCAAGGGAAAAATGAATGTCTAATAAAAGAGAGGACTTTTAAGTAATTTTGATGAAAAGACAACAGCTGAATAGAAAACTTGACTTTCAGGTATAAGATTCAAAAGAAGCAAAAAAAAGGTAAACATAAAAGAGGAATCATAAGGGACTCAAAAATAGGCAAGAAAGAGAGATGTCTTGGGAGAAGGGAACAGAGAAAAAAGAATGGGGGAAATTATCTTACATGAAAGAGGCATGCAAGAAAGAGCTTTTATAGAGGAAGGAAAAGGCAAAAATGGTGGGCAAAACTTTAATACCACTGAAACCTAAATTGCTTCAAAAAGGAAAATTATATATACATAAATAATTCATAATAGAATTCTGTCTTACAAAGCAGGGAAGTAAAAGTAAAGGGGATAAAATAAAGAAGGGTGACAAAATAAGCCAGTGGTCAAGTACAAAACAGACTGTAGAGGACAGAGAGGATAAAGAGAAGAATAAATAGAAGTAAACCGGATAGAGGAAAATGCACAGATAGTACTCATAACTATTGATATGAAAGGAATGAACTCGCCTATAAATAGAAATGGATAACAGAACATATAGGAAACCAGAATGCAACAATATGTTATTTACAAGAAACACACATAAAAGAGAGACACACACAGAGTTAAAATAAGTGGGTGAAACAGACTTTATTATGCATCAGCTAAAGTAAAAAAAAAAAAAAAAAGAGAGAGGGGCAGCAATTATCATATCAGGCAAACCAAAGCAACAATAAACCTAATTAAATGGGATAAGCAGGGAAATGACACCTTGCTAAAAGGAACCCTAGACAATGAAGTAATATCAATACTAAGCATAGATGCACCAAATGACAGCATCCAAATTCTTCAAGGAAATATTAAATGAATTACAGGAGGAAATAGACAATAATAAAAGGAGACCTCAACCTTCCCCTATCAAAGCTAGATAAATCTAACCATAAAATAAATAAGAAAGAATTCAAGGAGATTAATACATTCTTTGAAAATAGAGGTACGATAAAAATCTACCGAAAAATGAATGTCAATAAAAAGATATATATCTTTTTCTCAGCTGCATATGTTATCTTCACAAAACTTGATAATGTTTAGGGCATAGAAAACCTCACCATCCAATGCAGAAAACAAGAAATATTAAATGAACCCTTTTCAGATCATAATGCTATGAAAATTACATTTAATAAAAGGCCAAGGAGGCACAGATTAAAGGTTAATTGAAAACTAATCTAAACTGAAGAATGAATGGGTCAAAGAAGAAATCATAGAAACAATCAATAATTTCATTAAAGAGAATAACAATGAGATAACATTCCAAAATTTATGGGAAGTAGCCAAAGCAGTTCTTACAGGAAAATTTATATCTAGAATCTAGTGTTTGATAAACCCAAAGAGGTAAGCCTTTGGGACAAGAACTCACCATTTAAAAAAAGTTGCTGGGAATAGAAACACTTCAAGTGAAACTAGGCATAAACCAACATCTCACACCTCATCCCAAGATAAAGTTAAAATGGATTAATGATTTAGACAAAAAGGTTGATATCATAAGTAAATTAGGGGAGCATGGAAAAATGTACCTGTCAGATTTCTTGATAAGGGAAGAGTTTGTGACAAAACAGAAGAGATAGAGGAGATTACAGGAAGTAAAATAGTTTTAATTACATAAAATTACAAAGCTTTTGCATCAACAAAACTAATGTAGCCAAAATTAGAGGGAAAGACAGAAACCAGGAAAACAGTTTTGTGACAAGTTTCTCCAATAAGACCTCATTCCTCAAATATAATAGGGAACTGAACTAAATTTGAAAAAGTAAGAGCTATTGCTCACTAGACAAATAGTTAAAGGATATATGAACAAGCAGTTTTCAGAAGGAGAAATCTAAACTGCCAACAGTCACATAAAAGTGTTTTAAATTACTATTGATAAGAGAAACACATATTAAAATAACTCTGAGATACCACCTCATACCTATCATAGTGGTTAACATGACAGAAAAGGAAAATGATATGCTGGAAGGAGTGTGGAAAAATTGGAATAGTAATGCACTGCTGGAGCTGTGAACTAGTCAGCCATTCTGGAGAACAATTTGGAAGAACCCTAAAGGGCTCTAAAACCATGTATACTCTTTAACCCAATAATACTACTACTTGGTCAATATCTTTAAGTGATCAATGAAAAGAGAAAGGACCAATTTGTAAATATATAGATATCAGTTCTTTTGTGGTGGCTAAGAACTGGAAACTGAGGGTATGCCCAACAATTGGTGAATGGCTAAGCAAATTGTGGTATATGATTATGATGGAATAGTATTTTGATGAGCATGATGGTTTCAGTCAAACCTGAGAAAACATACCAACTCATGCAAAGTAAAATGAGCAGAACCAGGAGAATATTGTACGCAGTAAGAGCAATATTGTAAGAATGATCAACTGTGAAAGAATTAACTACACTGATGAAGACAATGACCTAAGGCAATTCCAAAGGATCCCTGATGAAAAATGCTACCCACCTCCAAAGAGAATGAATGAACTTTGAATGCAAATTCAAACATATTTTTTAACTTTATTTATTTTTGTTGTTTTATTTTATTTGTATTTTCTTTTGTAACATGGCTGGTATGGAAATGTGCTTTTTATGATTTGTCAAGTATAATCAAAATCAAAGTGCTTACCTTCTGAAGGAGGGAGGGAGAAGATTTGGAGCTCAATCATTTAAAAATGATTTTAAAAAATTACATGTAATTGGGAATTATTTAATGAAACAAAGATAATTAAAAATAAATAGCACATTTTCTACCTTCATTTTCAAGGCTGTAAAAAGCTAAAGCAATTTATGTCTTATATGTGATATAGTAGTGGACTCTCCATCTTTGTCCTTTCATGACTTGAAGTTGGAGTTGACCCAGTGTTCCTGAAGACTGTTACAGCTGAATTAAGCTTTGAGATGTTTTACTAATTGGGAAAGTATTCCAGCAGGATATTTTCTATTCCTATAATATATTCAACCAATGAAAAAATATTTATTAAGCACCTAGTCTGTAATAGTTACCTTGGGAATAGAAAGACAAAAATACCAAATAAACAAACCATTAACCCTGTTCGCAAGGAGCTCACTGGAAGTTGACAAAAAAGTTTTTTGTTTGTTTGTTTTAAAGAGGATTCAGAAAAGACTTTTTCAAGTATGTAATACTTTGGGCCTTGAAGACAGCTTGGGATTACACATTATGGTCACAGAAGACAGCTTTATGAAAGCATGGAGTCAGGACACAGAATGTGTGGAGAGATGAGATAGAATACTGTTTATGGGGAACAGCCAACAGTTTCAACAGGTTGAAATGTAGACTGATGTTTAATCAGCCTGGAAAAAATAGATGAGCTTTATAGTAAAAGGACCTTAAATGCCAAACAAAAGAGTTGACATTCTATTCTAGAGGCAGTAGAAAGGCCCAAGTTTTCCTTGAGCAGGAGAGTGATATAGTCAGACCTGCATTGTAGCTCCATCACTACTTCATTCCCTTTATCGAAATTCTGGTCTTTCTTCAAGGCTCAACTTAGGTGTTTCTTCCATGAAAGCTTCCTAGATCTCTCTCTCTCTCTCTCTCTCTCTCTCTCTCTCTCTCTCTCTCTCTCTCTCTCTCTCTCTCTCTTTCTCTCTCTCTCGCTCTCTCTCTGTCTCTGTCCATTTTTCTTAGAACACTTCATTAATCTCAATCTTATTCATAACTTTGTGATATTAGAATAATGTTTGTTTTATGAAGCAAGGACTATGTATGCTTTTTTTTATTTGCAGCTGCTTAGTACAGACTCTTGAAAATGGGACATTACATTAAGGATCTCAATTCCTTTTTCATTGTGGGAATTCTCTTTATAGGCTTAAACTACAATATGCCTAACATTTTTTAATCAGAGAGCATCCTGAGGCTCTAAGAAGTCAAGCAACGTGACCATGGTGACATAACTATTAATATCAGATAAAATATTTGAATTCAGACGTTTCTGACTCTGATTGTCATTCTATCCATAATTCCACTCTATTACTCTCCTTTACACATACTATTTTTTTTTTAAATAGATGGTTGCTGAATCGAGTCCATATTCAAATTGGTTCAATGAAGAATGAAAGTTCTTTTATCTAAAGATCAACCTAGGTGACTTTAATGAAGCTCAATACTAGAGAAGAGTGTTAACTATGAGTTGATGAAATTTTTTTTATCTATAATAACCTGTGAAATAGTCAAATCAGGCATGAAAGTTGCAATTTACATGGGTGATGTCATATGCATAAATGCACACGTGTAAACATTACTTTTTTAAAGGTTAGTCCTGAAAGTTTAGAAAGGGAAAAAAAAAAACAAACTATTGCTTCCTTTTTCCAATGATTATTTCTTGCTATTCCCTCACTGGGCATGTTTCTATCAGTCAGGTAGGATCTTCTATTTTCCAAAAAGCATACTTTCAGTGGGGGTACTTTCTAAAGCTGCACATACATTGTCACCAACAAAACCTGTTGAAAAGGAAAAAAAATCAAACAGCCATTTTTTTTTTTTTGCAACCTGACACCAAATAACTATTTTGACTAATTATTTTCAGGGAAATGACAGGTTGTCTTGGCATAATATAGTCTATTTAGTACATGAATGATGCATGCAGAAAAATGAATTTTGAAAGCACCAAACTCAAAATCACAGATTTTGAGTTGGAAGGGACCTTCGCAGTCATTAAAAGATATCCTCCATATAAACTTCACAAGTGGTAAGGCAGCCATCCCTTGAAAAACTCCAATTAAGGAGAGCCTGATATCTCCAGATGCAGTCCATTCCACCTTCATAAAGCTCTTACTGTTTACAAGTTGTTGTTGCTGTTTTCTTCTAACATCAAACAAATTTATAACTTTGCAAATTCCATCCATTGCTTCTGGTACTTCTACCCTCTGGGACTATATGGAACAAGTTCAATCTGTTTCCTACCCAATAATCTTTCACGTACATCATCACAATGATTATTTCTCCTCTGTATCTTGTCTTCTTATAGATTAGACATCTCTGGTTCCTTATATGATACTGACTTCTATCAACTTTGCTGTCTCCCCCTTCCCTTGGATGTTCTCCATTTCATTAACTGACATCTGGAACTGACCTCTATAATCCTGATGTGGTCTGATCACACCAGCATATGGAGGAATCTTCTTATTCTGGGAGCCATTCCTTTCTTATAGTTATTCTCTGAACTACCTGAATATTCAAATACTTATTCTAAAATACTGTATATGGAGAGTATAAGATCACAGGTAGTTTACTAGATGAAGTAGACAGAGTATTAGAATCTGAGTCAGGAAGAAAAATTGGCTTTATATCTTTTTGTTGGCATTGACTAATTGTGCTTTCTTGGATAAATCCCTCAACATTCATAAGCCTTAAGCAATTTCTTTTCCGATAATTTGTAGAGGACCTGTATCTGACTTGGTCAATGATTTTCCCATCTTTGTTTTTTTTTTTTTCCTTTGTTTTCAAAGAGGACCATGGCATCAGGAAGAAGATGCTATGACTTGTAACTGGATTGGATTTAAGTGAGGGAGAGCTGTGCAAAGTCACCAGCTTTACTTTCTCTTCTAAGCCATCTGGATCCAGGGACAAAATATAGATCAAGAAAACTGGAGATGGCCTCTGATGCAGTGGGAAACTTTGTTCTTTCTTAGCTAAGATCTTTCCCAGGTTTCAGTTTGACTGAGGCAATGCTTATTCAGAGATTAAGGCTAGTAAGAAATGAGGCAAGGAATGGTCTCTTCTACCTAGACAATTAAAAACAAAACAAAACAAAACAAAAGCAACAAAACAACCAATGTGGGAGGGGAAGAGCCTCAGGGTTTCTGTTCAAAAAACAGAAACAGGTGCTATTTGCATTCACTCAGCCATACAAGCCCACACAAAGACCAATTAGGCGTTGGGTTGGTACCTATTTGTTGATCAACCAAGGCTTGGTACTTAAGAAAGAAATCTATCCCTAAGATATCCAAGGTATCTTGCAAGGTTTTAGTGATCAAAATTTACTTTCCTTTGGACAGAACACCCACAGGTAAGGGTATTAAAACCTATATAGACAGAGGGAGAAGAAGCAGGAAAGGGCAGGGCAGAGCACAGCAAGTCAAGGAAGGGAAGGGAAGAAGGAGCTACACTACCCAAATAAAAGTGACCAGTTGGATCCCCAGTGAGGCAGCTTGTCCTACTGATTCTGGAGGAGAAAGTGAGACTGGTGACTTTGCAAAATCCCATCCTTGACATTTTGATGCGTGTAGAATATTAATGTGCTATTGCTTACCTTGTTTATCCTTGACATTGAAATTGGATATTAACAATGAAAACAGAACCTGCTTAATTAATTGCATTGGGAACTGACTCACAAATACAGCAAAATTTCCATTATAAAGTATTAATGTTATTTAATGCCCTGAGGAAATATAATTTGTTAGATTATTTTGGATTAAAAAGTGTTAATGCATTCCCCAAAGAGAATTAATTCTTTGCTAATTGTTAAAATCAAGCTAATCCACTGGAGCCTTCTTATAATGTCACCTTTAGTAATCTGTGGAACTTTTTCTGAAGTACTTGTACTTCCTGTAATTAAGTCCTGCTAGATAGGATTCAAAAGGAATTTATGATATCCTGAATTCTGAGCTTAGCTAGTCATTATAATGAGGCTCCTGTGTGGACACATTGCCCATTTGTCATAGCATTATAAATTTATAACTTGAAGTAATCTTAGAGATGAGGTGGTTTAACCCTCTATTTTACAGATGAGAAAACTGAGACCTTCTCTAAGAGTTTAGTTGTCTTGTCCCAAATCACACAGGTTATAAGTATGAAAGTTCAGATATGAATTGAGGTCATTTTATTCAAAATCCAGTACTTTTTCCACAACACCATTATTACCTGAAATGAAGTGAAGCATTTCTAGAGTTGAATTCACTCTTTTTCACGTATGTGACATATTTTGAGGCACAAGTTCAATTCTGAGAACATAAGCTCACCAATTAGAAAATATTTTAAGCTAATGAACATTTCAAAAATGATAGATTAAACCAAAAAACCAATGGAGACAATGAAAATTTGATTTTTCATAATAAGTAGAAGTATTTTCTAAGCAATTGACTGGGTAGTGTGCCTTACAAAACCAAATGGACTCTGGAAAGTTTTAATTACATGGAAAATATATTATACTTTCCTCTGGCATATGGGATTTAGCAGTGATTTTTAAAAAGATATGAAAGGAAATGAGCGCCTTGAGAGATTAAGTGTTATACCAGCTTGATTCCATCCTAGTAATTTGTCACTCCCCTATATCGTTAAAATGAAATGGATTTCTGATTTTTTCCTTATGATTATTATTAGAAAAGCTTATAATGGAAGTCACAATTTAATGGAAACTCTTGTTCTTTTTAGATTTATTTACCATTTTAAAAAAAGTTTATTTTTAGTATGCCAGTGAGAACTTAATGAAGCCGTCCCTTTGAACGTATATTTTCTCTACAGGAAAGCTGTTTGAAAGTCAGAAGATAGGATAAGCCCTTCCTTGTAAACCTAAGAGGCCAATTTCCATAAAACCTTGTATTTTTAAACCTACTCATAAAGCTTAAAGGAAAAAAAAAAGCAATTCTGAAAGTAGCCAGCAACAAAAGAATTAAAATAGCTTTATAGATGAGGGCCTTATTGATAGAGGAAAGTATACTTTCATCCTTTGTTATTACCAGCCCTTACTTTAGTTCTAAAAGCTTCTTGCTTTTTTAGAGAGAAAAGTATGAATTGTGCACACAATCAAACAAAATATATGTAGCACATGTGTCTAATTTGTCATATGCTTAAATTTTTTTGTCTCCTCTAGACTTGACTGCCTCTAAAGCCACTTAGGCAAGATGAGCTTGATTTTAGAGACTTGTCTTGACAGAAAACCTGACTCTCCATTAAATGACCAGGCAATCTATTTGGGCTGTTGTTACATTTATCATGACTTTAGGGGTTCCACAAAACCATTCCAAACAGATCCTTCTTAACCTATAACTCTGAGACCATGCAAATATAACATAGATAATAAGATGGCATTCTGTGGAAAATAAACATGTTCCTTGCCCCCTAACTATTGATTTTTTATTCCACAATCCATGAAAAGCTGCTACCTTAGTAATAGGAATCTGACACGTCCCCAGTGTAAGACATTTTATTTAAGAAGAACAGCCAGGATTCATGCTCTGGTCACCGCATCATAAATCATCTGACATTTCTAGCGGCTGCTTCTGTAGCTCATCATACTCGATTTAAGGCAAAGGCCTGAGCCCTAGCCTGGCAGGTGCATTTGACCATAGTTTTTTTCTTCTGCTCTCTTTCTCATTAGACCAGCTCCTTTTATGTATTTTTTTTCCTTCCCCAGCAGAATGTCAAGTGGATGTACTAATTGATCTCTTGCTGCTTTGTTAGCCTCAATTAGAAACTTAGGCCACTAGTCATTTATTACAGTTAATAGGTTTTCATTCCAGGCACTATGGCCCTTATATCTTCCTTTCTATCACAGAAAATGACTGGGAGACCCTTTACCATTTTTACATTAATGAAAAAAAAGAGTCACTCAAAAAGGCATTGACAAAATATGTTCACAAGAATACGGCAAATGGAAAAGATAATTAACTAAAATAAGTTTGGCAGTTTTCTGGATAGCAACACATAATATGATTTTAATGTTGCACAAGGTAATTTCCAGCTTGCCTTTCAAATAGAATATTTTTTTATGTCACATGTGTGTGCCTTCGTACAAGAGAACCTCATGTTCTAGTCTCAGCTTTGAATAACATCCGGAACATCTTTTCAACCACTTAATTTTTCAGACCTCATTTAGGGAAATAAGTATTGCCCTAAATCTGTACCACTGGCTTGCAAATATCTCTAAAGAATTTTTAAAAAAATGAAATCTCTAAAATATAGGCATAATTTTCATCAATTTTTTTTAAAATGAATTGTCTAAAATGTAGTTTTTTTAAATAAGAAATGCAAGAACATTTTAAAGGGGTTCACTGACAAGCAAATTTTTTTAATTCATAATTTATGTTCTTAACTAAAGTTAATAAGGATTGAAGAACAATTCATGTTAATAATATCACAGCTATAAAGTATTCTGTACTAGGAATAGTCTATAATTTTCATCAAAGATTCCACTTAACTTTATATGCTATCTATGTTGATTTCATTTCACCTAAATTGTTCAATTTAAATCTCTATCCGATTTTTATCTATAGCTATGGAAAATATTTATTATTACTATTATTTAGTAAGTCACTACCGCATTACTTGTCTCATTTTTACAAGTGTTCTTACTGATATACACGATATACATAATATACAAATTTAATTATTTTATTACAAATGTTCCATTCCTTATGCCAAATAGTGTGTGCACGCACACACACACACACACACACACAATTTTATACCAAAAAAAAAAAAAAAAAGAACACTCAAAGGAAGCTGATTCATGGATATTTAAAAAGCCAGTAATGGTCCCCAAGAACTAGAAATGAAATATATCTCCTTCCTTTAGGGAGAGAAGTGGGGCGCTATTAGATGAGAAGGTTACATGCATTGTCAGAAGAAAGTTCAGCAATCTTAATTTTGCTTAACTGTTTTTTATTTTTATTAGGGAGGTCTCAATTTTGAGGATGGGATTGGATGGTGGGGTAAGGGGACGGAGTCAATCAAAAAAATTTAAAAAAGTTCATTAATGGGCATCATTTATTTTTATATCTCTCAGCTTTTTGTCAAAATATCTCTGTCTTTTAATCTATAGGTAATGGAGACATTGTCTGAGGCACTAATTATGCTTCAAAGTAAAGTGGTAAGCTTAAGTGACATGTATATCTGGATCAATCATGCCAAAATACATTTTTACTGGATATCCAGATCATTAAAGTTTCTTGAATTTGGGAGATCCAAATAATCCAAATAACTGTTTTGACCTATTGTTTTGTACATACTGATGAGACCAAGAGCAATCTACAGGAAGCTAGTATTTTCAGACAAGAACTTACTCTTATTTTATATGGTTTCTGAAGACATGTAGGAAGCAAGTGTTTTTATATTAAAACATTCATATTGACCTTAACATGACAATTGGTTAATTGAATATGAGCAAAAACTGGTTAGTGAGGAGCAGAAACTAATTTTGCAAACGTTTATTAAGTGCCTTTTGTGCATAAAGCTCAATGGTAGGTGCTGGGCATGTGAAAATGAAATCAAAATATATCCTTTGTCTCTAGGAGAATTGAAATAATCATCCACACAATTTAGACAAACCTGTCTATTTCACCTTAAGGGGTTTTCTACTACGTTCCATATCATTTTTATTCTAAAGACCTTGTATTTCATTTACAAATAAAGGTTTTATAAACATTGCACTTTCATGGTCAGTTAAATAATCACCATACTCTGTGAAGCTTAATTTCTCAGTAATTAAGGGAAATCACTCTATTAATTCTGGCTACACACACAAAAGCAGACAGTTACTCCTATTACAAGATATCCACTATTCAGATGGGAAGTTCCTCTTCAGAGGACCTTCTATTCTTTTCTGTTCCAGAAAAGATGCAGTGAATAACTGGAACTCACCACAGGAACTGCTCTTGAGAATCACTTGGCTGGCTAGAAGCCCTTACTTCAGCTTTGTACAGATTTGGCAAGCCATTAAGGAGTAAAATTATTTGTTTTCTGTGTTGTACTATCAAATGTGATCATGAATAATTTATCTGACCAGAAGCATTTAACAAACCTTTCTTCCTTCTTTCCTTCCTTCCTTCCTTCCTTCCTTCCTTCCTTCCTTCCTTCCTTCCTTCCTTCCTTCCTTCCTTCCTTCCTTCCTTCCTCTCTCCCTTTCTCCCTTCCTTTCTTCTTTCCTTCCTTCCCACCTTCTTTCCTTCCTTCTTTGGTTCCTTCCTCCCTCCCACCTTTCTTTCTTCCTTCCTCCCTCCTTTCCTTTTTTCCTTCTTTTCCTCTTTCTCTTTCCCTGTCTTTTCCCCTCCCTCCTTCCTCCCTCCCTCTTTCCCTCCTCTCTCCACTCCTCCCTCCTTCCTTCTTCCCTTCCTCCCTCCCTTCCTTCCTTCTTTCCTTCCCTATTTTCCACCTTCCTTCCTTCCTTCTTTGCCTCCTTCATCCCTCCCTCCCACCTTTCTTTCTTCCTCCCTCCTTTCTTTTCTTCTTTCTTTTCCTCTTTCCCTTTCCCTGTCTTTCCCCCTCCCTCCCTCCTTCCTTCCTTCCACCCACCTCCCCTTTCCCTCACAACCAAGACAAGAACAACAGTAAAACCCCATATGTTTGTTTTCCTGTCAAATTTTTTTCTAGTTCTTTTACTCTCTCCCTCTCATTTTACTATAAAGCCACTGAAAATGAGCATGATTTTCAAAATGTGGAAACTAAATAAATCCCAGATAAGATAGTTATGGTCCCATTTTAACCAAGCCTTACTTCTCTCAAACGAGTTTATACAGCACTGACACATGGAAAGCCTTAAGCTGCCTGGAGGAACTATGTACCTGTTGTTATTACTATTATTTTTATTTTCCATCATTATTTAAAAACCAAAATAGTTTATTTTATAATTTCTATTTTGAGAAGTTATTTGTTGATTATCCAACTTGCTGAAATGTCTATTGCTCTCTCTCTTTGAAGAAAAAAAATTATATAAAAATGAATATTTATATACATATATGTATATATACACATACACATATAACAGGGATGTTCTAGAACCCACTTATACAGGTTTAGGAGAGCTTGTAGTTACATTTTCAACATGAGAGCACCTAGGAATTTGGCAAAAACTACACATCTGGGTGGGATTTACTGTTTTGCTGATTGTTTAGACTTGAAAGATGATGGAGAAAATATTAATGCAATTTAAACTTAAGCGCATATTGTATGAGTGTGTGTGTGTGTGTGTGTGTGTGTGTGTGTGGTGTGCGTGCACACACATCTCATGTGAATTCAAAGAAATAGAATCCTTCAAATGGTGTATATTCCATGTAGTGGAAAGAGCATTGATTATTGCTTCAGAAGTCCTGGATCCAAAACTTGTCTCTTGTACAACTGTGGGCAAATTACTTAACTTTGTGAGCCTTGGTTTCTTCATCCACAAAAGTTTAGATTAGCTAGTTGGATTCTGAAATCTCTTCTAAATCTAGATCTATTATCCTATGATGATATTTGATAGAATATATATGTATATATAATAAATAGATATGGAATAAAGATATGTTGTTATATCTAGATACAAACATAAACATATTTCTGATCCTAAGGTTAAAATATCATTATTATTTAAGGGAAACATGTAAAATAAAGGACCAAATGAATATTTGACTGAAATATAATTTCAGTTAATTAACAGCCAGAAAAATTTTGAGCCATTACTGAATTAACCACTGGAGGGCTCTCCTATTTTCTCATTAAATATACATATTTAAAATATGCTAATAAGCAACATAAAACTTGAATAAAGTGTACACTGTAAACCTAGAAAAGTCATGCAACTGGAACTTTGTGTATTGTGAATAGGTGATACACTAGGAATTTTCTTTTGCTGAAAATTTGTCAGTTTATTTTTATTTTCTTTTAATATGTTTATTGATGTCCTTTTTTATTACTTCATAATCATTTCTAAATAGATAGACTCCCCTCTCATGAGCTCTCCCTTATAATAAAGAAATATCTTTATTTCCAAACAAATCTACATAATGACAAAGCCTGATCGTGGGTCCAACATTATAACATACATACATATATTACAGTATGCCCTTCAGCCCCACCTCTACACAGAAAAGAGGGAAATACATTTCTTTATTTTCTTCTCTATGGGCATGACTAGTTGCAGCAATTACTAAATACTCAGCCTCATTTTGGTGCTCTTTTTTTTATTACTTTATGCATTGTGTACGATGTTTTTCTGATTCTGCTTACTTCATTTAGCATCAGTTCATGAAAGTCTTCCCACATTCTCTAAGTTGTTTATTTTCATTGATTCATTTTGTTACATCATCTTAATCACTGGGTATATCTTCCCTCCCTACCCATCCAAAAAATCATGCATTGTGAAAATAACAAAAAAAGAAAGAGAAAAATGGCAGGTCAGCAAAACTAACTTTTAAATAAAGTTTGAAATTTTGTACAATGTTCCACACAGTCTCCTACCTCTGTAAAGAAGGGAGAGAGGTCTAGCTAAATTACTTTTTAAACATCTTTTAAGAATTTGAAAACAAAAGGAATAAAGCATCTTAGTGTTTTTTCCAAAATATATATATTTTTCCTTCTCTTGTACTTTCTGAGAGGAAACATTTTGTGCTAACTCATTCATGTTTCCCGCAGGGCATATGAACCATGTAACCTGCCCCTAAACCCATGGCAGTTTCCCTCCTATTGTACCTTGAATTGAATCTGGGATACCTCACTTTTGCTTAGATGATGACTGCATTAGAGTCCAAGGAGTAGTGAACGTCAAAAGAGTTAACATAGCCTTATACTTACATATAAGTGCAAAAACAGAATTCTTAATGACCGTTTGGTAACATTCTTTTGGATAGTCCATGTCCATAGAAAGAAAATAGAATTGGCTGAAGATTTTTAAATTATATAAGTACATTTGTTTACAAGACTATTTGAAATTTTGTCACTTAGAAGCATTTGTCTTAAATTATACACTGAAAAATACTTAAATATACCACCTCCATGTTTAAAAATTCCAAAGTCTCCTTATCTAATCATAAACTCTTGACTTTTCATCTCTCCCTAATGTCTTCCTTCCAAAACTCTATTTTTTGTCCACACTGTGACCTTTAATCCTTTGACACCATCAAATCTCTCCAGGGAATCTGTTCCCTACACTAGTGTCTCCTCTTTTCCCCATCTTGAACACTTGCTAAACCAATTGAACTCTACATTTGCCTGTATTGAATGCCTAATCTTCTTATCATTTTGTTGATTACACCCTGCCAAGCTTTAGCCTTTGATCATTCCTACCAGTGGCTGCCTTAAAAGATGTGACTCCGAAAGTAAGATGGAGAAAATCACTCAACCATTCCGACTAGGTCAACTGCAAATTTATGTTATACGATGTCAACTGGGTCCTCTCTACTGCTAGACAATCCTTGTATACCTGTCTTAATAACTCATTCTCTTACTTTCTATAGCAGCTCTTCCAAATCTTTTTATCTCTCCTCAAACATCCTTGGTTTGAGGCTTCCCCTTCCCTGATTCTCTCAACTAACTTTCTCTTATATTTTAGAGGGAAAAAAAGAGGACTTTTGCCATGAACTCCCTCTTCTATTCTTCATCTCCCATCACTCAGGTGCTTCTTTTCCTTCACCTCTGTGTCACGTAAGGATGTGTCCTTAATCTGGACCAATACTGACCCCTCTACCTGCTTGAGTGACAATAGATTGTCCCTCCTGTGATCTTCAGTTTATTACTCATTTTCAATCTCTCTTTGTTCTGCCTACAAACATACCTGAGGACCATGTCTAGTCATCTTCATCTATATCTTGCCAGTGGACTGGGATGACTCTGGAGGAGAAAGTGAGGCTGGTGACTATGCACAGCACTCCCTCCCCTAAATCCTATTCATTTGCAATTCAGGGCATCACTTTCCTGATATTATGGTCCTCTTCAAGAACTAAGGGCAAACAGAAACACAAACATGCTCAGGCCTACCCCTATCCTCAAAAAAAATTTCACTTCATTGTTCTGCCTCCATTATCATCCTATATCCCTTCTGCTTTTTTATAGCTAACCTCCTCGAAAAATCCAACTAGTCTAAGTGCCTCCACTTTCTCCCCTCTGTGTCTTATTAACATCTTACAGTCTGACTTCTGACTTTATCATTCCACTGCTCTCTCCAGTATCATCAGTCATCTTCTTAGTTGCCACATCTCAATGGTCTTTTTTTCAAATCTCATTCTCCTCATCTGTCTTCAGTCTTTAGCACTGTTTATTCCCCTCTTCTCCCTAATTCTCTCTAGGTTTTCAGGACACCACTTTCTCCTGGTTCTCCTCCTATCTCACCAATCCTTCTTAATTTACTTTGTTGCATCTCATCCAAATCATGCTCTCTAGGTATAGTTATCCATAGGATTCTGTCACAGGCTTTTGTCTCTTCTCCTTCTTTTGGAAATATCATTAATAGCCATGGATTTAATTACCATTGCTATGCTAATGATTTACAAATCTATCTATCCTGCCCCAATCTCTCTGTTGACCTCCAATTTCACATCTCCAGCTGTCTTTCAGACCTGTCAAATTGGAGGTCCAGGATAAATTTTAAACTCAACATGTCCCAAACAGAACTAATTATATTTTCCCATAACCATCCCCCAATGCCAGCAATTAATGCCTACTTTCTTTATTACCATGGAAGATAGCACCATCCTCCCAGTCCTGGAAGCTCCTGACCAAGGTGTCCTATTCAACTCCTCATTATCTTTCCTGACCTCAGCCCCATTTCTAGTCTGTTGCAAAAGCCTGTCAGTTTCACTTCTGCAGCATCTCTCTTATATACCCTTTTTCTTCTCTGACATTGCCACCACTCTGGTGGAGGCTCTCATCACCTCATGCCTAGACTAATGCAATAGTCTGTTGATGGGTCTGTCTGCCTCAAGTCTCTCCCCACTTCAATTCATTCCCAGTTAGTGGTGTGATTCAGTTGCTAATGTAATTTTCCTAAAGCACAGGTCTGGCTATGTCAGCCTCCTACTCAGTAAACTTCAGTAGCTTTTAGGAGCAGATATAAAATGTTCTATCTGGCAAGCAAAATCCTTCATAACTTATCCTGCTGTTACCTTTCCACTCTTCTTAAACTGTATTCCCCAGCACCTACTCTCCAACCCAAGGACATGGGACTCCTGGATGTTCCATGAAGAAGACACTCTACCTCTCAGATCCAGACATTTTTTTCAGGTTGATCCTATACCTACAATATTTTCCTACCTCAACTTTGCCTACTGACTTCCCTGGCTTCCTTTGAATCCTAACTTAAATCTCTCACCTTCTACTGGATGACTTTCACAAACCTCCTTCATTCTAGTGACTTCTTTCTGTTAACTATTTCCTTTTTGTCCTTTATAGAGCTTGCTTTGTACATATTCATTTGTATGTTGTCTCACTCATTAGATTATGAGGATAGGGATTACTTTTGCTTCCTTTTGTATCCTCAGGGCTTAGCACAGTGCCTGGAATATACTAGGAATTTAGTAGACGTTTATTGAGCATCTTGTCAACATGCACAAATCTTAATTTAATATTTTGAATTATTCTGCATGTGGCTTGATAGAAAAACTCATAAAATAATGAGACTGATACTGGTCTTTTAAAGAAGCAAGTCATGTCAACATGACCTGGATTATTTTAGGTCTGGGATATTTTGAGTATTAACAATGGCTTATCATCATAGAATTTGCCTGCAAATTAGAAATGTCATACAGAGAGTCAGGGAAACTAGCTATCAATTAATTTTCTTTAAATAATATTTAAACATATTGTATTATTTGCAACAAACACTAAACATTTATAAGTACATACGTCACATACTGTGTAGACTATTGTTCAGAAATGTCTCCACTGTATATTTCTGTTGACTATGCATTTTTCTTCTTCCTTCCCTACCTCCCTTCTTTTCTTCTTTCATTCATTAATACCTGCATTTATCTTAGTTCTTTATACTGTTTAAATTGCATTTACACCTATTATCTGATTTGCATATAAAGATGACATAGGACAAGTGTTATTGTTTTTACTTTTCAAATGAGGAAAAGGGAGTCTGGGGAGTTCAAAGATTTACCAATGGTGACATGATTAGTATATGAAGGAGCTCAGACCATGCCAAATCTAGCATTGTATCCACTGCATTAGTGGCCACATTTATTTCCATCTGTCTGTCTGTTTCCATCTCTCATTTATCTCTTAATTATTATTTATTTTTGACAATACAGATAATTTGCATCTAAAATTCTTTGTTTTGCCAAATATTTATTCTTTAGACCATTAGAATTATGAAATGCCAAGCACTGGATTCCCAGTGTCCCACCAAAATCAATAAAACAAACTAAAGGTTAATTTCCATTTTATGAAAACTTACAACTATTTTTTGTCTCACACATCTTCATGATAGGATGTCTTATTAAATTTTTAGACAGAATTAAGTGTTGCCTTTAATGTCTTTAACCAGTGTTTTTATACCAATATTCAAGCATAAACTCTGTTTTCTAGATGCAATGAACACTATACAGGACATTTCTTATATCATGAGTTGTATACAGATAGTTGAACAAAGGTTTATTGAAATAAAGGCTCCAAACTTTTTGTGACAAAACTAATGGAGAAAAAGTGAAGCTGCAGGTATGTGATTATGTGATTTTATTGACAGACTCCAATTAGTGTAGTACTGTTTAAAATTAGCATCTGTATTCTCTAAAGAGTGGCAAGTAAAAGAAGAATATGCATTTATTTATAGAAAGTAGTGAAGAATCTCTCTGCCAAATCTAAAATCATCCTTAATATGTGTTTTGAATTCTAGTTCTTTTGAAAGATGTATTTAAGAACTAGGCTTAGATTATAAATAACAGAACGTTTAACATATACATATATGTAGAGATGCATGAATATGTATTGGTATGCTACTTGAGAAGTTAACATCAATCAAAAATAAATCACCCTCCAAATTTCTTTAACATTATACAGAAATAGGTTATCATGGTGACAGCACTGCAGAATGTTAAAGGAAAAAAACAGAGGCAGTGTGGAAAGATCTAATCGTAAGGAAATCTGGTTGCCAGTCTCAGTTCATTAGTGATTGACTGTATGATTGAATAAATCACTTCACTTCTCTGTGACTCAGTTTACCACCTTTAACATTTTTAAAATGAATGGCTACGGGTCACGTAAAGGTTGAGTCTCAGTTGCTTCATCCATTCTATTGTACAGGATTCAGATACAAATGGTCTAGACATCAGTCACTATAATAGAAAATTGTTCTCATGTGTTTAATGCTCAGTAGAATATTGTGTAGATGGGTAAAATGATTTTTATTATTGATTAAAAGTAAGTGATCTAGGCCTGCTGAAAGCATTTTTGGGACAACTCTAGTGACAGACTGAATATAGAGGATAAGATGTACTTTTTTCCTGTTTCCACATGATTTTGGATTCTCCTGTGTTTTGAGAGCTTTTCATTCCATGTAGATTGGAGGTAGGAGTTTCCAGTATGGAATATTTATTAAAAATGGTGTGTTTGAATTTTTAGCAATCCATGTCTCTTATTCCTCTGGTAGACTTTAAGGTTTATGAGGGCTGAAACCATAACCTATCTCATCTAAACAGTATCTCCTTCAGTTTCTAATATAGTACTCTGCATACAATAGGTGCTTAATAAATATTTGGAGAAAAATTTAACAAAATAATACTATTAAAATATTATTTTAGAAAGATTAGCATGGCTGTTAAAGGTAGCGTAGTATAAGGCATGGATTCACAAAGACCTGGGTTCAAATCCTATCGCTGTATAGAAATAATAGTTTTGTGACAGAACTTCCATGAATTAATAAAATCAAGGTTTCCTTTTTTTATTATTTATAATAAATTTATAAAATAAATTTTATTTAGATTTCATTATTACATTTATTATTATTATATTATTTTTAAATATTTTAAATATTATCATTATATAAATAACAATTTTATTATTAAATAAAATTTAAGTTTTGTTTCCCATTTCCCATCCTACCCCCACCTGGAAGAGCCTCCTAAGGAAAATTTATAAATTTACTTTATTAAAACTTTATGGAGTGGTGGAGCAGTGGAATAGGTGAGGTACACAAGACATAGTAGTCAATAACTGTAGTAATCTACTGTTTGATAAACCCAAAGACTTCAGCTTTTGGGATAAGAATTCACTATTTCAGAAAAACTTCTGGGAAAACTGGAAAATAATATGGCAGAAACTAGGCACAGACCAACATCTTACACCATCTACCAAGATAAAGTCAAAATGAGCACACAATTTAGATGTAATAATAACATAGACACTACAAGCAAACTAGGAAAGCAAGGAATAGTTTACTTGTCAGATTTATGGGGAATGGAGACATTTGTGACCCAACAAGATGTAGAGAACATTATGATGCTCAAAATGGATAATTTTGATTACATTAAATTAAAAAGTTTTTGCACAAGTAAAGCCAATGCAACCAAGACTAGAAAGAAAGCAGAAAACTTGGAAACAATTTTTACAGCCAGTATCTCTGATGAAGGTCTCATTTCTAAAAATATAGAGAGAACTGAGTCAAATTTTTAAGAATATAAGTCATTTCCCAAATGATAAATGGTCAAAGAATATAAGCAGGCAGTTTTGAGATGAAGAAATGAAAGGGATCTATAGCCATATGAAAAAAAAATGGTCTAAATCACAACAGACTAGAGAAATACAAATCAAAACAGCTCTGAGGTACCACATCACACCTATCAGATTGGCTAATATAATAAAACAGAAAAATGATAAATATTAGAGAAGATGTGGCAAAATTGGAGCACTAATTCATTGTTGATAGAGCTGTGAGCTGATCCAACCATTCTGGAGAGCAATTTGAAACTACGCCCAAAGAGCTATAAAACTGTGCATAGCTGTTGACCCAGCAATACCACTTCTACAGGGGTCTGCATCTCAAACAGATCATAAAAATAGGAAAAAAAGACCCACATGTACAAAATATTTATAGCAGCTTTTTTTGTGGTGGCCAAGAATTGGAAGCTGAAGGAATGCCCATCAACTGGGGAATGGCTGAACAAGTTATGGTATGCAACGCTACTGCTCCATAAAAAATGATGAGTGAGCAGACTTCAGGAAAACCTAGATAGTCTTATGCGAACTGATGCTGAGTGAAGTGAGCAGAACCAGGAGAACACCGTACTCAGCTGCAGTCACATTATGTCATGACTGATTTTGACAGACTTAGTTCTCAGCAATGATCTAAGACAATTCCAAAAGATTCATGATGGAAAATGTTATCCACATCCAGAAAAGAAACTATAGAGTTTGAATGCAGATTGAAACATACTATTTGTGCACTCTCTCTCTCTCTCTCTCTTTCTTCTTCTTCTTCTTCTTCTTCTTCTTCTTCTTCTTCTTCTTCTTCTTCTTCTTCTCCTCCTCCTCCTCCTCCTCCTCCTTCTCTTTCTCCTTCTCCTTCTCCATGCTATAAGAAATTTTGTACAAATAGGTCCCTTTCCCTTTTCTTTGATTTTTTTTTTTTTGTGATTCATATGTAGTAGTGGTACAGCTGAGTCAAACGGTATGCAACATTTTATGGTCTTTTGGGCATAGTTCCAAATTTTCTCCAGAATGGTTGGACTAGATCACAACTCCACCAATAGTGCATAATTTGTCTTAATTTTTCCACGTTTCCTGCAGCAGTTGTCAGTTCCTTTTCTGTTCTGTTAGCCAAAATGATAGGTGAGAGGTGGTATCTCAGAGTTGCTTTAATTTGTATTTCTCTAATCAGAGTGATTTAGAACATTACATATGTGACTATTGATAGCTTAGATTTATTTTTTCTGAAAACTGCCTGTTCATATCCTTTGACTATTTTCCTACTGGGCAATGGCTATTATTTTTATAAATTTTACTCAGCTGTCTATGCATTTGAGAAATGAAGACATAGAGAAATTTGCTGTAAAATTTCTCCCAAATTTCCTGATTTCCTTTTAATTCTGGCTGCTTTAGTTTTGTTTGTGCAAAACTTTTTGATTTCATATAATCAAAATTACCTATTTTATTTCCCATAATTCTCTCTCATTTGATCATAAACTCTTCCTTTATCCACAGATTAGGTAGGTGCATTTTTACATTTTTCCCTAGTTTACATACAACATCAACCTTTACGTCCAAATCATCTACCCATTTTGACCTTATCTTGGTATAATGTGCAAGACATTGGTCTATGCCTAGTTTCTGCCAAGCTGCTTTTCAATATTCTTAGCAACTTTTGTCAAATGTTGAATTCTTACCCTGAAAGCTTGGATCTTTGTATTTATCAAGTGCTAGATTGCTATAGTTACTTACTACTGTGCATTGCCTATGTAAACTATTCCACAGATGCAGATGCTACCAATTATTTCTAGTTCTACATAATAATTTTTGGTAGTTTTATTTGGGTACTGAATAAGCAAATTAGAATTACATTTTTATTATATCATTTGAGACCATCTATGAGCAATTAATGTTTCTCCATTTAAAAAATCTTTTTATTTGTGTAAAAGGTGTTTCATAATTATGTTCATAAAATTCCTCGGTTCGTCTTGGCCGTTAGACTCCCAAGTATTTTATATCGTCTGCCATTATTTTAAATGAAATTTATTTTTCTATTCCTTCCTGCTAATTGTTTGACAGCATGTAAAAATGCTGATGATTTGTGTGGGTGTATTTTATATCCTACAACTTTGCTAAGGTTCTTAATTATTTCAACTCATTTTAGGTGATTCTCTAGGGTTCTCTAAGTATACCATCATATTATCAGAATGGTTTCTTTCTTGCTGCTTGAAGTATTTTCTCTTCAACTAGGGAGCCCTGTAATTTGACTATAATATTCCTGGAAGTTTAAATTTTGGGATCTCCCACAGGAGAGAATCAGTGAATTCTTTCAATTTTTATTTTCCTTCTGGTTCAAGGATATTGAGGCAGTTTTCCTTGACTATTTCTTTAAATATGATGTATAGGGTCTTTCTCTAATCATGACTTTCAAGTAACCTAATAATTCTTAAATTATCTCTCCTAAATCCATTTTCCAGGTCAGTAGGTTTTCCAATGATATGTCACATTTTCTACTATTTTTCATTATTTTGTCTTCATTTTATTGTCTTGATGTTTCACTGAATCATTAACTTTCACTTTCTCAATTCTAATTTTTTAAGTAATTATTTTCATCAGTGAATTTTTGTACTTCTGTTTTTTAAGATGTTATTTTATTCAGTATTTTTGATTCTCTTTTACCAAGCTACTAATTGCCTTTCTTACTCAGGAAGGGCCCCTGATCCCTTGGAATTGCAATAGATAGTTCTCCTCAGGGTTACTGTTTCTCTGGACCAGGAAACAACACTATTTCCTCACCATCCCTATTCCCTCAAATCTTTCACTCCCCCTGTAATGACAGGACTTTTCCCTGTCCTTGGACTATGACACAGAAGTAGGTATAGACAAGTGAGGTGCCAGATATTGCTCCTCAGTATTCTAACTCCCTCTTGACCAGAAATTCTCCTCCATGACCTTGACCTATTACCCAGAAGTGGAGTTACCAGGCAGCATCTATTCCAAGTCCAGTGTTAGTACAGATGTCCCACGTAGTCTCTTTCTAACCAATTGCCAGGTCCTCTTGCCAACTCTAACTTGAGAGTTTCTGAAGCTACTGATCCTACTTTTGCCACTACGTATTCCTAAAACTGGCATTTTATCCATTTGGGCTTCAGTTTAGCCCACTCCCCAGTATCGCTTTCCAAACTATGTTGTATCGGACTACAAGTATGTCTCACTCTGACCTTTTGTTGGCTCTGCCACTCTAGAATTTAATTTGAGGGGTTATTTGAATGTTGATTGGAGGGGAATGTTAGGAGAGCTCTGCCATCTGGACTCTGTCCACAAAGCCTTAATTTATTTCTAATGGAAAAAAAAAAGTTGTCAAGTAATAACCCCTCTTTCTGATCCAAAATCATACATAAATCAGAAACATACTTTCATGTTTGTCTCCAAAATATTCTGGGATAGTACTTTCAACAGGGTAAGTAAGCAACAGAGACTTCTAGCTTTTCCATAAATTAACTATTTGGCCAGTCAACTAGCATTTATTAATTGCCAACTATGTGCCACACACCATTGTAAGGGCTACAAAGAAAGATAAAAAGATAATCTCTACCTTCAATGAATTTACAATCTAAAGCAGAGACATGAAACATATGACATAACCAATGTTTCTCAGTGTGGCCAGAAACAGATTAAAATGTAATTGGGAAATATTTTACAAAATAAATAAAAATACAATACAACATACATAATGTTAGTAGGTAATTTTCTTAGGCAATATTTGCTCCATAGGGATCCTTATATGTAGCTTAGTTACACTATTTTTATTTGATTAACACCATTACTTTAAAAGACAAGGAGCATTAAGGAACATTAAAAGGAGCCATTTCTTGGGATGAAAATGCATTATAACTCTGTTTCTTGTCTGAAATAATTAATTTCATCATGGTTATAATTGCCCTCTGTTAGCTTATTTATATGTCTCATATGAATATTTTTCTTTATTAAATTAGAAATTGTTTCCTAGCTTCATCCACAAGCAGATTCCTTTGAGTCTATAAATCTCATCTTTTCTCACAATTTAAAAGTACTTACATACATGTAGATTCTTCACCATTTTCTATAATCTTATTGTTTAGTATTACATCATGCAAATAATAATAAACATGCCTAAGGAAGATGCAGGGCAATTCAATTTAATTTTGCAGAAATTTTTAATTTTCTGAAAATTTTAATTTATTCTTCTATTCTCCTTCCCTTCCCCTGCTTTTCATAACACCTAGATGGTTTTTTTAATAAAGATTTTCTCTTCAACAACATGGACCCAAAGAGTATTGTAGATCTAGTTAACTGAGGGAATAGGAAGTATCTTTCACAACATATTCATTGTCATGTTGGTAAAAATTATATCAAAAACTTAGTTTTGTAGCATTCTTTAGTTATTGCCTGTCTAAAGCCCCCCCATAGCATATAATACAGTGACTTAGATATAGAAGTCATTAAGTAAAAAACATATATTTTCTGACAATGATTTAGTGATTCATTTATTTTAGTTGTGTTAGCAGTAAAGTATGCAAGTAGAAATACATTTAAAAAAACAAACCAACTTGGATTTACTTATACATGAAACTTCAAAACTGAAAATACCATAGCTGACTCAAATTTATGTGTGTATTTTCCCATGAGCCCCATTGTTTCTATTTTTATCTACACGAGTCTTTCTTCCCTACATGACATCTTGTTCTTATTGAATCATAAATTATACAGCAAATATACTACATCAGCTTAGCAATATATTCAATAGTTCAATTTGGTTTGACTGTGAGAGCTATATATTGAATACACTTTTCCACTTCTCACATTTATGCCAATTTAGGATTAAAATTATGATATATTATAAGTTTACAATATAGTAGTATATGAACTCTCTGAGGAAACAGTACAGTCAATGAAATGCAAAATATATTTAGTTTTTTACTGTCAGTATAGTAGATAATTCACAAAGCCCAAAACTGATTATCCTCTTTGTGAAATATCTGGTTTGTTCTACCTTCTGATGACAGCTTTATGATTTTTATTACTTATTGGGAACTTTGTCAAGAAACATTTGAATAAAGAAAAAAAAAGAGCTCCAAATTAAATTATTGAAATTAAAGAGGTTAACCTAAATAGTCACCAAACTCCAACATTCTAATAATCTGCCATGATTATTCTATAGCATGAACAATTGGTAAAAGTTAAGGACCGATACCTTAATCTTTCAATGTACCTGTGTTATTATCAGTGGAAATATTCCCTCCAATGATGCATATCCAAATCCAACACATGTGACCCTCATCCATGCTATTCAAAGAAGTCCCTTGTGGAAAACAATATTGGATACACAAGTTATCCAACACATTCATTTATTGGTTATCCCTCAGTCTCACCAGGTGACTGGACCCTTGTTAACTGTGTCCCCTTCCTACAGATCCTAAGAATTGAAGATAATATTCATTAAGCACCCTTAGGTACAGATTGAAAAATATTAATTTAAAGACTCAACAGAACAGGTAGACTCTAAACTGGAGTTGTTAATTCTGCTAAGAATTCCAGTGATACCCCTATGCCTCTGAACTCCTCACAGTATTTTAAAATTTCAAATTTATGTTGAATGGCAGTAAAAAGAGGAAAAAAAAATGTCCACTACTTTAAAAAACAAATTTTTGTGGCAATACCTTCAAGTAGGAAAAGGGGAACAGGATCTCCATGTTTTGTATGAATGCCCCTGCACTGTTTTTCAAATATTCATTGAAATTAATAGATTCACTCATTGACTAAATTTACAAAAATCTTTAGTAATGCTACTTGTCACACTCCTTTAAATTAATGGGTGGGAAAAGGAAATATTAAATTCTAAATAGCCTTGGAAGTTTGTCTGTTACTGGAAGGTAGCCACTGTAATCAAAGCATTAAATGAACATGTAGGCTTCATTTTAATGGGAAGAAAATATTCTACCAAAAGAGCCTTTCTTCATTTTAAAAAATATTCTGACATTCTGACTAGTCCAGGTCAAATTGTGACAGAAAATCTTCCCTGCAAAAAAAAAATAAAAATAAAAACAAAGACAATAAAACAAAAACAAAACAAAACAAAAATCAAATTGGATCTCTTTAATTTTCTCGTCTATGCAATGGGAATAACTACCCACATTAAATTTTGCACAGAATTATTGTGTAAATAAAATCATTGAAGATATATAAATAACTTTGCATAAATAAAATGCTATATAAATATCAATATTAATAGATAATACAGCATAGTGAATAGTAGATTTGGACTCAGGAAGGAAAGAGTTCAAGTTTTTCTTCTGACGTAAACATACTTCCATGATTATATGGAAGATGATTAAACTCTAAGTCTATAAATAACACACTAATTGATGTGTATCAATGATACCTGCCTACACTGACAGAATCACAGGACCATACCAACTAAGAGGAAAATAGTCTTCATCATCATCATCAACACCATCCTCCTCCTCATCCTCATTGTCGTCATCATCATCTCCATCAAGTCATTCTTGGGATCTCTTTTTGCTACAGTCTATATAGACTGGGCTTTGGACAAGTTTCAATTCCAATATTATTTGTTTAAATTTAATGCTATACCAATTATTGCTCAAGTGGCTGAAAGAATTTTTGTTTTGCAGTTGATTAAACATTTTAGGATACAGACATATCTTCTGTAAGCTTATTAAAGTTGTCTTTGGTATAAGTTCAATAGCAAATAGGATAGTGGAAATGATATGTACCTCATCCTGTTCTCCTATGATTTTAATCTTCTTGGCTAAGTGGTTTCCTTTTATCATTAATAATTATAATATATTACATATCATCAATATGTAATATATTATAATATTACTACCACAGTGATTATTATTCCTACTTCTCTGGTGCTGGAAGGTGAACATTAAGGTTACTGTCTATAAAACTACAATTTGACCCTAAACTTTTAGAATTTATAAAGAAAAAGTCATGAGTTTTAATAGAAAAAGAGGAAAATATTTATAGCCAAATATCCTTACCTTGCTAGGGAATTACAGATATGTCTTTGGAAATGAGGGATGTTTGTTTTCAGAAATGGAATGACTGTTAAAAATTCCATTCTATTAAGGTTACTTTAGTCCAAGACTGTCTCTAATATGTGTGATGGTAGAATCCATTACAGAGCTGTTTCAAATGTAACTTGGGTTAGAATGATAAACTCTGGTCTTTCCGAAAGGGAGCACAACAGGTTTATTGAATTCAGTTCAAGAGGTAGTATTTTTGCAGTCATTATTTTGCCACAAACAGCGTGCTGGAGAAATCTCCAAAGGCAATAGTTTCTGTTTTTACGGAGCCCTTTATGTAAACACTCCAAAAACAAACTTGTCTTCTAAAAATAACTCTTAATTAGAGATGAAATTGTTAATAAGAAATATTTGACTTTCTGTTATAATTACTCTTCCTAAAGCTTCTAATACCATAGCCACTATACTATCAGTTCTCATTCTCCCCAATCCCACCCTCCTTTTTGGCAGGACCTGCTACTATACTCAGAGAACAGAATAGTAGAGGACAGAAAAAGTTTTAGAATACATTCAGGAACTATGTCCTTGCTTCTGCAATGTTTATAATGAAAATAAGCTGACTAACCCAAATTATTATAACACAGTTAACATTTAAACCATTCACAGATGCTATACAATCTCCCAAATTGGAATTTAAAATCTATTAATATACAAATACTTTGCAAAGGCTCTTGAAATTCCTACAAGTTATTGAATATTATAATTCTCTGCCAGAGAGATGATAGAATATGCTAGGGAAATTATTCCAAATATTTGCTGGCTACGACTGATAGTCACATTTTATTTATTACCTTATAGTGCTCTAAAAATTAGTACAAAATAGCATCCTATCATGTTGTTTTTTTTTTTTCTGATAGAATAAAGCAGAGCTTTCTAAATTGTGGAGTATGATCACTTGTCTGGAGTAGTGGCAGTGGTGATAGGGAGTGAATTGGATCCTACTTGTAGTGAAGAAACACAAAACAATGCCTTGATAGTGAATATTTTCAAACACGACTATAACATAAATCGCCTGACAAAAATGAAGACAACATTGAAATCAAGACCAAATGAGTTGTCCATAGTCACGTAACTAAGTAGGAGGGAAAATATAAACTTTCTGTGTCCATCGTGGTTACTCTATCCACTACATTGTGTTGACCATTTGTCTCAGTCATGACCCCATTTGCAGTTTTCTTGGTAAAGATACCACAGTAGTTTGTCATTTCCCTCTCCAGCTCATTTTATAGTAGAAGAAACTGAGGCAAATAGGATTAAGTGATTTGCCCAGGGTCACACAGCTAGTAAATGCCTAAGGCCACATTTGAATGCAAGCAAATGAATCTTCTTGACTTCAGACCCAGTGTTCTACTCATTGCACTTTAAATAGGAACATGTAGCAGATTAGTGCAGTAGAGAGCTTTGTTCAAACTCCCTCTAATTTTAGTACCTTCCCTCTGAAATTATCTCAAATTCATCCTCTACATATCTTGTTTGTATATGGTTCCTTGCCTGTCATCTCCCCTATTAAACTGAGTTCCTTGAGAGCAAAGATTGTGTTTGGTTTTGTTGTCACATCCCTGCAGTTCACCCTAATATCTGACACATGATAAACATTTAGTAAATGTTTATGGACTTGACTTCAAATTCCATCCCTGGCCCATGTCTCTTAACCCCTCTTTTCTCAAAGTAACTCGAAGTTAGAGTTGGTTGGTAGAAGTTGGTCCATCGCATTGATAAAACTGCAGGTCTAGACAAAAAGAAAAATATTATATTTGGCTGTTTACGATCCCTACAATTCTTTCTGGCTTTAACATTCTACAATAATTCCTAAAGTACAAGTATAATCATGGTATTTCCCCTACTCAATGAAATCGAGTGGCTTCTATTTACCTCCAAGATCAGATACAAAGGACAGTTAGGTGGCCCTGCAGCGGATAGAGTGTTGGGGTCTGAAGTCAAGAAGACTCATCTTCCTGAGTTCAAATCTAGCCTCAAATACTTACTAGTTATGTGACCTGCAGTAAGTCATTTAAATCTGTTTGCCTCAGTTTCCTCTTATGTAAAATGAGTTGGAGAAGGAAATGGCAAACCACTGCAGTATCTTTGCCAAGGAAACCCCAAATGGGGTCACAAAGAGTTGAATATGACTGAAATGACCAAACAAAATTACAAGCAGTTATAAAGACTTCGTCACAACCTGATCCTTTCCTATCTTTCAAGTCTTGATCTCCTCTACTTTCCTGTGCCTACTCAATAATCCTGCTATAATAGCCTATTTGCCTCACACATGACACTTCATCTACCTCCATGCCTTTGCCCCAGCTGTTTCCTATGACCAGCATGCTTTTCCTCTTCATCTCTGCCTACTTGTTTCCCATGCTTCTGTTAAGCCTCATTTCAAACTTACCTTTTATACAAGTCCTACTGTTTATGTGCAATTATTTCTGTTATCTCCCCCTTTAGAATCTGAGCAAATGACATTGCCCCCCCCCCCTTCTTTGTATCTCTAATGCTTAGAATAGTGCATGGAACATGAAAAATGCTTAATAAATGCTTTTTGACTAAAAATATCTTATTTTAGGCCAAAGGACTTAAATCATATTTGTCTCCATTTGTCTCTAGTTAAGGCACTTAAAAAAGGTTTGTTACTGAGTTGAGTTCACCACACATACAACTGGACCTTAAGTGGCCATTGAGACGTTAGTCATGTCCTTCTGGATTTCATTGCATGCCACCTAACCCTAAGAATCTCCAAACTGTGTAAAAGAGAGACGGATATAATAAAGCTTCTATGGTGAGAGAAAATGAGGCCCAGCAGTTCTGGGGAGGAAGGAGACATGACCTATCTTAAGTCACGTAGGTAGTAAATAGTCTTTATTATCAAGAAAAAAACAGCTTGTGTATTGTGGTGACTTCTTCATGCCCTTCAGTAGCCTTAAAGAGCCCCTTTTGTGAACTGTCTCTATTGCATTCACTGTCACAGCTTTAAATGACAGTCAGCCAGCTGTCAGCATAAAAGGCCCGAGAAGCAGAAGAAAAAATGACAGTGAGCATTTCTGCACACCCCAAACTGCTGTTTTACAACATGCCTTTTTTTCTTTTTAGAGACCCATTGGCTCTGTTTGTCATTCAAGCTGATTGGAAATGTCTTGCCAGAAATCGTATTATAGGTCGGCATGAGATAATGCATCAATAAGGTGATACAGCATTGAGATGCATTGCATATTTTATAAAAGACCACATACTCTTTGAGTCTTCTACTGTACTTTCTGGCTTCTGGCTTGTACATCTCTTTCTAGATCTGGTCCATCATATCTTCCATTAGCCCTATCTGTCTTCTAAGACAATATATTGTCTATTATAATCACCACAAAAGAGGTGGATAGAATATGGTAAGACGATTACTTTATATACTTACTGGTTACATCACCAGTTGCCATATCATTTTTTCTAATTTCTTGGAGTTCTTTTATTTTTATTATAGTATCATTAATTTGGGGCAGCTGGGCTGGGCAGTGGACAGAGTACTGGATTGGGAACTAGAAAGACTCATCTTCATGAGTTCAAATCTGACCTCAGATAGTTAAATAGCTTTGTGACCCGGGGCAAGTCACTTAACGCTATTTTTCTCAATTCCACATCTGTAAGATGAGCTGAATGGCAAATCACTCCAGTATCTCTCACCCAAATGGGGTCATGGAGAATCAGACACGACTGAACCACCAATCATCAATTTAACTCAAACACAGAAAACATTGCAAAATGTCTAAGAGTCATGCTTGGTAAGTTAAATACTGGCTTCACATTTCCTATTATTGCACCCCACTACCTTCCTAGGTCTACACTCAAATCAGCATTATGTTCCTATACTGTATCTAACTCAGATATTTAACTGTTCTTCAAGGCCATCTTACATATTATTAAGAAGTACAGAGTATGCATTCATGCATGCATGCATACATATACACACACATATTATTCCTTCCAAAAATAATATAGATAAATGCACAGAATTAATGCCAATTAATTTCATATACATTGGGTCAAATAAATTTAAAAAAAAAATACTTCTACATTGGCAATACCAAAGTAGAAAAGGAAATACCCTAGCAGCTAATTATCTTCCAGAAAAGGGACACATAGTAAAACTGAAAGATTATTGAATTTAGGGATAAGAAGAACTGGATTTAAATTCTGAGGAGTCATCAATATGAACACAGAAGAACCCAAGTATGAAACAGTAGGTGAAATGAGGAAGGCTATGTGTCATAGAAAAAGAGGAGTGAGCAGTGTATAGAGAGGGTGATACCTATAGGGTAACCCAAAGTGGATCTCCTTTCCATCATTACATAAACATAAGAGAGAGGGGGGAAATATATTGACAATCATTTTTCAGAATGAGTATAGGGGAACTAAATGTTCAAAATACAGCTCTTCTATTATTTACCTAGGTACTTTATGGTTTTGCTCATTATGTCAACAGAGGCAATAACACCATTTAAAATAAAATTTCAGTCATGAGAGAACAAAACAAATTTATGTAAACAAAGTTGAAGAGTAGACACAAATTCTATATCTTGGCTAGAACCACTGCATTATTCAGAAGAACAAAATAAAATTATAACCTGTAACTAACTGACAAAAGCAGGGCTTGTTTATTTGGTAATGCAGATGCTTTTAGGGTTATAGAGTTCATGTGCAAACCTTAAACTGTAATTTAAAATGTAGAATTCCTGAATGTCAGATGTGTTTGTTTGTTTTTTTTAAAATAATGCTTCCAATTATAAAGTACACAATGAACGGCTAGAATTTGCTATTTTAGTTAACTCCCTCAGCACTAGTTTCTTATTCCCTAGTTAATTTCACTCCATTTGTACCTTGTTTTCACTTTGGATTTATTTTTATGATTTTAGAACATAAAGGTTTAAAAATGAAACTAGTATGCAATTATTTGAATATTTAAAGCTAACATGTTACATATTTCTTAAATTCACCATTAGGTTAAAATATTCAACTTTCTAGGGGATAAATTGATATTGTGGACTTTGTGGATAGAATAATGTACCTGGAGTTACAAAAACTTGGGATCAAATCATGTCTCTGACAGTTTCTTACTGTGTGGATATTGACAGATCACTTAAGTACTGTGAGCTTTGATTTCCTCATCTCTCAAAGGGGTAAATGATACCTCACAGGGTTGTTTTGAGGCTCAAATGAGATAAAGTGCATAAATGCTTTATAAACCTCAAAAAATAATATGTTGCACATATATGAATATATAATTATACACATATCTCTATATTTATATACATAAATCCACTCTATTTCCTTGCATTCTCTTAAAAAAACACAATTAAACAATTCAATGGAAGAGACCTACTTATCAGATTTTACATTTGATATTTAATGGAATGATGAATGTTATTCATATTCCATGTTTAATTCATCCTACAATATTTACTAACTTCCCACTGGTTGGTATGTACTTTGTGTAGCCCTGTGATAGAATACAAAAGAGATTAAAAGACAGAAATGTCCCTCCAAGAAATTATTTCTAGCTACATGATCTAGCTTCAGTTTTCATCTATGTATTCTTGGGATTTTTTACTTATTATTAAATATCTGATGATTGCACATTAAATAGTGATAATAATAATTATACCAAGATCACATTATGAAGTTCCAAAATATTTTACATACTCCCTCATTTGATTTTCACAACAATTCTGTGAAGGATGGACTACAGGTGCTATTATCCCCATTTAAAAGCTGAGGGAACAAACTCAAATAGATTAAGTGAATTGTCTGTACATTACACAGTCAGTAAGTATTAGACAGAATTTGATTCCAAGTCTTCCCTTGCTCTATTCAGTGTGTACTTTTCTTAAGTTTGGGACATTATTTAAGCAATTAAATGCCCACTTTTCCACCTCCTTTTCTTGTCTTGATAAATCAAAGTGAGGAGTTGTCTTAGGGTGATAACATTTTGCTACCACAAATATAAAGTCCTATGGGTAGGAGAATGCACAAGCTGCTGGAAAGATCACTAAAGACTTCATGTAGAAGACCTTACGTAAGTATCAGGAACTCCCAGAGGTTAGTAGAGACTTAATAACACTATGACTCTCTTGTATTTTTTTCATTCCTAAATTCAAAACCCAAACCAAAACAATTAACATCTCAGTATTATTTATTTTGAAATTTCAATATAGGCACATTATTTTGAAGAGGTAAAAGTCATCATTTAGCTTTTCTCAAAAGAAAAAAATCAAAATATGTAGAAGAGCAAATATGAGTAAGCCCAGTAATGGAAGGCAACAAAAGAATGTCCTGTCACTTCTCTGTCAATGTAACTGTAGTGAATGAAGTGGGAAGAAAGAAGTCACAGAAAGTACACAGTAGAGCCCTCTTCAGGGAAACCATCTTGGGAGACTAATGTCTTCACAAGTCAAAAAAGATAAGAGGGTGACATATCTCACCACCTAGTACTTGGCTTCATCACATCTTCAGGACAACCTTTCTCCTGCCTTTCTCTAGCATCGTAGTGTGTGTTTCTAATTATCTGTCCCTTTCTGCTATTTCCTCACACTCTGCTAGTTTGTTTTTCAGTTCTTATGGAGACCAGGGAGAATAAGAGAAAAGATGGTAATTGTTTAAGAAAACTATTGTTTTTCATGATGCTCTACATATATATATATATATGTGTGTGTGTGTGTGTGTGTGTGTATACATATATATGTATATATGATACTATATATACATATGTATATGATGCTATATGTATGTATTAAAAAACCCAGAAAACTTTAATATCTATACTCTGGGCATGTTAAAAAACAAAAGGCAGACCAGTTAGCCTGTCTTGGCCTCAATTTTTTCATCTGTAAAATCAGGAAACTAGACTGGTTCATCTACAAAGTCCCTTTCAAATATGAATCCTATGATCTCACTACATGGTCATTTCTTGTTCTCCCCTACCTCTAACTTTCTTTATTACAGTAAGGCACTTCCCCACCCTGGGTTTCAATTTTCTCATCAGTAAGATGAAATCTTAGACCAGCTGATTTCTAATGTCCCTCCCATCTCAAAATCTATGAATGAAATTTCACAATTCTAATGAAAACAGACGAATGCTATAGGGTATTTTGGGTCAAACACAAACTGAATATTACTTGTGGAAAGAAAGCTTCCAAAGCAAAAATAGTCATATGACCAGCCTCCCCATAATTCTGAAAAATAATTCAGTTTCTTGACTTTAAACATTTGCTCACACAATGAATGGGCTGAAGTTTTTCTAAGAAAATGAAATTATATGAGTGTGAGAGAGAATTATGCATGTTTTACCAGTTATTAAAAAGTGTTCCAGGGAGACATTTTATTATTGTGCCTGGCAGTAAACTGTTCTAAACACACAGAAGTCTCATAGATCAGCAGTTTCATTCTTTACAAGAAGTATTATGGAAAGTAGCTTTTCTGGCAGAAACACTGGACACTGTTCTTTACATAAACTGCTTTTACTGAAGATTTTAGTAACCCTGAAGTGTGTCCCAGAAGGAGTCCCTATAAAATTTTTAAAGAGCTTCTGTCATAGTTATGTTAGATGAAAAGATATGCCTCTGTAAAATAGATTCCAGCATCCGAGAAGCTAGGCAGTAAGACATTTCTGATTTTTTTCCTTACGGCTATCCCAAAGGTGTATTGACTGTCTCCTCAGTTTCATCTTCGTAATCTATCTTTGCCACTTACCCATGGCTAATGTGCTTGCATTAGCTAGTATGCCTTTTATAGCATCTATACATGATAAAAATAAAATAATACGTACAAATAGAAAGCTGTTCAGAATAAGTATTGTTCATATTTTCTAGAGAAAGATTGTGATTGGACCAAGGAGGATTTAACAACTGATTTCTTGATGTTGGGAGTGAGATATGAACTTCAGGTCCAATGTCTGTCCACGGTGCCACCTACTGCTTAGGAGAGAAATATGCAGGTTTTGAGAATAAAGAGAGAGTTCAAATTTTGAAGTAACTTTTTCAGATACAATAATAAAGTTTATATAGCACTTGAGAGTTAAAGAGGATATTTCATTTTATTCCATTTGATTCTCACCAATAGCCCTGATAAATAAGGTATATGTAATCCTTATCCTATAAATGTTCTCACTGATTGAGATGCAGACACTAAAAATGCTTTTCCAACATGGCTAGCAGACAGAGAACCTTGTCCACAATGCCATGTGACACTAGATGGGAGTAGGCCCATTGAGAGCAGTGGAATAGCATTTCTAGAAGGTAGTTGTGGCTGTGGAATATATTGACCCTCAATGAATGTTTCAGGGTCACTAATGTTTCTTAGCCCTTAACTTTTCCTGTGTATTTTCTTTGTGTATCTACTTTTCCCTTTGATGCTGAAGTGTGTTTTTGTGGCAGAATATGCCACAGGTTTATTTGGAAATCTCTTACTGCTACTTTTCTTATTACATAATTTCATTAAATGCTTTTGTTTTTTTGGGGAAAAGCTTGCCCATTGCCATCTAGCCAATAAAAGGCAGGCATTTAAGTTGTTGTCTTCTAACTAGAAGTCCATTGTTTGTGCCTTCCCCCCTCCCCGAGAGTACCATACTGGACAAATTAAATGTATCATATGGAGGATATAAAAAGAATAAACCAATGCAATTAATCAAATAGTAAATTCCAACAATGTGTATGACTGTGATTTTCTCCACAGTGAGAATCCATAATGTCTAAATGTTTTTATGACACTTAAGTCTCCGGAGTTCACGCCAGTTATTTGATATTATGGAGAAATAGCTTACATCTATAAGCCTAAAAAAAGTGAAAGAAAAGAAGTTCACCAAATCTAAACTTCACTCTTCAGGAAAATTCATCCACATTAGAATTTTAGATAATTGGGTTTCCCAAATCCATGGAACGTCACATTGAAAATGATACTGGCAAAACAATAATTATTTATAGAAAACCTCTTACATATGACATCCATACCGAAGAAATGAAAATGAAAAGAGAAATGAAAATATTTATAGAAAGGACACTAAGAGGGAATGCCAAGAGAAAGGGAAGTCTTACCTTCCCAGATGTCTCCTAATAGTAATTATAAAAATAAACATTCATATAATACTTTCCTCATAATCCTGTTAGATAGAATTAGTAGCATTATTATCAATTTACAGATGAGGAAAGTGAGGTACAGAGTGCTTAAGAGGCTTACTCATGTTACTCAACTAGTAAGTCCCAAATACAAACTGCATCTCCTGGCTCCATACCCAGAGTCCTTTCCACCCCATCCTGATGCTATTAGTATAGAAATGAGAGTATAAGCTCCTAGAGGGCAAAAGATTCTCCTATAGTGTTGTATCTAACCAGTGTTACACTCTTAATATAACTTAGTAAACATTTTTTGAATGAAAGAAGGATGGAAACAAAGGATAAATTAGTGTGTGGGGGGAAATAAGAAGTTCTCATGCTGATACATACACACAGTGAGTTGGACTCAGAGATTGCTGGACAAGAAACTGCTTGGCCTGAGACTATTTGGAGCTTTTTGTTCACATGAAGACTAATGAAAATGATTTAAATGTAATTAGATAAAAGTACATTGATTTGATTCTTACTACCCTGGATGTCTCCTCTTTGAGGCATCCTCTTTGGGATTAGTCTGATGAGAAGAAAAAGGAGGAGAAAGGAGAGGGAGAGTAAGGGAAACAAGGAAGAAGGGAAGAAAAGGGAGGAGGGAAAGAAAAGAAGAGGAGGAGGGAAGGAAGAGGAGGGGAAGAAGGAGAAGGAAAGGAAGGAAGAGAAGGAAAGGAAGAGAAGGAAGAGAAGGGGAGGGATAAGGAAAAGGAGGAGAACGAAAAGGAAAGAGATGAAAAGGAGGGAGAAGGAGAAGAAAAAGGAAAAGAAAGAGGAAACGGAGGAGAAAAAGGAGATGGAGAGGGAGGTGGTAAGAAGAAAGGGAAAGGGAGAAGGAGAGGAAGGAAAAAAGGATGAGAGGGATAATGATTCTCCGGAGGATAAAATGATCAAAACTTGAGAGATGAGGAAATTGAGACCCTGAATTGTTAAATAACTTGCCCAGAATCATTCAGTTAATACATTGTAGGATTAGGACCCAAACCAAGGTTCCTTGACTACAAGACACTTTCTACTGTACTTACTTTGTCTCCCTACAAGATGGTTAATAGAAACCTGTAATTTCGTCCTTGTGACTCTAGCCACGAGTTTATGTTTGTTCTCTCTCTCTCTCTCTCTTTCTCTCTCTCTCTCTCTCTCTCTCTCTCTCTCTCTCTCTCACTCACTCTCTATCCTTTTCTCCTCTCCTTTTCTTCCTCTCCCTCCCTCCCTTTTTCCTTCCTTCCTTCCTTTCCTTCTTTTTTCTCACAATTTTATGTTCCTTTGGCGCTAGCCATTGAGGTTTCCTGCTCTCTTTAAGCATCGCTGTTAGCATTCACTTTATGGCTCTAAGCATGTCACCACTTTCTCTGTTCTTCAATCTATTATTATTATTAAACTAGTGTTTGGTTATTATCTAGTAAACCAAGTCAAGGTTCCTGATCCAAGTGTTGCTGAAATTTCCTTTGTTTTCACCACAGAGAACTTTGTTCCTTAAAGAACTTGTGAAAAACATCAATTTTCTTAGTGTAGACACTGTTATGAATGGCTCTTTAGAGGAGATAACAATGAAGACAGTTCAAAGTTATTTGAAGATATAAGAGATGCAAGCCGATGGTGTAGGAGGATTGAACATCAAAATGTAAACTCCTAGAGAATGGGGATTGGTTCATTTGTGCATTTCTAGCTCAAGCATCTAGCACTGGGAATACAGTAGGTTCTTATTAAATATTTGTTGATTTATTAATTATTCCTTGGTCAGAGAAATGTGAAGATCAAGTACACTAACTGAAAGATTCCAGGGGTATCTGTGAGGAGGATAAGCCACAGACTAGGGTGACTCTGGTCAAGAGGTCAGAGCAGACAGACAGAAGCCTAATAGGGATCATCAGAGGAAACAGGTATGACTAGGTACGTCTTATGTGAAGGAGACAAAGCAGCTATTAAATAACATACAAGAGGCCAGGGTTACATCCTCTAATAAAGAGTTGGATGTGAATGCTTTCCAGCTTCTTACACATGTGGAGCCAAGGAAACCATGTTTTTCCTTCCAGAATTAGAGGGCATGTGTATGTAAATGAATGGCACAGTGGATAGAGGCTGGCCTGGAATCAGGAAGACTCATCATCCTGAGTTCAAATATAAATGTTTGACTCTGGGCAAGTCAGTCAACCCTGTTTGCCTTAGTTTTCTCATCTGTAAGATAAATCGGATAAGAAAATGGCAAACCATTTGCCAAAAACAAACAAAAAATGCAAATGGAGTAACAAAGAATAAGACAACTGAAAAATGATTGAACAACATGTATAAAGTTAGTTTAGCATGAATGAATGTGCCTGGTGCTTTTCCACTTAGTTTGTTTTGGTAAAGGCTTGTGGAAGTTCTACTTACAGTAACTACTCAATTCCTGTGCTTCCTCTCATCTTCTATTTGGTGCTGTAGCTCAGTGACTGCAATCCCCCTTTCACTTTCTAATTACACCCCTGGATAAATGACCAATTTTCCACAATCATGAAGAATGATTTTTAACTCTTCTGGAGCTTTTCCTAAAGTGGAAAGCATATACTAAATCTGGTGGGAGGCAGGGGGAGGTGTAAGGGAAGGGAAAGGAATATTTTAAGACATGTCATCCAAATTCAATTATTCATTAAAAAGAAGAAGCATTTATTAAGCAAAGACTATTCCAATAACTATGACAAAGAATACAGAAATAGATCAATCCAACAAATTTTGTTTTACTAAAACAACTGGGCATAATAAGGGGTTTTTATAGCTAATAACACTCAAATTAAGGCAATATCACAGAATCATAAAATGAAGCGGATTCAGATTTCATTTTCTGCATTCAATAGTATCAATACTATCTAGAATATCCATAGTAAGCTTGGCTAATTGAAGATCTCTGATGAAATTGAATTCACTGCTTCTCAATTCTTTGTGGGACGATTTTTAATTTTAATGAAGCTTTGCTTATGCTGAGTGAAATCTGTTTCCCTCTAACTTCTTACCATTGATCGTAATTGGATCTTCTGAAAATCAAGCATAAACAAGTTTGCCCTCAATTCCACATAATCATACATCAGATGTTTGGAAATGGCTATAATACATTGGCTATGTCTTTTCCTCTCCAGTCTTCACGTTTCTAAATTCTTCAATTATCCCTTTATTATTTTTACTGCCTTTTCCTGATTGTATTCTAGCTGGAGTTTTTTTGGGGGGGAGGAGGAGGGATCCAGGGAATGAGTAAAGTGGATCTGTGATTTTCATAGTAAAGGGAAACTGCTAGGAAGTAAACTCCATTTACCAAAACAGATCACCAACTGTTCCAAAAAGGGTTACTGATCTAGGGTTACTGAGAGTTTAAATTATTTACCCAAGGTCATTAGCATGGGAGAACACCTTCAAAAAAGGGCTCTGGTAGCTTAAATGCTTTTACCAGAATCACAAGACCATGTGTCCAGACTCAGTCCAGATCTCAATTAAATTCATAAGACTGCCCTTGATTATTCTATCATTCTTCTAATTATTGCTAGAATATTTACATGGGTTTGTAGTTTTCATAGCATTTTCATACCCATTATCTCATTTGATTCTCACAATAACCCATGGAAGTAGTTAGGGGAGATGTCAGGATGCATTCCTTACAGTTGGGGGAAATTGAGGCTTAAGGTGTTTAAGTGAGTCTTCTACAGTAACATCAAACGTCTGTTGTGGACTCAAAACTAGAACCTAACATATCTCACTCCTAGTTCAGCAATTATTTTATTTTCTGTCTTTGGTCACTAACGCAGAGGTGACAACCCAACTTTCTTATACAATTTTAGTGAACTCTTTATCCACTATTTCAGGATCTATGCCAATATCCAGCAAATTCATTCAAAAGTTCAGTCACTGGTGGAGTCACAATATGTTTGACCCAATTTTTCATCAGCTGTTTGAGTGACACAACAAAACAACCTGTCAGGTCTCAAACTTTGGCTGATTGGATGATATTTAAATTCATGGTAATTTGCTTCATTTATTATAAAATATAATCCACTACCCCAATGGATCTTTGATGTGGATATTCTCTCCACTGATGGATACAAATTCACATTCATTTTATGCAGCTTTCAATACTATCCCTACATGAACTCAATATCAGGAGAGTCTACTCAATTTCTTGAGAGCCTTTCTAGGGTTCTTGACACTGAGAGAATGCCAATGGTGCACAAAGGCTGTGTCCACTGTTTATCCTTGGTACTCAATATGACCAACCTATCTTTTATCTCCTAAAAAAAGCATTTACAAAATGTTCATACAAAAGCATTAGAATTTGCCTCACATTCATAGTAATAGAAAACTACAGACATAATGACCAAATTCACATAATGCTTATGCATATGGCTGGTGAAAAAGTGTATTAATTACCCTTGCAAATGAGTGCCACATTTTAAACTTTCTCATGTTATTTTTAGATAGTAAACAGTTGTATCACCCAAATCTTCAAGCCCCTACCCCTTCTCAAATCTCCCTGCACATAGCAAAAGAATCAGCTGACTTCATAATGTTTGTACCTGGTATGTTTTCCAACACTGTATACTTCATGACTGTTTTCTACAAATGAAAACTAACCTAACCATGAATATGACTGTAGGATAGTGTGAAGCATGTATAAGAAATAGAGGGCTATATCTTGCTGCTGCTACTATCCATCAAATATGATTGAGTTTTTTTTTTGCATGTCTATATGTAAAGAAAATTAAGCACAAGTATGAATATTCCAAATATAATTGTGGGGTGAAACTATTTCAATTTTAATGAATTGAAGAGCAAAACTTAAGCTAGATAAAATAAAATCTTTATACCTGCAAAAGCATGCCTTGTTTTTGAAAATAAACTTGTCTTAAATAAATGGGGAATAAATCAACTTCATATAATGTAAAATTATTAAGGGTTATTTAGAGTTACATCAAAATGGCAGAAATGGGGGGGGGGTGGCAGAGCCAAGATGGCAGAGTAGAAGGAAGATCTGCAGGAGCTTTACCCCCACAGCCCATAAAATACCTGTAAAAAATGACTTTAAACAAATTCTAGAGCAGCAGAAGCCACAAAACGAAAGAGTGAAAGAGATTTCCAGCCCAAGGCAGCCTGGAAGGCCAACAGGAAAGATCACACTGGTCTCATAGTGGAGTGCAGTCCTGCCTTGGCCACACAGCATGGCATGGACAGGACTGGAGCAGGTTCCAGGGCAACACCAACAGCAACTGCAGTTCCCAGATCCCTCAACCCACAAACACCAGAAATAGCTTCAAAGGTCAGTGAGAAAGCTCTTTCACCTGGGTGAGGAGGGAGCAGGGTCCTCTGCTAACCCCAGGTGGCAGCAGCAACAGCGTCCACTTTTGGAGCCCTTGGCCTAAAGCCCCTGGGGGAATTGAGCTGCTAATCTGCATCTCAGTTCTGAGTGGCAGCCTTGAGGTGAGGAGGAATTCTGGCTACTGGAATTGGTGGAGGCTCTGCAGAGGGAATTTTACTTGCAGATCCTGGGCAGAAAAGCTTGTGTTAGCTCCCAGACCAGATCACAGGTCAGGAGAGGAATAAACTCCTCTCCCTTGATAGTGCCATCTTGGAAAAACTGAGAACTTACAGGTCCCTAGAGTAAACCCTCCACTTGACAAAGGACTCAAAATTCAAGTAACTGGCTGGGAAAATGCTCAAGAAAAGAGAAGAAGATAAGACTACAGAAGGTTACTTTCGTGGTGAACAGATATTTTCTTCCATCCTTTGAGATGAGGAAGAATTGTGCATACCATCAGAGGAAGACATAAAAGTCAAGGTTTATACATCCAAAACCTCCAAAATAAATATGCAATGGAACAAAAATAAATAAATAAATATGCGATGTTCTCAGGCCATGGAAGAGCTCAAAAAGGATTTTGAAAATCAAGTAAGAGAAGTGGAGGAAAAATTGTGAGGAGAAATGAGAGCAATGCAAGAAAAACATGAAAAGCAAGTCAACAGTTTGCTAAAGGAAACCCCAAAAATGCTGAAGAAAATAAAACCTTTAAAAATAGACTAACTCAAATGGCAAAAGAGACCCCAAAAGCCAATGAGGAGAAGAATGCTTTAAAAAGCAGAATTAGCCAAATGGAAAAGGAGGTTCAAAAGCTCACTGAAGAAAATAGTTCTTTAAAAATTAGAATGCAGCAGATGGAAGCTAATGACTTAATGAGAAACCAAGAAATTACAAAACAAAACCAAAAGAATGAAAACATAGAAGGCAATGTGAAATATCTCAGTGGAAAAACAACTGACCTGGAAAATAGATCCAGGAGAGAAAATTTAAAAAATTATGGTGCTACCTGAAAGCCAGGATCAAAAAAAGAGCCTACACATCATCTTTCATGAAATTATCAAGGAAAACTGCCCTGATATTCTAGAACCAGAGGGTAAAGGAAATACTGAAAGAATCTACCAATCAACTCCTGAAAGAGATCAGAAAAGAGAAATTCCTACAAATATTGTAGCCAAATCCAAAGCTCCCAGGACAAGGAGAAAATATTGCAAGCAACCAGAAAGAAACAATTTGAATATTGTGGAAATACAATCACAATAACACAAGATCTAACAGCTGCTACATTAAGGGATCAAAGGGCTTGGAATATGATATTCCAGAAGTCAAAAGAACTAGGATTAAAACCAAGAATCACCTACTCAGCAAAATTGAGTATAATACTTCAGGGGAAGAAATGGTCATTCAATGAAATAGAGGATTTTCAAGCATTCTTGATGAAAAGACCCGAGCTGAATAGAAAATTTGACTTTCAAACACAAGAATCAAGAGAAGCTTGAAAAGGTAAACAGGAAAGAAAAATCATAAGGGACTTATTAAAGCTGAACTGTTTACACTCCACATGTAAATATAATATTTGTAACTCTTGAAACTTTTTTTCAGTATTTGGTTAGTTGGAGGGATTACACACACACACATATGCACACACGCACAGGGCACAGGGTGAGTTGAATGGAAGGGATAATATATAAAAAAGTAAAATTAAGTGGTGAGAGAGGAACATATTGGAAAGGGAAAGGGAGAAATGGAATGGGGCAAATTATCTCTCATAAAACAAGCATGAAAAAGCTTTTTTAGTGGAGGAGAAAAGGGGAGAGGTAAGAGGGAAAAAGTGAAGCTTACTCTCATCATATTTGGCTTAAGGAGGGAATAATAGGCAATTTGGTATGAAAATCTATACACTACAGGAAAATAGGGGAGAATGGAGTAAATGGGGTGGGGGATGATAGAAGGGAGGACAAGAGGGAGGAGGGAGTAATTGGAAGCAAACACTTTTGGGGAGGGACAAGGTCTAAAGAGAGAATAGAGTAAATGGGGGGCAGGATAGGATGGAGGGAAATATAGTTAGTCTTTCACAACATGACTATTACGGAAGTCTTTAGCAAAATTACACACATATAGCCTATATTGAATTACTTGTCTTCTCAGTGGGGATGGGTGGTGAGGGAGGAAGGGAGGGAAGTTGGAATTCAAAGTTTAAGGAATGAATGTTGAGAATTGTTTTTGCATGGAACTGCGAAATAAGAAATACAGGTAATGGGGTATAAAAATCTATCTTGTCCTACAAAAAAAAAAAAAGAGAGAAGATGGGGATAAGGGAAGGGAGGGGTGTAATAGAAGAGAGAGAAGATTGGAGGAAGGGATAATCAGAATACAGGGTGTTTTGGGATGGGGGAGGGAAGAGATGGGAAGAAAATTTGGAACTCAAAATCTTGTGGAAATGAATGTTGAAAACTAAAAGTAAATTAATTAATTAAAAAAAAGAAATGAAAATAAAACATGGCAGAAATGGGTTAGCTTCATTTTTTATTGATCTTCAGCTGATTCTCATAACTGAACTTTTTAAGTTGTTCTACCCACAAGCCTATGTTTCAATGAGCTATAATGTATTAAACATTTGAATGCACTGGGGAAGTATTATGTAGAGCAATCCTGAGCCATTAACTTCTGTAAAGTGAAGAAACCCTGAGATTTTTTTTTTTCCAGTTTAGATATTTGTAGAGGATGGCAAGCTAAGAGGCATAGAGGATAGAGTGTCAGGGTCAAAGTCAGGAAGACTAATCTTCCTGAGTTCAAATCTGACCTCAGCCACTTAGCAGCAGTGTGACCCTGTCACTTAAATTTGTTTGCCCCAATTTCCTCACCTGTAAAATGAACTGGAGAGGAAAATGTCCAACCACTCCAGTATCTTTGCCAAGAATACCCCAAATGGTGGCATAAAGAATAAGGAATAACTGAACAACAACCATCTGCAGTGGACAGAAACACCTAGGTGCAAGTCTCTCTTGATACCTATTGGACACAGTAAAAACCATTCTCTAAACAACTAAGATAAGGATTCTTTCTTTTTCCTTCTTTCCTTCCTTTCTTCCTTCCTTCATTCCTTCCTTCCCTACATTATATTGTCTTAGAATTTCTTTTTTTTTTTAATTTTCCATCCTCAATTCTCTCTCACCCATTGAGACGGCAAGAAATATGATACCCATAATACATGTCAATTAAGACTGACTTTTTAAAATTTTTTTTGTTTCCTCAGCTCTTTTGACAGTCTGATGAAGCCTATAATCCCTTTTCATAATGTTTTAAAATGCCAAATAGGATTGCAAAGAAAAAATTACATTGAAATAGTTATCAAAATAGAACAAATAAACAAACGACAAGCATCTGGGGCCTAGGATAAGAAATGATAAGTTACAGAGGAGATGCCAACCTGCAATGGGAGAGAGAGTTTTCTCACCACTTAAACCAGTGAGATTACAAGTTCACCACTTTTCTTCTTGTAGCAATCAACATCTGCATTACAGCATTCTAATGTATATATAGAATAAACTTACCACAGATGTATACAAATCTACCAATAATTCAAAATTTAAATAAATCTCTTAAGCATTCCAAAATTACAACAATTATATATTTTACTCATGTTTAAGTTACAAACCTTAGTATCACAACAATAAGTAGGGAAATTTTCATTTAAAGCTTTTTTTCCTCTCTCTATGAAAGCTCTAATTATTCCCTTTAAAGTCCTCCAAGTTCGCAGTCCTCTATTTTGCAATTTAAAACAAGTTTAAATTCTAGTGCATTAGACAAAAAAATTGTCAAAAGAAACTCCAGCTTTTCATAGACAGAAATGTCCTTATTATACATATTTTTTCTCTGTTTTCTTATTACAGCAGGTATTTGGACAGTAACTTTGGAGTATTTTTAATTGCTTAATCTTATCACTAAGTCTCATTGAATCTTCATTCAAAATATCTCTTTTAATCATCCTTTCCTTTCAATTCTCACAACAACCACTTTAGTTAAAGTTTTAACACTTTCAGAAATATATTACTTCATGATTAAGGCCTAGAAATGATCTTAGAAATATTCCAGTTCATTCTTCTCAACAATTGGGGAAACCAAGGATCAGATAGATTGTGATCCCTTCAAGTTTAACATTGGGATTTAAACCCAGACCTTCTGACTCTAACACCTCCCTTACTAGTTTAGCTGTACCTTGCCTATTGTCTTCCTTCCTTCCTTCTCTCCTTTCCTCCTTCCTTTGCTCCTTTCTTCCTTCTTTCCTTCCTCTTTTTTTCTTCCCTCCTTTCCTCCTTCTTTCTCTCCTTCCCTCCTTTCTTCCTTCCCTCCTTCCTTCCTCCTTTTCTCCTTCCCTTTCTTCCTTCCTTCTCTTCTTCCTTCTTTTCCTCCTTCCTCCCTCCCTCCCTCCCTTCTTTCCTTCCTTCCTTCTTTCCGTCCTTTCTTCCTTCCTTCCTTTCTTCCTTCTTTCCTTCATTCCTTCTTTCCTTCCTTCCTTCCATCCTCTCTATTTTCCTTCCTATTTTAATAAATCTGTGCTTTTGGTATTTTTAAAAATTGTTTTCATTTCCCCCAAACATCCTTTATATTAACGAAGTACTATGAAGCTAAACCTGATGACTCACTGAGTGTTTTACCATGTATATATATATATATATATATATATATATATGTCATTCTGTAGTTACAATCTCAAGCCTCTCTAGAGAACCAAAGCGTGTTCTTTCATTAGTCCTCTGCAATCAAGATTGCTCACTGCATTCATATGAATTGTTATGCCTTTCAACATTGTTTTCCTATACATCACCATGGTCACCATGTGCTCTTAGTTGTGTTTACTTGCTTTGCATCAGTTTAAATAGATTTTCTCATTTCTCCAAATTCTTTGCATTTTTCATGACATGATATTCATATTTTTATTATTATTCATACACCACATATCCATAAGTGGCATATTCATATACTTTTATATTCATCTATTACAATCAGTCCATTTTCTAGTACATGGGCATCTACTTTATTTCCAGTTGTTGTTCTGCAACAAAAAGTACTGCTATCAATGCCCCATTACGATGACTTCTTCCTTCTTTGAACTCCTAGGTAGCAACTCTCTTTATCATTCATTTGTTTTTGTATCATGTTGTATTTAACAGTCATTTTTCATTTGTCCTGTTTCACTTTTCATTTATCTGGTTTTGTTTCCTCAACTAAGCTATATGATTCCAGAGGGCAGATAATCTGGTTTATACTTCTTTTTAATCCATGTGGGCATGTAGTAATTATCAGTTAGTTAACTGTAGATATATGTCTTTGATTTTCCATTTTTTACTTTATGGAATTTTATACTTCCTTACCTTCTTTTTGGATTTCCTAGTATACTTTCCACCAGAGATATTTACATGTAATTGTCAGAACCAAATCAAATGACTTTATCGTATTGCATCAAATACCAAACTCAGGACAAGCAGTTAATTCCACTAAACAACCACTTGAGTGCTCAGTCTACTACCAATCAGTTATTCTGGCATTGTGAAGATGTCAAGATCAATACTTTTTTTAAAGGGCAGGTGGAAATGATTTGTAATACAATGATACTAGATGATGTTACAGGTCATAGTGACCACTCTGTAGTGCTATCTTAATAGGATACAAATGACATGTAGGGTTTAAAAGCTAAGAACAAGTCTATCTAAGAAAATTAATCAATTTAAATCTCATTTATTACTCTCTTATTATCTAGTAGTTAGACCAATTCCTTTGTTGGCACTTTGGTAAAATAGCAAATTGGTATGGTAAATTTTTTGTTTGTTGTGTCAGATTCCAGTTTCAATGGGGAAACATAACTTTTGTCCCTTATTTCCCTTATCTCCCTATAACTTAAGAACACTGTAAGTTCACCAGGGGTTTTAGAAGACTGTTGAAAGGTGTTCCAGTGCGTAGTGATTCAGAGTTAATCAACACAGGCATATGGAACCCAGAATAAGTTTCATAAAGTGACAATGAATATGCACTTAAGTAGCCTCTCATGTTGTTTTTGTACAGAAGAATATTTTCCCTGGACTGTATCTAATTGTACTAAATGTTAGAAAGGGAACTTTTCATAGCATCACAGTATTTTAGTGTTAGAAGGGCCCTTAGAAATACAATTAATCCAATTGAACTATTTTGTAGATATAGACGCTTCCAACAGTCAGTACCAACTTTGATCATGTGCAAAGCAGGATTTGTAAATAACAACTGAGCTTCTTTCCTGAGTCTCTCCTTATCCAGCACCACATAATACATGAATTCATGTTAGAAGAACTACATTAACATATGCATTTACCCAATTGCCTCTGATGAGTAGAATCTATGCTGAGACTAAAGATATTTAGACAGAGATCGCTATAAAGGAATCAATTATATAGTTTGTGGTAGTTGTGTGTGTGTGTCTAAATAAAATAAATGCATTCTCTTTTACACCAGTATTTCTAACCCCATAAAATGGTGTTATCTATTGGAAAATATTCACCAATATCCCCTTTTCTAGGATTAAAAAAGTTTACTGACCCTTTTCTTTGCAACTACAAGAGTAAGATCTGTGCCTGAAGCTATAATTTTGAATAGACACAGATGTGAGAGTTTGTCCTTAGCCCTGTGGCTCAGGCATTATCAAGATCTCACCTCATGCTGACTTGTTATAATATTATTACCTCCATGTGACTGTAGCTAGCCAAGCTTGTGTTTCCCTTAGGCACTCTTCTCATACATTATTACAAGCAAATTGTATTACTTCATTGTTTACCTTTTATACATTCTCAAGATTCTACTCTTAATGATAAAGTCAGGCAATTAATAACATAGAGTCTGAGATCAAGTGAGATTAAAAGTGTGGGAAATCAATACAAACTGTGTCAAAACAAAAGAAGGCAGTCTAACTTCCCCTGCCCCATCTCCCCATATTAAATTGATTGGTACATTTTTGATTTGCCACTTTCATAAGGAAGTGATTCCTGTGTTGGAGGGTCCAAGGTACCTCCTTGTAGATATAATATTCTTTATAATTCAGATCCTTTAAACCCCTCTTTCTTAGCACATATGCCATATTCCCAGCCATGAATACTGCATTTCTTCAACACTTCTCCCTCCTTCTTCATGCCCCTACCATTGCCTTTCTTGCTATTAGTTACCTCTTTAGATTCATTTACCTTGGCCATGTCTTCCACTAAAGAGTCTTCTCTATTTCTCATCTTTTCAAATGAGTTCAATGAAATAATGATAACAGTCTCTGAGAATATGGCAGTTCATTACCTTTTTACCATGAAAATACAAGCTCTTATCACCCCCCCCAGAACACACACACACACACACACACACACACACACACACACACACACACACACACACACTCACACACACACACTTATATCTTACTTTTAAAAAATGTGTCCAGTAAATTGACATCATTTTCTGGAACAGCATGAGGATGACTCACTCCTTTCAATCAGGATAGAGGAATTAAAAAAAAAAAAGAAGCTATCACAGCCACGTGCTTATCAGTAATTATGGCATTTCCCTTAACTCTTTAGGAAAAAAAAAAAGGACAAACAAAAACCAAAACCTGACTGGTGACTAATATTACAGTTTCATGAGTCTTATAGCAAGGTAATAGTACAGTATGCGTGAGATGGCAGAGGACACCGCACGATCTATTTGATACACCTTTAAACATTTATTTTTGTTCACTCATGCAAATGTCTCTTGCAAATGGAACTTAAGAACCCAAGTTTCACTCTAAATCACAATTTAAAAAAGTTACTAAACAGCTCCAATGGACCAGTTGTTACATTGAATTGTTGAGCTAGAGTCCATTGAGCAGAGTGGTACCCGAAATTGAGATACTTCACAAACTGTTCAGTTGTGCTTGATGGACTGGCTTCTCTATGTGTTTTATAGATCATTCCTACTATTTTAAACACATACCCAAAAGATGAAGGGGGATGTATAGAATTAAATGTATACTAAGTATGTTAACAAAGAAGGCTAAACCTAAATGCTGATCAGCATCAATGTGTAACATTCTGGTTATTACTGATACCTGACAGTACCCTGCCCCCAAAGTAGTTTGTGGGTAGAGGGTATAGACAATCAAAGGCATTAGATAGGGAAAGCATTATCTATTGATTTCTTTAACTTGGATCCTTCAAACTAGGTCTTAGACCTTAACCTTAACCTTCCAACATGAAAGTATCACACTTTTCTAGGGATGATTTGCATGTTCACTTTTGTAATGGTAATTTAAATCGGAAGATCTTTCACATGGAAGCCCAAATCACATGTGGTAGGAGGAGTTTGCTGAACGGGTGGAATAGGAAAGGAAACTGGGAGGAAGTGGATGAGAGCAGTTAGGGTATAGGGAGGAGAGGACATTGGCAAGCAGACAGCTAAGCTCCTGAGTAATTGTTTGTGGGAAGGGGTGGGTAAGGAGGCTTGGGAATGGCTTTGTCCACTGCAATGCTAGCGTGTATTGACTTCTTGGTTACTACGACAGATTTGACTTTCTGGTGTTGGGATTTGGCTTTCTGGTGTCTGAATAAAAGTTTTTTTTTCCTGCCTTCTATATGGAGAGTCTATTATACTTTGTGATTCAGAACTACGCCAGCATATTCATAGTCACCCTCAGTGTTGTGAATATTGCCTTGGTGATACAGCTTTAAACTACTCTGTTCCTTCCCTTTGTCTAGTTCTTTTTCAAAAAAAAATTTGCATAGAATAACCTTCTCTACTGGATAAAGGGAAATGCCTGAGTCTTTCTAAAAGCCCCCTAAATCTCCATGTATTTCATAATAACTAGTAGAGCGACCATTATAATATTCCCCTTTAGCACTTAGAGAATCACAGAAAAATGATTTCTCCATTCCTTTCATGAGTGGTTTTTATAATTCATATGAAAACATTTTTAGGCACCCTCAAAAATCTCACTCTAATCAAAACTATTCCCTCTGCTGCCCTTGGAAGACAGTGGAATTATCAATGAATGAAATTTATTTACTCTTTAATGACATTACCAATTATTTTATTATCCAGAAATAATTGCATTTCCATAAACAATTTAGGGCCACTCATAGGTCAAATGCAAGTTACACCTTCTCAATTTCTTCATCATGGGCATTGTCATCATCATCAAACAGGGAAAGGAATCTGTTCTAGTCTGAAAATTTTAAATGAAGCATCAATCAAGCATGATTAGTCAAGTTAGGAAAACCAGAATAATCTATAGTTATTTTGAAGAAATGTGTGCTCATTGTTTTTCAAATGAAAAATTCTGATCCTTGTGGAAAATTCCATTAGCTTCATTCTCTGTCTCATTTTGACAAAGCACATGCTGCAACACAAAATGACTCCATATTCCCGGCTATGCTGCGTGGAAAAAGTATATTACAATAGGCCTAGTACTCTAGAGAAATGTATATTACCATTGCATCGTTTTGGTAACCCTTGGTAAGCATAATTTTCAGTTGCTGCCTTTTTGAAAACCAGACAGTTATATGAAATAAACTCTTTTTAAGGCATAAGGAAAACATTGCATGAGTTCTAAATTGTCACTGGCATAAACTAGAATCTCTAGTATTTTGTTTTGTTCTGTTTTTCATCATACTGTGTAAACTTGTGGAGGAATCTGCAATAGAGTGAGGATGAAGATAGATAAGAAATTGAAAAGGTTCCTAAAGAAAGAAGACATTCAAATCAGGTGCAGTGTTAATTCCTGATACCTTTTAAGCATTCAAGTTTCACTAATTCAATTCTATACAGCAAGCATTTGTTAAATGTCTACTATGTCCAGACTACTATGTCCTTATAAAGGAAAAGTATTTTTCCCCTTATTGATTCAGATTCGCACTTTTGCAGTAATCTGTAGTCTTGCCTAGGCTACTAATAAGTTTAGTGACTTGCAAGGATCACACAATCAGTGTGTGTCTGAAGCAAGGCTTCCTGGTTCCATTAGGTGGGATTAAAAATATTTTCTTGGTCAAGCATAATTTTATCTATGCTAAAGTTAAAAATATGTTTCTGACTGCCATTTCCAATGCATAATTTGCCGTGATCATAACACTTGACAATACCTAAGTAAAACAGCTTTATAACACCCAGTAAAGCTTCCTCTAGTTCCATCTATTAAATGCTTTCATAAGAAAACCTTCGATTTCAATGTCTGATTTTTAATAAATATGAATAATGATAATCTGTTAGGAAGTCATAATTTAAAAAATCTGGTCAATTTGCCCAGGTATTTTCAATAAAGGAAGCACAATTGTCACAAGCATTAAATGCCATCATACATGCAAGGAATTACTCTTACAGCAAAATAGCATACCACTTGCAAAATTTATCTTAGAATATATTTAAATCATTAAATTATTGAACAGCAAAATTTGCCCCCATTCCTTGAAGTAGCACAGTATTCCAGGAGGAGAATAATAGAACTGATCCCCTCCCTCCTTCCAGTTTTTGACAAAAACAGGATAGAAGTCCTCCCTGAAATTCTGGAACATTCAGTTCAATATTTAGGTGGAAAGAAATGCTAAAATTAGGAGACATCCTGCTGCTTTTACACAAGCATTCTGTTCCTTATTTCAGAATAATAATGCATACATTAGTTTTTAAGTGTGTATGCTCATAGTCAGTAAGAATTTATTCAGCACCTACTGTGTGCCAAAGTGCTAGGAATACAAAAAGATGCAAAAGACAGTTCCTGCTTTCAAGGATCTCACAATCTAAAGGTGGAGACAATAAGCTAATACCTATTGTAAAAGTTCCCAGGGTATCATCATGGAATCATGGATACTCAATGGATTGCTACTGCTTGAAACGCATTCCTAATTAATTTATTTCTCTAGACTTATACTTCACTTATTATCTGAGCCATAGACTTTAGCACTTTATCTTACACTGTCTTGATCTCTACTTATTTTCAGGGGATGGTTTTTCTTCAAGACTGTCAGCACTCTCAAAGATGAGAAACATCTTAAAATAGAAACTACTAGGTGGCCCAGTGAAGGGGGTGCTGGTCCTGAAGTCAGGAAAACCTTAGGTCAAATCCAGCCTCAGACATTTATTAACTTTCAGACCCTGGGCAAGTCACTTAACCTATTTGCAACAGCTGTAGAATAATATCTACTTCTCAGGCTTTTTGTTAAGATCAAATGAGGTCACATCTGTAAAGTGCTTTGTACTGTTCTTATCATATAGTATGAGCTATAAAAATGGTATTTGCTATTATTATTATTTTCATTTTCCTTTTATATGCCTCCACAAAGATGTGGATGATGAAAATCTGTAAAGGATCTAAGACATCAAAGAATTCAATTCCCTTATTTTACAAATAAAAAACCTGAGATCCAGGGAGATGAAGTAACTTGCCCACCAGTCCCCTAAGAAGTAAAGGGCAGAGCTGGAATTTGAACCCTGGTTTTCTGAACCTAAATTCAGCAAACTATTTATACATACCTATCATATACATACCATATAAAGAACTTTAAGGCTTACCAAACACTTTCTTGACAACAGCTATGTGAGGTAAAGTGGGTACCATTATACATTTTTCTTTTTTCTTCTTTTCTAACAGATAGGGAAACTAAGGCCTGGGGAGGCTGCGTAATTTAACAATAGCTACATAGTTAGTAATAAATGTCAGAAGTGTGTGTTCGTCCTTTGTTGCTGGAGAAGACCATGCCGTCATAGAAATAACGACATGACTTGCACTTGACTTTGTTTTGAGTGAGGGAGGCCTGTGCAGGTCACCAGCCTAACTTCTCCTCCAGAGCCATCTGAATCTAGTGACCAGATATTCCTCAAAATGACTGGAGATGACCCAGGATGAGGCAATTGACTTGCCCAAGGTCACACAACTAGTGAGTGTCAAGTGTATGAGGCGAGATTTGAACTCAGGTCCTCCTGACTCCTGCACTGGTGGTCTATCCATCGTACCACCTAGCTGCCCCAAATGTCAGAAGTAGAAACAGAACAAAAGCCTCTTCCAAAACCAGCCCTTCTATTATGTGCTATAAGGTACCTGATGTTTGAATTTATTTTTTAAGAGATAAAATGTACTTATTAACTTGCCAAAATATTTCTTCAATTTACCAAAGGATCTACAACATTTTTTTTAAATAGTGAGATACCCCGGTCCATCTAAAGAAGAGTTTTATTTTTAAATGCTAGTTTAAAAGAAATTCCTAGAGAATATATTTGGCATGAATACAGCTATGTTTGTATGGCATTATTAACTCTTTGCTAGCTGAATTTTCGTTAAAGCTGAACTATAGCTATTTGTTAATAGTTGTATACAGATTGTGTCTTCTCCTAAGCTGGCAATGTCTGCTCTGGTAGGAACATCTGTGCAAAATGATCCCTGTTCCCAACAAGTTCTAACATTTTATATGCTTGTCAGTCTACACAATCAGAATAGTGTGCCACTAACTTAAAGTAGTCAGCAAAGAATCACTTACATTCAAAATCCTCAGTTTGCTACTCCTACCCTCCTCATGGCTCTAGGCTTTAATGAGGTTTGGGGCCATTAAAATTAAAAACCAAGGACTACATTTTAATTAAATAAATATGATCACAAAAATGTAGTCTGCATTTTATATGGTCAAATAGGAATTTAAAAATATGGGTAAGTTCAATAAATCTATTGATTTTTATCATGTTAATCTTTAACATTCTCCCATTGAACAGTAATCAGATCTTATTTAGACTCCAGCATCAAGTTACAAATATTTTGGCAAACTCAGGTTTAGATGTAAATTTCTAAGAAAAAAAAAATCAAATCAGAGTTTTCACATATCTAAAATATTTCCTATGTTTTTAAGTGGAAAATTTTTCTAAGGCTATTAGAACCTGAATGTTTTGGAGGTACTTAGAAAATTAGCAAGCACATTTTCCACCTTCTAAAACATTTTTGGGTTGACATGCAGACAAACACAGCCTGATGCAGGTCCTGTTTCTCATTCCCAGCTCTGTTCTGCTTACAACCTCAAATGACAAGGGAGAGAATTTTGAAATCTTCCAGCAGTATAAGAACGGAACTTACTTAAAACATCAAGGCACCCTAGAGATCTTGTAGTCTAAATCTTTTATTTAAAAGATGAGGAAACAGACTCAACGGTTAAGTGACCAAGATTAGAACTGAGGCTCTCAATTCTAGATATAATACCCTTTCCATGGTGCCAGTTTGTTTTCCCTAAAACGTTACAAACTACTACAAAGAGTTCTAAAGATATTTTCAAGGAAAACTTTAATTGTCACATAAAACACACACATACATACACACACACATGCACACGCAGGCTCTAAGAATATCTGACTTAAATGCGGGGAGGAGGATAGTAACAGGCTACAAAAATAAAACATTCAGGCAACTATATAATTAATTCTGGAATTGTTTTTTATACTTAAATACCAAAGACAAAAAAATTACCAACAAACCCCAAATTTTCATTTTAAAATACTAAGGGCACAATATGTTGTAGTATATAGCTAGATTTAGAGGCAAAACAGTATGTAATTTAACCCTGGCTCTAACATCTACTACCTTCATGACTTTTGGTAAGTCTTCTGGGCCTCAGTTCTTTCATCTATAAAGTGAAGGTGTTATAGGGTCTGAGCTTTAAGGTTCATTCCAGCAATATAATTGAATCCTTTTATTTTAATTCTCCCACTTTCTCCAACACTTTTGCAGGGCATGTTGGGGAGGAAGAAGATGTGTTTATTTTTGATGTGAAACTAGAACCAGGTAGATTCTAGTTCAAAAATTCCCAGCCTAAGAACATGGTATCCATATTTTTTCTTCATTAGCGTTCTCCAGTCTTAACTTTTTGAGGTCTATAAGGCTAAGATTTCTACCTACCTGTATATATAGTGTGTGTGTATGTGTGTGTAATAGTAATCAGATCTTATTCAGACTCCAGCATCGTGTTACAAATATTTTGTGTGTGTGTGTGTGTATACAGTTTAAAGGTTTAATAGCTTAACAAAATTTTAGTGCACCTTAAAATTATTAAAGCTTCAGATTAAGCTAAGACTTTTTGGACACTGTAAGTATGTATATGTAAGTATGTATATTCACACACACACTATATATATAGGTAGGTAGGTAGAACTCTTAGCCTTATAGCCTTATAGACCTCAAAATGTTAAGATTGGAGAATGCTAAGGAAGAAAAAATATGGATAGCATGTTCTTAGGCTGGGAATTTTTAGGGGGATATATTTGATGGGCTTCTTGGATAAGTTTTTTATTTGTTTGTTTTGTTTGACAAGTACATTGTTACACTGAATTGTTTTAAGTAGCAATCATTTAACTGGAAACTTTCATGTTGCTAGCCATCAAGTCATATAGTGTATCAGAGAGTGATAGGGTGATTCCTGATTCTAAATAAAGAATGCTAAGTGTATTCCCGAAGAGGGTGGACAAAGGGAAAACCAAAGTCAGAGAGGAAAACTGAGCCCTTAACTCACAAATCTGAAAATAAAAAGAGAGCAAAAATGTACAAATACATAAAAAGATGGAGCTAGCATTTGAAAATTAAGAGCAATGTTTTGGGCTCATACAGTGGTTTTCCTCTGATAAGTGCAAGATGTTTGGATAGATTGCTTCCCCTTTCACCACTTGGGGAGGCCACTCCGAGGTACATTCCCTGAAGATGTCATTGACAAAAAGAAAGGCTATAAATATTTCAAAGTATTTACAGCAGTACTCTTTGCGGGGGGGGGGGGGGGGGGCGGGGAGGGGTTAGATCCTCATCCACTGGAACAGCTATGCAAATTATGGTGCATGAATTAATGGAGTGTCATTATGCTATAAGAAAAGATAATAGGTATGAAAAGACCTACACAAATTGATCCAAACTTAAGTAAGCAGAACCAGGAAAGCAATATATACAATGAGTACAAGAATGTAAATAGAATGGACAATAGCCACAAAACAATTCAAAATTAATGTCCCAAAATTACAAAGAATAAGCATAGCCCCAAAGAAGAGATCTGGGAAGACATCCCCTCAAACATACACATACACATACACATACACATACAGGTTTTGAGGGGGTTTTTTTGGGGGGGGAAGTTTGGGGTGTGGTGGTATATTAATTAGTTTGGAGGATTTTTACTTCCTCTTTTTTCTTAAAAAATTTTTTTATTAAAAGGGATTGATCTCCGGAAAGGGGGAGGGGAAAAGTAGGAGAAAAAGGAGGGACACAAGGGAAAATCTAAGAGATTCAAAAAGCTCCCAAACAAAACAAAGCAAAACAAATCAATAGAACTCTATTTTTAAAATATCCCTGGGAGAAAGGCTGCATTACCCTGTGGGATGTTACTTAAGAGACAAAGCAGCCTTACAAACCAATTAGCTTCATTGTATCTACAGGATAAAAATGTAAGTCTCTCAGAGGTTTTGTGTATGTGAAATTAATTCTCCAGATACTTAGAAATATTTGAATGTTTTTTATCGTGTAAACATAGCCAATGTTCATTATCAAAAAAAAAAAAACCCAAAACAATCTCCCCCAAGTGTTGATTAAAGATTATTATTATTATAATATCTATTCTAAGACCTGGTTATTTTTTTTTCAAAAATGTTCTGTGTCATATATAAGATATGATGCTTTAATTGAGGCAACTTCTCTCTGAGACGCTAGATCATGCCACTGTTCAGAGACATGGGTGGAAATGTGCACAAACTTCTACATTTTCTACTGTATATAAAAGTCTTTGGGCCAAGAAGGAATGAGAAACAGGCTACTTCGCATTATTAGAACTTTCCAGGTTTGGGTAAATGAAGCTGATCAACTGGCTTTGTATCAGGATCTGTCAAACACGGTATATAACTTGGTACCAGTTCCTTCCTGATATCCTACCCTCCCACTTTCCTCAGGAAGTGGAAGGGCAAAGATGTTGCAAGTTTCTTCTGTGGCTTTTTGTCTGCAGCTGAGTATTTACTTTCTTTCATTCTGATCATTTTCTATCTAGACTTCCTGCACAGATTCTTAATCCTTTACTCCTTGAAGAATTGACATTTCCCCCACTCTCTTTCTAGTTTCTACCGATATTTTAGTAACAGAGTGCCCACCTGATCTTTTGACCAGCCATCTTGTATAATTAACATACTCCCTACCTTCACCACCACCTTCCTCACTCCTACACCTATTTTCCTGCTGTGTTGTAACCTATCTCTTTGTTCCCAAATGTAAATGTTGTTTTGTTTTTTTTTCTTTTTCTGGCTTTGTGGGATCTGGCTCTTTTCCAAACTGACCCCTGTTCTACAGTCTCAGCTATGCTATATATCTTAAGTCTTGGTTGTTTGTCTTGTACCACTTGGGCATTCTTCTCCTTTCACAGAAAGGAAATAACTCCTTCCAATTGGTGAAATGCAAATAAGATGGCTTTTTAAACTTGCGGGAGCAATACACTGGCAGCATAGCCAATAACATGCAACAAATATTTATTAAGATCCTATGATATACAAGGTAAAGTATTAGGTGGTAGGAATTCAAATTCAAAATGAAACCCAGCCCCTTCCCCTCAAGAAGCTTACCTTCTACTGAGTGGTTGGGTTACAAAATGTAATCAGATAAATATATACATATTCCTTTGAGGAAGGAGATAGACCTCACAAATATGAACATGAGGAAAGGCATTCTATGAGAGGTGACCCTTGAACTGAGTCTTGAAAGAAGTGTTACCACGAAGAAAGAGACATGCAAAGGAACATAAACAAGAAATGGAAAAGCACACTTGGGGAAATGCAAATAGGCCAAGGTGGATGGGACACAGAATGTGTAAGGGGAGTAATCTGAAAGTTTTAAGGACTAAAGGGAGGAAGTTATATCTGAGCCTGGTTGGCTGTTGCATGTAAGAAATCAGGGACCCTGAGACCCATGGAACTTTAAAAAAGCAAATTTAGGATCAAAATTCTTTAGCTGGAAGAGAATTTAGAAGCAATCTCTCTAATCCCTACATTTTATAGATGAGTAAATTGAGGCCCAGAGAGGCTAAACGAGTTGTCCAAGGATCACAGAGCTAGTAAGCATCAGAGATGAGATTTGAACCTCAACCATCTTTTTGATTGTTGAGTTTCAAATGTGTTTCCAGTGTCCAGTGTACAATGCATGTACATTAGCATGATATCATGCCAATATTCTTCTCTACCCTCCTTACCAAGCTGTGAAAGATCAACTGAGATGATCTAAAAGACTTTATGAGCAATGAAATATTCTGTAAATGTCAGGTCTTAATCCAAGTGCTTAACAAATACATGCTATTGACTGATTGATTCTTTTTCTCTAGTTTTAATTCTCCAGGCTTATCTATAACTTAATCTACCCTCACATTTACTGCCTTTAATATGCCCTCTAAATCTGGGCTCCAAGTGGTTTTTCTTAGAGACTGATGCCTACCATAGTAGGCGGTAAAACAAGCAGGAAAAAGAGTTTGCCTCAAGGTTCTCTTTGTTGCTAGCACCTGTAATGCCAACTATTATACTCTAACACTTGAATGCTATAGTCCTAGTTCCTGACATACTATCTGGCCTTTTTACTCTTTGTCCTTCTGGGCATGTAGATGCAGGCATTCCCAACTCCAGATTGTTCTGCTGATTTTAGAAGTCTGAATCTTCTCAAAATAGAATAGTAACTCTCCCTTACACTGCCTTCCTCAGGGGTTAGCAATGCTCTATCCATGGCAGGTGTTTAATAAATGTGGAAATCAAAGTTTGGCCTAATCTATACTTTTATTCATATCTTAGAATTCCGAATTCTGACACTTCACTCACATTTCATGCAAAAATTTTGCTATCCACATCCCTGGTGCTGAAAATGAAATAGAGAAAGACTGCCTGATGATAAAAGGTAAATAGTTTAAAGTGTTTTTATCTGGTTTGTTGTTTGTTTTATTTTTGCACTGAGTCATTCTGAAAATGAATTCTGATTACAACTAAAGATTCTAGGACATTATCAAGGAAAAGTTAAGGATTAATGACAAAGATACTAAGCACACCTTCCATTTGGTCATTATTTCTGATTTATCCTACATATAGCCTTTTATTTTTTTGGTTCATAGTTGTTTGTGTGTTATTTAACCCTGAGAATTCCTTGGAAGCATGGGCAACATTTTACCTTTCTTCATATCCCCAACACTTAGAACAGTGTCTGGAACATTTAATAAATGTTTGTTGGCTGAATGACTCGAGGTATTAATTTAGTTTAAAATCTTGCTCCAAAATGTAAACTTTAAAAATAATATTTGTTTAATATTAATCATAAAGAACTTTGATAATAATTTATATTTTTAATAGAACACAAAATGCTTACAGGAAAACTCCTCGAGCCTCAGATACATTGGTTATCTTACACATCCAACTGTATGTTCAAGAAATCACAAGTATGGGGCAGCTAGGTGGTGAACCTGGGCAAGTCACTTAATCCTGATTGCTTAAAAGAAAGAAAGAAAAGAAATCAAAGCCATCTGATAACAATATAAAAAATATAAAATTCAGGTTTTTCAGAAGGCTGAACAATTAAACAATTATGTATATATTTTTATTTGACTGATATGTATTTTAGAAAGTAGGAAGAGAAAGACCCAGAAGAGACTGGCACTGTGAAAACCTAGCCAGGAGATAATATCCAGGATGAGGGGTGGATATCAGTATCAATCATTACTTTCTAGTCAAGAAAGAAGTCAAGTGAGAAAAAGTTACTGAATTTAGCAATGAAATAATCATTAGTGACCTTGGAAAGGGCACATTCAGTCAAATGATGAGGTCAGAAGCTGAATCAGAAAGGTCTGAGAAACATGTGGGGATATTAACAAGTAGAGGCAATGAGAATATCTGTAAGAAAAAGGAGTTGCAATGAATATAGATAGCTTTTTTGAGATATTGGTGAAGGGATGAGACATGTAGAAGGAATGTAGTATTAGAGGGCTATAGAGTAATGTGTAGTGTGTGCGTGTGTGTGTGTGAATGTGTGTAGATTGGAGTGTTGGTAGACAGCAAAGAATGACTCATTGGATAAAGAAATATTGAAGATTAGATAGAGGGGAATAGTCAGCAGGGTAAGCCAAGCGGGCGGTAGGAGCATAAGTAGAGAGTTTTTATTTGAAAGGAGAAGAAAAAAACAAACTCTTTTTCTGAAACTGGAGCAAAGAAGAAGAGAATATATTATGAATTTCAAATGATTTGAAAACTGGAGAGAAGAGGGAGCTTACAATGGATAATTCAGTAGAATGCAGGATTCATTTAATGCAGCAGAATAGAGTGATTCTGTAACTAGAAATTTATATTTTTAGTAAGCCAAAATTTTCTAGTAAAAATAATTAAATTGAGTCTATATGGAGGATGGGGAATGATGCAGCGATTTGACCATAGATGCATTCATGCAGGAATCGAAGCAACATAGCCATCTTCCCAGGAGTTGGTGGCTGGCTGGTAGGTGGGAGCCTGAAAAGATGGGTTGGGACCAGATTGTGAAGGATGCTGAATACTAGACCAAAGAGTTCATATTTCATCCTATAATTAATGGGGAGGGAGCCATTGAAGATTTTTGATTAAAGAAGGGATGCATTATGAATGTAAATATATATTTGTCCAGAAAGTTGCAGACGATTTTTATGAGAGAGTTCAAAAGATTCTAATACGTTTTTTTCTGGGAACTGATTTCTGATCCTTCACTAATTACTGTTAATCCTCTCACTCTGGTCCTTAATGGCATACTAGCTTGCAGTATGAACTTCAGAAGAGATGAATATTAACAGATTCAATTCCCCCATCAGCATGCTGAGAATTTACACACAGAGTTTCCATTAACAATAATAAGGGTTTTCATGATAATTTTCCAGGCATCAATAATGGAACATTGAGGATACAGTGAAGATGAGACTTTTGTTCACATTTCTCCCCATGTGACAATAGTTCACTGAGCCAGGTTCCACAGTCCCTCTGTGAACGTAGCAGGCTTCAGTTTATAGCTATTGCATTTTCAATTAGGAAAATTGCCATTAAGGGAGGGATAGATAATGCAATGTTACACTGTAAAATTTCTCTGTCTGTTGCAGTCTGAGGTGTGTGTGTGTGTGTGTGTGTGTGTGTGTGTGTGTGTGTGTGTGTGCGTGCGTGCGCGCATGCCCACACACCTAGGACATCAAATTTCAAAACAATCATCTACTATTATTACTGTCAAAACATGAAGAATACAGAGTGCTTCTGTGGCCCATATCGTTCTGCCTGCCTTTGTATGGCATGTCCATCTATTTGCTTAGACAATTGTCCTCTTTCCTTAACTCCTGGCTAGGGATTTCCTTAAGATCCTCATGTCAAGCTCCAAAATATATTGCCACAAAGCAAAACAAATCTTGGTAAAAATAGTCTTTCCATTTTTCACTATTGAAATACTAGATCTAGGTCAAAACACTAGTTGAAAAATGAAAAAAAAAATTCAATCCCTTGTCTGTTTCATCAGCACTTGACATGCCAGATTAGCCTCATTTCATGTCTTTTACAAGGTTGCTAAACCATAAGATCACAGAAAGTAATACCTAGCTTTCAACAAAATATTTGTAAAAGTTTCATATGATACATTTATGGACAAGATTGAGTTCTATAAGGTGAAAAATCATCACCTAGTCAAGCTTCTTCATAAATGCTGTACAACAGGAACATGGACAAATGACCTAAGATACTTATGTTTAAATCAAGGAAAGAAATAATATGAAACTTTGGCAATTTGTTAATTTCTTTAAATTTCATATGTACCGTATCGGAACCTGGCGATGTCAAACCATTTATTATCCTATCCAAGGACATGGACTGTGAGATGTGGCAATTCAAAGGTAAGATTAAGATTTTGCTTTCAGGGAAAGTGATAAAAAACCAAAAAGAATACTTGCACTGTAGAGACATCTGAAGAAAGGACTGGGATAGATGAGGAAGAAAAATCAGAAAAGGACAGTTTCCTGGTGGTGCCACCAGAAATTACTATTAAGACTCCTAATATTCTGTGACATTAATTTTCTGTTTATTTTTCCCCTCTGGGGCATAGCAGCAAATACTTAATTTAAAAATAATAAAAGAAAGAAAGCATAGAAGGGCACTACCTTCTATTTCACCAGCTGGTTGGTGAAAATCTAGTCTGGAAAAAGAGGAGATGGCAGCAAAAATCCAGTAGAGGGCATTATTAAGCCAAATCCGGGTGCTTTCTAATGGAGATATGAGGTCAAGGCAAGAAGTCAGCCCTGGCAAAAGGAAAACCGCTTATTTCCTCAAGGTCACCTGTTTGATTCTGTGGAATCATTCTGAAAGCACTTTGATTTTAGAGTTTGAAACTGATAGGCAAATGCAAGCTGCGCTCTGTCTAGAGGGGAAGACTAGATTCAAATTTTGTACCTGATTTCTCTAACAATTCTTTGACATAGAACATTTTAATGTTTTTTCACACATGGCAACTGTGTTACTCCATCAGTGTTTAGAATGTTTAATCCCTGAAAGAAGGAATACTAATTGGAATCATAATTGTTTTGAAATAGGAAAAAGAATAAACAACTCCAGGCCTATTACTCCCAAACAAACAGGAGGAGTCCATGGCAGCAAAACAACAATTTTATAAATCAAAAGCAAGTTGTTTCTTCTGTGACTATTGTATTAGCCCTGAATCTGGAACATTTATAAGCCTGTCCTTTGTGATAAATTATATTATATAAAGGACATTAGGTTTCTTTTTAGTTGAGCAACACACATACGAACATACACATAAACTGTTAAAATGACTGCTGCTGATTTCTGTAAATCAACTAGTTCTTTAAAAAAAACACCTTAAAAATGACTTAGGACTTTGATCCAATATATTTTAATCAAACTGTTTAAAATGTAGCAGGTCATTCTCTATTAAAAAGGCTTTTATTTTTTTGCTAAACATAGATCAAGGGTCCTTCAAAGAACATATTCCATTTAGATTTTTTAAAATAATGGATCTTCAGATATCACAATTTCTGTCAGAGTAAAACATGTCAAGAAATGGAAGACTAGGTAAGGTATTTCACTAAATGCTCTATGAATAGCTGCTTAGCTCCTTTTTGCATGCAGAACAGGAAATCTATCAAATTTTTAGGCAGCAGGTAAATGAAAATAAAAGATATTAGAAGAATTCCTCTCCTTTTCATTTCACATAATTACTAAGGAACAGGTACAAGTTAGAATCACATTATAAAGAAGCTATTGAAATACTGGTTTAAGGCCAGGGAATGAACTGATTGACTGACCTTGACCCAAGGTCCATTCTGTTTTATGAATGTCTGAGCCTGAGATAAATTTCTCTTAAATTCCTAATCCCATTTTTTTCATTTATTTTATCAATAGCAAAAAATATTTGTGCACCTGGGCACTTGTCTGATTTCTAGATTTCCCTTTTAATCCTCTAATAGCACACCCTAAAGGTTTTTTTTTTATTTTAGACAATGTATATTATCAAATGAATTCAAATCAAATCTCTTCAAATGTTTTCAATTTGTTTTATGAAGTAGGTGCCTTTTGTCAGATTTGCAAAGCAATTTTAATAGCTTGTTTTGACTATTATATATAGTGTCCGTGACACATTTTAGAAAATGAAGGTAATTATTGCAACAAATGGTACTAATAAACAGACTCACTAGGGAGTGAATTCTACAAGTGGCCACTTACAACAGTGAAATCCAGGCACAAAGAGGAAACAACTGAAGATATAATGCATGAAGAAGTAGTTTCTTAAAAAATAAAAACAGTGTGCATATAATATCTTAAACAAGATATGTCACATATTCCTAAGATTAATTCAATTAGCATTGTATAAATGTTCTGTGAAAACCGAATTACCTCCCATCTCACAGTTTGAGGTAACATCCTGCCATCCATCATCGCTGGGAAAATCATGGGTTCCACAGCCCAATTCCCATTGAGGTAATTATGCCTAGCTAATAAGAAATGCCAAGGAATAAATATATTCCCCAGCACTAATTCGGAATATATTCTAAGCTTTCTACTTAAACCTGTTACAGCTTCAGGTAAAAGAAAAGACACTTAAGCCAAGATGCATCAATAGTTGTATAAAATGGAATGTTTAAATAATGTTTGAATATGTTTCCTGATTTTGGAGATTTGTCAACAACTTCTTTAATTTGTTGGATCCCCATGGTACAATTCTATGACTACAAGTATTTTGAAAGGAAATTGCATGAAGAACTTATTAACACTTTAGTCCTATTCTGTGAAGGGCTCAATTCCCATAGCAGAGGCAAGAAGTATGTGTGTGAAGAATTAAAAAGTAAAGACAAGAAATGAAACTTCTATGTTCTAAATGGACAAGCCCGCATATAGAATTATATCTAGATTTTTGGACAACCTATGCTACTCTGGTGACAGATCTTTTTACACACACATGCTTCAGGGAATGCCAGTCAGCTGCTAGAGATACGAGTCAATTGCCTGGGTTTTAGGGAGGTCTAGAAGTCCCAGTATCTACAGGAACAGAACACAATCTTCATTCTTGTGAGAACATATGGCTCACATGGTCTACAATATACACTTGTATATACATTACAACATACAATTTCATATATACACTACAATATATGCTATTTCAGCATACACAGTTTATCCTTCTAGGGGATGCTGAGCCATCTACTGACCCTTGCCATGTTAAGAATTACCAATCTTTGATTTATCCAAAATTATATAAAAGTGATAGCTTTAGCAGATCTTTTTCCTCCAGTGTAGAAAGAAACTTGTCTAGATAGGATAACAATCTGAATGTGACAGAAAGAAATATATACTCCCTCCCACCCCCATTTATTTTGCCATTATAAGATTCTTCCATTCTAACTCTAGTGTTTTTTTTTCCAAGCTGAGTTTAAATACTCTAAGTAGCACTTCCACTGAAATGAATAGATGTCACACTAATTTTAAAAGTTCAGTCACGTGTACAATCTAAATTCTCTTTTCTGCTATAGGCTATTATTTGGGAAATTGCACATGTTTAATTCAGCAAATGATATAGACTAGGGTATGCTGAGGGAGCAACTTGTGTTTGCATTCATTAATATGTATTGCAACTTAAATATTTTCATTTTTAAAATATGCCACTATATTGCAAAGGACCTGCTAAATTCTCTTACCACTTCAGCATGCATTTCAGTGATATCTCACATGGCAGTGAATTCATAAGGGCTTGCACTTGTAATTCAAATAATTTAAATCAAAATTGGACCTCTTACCATCAGTTCAAATCTCTCACAAGAGATACAGCCGCTGATTTGAACCATAATTATTTCATGAGAGAGGAGACTTGAAAAATCTTCTAGGACTTTAAATAAACTAACTACTGATTTTTAGCATTAGCTGGTACAAAGGAAAGGCTACTGTCTTTAGAATCAGAAGTATTGGGTTTGAATCCTATCCAGGATAGTTTGTCGAAAAGGCTAGATATAATGGAATCTACCATCTGATACCTACATAACTTTGGACAAATCACTTAACCTTACTGAATCTCATTTTCCTCATCTGTGAAATGAATGGATTGGACTCTTTGACCTTCAAGGCTACAGTACCAAAATTCAGAATTCTTACATATATGAATCATTTTTTTCATTCATTCCTATTTAAGTAACTAAAATCACCGAATTATTTTTTTTCCCTTTTCTCTGTATTTTTCTGGTGATACTGTACAACTGTGAGTCATAGAATACTACAGTCTCTGATGAGTTACAGTTAAAGATCACTCTAAGGCAATGAAGTGACATACAGCGGATGTTAAATAGGCTACAACACACTGCAAACGGGATTATAAAGAAAAAGTGATTCAAAGTATCATGCGTTATTCATGACTGAAAGAGAAGATGGCTTTGTTATGTAGCAAGAATGAAGGAATCCCTTCACACACATGAATAGCCCGTGTGCTCCACTGTATCCTTGCAATGTAAAACAAGTTCAAGAAAGGCCTCCAGGGTGTTCAATGAATCCTCTGTGTTGAGTTTATGGTAAGTCATGCACAGAGTGAGATGTTCTGGGCAGGCATGGAAGAGCTATGATCTTCATTACTGGAGGTGAAACCTATGTTTTGTACCTCTGCCAAAAGAAGGTGGATTACAGAAGATCTGCCCACATGGATGAGATCACAGAAAAAATGACATACTAAAGTACTGTTAAACCTAATTACCAGTTTGAATTCTTTAAGATAAGTGGCAGGTATTCACTATATAGTCAGTAAAGGAGGGGTATGTGTGTGTGTGTGTGTGTGTGTGTGTGTGTGTTCATGGTATTGATATATTCTAGTGATTCTTTCAACAATGAAGTACTTAGTCCACCAGGCTTTGAAAGGACAATTATGTTCTTTCTATGAAAAAGGGTTAGAGATAGAACAGGAAAGAAGGAAACTGACAAAATGTAATCACCCACTTCTAGGACCAACAGTGCCTTTCAAAATTAGAATCATAGATTCTAGAACTAGGAAAGACCTCAGTGAACAATCAATCCTCTCATTTCACAGCTGAGAAAACTGTGATGTTAGGAAGTCTAAGCCAAGGTCTCACAGTTGGTATCAATGATGGTACTATGTCCAATGTTTTTTGATGTCCAGCTGAGGGCTTAGGTCTTAGAGGATTTCTGCTATTCTCCAAAACTCCAGACAGAACCATGCTTAAACTATACCAAGGAGATGGGATGTGTTATATTTTTAGAACTAGCAGAAGAAAAATCTGTTCTATTTATTCTCATTTTGTTGTTTAAAAATGTTCACAGCTAAGATATGTTTCTTTATAAGAGATACACATTCCATGTACTCATGTTTTATCAGTTTACTTGTTCCATACTTGCTACAACTGAAGAATAACTGTTGACCATGAAAGCCCACTAGACACTGAAAGACATAATTAAATTACCTTTCCATCAATCTCCTTTTCTCCATGCTGCAAAATGCATTGGAGCTTTCATCAGAAGTCTTATTTCCCAATCACTTAATGATATTTGTTATTTGTTGATTCCTTTCCAACCTGTTCACATTCTTCTTCTATTACAGATCTCACAATTAGGGTGAATATTCAACTAAGATTCAGCCAACTGCTGAAAATCACAGGAGTATTACATTCTGACTTTTACATGCTGTAATATCTACTTCTCCTTTTTTTTAAAATGTAGTACAACATAGTCAGATTGTTAGATATTTTAGTCTGGGTCTATCTAATGATCCAGCTGGCTATTTTGACTAAATTATTGGTAACGGAGCACCCTGACACAACCCAAGGCTCCAAGGATGTTTTGTTTTGTTGTTGTTGTTTTTCTGCTGAAGTGGACTTGGTAGATGAAGCAAACTGACCAACTGAATAAAGAAAATGACACGATGGCCACATATCATGGTTTGTTGCATGGTATATGTATACATATACACACACATATATTTTCTACTATCCTGGTGCCAGATCAATTAACTCTGTCCTAATTTTAGCACCAGTAAATAATAGCTCTACTATGTACCATAGCTGATTAAATTTTCTGGATTGATCATGAGTTAATCATTTAGAAGTTTTTTTTTCTTTTTTTTTTCACAAGAGAGGCCATAATCTATAGCAATAACGTCATGTAACATCTGCTAGCTGGTCCTGGACTTCTGTAATGTTCAGGACTACATGTCCCAGGAGTTGCTAAGCATGAAATATGCTGTTATAAATCTAAAGGCTTTTCATTTATAATTTAGATATGGTTCATCACCTACACAAGAGAAATAGTGAGATGCTTAATATGATCCAGTCAGGGAGATGCTTTGAGTAGCCTGGAAAAAAAAGCATTCAATAAATGTTTTATTAAATGGTTTATTTATGCTAGGAATACTTCTTTGAGATTGCATATTAAAATATGAAGACCATTAAAGGGCATTTGGAGTGGGGAATCTCTGAAATCTACATGGTTACATTTGGTTTTGTATGTCTACTTAGTCATATTTTTTGAACGGCTTACTGTATGGTCTATCGTCCTTTTTATTCATATCCTTGTGTATTTATAAATGAATATAATACAATCCTAACTTTCTTGCATATGATTCTTACATCTTAAAATCAACACTTATTAGCAGACAACTTACAGTAAATTCATCTCATAAGATACTTTTAAATGATATACTATTCAGAAGAATAACTAATAAAGAAAACTTAGAGAGCTGAAAATGTGAAAAAATTACCTGATAGCAGTTACACACATATTTACAAAAGTTTAATCATAAACTGAAATATAAAGGAGAACAGTCACATTGGCCACAATCAAATAGCATTCAGTAAACAAGCCAATTCAATACCAAATAAGTCTTCGGCAGTTCTAAAAGTAGTAGATTCTTTGCAGAAATACAGAGCTGCTGCCTGAACAATCTAACATCTGTTATTTATAACACGTTTAGCAAATCAGGCCCTTCATGAGCTTAACAACAACAAAAAAGTTTTACCAACACAATTCCATCTTTCAAAAATGAACAGAGCTACATATTACTTGTTATATTAATGTTTTTCTTAGTGTTCATGTGTTCATGAGTTACCGCAAAGGTAGTATTGTTCAGGGAGCTCTTGAGAAAAGGAGAGCCCCAAGAGAATGCTGGGAAAATGGTTTAAACTCCTAAATTACAAAACAAAAGCAAAATAAAAAATAAAAAAATCTAACTAAATGAATGTAATTTTAACATCTAATTTCCCAGTTTCCCTATTATAGCACACTGTTGCAGATGTTTTGCGGATTTATCATGATAATAATATAGGAAGAAAGGACCAGGACAATAGAGTGAAATCTATTCGGGGGAGGAAGAAACACTTAGGATTTCTTTTGTTTTATTCCATGGTTTTTAATGAATCTCAAGAGAAAAAAATGCAAAAATGGATTTGATATTTCTCTTTTTAAAATGAATGGACTTGGTTCCAGCCATCTACTAATACAGAGTTTAAGTCACTACTTCTAGATTATAAATGCATTTCGAAAAGATTCATAAAATTATAGTATATGTATCTAAAACTAAATCTAAAGAAAATTAATTACCTGACTGTCAGAAACATCAAACTGACATGAATTAGGATGTATTAGGAAAGACAGTGGTGAGGTTGTTCAAAGTCAATTTTAAAATATACCTTAATAGACATCTTCCAGTCAGAGCAACTTTTTCCTTTATTTATTTAATGGATCAGGTCATCTTTCTTTTATATATATAGACATGCACACAATGATAATCACATAACCATAAAATATTAAAGATGAAAGATATCTTATTAACTACCTTGCCAAATGCCATCATTTTAAGATATGGAAATTGAGAGCCAAACAATTTTTCACAAAATAATTTAATGACCAATGAAAGGTTTTTTGATTTTTGAAAAGGCAGTCATGGAATTTTAATACTAGTGCTATTCACATGCTGCATTGGATCACTTTTGGCAGCTCAGGAAATGGAGGAGCAAGAAAATTCACAGTTTCTTTTTGGTTTGTTTTGTTTTTCTCTTTATTATTGTTATTAATTGATTTGTTTTCAGTTTTCTATAATCACTTCCATAAATCTTCCATTTTCTCCTCCTCTTTTCCCCTTGTCATCTTATATGGGTTTTGCACATACATTCTTATTAATGTATGTAATCTTATATGGGTTATACAAAATATTCTTATTATAACAGTTTCACATTAATCATATTGCATAGAAGAACCAAAATGAATGGGAGAAACCATGAGAAAAACCCAAACAAAACAAAATGTAACAAAAGAGAAAATGGTCTGCTTCATTCTGCATTCCAATTGCAAAGTTCTTTCTCTGGATGTGTATGGCATTTTGCGTCAACGGTCCTTTGGGAATGTTTTAGGTCCTTACATTGCTCTGATAGGCTAAGTCTATCAGAAAAATTCCTCACACACTGTGATTGTTACTGTGTAAAATGATCTCCTGGTTCTGGTCCCTTCACTCAGCATCAGGTCATGTAAGTCCCTCCAGGTGTCTCTGAAGTCTTCCTGTTCATCATTTCTTATAGCACAACAGTATTCCATTACATTCGTATACCAGACCTTATTCAGCCATTACCTAATTGATGTGAATCCCCTCTATTTCCAGTTCTTGGCCACCACAAGGGGAACTGCTATAAATATTTTGACTCCTATAAAATTTGTGGTTTCAAGACCAAAGAGACACTATCTTTCCTTAGTTTAATAACTATGGTATCTTTTTCATACTAATGAAAGGAATAGAATAATAGGGATTATAAAATGAACACTAACTAGCTACTAACTAATCCCTTGTGAGCATGGAGCTTCAGAAAGAGTTTTTCAGTTGTATTCTAAAGATTCAGAATGAATTGGGAGAAGAAATCATCTCTCAAGTCTGGGTATAAAATCAAGATTAGCATCTTTAACCATGTTCATACAATGTCAAAATAATTAAAAAGTAAAGCAATAAACACAAACGTATACAGAAAAAATAAAATAAAAAAATTATTGATCCTGTCAACATATCAACTCAACTTATTCTCTGAATTTACTACTTGTTCTAATTAATTGATTAACAGTTTATTCATTAAGAAGGCATCATCATAACTGATAAATCAATGGAGCAAATATTGAGAACATATAGGTGTTCATTTATATCCTGTAGCAATAAAATTCCAGAGTTTGCAGTTAGTGAAGAGCATAGGATTAACATGTATCCTATATCGTTCATTTGATATGAGGATATAATAGAATACAAAGGCAATGTGAGAAAGTAAAGCATATCAGATAGAATGCATTATTATTTTCAGTAATCATTATATAAATTCTCCTTTTCAGGCTCTTCAGGGTAGAAGAAAATCTTTCATCTGTCATTACTATTGGAAAAAGAGCTGACTTTCCATTGAGTTTGTCATAGGATTTAAAGTTGGAAGGGACCATCTGAGAGATTAGTTAACCCAGCCTTTTCTTTTTTGCAGATGACTTGCTTAAAGTCATACAGGTTAAAAAACATGGAGTCAGGATTTAATCCCAGGTCTCCACCCCAAATCCAATGTACTTTTTTTTCAACATCTCACAAAAGTGTAGCTTTTATGCTATTGTTGGAATGATATTTAACCCTCTAATTCATTGGCCAAAGAAGCATTTGTAATTGGATTGAGAAGAGCCTTGTAAAAATTTCCTGGCGCATGTGAATCTCTATCCTATATCTTAGCTACCATATGTCAATAAATAAGCCTACGTTGTAAAGGTAATTCCTAGAAAACCCTTGAGTTCTGGATATAATAATTTATATGACTGAGGTGATCATTTTGAATTGACCGTTTAAATCATTAAAATAAAACAAAATGATTGAATTCTTTCAAACAAACCATTTCAATGGATGTATGGGCCTATATAAGGACAAACAATCATTTCGACTAAAATTTCCCTTCTTCATCTGCCTGTTTGGGAGTCATGTAGACATAACATAAAGATGAATATATTTTCATTTTTTCAACAAAAGACACAATACAAGAAAAGTTCATGTATTTATAACTAGACAGGATCTTAGTGTCTAATCAAAGTTCTTCATTTTGAGGCAGCTGAGGCTTAAAGAAATGAATTATATTAAGCAATATCACACAACTAGTAAGTGGCAAAGTTGGAATCTAAATCTCAATCTAGTTCCTTTTATATATATCCTATTGCTAGAGATAGCTTTTTTGTGACTCCAAAGTGAAAAATAAGCATTAGTCCACGGTTACTCATTTCAATTTACAATCTTTCCAATGGGCACGAACAAACAGACCACCCCTGCAGGCCATTCAATTTTATCTGTTGTAGAGGATGAAATAGAGAAATTCGAGGAACTTGGTAAAATAACTTAAACCAAATCAGTATATTGCCAACAATTTACTTTCTCTTAAGAAATGTCATAAAAAACATAAAAAATACATACGAATGGAAAAGAAATCTTCCCTAATGCTCCCTCTTTCCCTAACTGAAAGTGTTCTTTTTATTTTTTTCTTTGTTTTATTGTCCAGTCATTTTCAGTTGTGTCAGACTCTACAACTCCACTTCTTGGCAAAGATACTCTAATGGTTTGCCATTTCAATTGCCCAGCTCATTTTATGGATGAAGAAACTGAGACAAATACACTGAAGTGACTTACCTAGGGTCATACAGCTGGTAAGCTTCTGAGGCTAGATTTCAATTGCGAAAGATGAGTCTTTCCAGAGCCAGAACTCTATCCACTGTGTCTCCTAGTTGTGCATTTTTCTTCAAGTGCCAATGATAGATTTCTTTTTTGTCCTCCTAAAACTCTACTTAATATTCTATATCATTGTGTACCTGTCACACACACACACACACACACACACACAGAAAAATATAAACCTGTTGAGAAAAAAAATTATATAATTTAAGAAACAGACCATCACATAGAGAGCAGCAGGTCTTGGAGTCTGGAAGACCTAGGTTTGCAACTGGTCTCTGACATCTACTGACTGTGGATAAGTTACTTTATCATTCAGTACTACAAGTAAATTCTTTAAATCTACATTTTTCAGTGATAGTAATTATCCTCACTGGAAAAGAAAGTTGGAGAAGGTTCAATTCATCTTACCATTCCCTCCACCTAAATCTAGAATAGAAATTTGCATAGAGTTGATACATAAGAGCTCTTTGTTATATTTAATTCATTTGGATAGGTTCTCTATAGATGTTTTAAGGAAAAACATGGATAAAAATCCTACAAAATGAAAAGGGTACATACAGATTAATATGATCTTCTCTATTGGAGATAGACCAATCAACAAATATTTATTAAGCACCTATTATGTGCCATACAAACAGATGAGTTCATTTAAGTATCAGATTAAGATATTTGTAGTGCATAGTAGCAGAAGTTTAGGCAGAAAAGAGAGGTTAGAGAGGGGGTAGAGCCAATATAGCAGAGTAAAAGTAGGGACTTCCCTGAGTTCTCCCCCAAAGTCCTCCAAATACCTGCAAAAAATGACTCTAAACAAATTCTAAAGCTACAGAAGCCACAAAATGACATGGTGAAACAATTCCCCAGCCTAAGACAGCCTGACAAGTTGACAGAAAGTGTCTTTCACAGGGACAGGGAAGGGAGTTTAGTTTTGTATGAGCCCTACCAGCATAGATGAGTCAGAGCAAGACTCAGGGGACTGAATCATTGGCAACTGTGGAAGTTTCCAGATTTCTCAACCCACAAATGCCAAAAGGTCAGTGGGAAAACTCTGTAGGACCTGGGTGAAAGGGGAGTTAATGATCTGGCTGCTTCCAGGCCCAGCCTCAGGTGGTGGTGGTGGGAAGCATGGTGGTAACAGCAGCAGCAGCAGCAGAGGCTGCTTCCAGAACTCTGGGCCCACAGATGGTGGGGAATTAAATGGCTGATACAACATTCCTGAAGTCTGGGACAGTATACCCACCCTCAGCCCCATTTCCACTGGAAGTAGAGTCATACCTTGACAAAGAGTTAAAAAGTCAAATGTTTGGCTTGGGAGATAAGTAAACTTCATAAAAGAAATCAGATTATGGAATCTTACTTTGGTGAAAAGGAAGATCAAGGCATACAACAAGAGGAGGACAGCAGAGTCAAAGTTCCTACATCAAAAACCTCCAGGAGGAATATGGAATGAATGCAGGCCATGGAGGAGCTCAAAAGGATTTTGAAAATCAAGTTAGAGAAATAGAGGAAAAATTGGGAAAAGAAATGAGGGTAATACAAGAAAATCATGAAAAACAAGTCAACAGCTTGCTAAAGGAGACCCCCCCCCAAATACTGAAGAAAATGACACCTTAGGAATAGATCAATTTAAATGGCAAAAGAAGCTCAAAAAGCCAACAAAGAGAAGAATACCTTAAAAAGCAGTATTGGCCAAATGCAAAAGGAGGTCCAAAAGCTCACTGAAGAAAATAATTCCTTAAAAATTAGAATATAGCAAATGGAACCTAATGACTTTATGAGAAATCATGAAATTATAAAATAGAACCAAAAGAATGAAGAAAATAGAACTCAATGTGAAATATCTCATTGGAAAAACACCACTGACCTCAAAAATAAATTCAGGAGAGATAATTTTAAAATTATTGAACTGTCTGAAAACCATGATAAAAAAAGAGCCTAGACATCATCTTTCAAGGAATTATCAAGGAAATCTACCCTGATAATTCTAGAATCAAAGGGTAAAATAGAAATTGAAAGAATCTATGGATCACTTATGGAAAGTGATCCTGAAAGAAAAACTTCTAGGAATATTGTGCCAAATTCCAGAGCTCCCAGGTCAAGGAGAAAATATTGTAAGCATCCAGAAAGAAACAATTCAAGTATTGTGAAAATACAATCAAGATAACACAAGATCTAGTAGCTCCTATATTAAGGGATAGAAGGCCTTGTAATTTGATATTCCAGAGGTCAGAGGAACTGGGATGAAAACCAAGAATCACCTACCCAGCAAAACTGAGTATAATACTTCAGGGAAAAAAATGGACATTCAATGAAATACAGGATTATCAAGCATTCTGCTGAAAAAATCAGAGCTGAATAGAAAATTTGACTTTCAAATACAAGAATCAAGAGAAGCATGAAAAGGTAAACAGAAAAGAGAAATCATAAAAGACTTATTAAAGTTGAATTGTTTACATTCCTACATGAAAAGATGATATTTGTAACTCATGAGACCTTTCTTAGTATTAGGATAGTCAGAGGAAAGAGATAGATAGATAGGTAGATAGATAGATAGATAGATAGATAGATAGATAGATAGATAGATAGATAGATAGATAGATAAATAGATAGATGGACAGACGGATGGATGGATGGATGGAACAGGGTGAGCTGAATATGAAGGGATGATATCGAAAAACATAAAATTAAGGAATGAGAGAGAGGAGTACATTGGGAAGAGAAAGGGAGAGACAGAATGGGGTAATTTATCTCACATTAAAGAGAGAGTAGATGCCAACATCTGACTGTGTGATAAGGAAATAGTATTAGGGATCAAATACAACAAACATCTGAGTATCATAGAGAATGACAGAGAAAATATGATAAATATGATAGAACGAAATCTGGAATCAGAGGGCTTGGGTTGAAATCTCTCTTCTAAAACTACTTGCATGGCTTTGGGCAAATCTCTTAACATATTTCAGACTCAATTTCCTCATCCATTAAAAGAGGGAGGTTTAATTAGGTAAATTCTAAGGTATCTTCCAGCTTTTATGATCCTATTGCTTGATGAATTCAGAAAAGTCAAGATCAGAAGTCTGAAGGTCTCATAATGAGGGATTCAGTTACTGGGGAAATATACAAAGCAGTATAAAACCAAAATTCTAGAGCTAAGAGTGAAATTCTAAAGAGAGACATGGGTTTTCCAAGGTCTAAGAATTGAAGTTCTCTTGTCTTTGAAATATCCTTGAGTTTCTTTTAAAAATCTAGTCCTTTTTCATCATTTTTTACTCTTTAGGAGCAAACAAGATAAAAACAATTATTACTGTTCTTTCTCTTTGTTCATGATCATTTCTCATACCTCATACTTTGTCTAAGAATGTAATATTCTCCAAACTACACACACACACACACACACACATACACACACACACACACACACACTCGCATAAACACATATATTTCTGATTCTGCATGCTTTCTGAAGGCACACAAATATGTCATTAGAGAACTGTAAACATTCACCTCCTGCTTTTTAATCATGGTGCTCTGGCAACATATTAATGACTCATGATTATATAGTGACAAACTGAAATGATGATCACAGGAGCACAAAAGCAGAAGAAAGTCTGAATCCAGATGGCTCATGATATGTTGACTATGAGGCTCTAGAAGAAGCATTATCAGCAGAACCAATATGTAATTAGATTTGGAGTCAGTTTTGGTTTTTCCCATCCTTCACCACCTATATTTTCTCTATGCTGAAAAGTTGTAAATGCTGCATAAAATTTTCATGATTGTGTGCATAGAACTGAATTGACCTCCTTCCTTTCCCCCACTGTCCTCCCCTCCTCAATTCAACCAACATTTTTCAGGCACCTTAACCACTTCATTGATGGATAACTAGTGGGGGCTCTATACAGTTGATTTGATTTGTTTGCTGCAATAACAACCCATTGATCATATTTTTCATCTGGTTTTGTTCTTCCTAATTAGACTCAGCCATGATATGTCTGTCACTAATTATTGCTTATGAATTCCATATGCCCATTAATTCAGCATTTTATGCCATCCCCAGGTCTTGATGCACCCTCGAGAAGAATGGTTTCCTGCTGGGGATTTAGAGATAAGCAGTGCCCTGACCATTAAGGTGAGTGAGGAACTGATTGGTTCAAAAACAAAAAGGGATGCAGAGTATTTCCAAAATTCATGAGTGAATTACTGAGGATATTATTACTTCTAAGGTCTCCAAGATAGCCATTAGATCGAGACACTGATCATTAGTCTAGAAATTTCTTTAGGATAACTTGGATTGCTGAAGTGTCTTTTAGTTTAAAATATAGAGTACATTTTAAGCCTTAGCAAGACAAATCTTATATGCAAATGAGAGTTATCACCTGGGTTTATCATATTGTAAATGAGCACTGTTGTTATTATCCAATTTGAAGAATAAACATCAAAAGCAGAGAGTAGTAAAAAAAGAGGAGTGTCACCAAAAACCTTCTCCCAAGAAGCCTGAGGATCGAGTCAGAGAAAGGGTAACAGGGTGAGGCTATCAGTCCAGGCTGTTATTGTTTTCACATGAACACCTCAAAGCACAGTCTGTGTGATAAAAATGTGTGTGTGTACACACACATATATGGATACATATGCACATGAATGTATTTGTTGATATGCACATATGTACACACATGCATGTGTGTATATGCACATATGCATACATAAAATTTTATTATATATGTAATTTTTATAGCATTATATCTCTTTAAAGCACAAGCTGGTCCCCAAACCCTTCTTTCTCCCCAAACCTGATACTTCCCCAAGTGTCCAGAGACTCTGGTTAGTGAAAGCATGGGCCAGGACCAATCACACCCCAAACTCTAGGCTCTATTTTGTATAACTCATCCAGGATGTAGTTGGTTCTGCTTTTCAACAAAAGTGAAAAAAAAAATCTGTGACTCTGTGAGAAAGACGGATTTCAAATAAAAAATCATACATAGTTCTCAGTGACGTGACTTCAGACAATAAGTTCACCAACATTAATTAAACATTTGCTTAGTGCTGGGAATTCAAAGAAAAGCAAAAAAAAAAAAAACCCAAGAAACAAACAAAAAAAACCCCCAAATCCCCTAACTTCCACATCCTCAGGAATTTACATTCTAAGGGAGAAAATATGTAAATAACTGGGAACATGTAAGGTCTATGAACCTTTGACACTAGGGATTAGGTGACTTGCCCAGGGTCACACAACTACGATGTGTCAGAGATAGGGTCTAGTTACACCCCTTTCTGATGCTAAGGCTGGCTCTGTCCACTGAGACATCCTGTTGCTCTTGTCTCTGAACCCTACCTTGTGTGTCTTCTGATACTTTTTGAAAGAAAAACATGATTCTCTTGTGTATAAGTATATTTGAATGTATCAAGTAAAATATGTTTTGTTTTATTTTGTTTTGTTTTGCCTTTTTGGGATTATGATGGGTGCTCTGATGGGTGCTTTTGGAGACTTTCCTATATCACTTTCTACCTGGTACACAGCCTGTTCCTCCTCCTCAAGGGGCAGCAGTTCCTTAGAAGGGGAGCGGCTGTTACCAAGCCAACCTCTTCCTAAAATCTTCTGTCTCATTTTAACACAGAGAAAATGTTCCTCTCTATACTTATACCTACAGTGACTGTGATGACAAGCAACTAATAAGGTTGATCCTGAAGGAAAAGGCTGCATTGCAGACTGTGGAGGATCAAACAGGCTGCTTATTGCATTACAGATTTGATCTGCTTTGTGTGCCACTAAATCAGATTTTTGAAAACACGCCAAAATAGGTGATTTTAGATCAGACTTTTTTTTTTCCTTTTTTAAAAGAGCTCCACATTTCGGAGTCCATTATACACGCATAAATATTTAAAGGAGGGTGATTTTTAAGGAATCAGAATTGAATCAGTCCATCAATTGTTTCTTTATCACTATTCCCCAACCTTTGGAATGTGTACTTTTCAACAGATGTCTGCTCACATCTCATTCCAAAAATACTCAACTAGCCAAACTTGGTGCAGTAAAATTGAAGGGAGAGAGAATATAGATATGTAAGATGCCTGAGGCATTAGATATCTTAAAAAAGCTATAGGCTATAGTACGCTACAAAGGCTACTATAATCAATATAGAAAACATGCGTCAAACAACTTCAATGAAGCTGTATTCTCATATCTATAGTAAATAACTTAATATAAATTCAAATTATCTCAAACTAGACATTGATAAAGAAATTCAAACCACAAAGGAGGAGAACCAAACATCGTATGTAAGATGAAATTCACTTAAAAATCAATTGTTATTTTCTTCTTATTTCATTTTAAAAATATCACCATAAAATTCTTTGTTGTAAAAGATTTAGTCTTCTTATAGGCTTCTGGGAGAAGGATATAGGGAAAGATTTAGGAGATGTTAAAAAAAGATATGCAATTACTTTAAAAATGTTCCCTGGAGATACATGAAATAATACCACTTAAATATGTATGAAACTAATAATAAATTGTTTCATCTCTGACAAGTTTAAAACAGTGTAAAGTGATATTCTAAGTGGAATCACAGCTAATCTGTTTGTTTTGCTGATATGGTAACTGAGTGCTGATTTGTCCAAGGTTATTATGATAGCATAACTCGTAAGTATCAGGGGTTGTATTTGAATTCAGATCTTGATTCAGTCTAGTATTCTATCCACTATCTCTTTCCTCTTCTATCATTTATTGTAGAAAACAGCACTGTAATATCAGCCATAAATGCCACAATCCCAAGGGAGAGACAAATCTCTTATCTGTTTCCTTACGTTGCTATCTTGGTACTCTTTTGTGTCATCAGTTTTGAACAGACGTCCATTGGATGCCTACCCAGTAAAGCCTTGAAATGCTTTAACTTCCTAATCTGCTCTTTCTGTGGTCAGTTCTCATGTCTTGCTTGGCTTAAGAATCGCAGCTCTTTGTAAATTCTAGAAGACTGTAAGAGCAAAACAGTGAAAGAAGAAGATGGGATTCATTATTTACTCCTGCCTTGGATCTACTATAGCTATGTTTCTCTTATTTGCATATATCTACACATATATACTTATTTCTACATATATATATATATATATATAAAAATTTATATGGTATCCATTTAAAAGTGTGTGTGTTTGTCCTTCATTGTCGAAGAAGATCATGCCATCAGAGAAATAATGACATGACTTGCACTTGACTTTGTTTTGCGTGAGGGAGGGCTGTGCAGGTTACCAGCCTCATTTCTCCTCCAGAGCCATCTGAATCTAGTGACCAGATATTCATCAGGATGACTGGAGATGACCCAAGATGAGGCAGTTGGTGTTAAGTGACTTGCCCAAGGTCACACAGCTAGCCAGTGTCAAGTAGCTGAGGTGAGATTTGAACTCAGGTTCTCCTGACCCCTGCACTGGTGCTCTATCCACTGTACCTCCTAGTTGCCCCTATATTTAAAAGTAAATACACACAGTAGGTGAATGTCTATCTTCTAGAATTGATTATGTATTCATATCTGTATATACTATATCTGTGTCTATATGGATGTGTATCTATATAGAGAAAACATACAATACAGAATGAACTCTGAAGGCAAGTCAAGCCTAATCTCTCCTCCATATAAAGAGAGCTCTGATGCCTCCCTCTCCCCTGGCTCTTCTATTATTCAGACGAAATATGTCCATTTCCTTTAAATAATCCTCATAGGATTTAGATTCAAGGCCATTTACCTTAACAGTGGCCTCCCCTTCTTAAATTGTGTAGCCCAAAATTGGACATAATTCTCCAGTTGAGGCTTGATGAGGGTAGATCACAAAAGAGATATCCTCTCCCTATTCTTGGAAGTTATGTCTTTTCTTAACACAGCAAAAAAAGATGTATTATTTTTTTAAGGTGGCCACAAATGCTGTTAATTCATCTTAGACTTGAAAGTCACTAAAACCCTCAGATTTTTGCACAATGACCATTGTCTTTCAATGCTTCTTTCAACTTATTCTTGTAAGTCGATTTTTTTGTACACAAAAACAAAAATGGTTGTTGTATGAATTAAACAGCTAACTTGAAACTTTGAATTAAGTTCATAGAAAAGAAAAATTGTTAAAATTTGCTCCTTTGAATGGCAGCAATTTGATGGTTTAAAATAAAGACTGAGAAAAAAATCTTTCTCCAATACCTTGAACTCTGGATTAAAATTGTTAGCTATGAAGAAGTGAGGGGAAAAAGAAAACCTATATCATTTCATGTTCAAGTAGATTTCATTCCCCAATTCTTTTTTCCTGCACTTTCCTAAGTGATCTGTTAGTCTGAAAAAATTTAGCTGTGACCTCAAATATTTGTTTATTTATTGGTTTATTTGTTTTTTTAATCTTTTAGAACATCTAGAATGCTTTTTTTTTTAAGTAAGGGTATATTTTCTATTCAGAGAAGATCATTTTTTTTTCAAGTAGATTGCTTCATCTTTTTTAACAAATCAATGAGATCATTTAAATGTTAGAACTGATAGAACTCATGGTAAAATGAGTTTGAAAACCCATAAATATGAAAGAATAATGGTCAGAGTAGAAATGTAAGGTATCAATAAAAGCCATAGCAAGGTTCACATTCTGTTCTTTAGTCTGTTACAGCTGATCTCTCTTCCAGTTTCTGGAAGTCATAATTTTAGCAAGTTTTTTTTAAAAAATGGCTATTTTTTCACTTCTTACTTTAGACATCAGTGTACTTTGTAAAAACATTTTCAGTTATTTAAAAAGAGAACACATTTTTAACCAGTGTTGTAGACTCAGAATTTGAAAAAAGAAAAAGGTCATGAGAATCATGACGATTGCCTTAGAGCATCCAATGACATTGAGGTTTTGAAGAAAAGAAATCCATACCTAAAGAATTCTTCCCCTCAAGTTTTATTTAAATCTATTCTTTAATTCAGATTGCTTTCTATTTTAAGCTCATGCTGGTTATTTGTTGGCTTTCAAACTGCTTATGCTTAAGGCACGTAGGTATATATGTTTATATCAAATGTTTAGATAACATCTTGTTATCTGAATGGGAAATCTTTTCACATTGAAATTGTCGCTCCTGCTCCCTTTACTTCAGATTGCTTGTGATCTACTCAAGAAATATGATGTAGGATTAGATATATTTAAGGAGGATTTCTTGAAGAAAGATTATATTTTATTTTTTTGATTTCTAATTTCAATAAACCAGAAATATTAATTTGGTCTACTTAACATTGTTTAATACCTTCAGAATCTTTGATGACATTGTTAGAAAATATTTTCAGTTTGGAAAGTGGGTCACCAAAGCAAGAAAGAAGACAGTTGTAATGCCATGTCTTTTAGTTTATTGATTGACAAAATATTTATACAGAGAGAATATGTTTGCTTTGGTTCCATTATTATCAATCACAAGAATAAAACCCAAAATGAAGGTGGAAGAATTAAAAAAAAAGTTCTGATATTCATCCCTCTGCACTATTCCCATCCAAATCCCTTAGCTGTAGTCTGGAAAAACAAGTAAAATAATGATTTGTTTTAAACTTTCAGGAAGAGCGAAACAGTGGATAGAGCACCAAATCTGGAGTGAGAAAAACCTGAGCTTAAATCCAGCCTCATAGGGTTAATAGCTGTGTGACCCTGGGCAAGTCATTTTACCTTGTTTGTTTAAGTTCCCTCATCTGTAAAGTGAAGATAATGATAGTACTTACCTCCCGTGGAGACTGTGAGGATTAAATGAGGTAATAATTGTAAAGTAGTAGCGCAGTGCCTAGCACATCGTAAGTACTATACAAATAGTAACTATTATTAAATTAATCCTTTCTATAACTAAGATTTGCATTTTTAGAAGGCTTAGGTAGGTATAAATCAGTATTGAACTCTGAACAGCAACAAGTATGAGTCACTAATAAATCAGTTTTATGGAATATTAATTCAGTCACAACTGTCATGGCTCAAAAATACTCAGAACAGAAGGCAAAAGTATCCAAGATCCCATAAGGAAAAGAATGGAAATAAAACTGCAAAGATAAGGCAAGGTCTTATTATATGGTGTTTTTAGAAACTAAAATGCCAAGATAAAGAAGAATTCTCAAGTGGATACTAAACTGAAAGGGGGCTTTCCTTAGCAGAAAAATACCTTTTAAAGCAACTCAAGCTCTGGATCACAGGCAAAGGCTGTCATCATGCCCCTCTTGCTGAAGAAACTCTATTACCCCAGTCCATAGATCTGCTGTCAGGAAATTTGATAAGAAATTTAAATGCATGAGAGGGACCCTGTCATGAGAGGTCAGAGGTGATAGTTGATAAAGAAGATATGCATCCCATTTCTGGTGATACTACTGCATCACCTAATGAAAACATCACAGATGCAAAATGAAACAGACAAAAGCACAGAAATGGAGAGTGTCAAGTAGGGTGATGATAATGAAAAGAAGCAGGATGGTATATTTTAGGTTAGGTGACACAGGAGGAAAATACATAGCTTGAACAGTCTGGCGTTTTGCTCCATCATCCACGTGGGCAGAAAGGTTGATTGTATAGCTTGCTTCCCTGGAGATAATTTCTGTATTGATCCACATCAAAACAGTCAGAACAGAGTGACCCTTCCTGCCCAGATTCAAAATAGCAGAAGACACTGACATCTACTCTCAACATTTCCAAGGTCAAGTTCAACATTCTGGCCAGCAATTGGCCTATCCTTTTGTTCCTTCTCCTCCAGTATCATGCCCTATTCATTTCTTCTGAATTTTCATGACCTTCTGTGTCCCCTCCAACTCTTCCATCCTCCTGTCAAAGATCATAACTTGTTTCTGCTATCTATTTTCATCCTTTATTAGATGTCATATAATGGTACATTCTCTTGGACCTAACTAAATATTTTGGACCATATTAAGTGTTGCGAATTCTAACTGAATTCTTCAGCATCTCTCTGAAATATGAATGTAGAATTACATTGGAGAGGAGCTAATAATGAGAAAGATCTTACTCCTTTAAATTCAATATTATAGTCCTTTGATAAGACTACTTTTTTAAAGTATCATTATGAGTTTAACCCTGGAGCCATAGAACCAAGTGAGTAATATTAAAAGAGTTTGTTTGAATTACCAGTGAAACTATTACCTTGCCCTCCTGGTAGAGATTGAAAACTACTCATGCCTTCTTATCAGGTGTGATTCTTAAACAATGTTTTTCTGAAACTTTTCCACAAAGGTTCCAAAACAGTTTTTCTTTTTTCTTTTTAAATAGTAGTCAGGCCATCCATCTGCTATCTCTTAAACTCCTTTCTAGTCTACATTTCTAGTCACCCTTGTTCCTTACCCTAGTTGGGCAGTTAGGTGGTGCAGTGGATAGAGCAAAAGTCATTACTGACAATGTACTGGAGGCTCCTTTTGTCTTTGAGTCACCACAATTTTGATTCTTCTGAGTTCATTGTATCTTATGATTTAAAATCACATTGACATTGAATCACAGAGAAAAATCAGATTGTAAACAGAAATACCGGGGAAGCCTTGCCCCAAATATGGAATACTCCTTTGATCTGCACTTTACGGAAGACTTTTATTTGGCATAACTATGCATGATAGTAAAAGACCAAATTAAATGTCCCATTGGCTAAAACTAAAGTCAGTTAACTAGATTTGAGTATTAATTGCACCACTCTCTATCAGTGTGAACCTGGACAAGTTATTTCAAGTCTTTGACTCTGTTTCTTCATTTGCAAAATGAGTATAATGTCTTTTCTGACATATCATGAATTTCGGCGTCTCAATCAAGAAGATGTATGTCAAGGACCATGTGAAGTAGAGCAGATAATTAACAACTAAACATCTAAAAATAAAAATATTGTTTGAAATTTAGAAAATATCAAAGTATTTCTCTTATACTAAACCCTTAGCCTTCCATTCTCCTCCCTTCTGTCCACACCCCCAAAAAATACTAACAACTATAAATTCTAATGACATTGAGTGTCAGGACTATTTTTCATTTTGTCACAAAATTCCAAACAATTAACAGAGTGCCTTGCAGTTTATTTGTTTTCCCCAAATCTGTGATTTAATCTATTTCAGAATATCCATGTGTAGTAATTCCCTCCATCAATTATGATCAGCCACTTTTTATCTTTGAAAGTTTTCTGGGATATGGAAAAGTTAAGGAACTTGCCTACAGACACATAATTATTTATGATTTGGGTTTGAAACAATCTTCCTATCTCTAAGACTAGTGTTCTATCCATTATGATAACCTACTTTTGCCTCTCATATAATAGACATTTAGAGCATTTGTTCAACTGTATTTTCCTAAAGTTAAAGTATGTTCATGAAATATTCATTTTCGGTCAATTTTTGATTTTTATACAAGTAGCAAATTCCTCTAAAATGATCTTCTGAAACATTACAACCTCTCTCTTCTCAAATTGTAAGATAAAAGATTTTGAATGTTTAGAGAAAATAGATTTCCACCAAAATAAATAAAAATAACTATAAATTAAAATTCCCTAGTCAGATAAGATCCTTATATTACCTATAAGAAGGTCCAGATCATACCCACTTAAATAAAACTCAGGGAGAATTATGATCTATAGCTTTTATCTGAAGTATCTATCTAATTGCAAACAAATTTTTATTAAATTCTCTAAATAAATGCTTCAGTTCTACATTTAACTTTTCTAATGTAGAATCATCTTATATATGTATATATGTAAATATATGTACATACATACATATATATCTACATCTACATCCACACATACACACACACACACATTTTACTTTGGATGTTCTACTTCCCTTCCCCTTCCTTATCTATAATGCAAGCATAAAAATTTCCCTAAGACTAACGTGCAAGATGTTATCTTTATACGAGAATAAACAAAACCTGTCAAGTTTCAAGAAAATATACAATTTGAGCCAAGAACATAAATGATTTCTTTGAAGAACACATATCTCTTGAAGGATTCATGAAAATCTGTACCCAATTTTGAAGTAAGTCTGGTAGTATTTCAAATTTAAGCACCGTGTAATTTCAGGTGAAATTTTACACTTCTGAGAATTCCAAACTCGATGGTATTGACGACATTTCTCTTGGAATTGATGTGGATATCAGAGTTGAAACTAAAGACATAAAGACGTACAGGAAAGAGTGCTGAAGCTGGGTATAACTTGAATTCAAATCCCAGATTTCACCATTTGTAACATATGTCATATGATCTCTCCGGACCACAGTTCTCTCATATGTAAAATGAAGAGGCTGTACTATGTGTGATTTCCTGAAATCAATGATCTTATGAACTCATAAACCCATAAAACTCAAAACCACACAATTCTAACATTGATTTTCTTATATATAATCTTAATTTCATATACATACATACATACATACATACATGTATATATATATATATAGATATGAATTGCTGCCCCAAACTAACAGTACTTGATTGCCATTGGTACATGGTTAGAAAAATACATTTTTCCATGGTTTCTCCAACAGTTACAATAAAAGGAGTAACTATTTCTAAGTGTATACACTATATATACACATATCTATATCTGTCTTTCTGTGTGTGTCTAGGTGTGGGTGTGTGATGTATATATACATACATATATACATGTATGTATATATATGAATATATTTTTCAGCATATTCCTATTATCCAGGATTTCATTTCAGTGAAAAGTGGAATGGGTGAAACATGTTTAGCCACATTATTAGCATATCTTATAATGACCTGCATATGAGGAAAAAGTGGTAGCTGACTTGAATCTTCCCCTTTGCAATAAGGATACAAGATTTGTCCCTGTTCTCCTCACCCAAAAGCTATATGCCAGTTGGTGATACTCTCATGTAGTCCATACAGAACTTTATAGAGACAGGTAATGACTGATATAAGAACTGTTGAATTATAACTAAATTCACTATTCTACTAATCTACTAATTTTCTGGAAGGCCATTTAGCACCCTGCAAAGTTATACCCTCCTTGATCTAAGAAACCTTCAGGTCTGTTACCTACTTCTATGCTGTTTATAGTAATGTTTCTGTGTTTGTGCCAAGGATATTTTAAGAGTGAATACTTTAATGCATAGAAGCCCTTTTAATGGATCTGCATGTTTTACTGATCTGGAAAATCCTTGTGCTTTCTATAAGGATTGATGACTTCTTGATAGAGGGGGTTTCCCAGATGAGTAAGCTCTGTCTGTCTACCCATTGTAGGTGCCCTTACCTGCAAATTATAGTCTTAGAAAGTTGCCTAGATCTCTGAGGAAGTGATTTGCCCAGGTTCACATAGTATCACATCAGAGATAGGACTAGAATAGTGGCTATGGGGTTAGTTCTCTGTCCATTATGCCATGCTTTCTACCATATACTTCTTAGTCCATAATACATGTTCTTATTTCTCTAACTCTGTAAAGCATGGTTGTATCTGGGTATTGAGTGAAGTCCATCTTGCATTCTATGAATTGATACTTGTGGAGCCCACTGGCACCTAAAATACCTTCCTACATTAGCGCTGCCAAAAACAGCCTTTTCTAGTAATTGAGATTTGAAGACATAATATAATTCTCTGTATCCCCAATCACATCTTAGTGTAATGACATAGCCTGTGAAATATGTACACAATAAAACAGAAAAAATGATGCTATCAAAAATAAGCAATGAAGATGATATTAACAATACCTTCTAAAATAACAAATAGAGGCATGATCAACTTCTTCAGGTAATTGTAAATAGTTGATATTCATCACACCATCCTATACATTCCACCTTTTCCCTAAAGCCTTCCAAACACTCAAGTTGCCAGCCTTGAGGTACAGGGGTTTGTAACCATGTGTGTGTATGTGTGTGTATGTGTGTGTGTGTGTGTGTGTGTGTGTGTTATGAACTTCATTGGCAATCTGATGAAACTGATAGACCTCATCTCAGAATGATGCTTTAAAAGTATAAAATAAAATACATAATGTTGCAAAGGAAACCAATTACATTAAAATAGCTAATATTTTTAAAATGTGTCAACAGCATGAATGAACATATTCTCTAAGCATAATATCAGTCCTAAATAAAAGAAATAAGGTTTAGTACATAGAGATATAAACTATATTTCTAAATTCTCAAATGCTACATCTGTGGGACCTTGGGTGAAAAAAAAGGAAAGAAAATTAAGTTCTCACTTGCAACATCTATGTGACAATACTAATCACAAATCTCATAAGGGGTTTGTGCAGAATAACTGATGCAATTAATTTTAAATCCCTTTACAAAAATTCTCCATGCTCCTAGACAATAAAAACAACCCACAGAGCCAATACTGGGTGATTAAGTTGGGAAAATTAATCAATATTACAAAAAAACATGCATAGTAAGAGTGACCAAATGAAAAATTCTATTTCCATCTTAAAGTCTTGGGAAATTAAGTCTAAGTTAAACAATATTCACTTCCTTTGATATACTACACAATAAACTTTTATCTACTCATTTCACTGTCACTACCTGTTGTTATCAGAAGAATCTCTATTCATGATACAAACTAAGCAATCATTTCTACTAGGATTATTTCAGCTTTGGATTTCATTATTTTCCCTGATGTTTGACTGAAAACACTGAAAATTTAATCACAGAAAAGAAGCTCAAGTTTCTTGACAAATAACTAAGAAAGCTACTAATGCATTTTAGTTAATGAGTTTCACTTATAATCACTGACTCTCTAATTAGGAAGGGATCCCAGAATTAATGTATTTCACCCCCGTAGCTGAGCAGAAATGCCCTCTGCAAAATCAGCTTAGAAGATGTCCAGTAAAGGGGACCCCACTATTTTCACTGGCAGTACAGCCCCTCTCACTTCTAGTAGCTCCAATTGTGAGGAAAATTGTCCTATTTAGCTAAAATCTACCTCTCTAGAACATCAATCCATCATTTTTAGTCCTGCTCCCCAGGGCTAAGCAGGACAAACTTAATCTCTTTTCCATATGAGAGTGTGTCAAATGCTATAAGGAAGCAATCATGTCCCCTGGAAGCCTTTTCCTCCATAGATTCAACATGCCCAGGTCTTTCAATTGATCTTCATGCACCATGCTCGTCATTCCATCTATTCTGTTCATCCATCTCCCTTTGGGCACTGTCATTTGTAAGAGTGATTCCTGTAATGTGGCTACTTGAAGTAAACACAGTACTCTAGATATGGCCTGACCAGGACAGAGTACAGTAGAAGAAATATTTTTCTCAATGTGGACAAGGCATTTCTTAATTGGGCTCATGTTTGCCACATCATGGCCTCATCTGCCACTTGCAGATCCCTAAAACTTGAGATATATTTTTTCCTAAATAAACTAGTATCTATTCATGCCTCCTCTATTTTGGTTTTTTCTTTTTTTTTTTTGCAAACATACTTTTTATCTTTTACTTCTGAGAAAACAAGGCTTTAATTGGTAACATATCAGGGAAAGAGATCCTATGAAGACATTATTCCCAAAGTAAATTAAAAGGGGTGTATTTGTGTGTGTGTGTGTGTGTGTGTGTGTGCGTGCGTGTGTGTACATACGTAGGCACACACAGAACTCGGTGGCACAGTGGATAGACTCCAGGACTTGAATTCGGGAGATGAGTTCAAATCCAGCCTCAGACACTTAGTAGCAGTCATGTAACCCTGTTTGCCTCCGCTCTTCATTTGTAAAATGAGCCGGAGAAGGAAATGGCAAGCCATTCCAGTATCTTTGCCAAGAAAACTCCAAATGGAGTCATGCGGAGTCTGAAATGACTGAAAAATGACTAAATAGCTGTACACACACACGTGTGCGAGTGCACACACAGAGTATTTCAGAATTTCCACCAGATGTAGAGTAACTTATTTGTTTGATGGGTTTATTTGTTTTTTTAGTCATTATGGTTTCCTTGTTAATTATATAAATGTATATATGTGTTTGTGTGAGCATAAATGTGTGCATATAAATGGCTATAATTATCTCAAAATATTCTTGTCTGTAGAAATAAATGCTAATTATCATTTAGTCACATTATAGGTCAAACATCATCGAGAACATTTATTTTCCCCTCTTTTATACTACTTTACTTCTATGCACAAATTTATCTTTAATTCCTTGGCTTTAATATATTTTATTCAATTTGATAACAAACATTTATTCAGTAGGCAGATAAGGGCTGTGTGCTAAGTTCCTGTTATACAGTTTTTAAAATGATAGTCTCTGCTCTCAAGGAGCTTATAATCTACATAGGGAGACAAAACATGTACAGAAATAATGATCACACAAATCTGAATATGAAAAATGCAAAAAAGAAGGAGGTCCACAGTGATCTGAAAAACTGAGAAGTTGTATAGTTACTTATGATTGGGTGAGATGAGAGTTCATGAAGGAAGACTGTTTTAACTGAGTTTTGAAGGACTGGAAGACTTTCAATTAGTAAAGAAAGAGGAAGAAGGAACAATCCAACCTAATTATGGGATAGTATATAGTGTAGGGTATATACACATACGTGCATATATTCATTGTTTATACTATATAGTGTATATACATAGATACATATATACATATGTGTATGTATACATACATATAATACTACATGGGATAGTATTATCCAGGGGTGGGCGACCTGTGGCCTTTTAGGTCCTTGTGTGTGGCCTTTTGACTGAGTCCCAAGTTTTACAGAACAAATCCTTTTATTAAGGTGATTTGTTCTGTGCAGTTTGGATTCAGTTAAAGGGCCACATGTGGCCTCAAGTCCTCAGGTTCCCCACCCCTGGATAGTTATGGTACAACTGGCACTAGCAACAGACATAGAAGAGGAGAGCACTGAAAGAAAAGGTGGAAGGAAAGGGATACTTCCACTCATTCAGCTTGCTTGCAGTACAGAGTAGATAAAGTCACAGTGAGATGATACAGGAAACTTGACTGGAAACAGGCTGTAGGAGGATTCCCTTTCCACTTCTAAAGGAAGGAGTTGCTTTTTTTGTTTCAATTTTGTTATATATTGCCTTTCTCTCTTTCTATCTAATGAAGTACTTGGGACTTAAATTACTGAAATGAATTGAAGTTAATATTAGTCATTAATTTTTAAGACTGAAGGCAATTTTCAGCCTGGATCTTTTGCTTTGTTTCATAAAAATCAACTGAACAATCAATAAATAGCAACCTGGTGCTTATTATATTGCCTAGTATTCTGCTGTGCACTGTGGAGAAAGGGACACACAAGAATTGGGCTTGGCCATTTTTCCACCTAGAACTCAATATCTTAATCTGTAAAATGAAAGCTTTTGTAGGACAGATTATCTCTAAAATACCTCCAAACCCCAGATTCATGATAAGAAGAAGGCAATGGGTCACACTTATCAGAAGTTTGCAACACCAGTAGGGAAATAATGATCATATTTATGTGAGTAATGATAATATTTATTAATATTATTAATCCACTATTAGTATTAAAATAATAATTATTTCCCTAGTCATCTTGTAAACTTCTGGTACAAAGTGATCGTTGCAGAAAGACACAGAACAATATGAGGTTTGAAGATGATAAGGGGCCTAAATAGAATGGAGGATTCACATTAGGGAAAGGAGAAATATGTTTGATAGGAATAATGCAGTCAGATTATGGACGTAGATAGGGTAGATCAGATTTGATATGGTGGGGAATGCTCTGGGTTAAAATATGCATTAGCAACAGAGTACAGAGCTTTGTGCAGAAAAATGGGACAAGAAGACAAATTAATATGAACATATAAACCAAATCATCTTATACGCTGGGATTCCATTAATACTGTTTTAACTTTTTGAACAAATGCAAATCAGTCCCATTGGTTTTCTGTTTCCTGTAATAGTGCCTACCCGTGCTTATGTAACTTATCTAATTTCTTCCTAATTTACCACTCTTCCATTACTCGGTCTCTTTCCTTCAGTTCTCTTTACTTTTCCCACAAGGTTTTCCAAATCTAGACTATGTTTTTATATATCTATGTAGAATCATACACTTTTAGAAATTACTTGTTCTTTTGAGATCATCTAACACAACCTTTTCTTTTTATGTAACTTTTTGGAAAACATCTATGATTTCATTGGTATAGGAAATCCCATTGGTAAAAAGCAGATGTCTTCTCATTTTATTGATGAGAAAAAATGAATACCACATCACACCATTAATAAATGGCAGATATAATAGCCTCTTGGCTCTTGTGTCTGGAGCCCTATTCATTTAATCATACTTCCTTGCCTCCCTATTCATTAAAAGCCCCACTAAAATCCTAGTGCTGCTTGGAAACCTACTCACTTAAATATTCATCAGTCAAAATCATCGAAGAAAAACAATAGTTTGGAAGGCTCAAAAAAAGGAGGCAGGTCTACCCATCATGTCTTCTTAAAATACACATAAGCAAGCCATATGTAGAGGGCAACATAGATAGTCTCCTGGAGTCTCAAATACTGTTGAGCAAACCGTGAATACTGGATACAAAATGACGTTTTATGTAATGCTTCCCTTTCAGAGTTTTAATATTCTTTACAAATGCTATTTGGCAGAGATCTCCCTTGATATGGGGTGTTAACAAAAAAGTATTTTCGTACAAGAAATCTGAAGCTCACACAGTAGATCATAGATTTAAGACAGGGATTTTGATAGTAGGATTTGTTTTTCTAACTTTTCTACTGAAATCTTCTCTTTCCTTTCCTCCTTTTCTTCCCATGCAAAATTCTCCCTTGCTTTGTTATCTTCCTCTGTAAAATTGGTGAGATGATATATAATATATATACATATATATGTGTGTATATATATACATATATATATACACATATCTTGCAAATATTGTAACAATTGAGAAAATGTGTTTGGAAAAATCTGTACAATTTGGTTGTCAAACAATGAATATAATTAGAAAAAAGATAAACGTTGAGCAACTATCTCCAAGACCATGCAACAAAGCTGTAGCAACTACAAATACAGGACAATCTGGTTTTTAACTTTCTACCAACTGTTGGGACTTCTTTCCCCTTCCCTAGAACAAATATTCGCCATATACATCTGTATGGTATTAATTGACAAAAAAATCCAAAAACACAACAATGTTACATTTGTGAAGGTTTACAGATTCAAAGTAGCCTATGTTATACCAAAGCAAATCTCCTTAATTGGTTTGGTAAATATATTATAGCAGTTCAATGGAGAAGAAAGTTAAAGAATTGTGATTGAAGGCTTCCACCAAGCATCTGCTAGCTTTTTTTTTTTTTTTGATCCTGTAATCTTGTGTTCTTAGATTAAGATGAAGAATTTCTGGATGGGAAATCATGCATGCATGTCACTTTCCCAAGTTTCATTTCCATTGTATAGTTCTTGGCTAGAGTAAGCAAGTTCTCGTTGCCACCTTTAATAATTTCCTATATCATACATTATTCCAGTCTTTCGATAAATGCTATAAGGGAATCAAACTGTCCACTTCCCCTTTGCATATATGCCTAGCTACATCATCCACTTTTCATCAAAACGATGGCATTCACTTGCCTTTCATACCATGTGAAAATTCCATAATGTGGAGATTTCAGCGAAGTCCATGTTCAAGTGCTTTACCTAATAATCACCTTCTTGCACTGTATCTTCTGTCTCATAGTCTGTTCTATCAAAGTAAGCCTATTGTTCCTCACAGGACTCAACTGTGCCCTTTTGTCCATGAAACTGGCATACTACCACCCACACTTTCATAGAGAAATAATTTGAACTTGAAATGACTGGCAACTGTCACTAATGTCCTAACTATTTGAATCATGGCCAAAGCTCATATCAAAATATAGGGGTAGAAAGGAACGATAACTGGCCCCATAATCATTTGATGATACAACTGTGAAGCTAAGTATTATGGTAAATGCACCACTGAGTTATGTTTTGTACTCCTAATTTATATTTAATAGACAAAATTGTGGGTATTTCTCCATTGTCTTTAAGAACATTTGCTTTAAAGAGAAAAGTATGATTTCTTGCTTTGAAATAGCATAGAATAATGAAAAGAACATTGGGCTTAGAGTTTAAAGACTAGGGTTCTAGTGTTTCAACTGATTCTACAGATGAGGAAGTTGAGGAAGATGAGAAAGGAAGGTTACAATCATTTCTTGTATTCCTACTATGGGTCAGGCGTTCTCTGAAAGCATTTTAAAAATATTATCTCATTTGAAACTCTCAACAGCCCTAAGGAGTAGGTGTTACAATTGTGATCACTTTATAGTTGAGAAATTGAAGTAGACATGTGAAGACATGTGACTTGCCCAGGGTCACACGGCTCCTAAGTATTTGAAGCTAAATTTGAACTCAGGTCTTTCTGAGTCCAGGCCCAGCACTCTATCCACTGTACTATCTAGATACCTTAGGATTCAGGGAAATGAAATGACTTGTCAACTGAAGCTAGTAATTATCTAAATTTATTTCTGTTTACTTTTACTTTTTAAAAATTCATTCATTCAAAACTAAGACATTTAAATTTTCTGAGTCTCAGTGTTCTCATCTATAAACTGTAAAGGTTGGGATTGATAGTTTCTAATGCTATTTCCTGCTCTAAAATCCCTTTAAGCCCTGAACTTGATTAAGCATCATTTTTAAAGTAATCACTTTTGAAATTTATTCACCCAAGTATGAACGGTAAGGGATAAGAAAAACAACACTCAGTACAAACTAAAACCTCTTTTCTTTAAATTGAACATATGATTTCATCCATGTTATTGTTCAGTCATATCCAATTCTCTGTGACCCCATTTGAGGTTTTCTTGGCAAAGATCCTAGAATGATTTGACACTTCTTTCTCCAGATCATTTTACAGATGAGGAAACTGAATCAAGCAGGTATAAGTGACTTGCCCAGGGTCACACAGCTAGTAAGTGTCTGAGGCTAGATTTAAACTGAGGTCTTTATGACTCTAGACCCAGCAATCTATCCAGTATATCACCAGCTGCCTTCATCCAAGTAGGGAGTTCCTAAGTGAGGAATTTTCTCAAGTGATATGAAGACCATCTCTGCCATTTATAGTCTGTCTTTGAGACACTAAGAGCTTATGACTTGTCCAAGGTCAAATAACTAGTAGGTGCCCATGGTAAGGTTTAAACCCAAGTCTTCCTGGCCTCTAAACACTGTGCCACATGACTGTCTTCTGCTAGAGTTATTATAATCATAACTGCGGTGTCTTATTCTTTTGTAGCAAGAAACCACTGAATACATATTAAATGTGAACAATGTATAGAAACACAGATGTATATTGTACATTCATCATATTAATTAGGTATGAAAAGAGTAAAATATATTTTCATTTAAATCTAACATTTTTTTTCCAAAATAGAAAGGTATTCTCATATTCACTGTGTCCATATCAGAAATAGTATCAACAGAGAACGAGGTCAAACAGAATTCTCAGGGAACTCTCTACAGGTAACCTCTAAACAGCGCTTACAAGATTGCACACAGGCCTTTATGCCTTTGCACTTTTGAGCTCCTAATGAAAATTCATCCCTAATGTTGCTAGTTACATAAAGTAAATCTTGCCTATTAATATTGTGCTGCATTATCATAATGCTTGCTTTCCCAGCAGCAACCTAAATCATGCTATAAATGAACGACGATGAATGAGAGGGAAAAGATTGATAATTTGTCTCGTTGATCATAATATGAGCACCCATCATAGGCAAACAGAAGAATGCTTTTCCCTACTGCATCCTAGGGAAAGATACTGAGGGAGTCATTTGTCTGCATGTTAAAGCTATTTAGAAGTCAGGTTTGCTATGTGAAAGAAAGAAAAAGGGGGAATTAGCAGCCGACCTCCGCAGGAGCACAGCTCCATGTTGAATGTGAACAGGCCCTTTACAGAAAACATAAACAGATGCCTTCAATGCAAACTGTAGTGGAAAAGTTGTTTCGCCCCCTCTCTCCACATCCACACCTCCATTCCCCCATGGAGAGGATATAGTTGGGAAGTAGATTTACAGCAGTGGGAGAAGAGTTGGCTAGTTATTGTTCAAGCTGTTCCATACTGCGGCTGTTTACAAGTAAAAGTGGGGTAAAGGCTTTATGGTGCTGTGGCCCAACCCACAAAAGGAGCTGTGAAAGCTTAATTCAATAGGATGCCCTGCATCTTAACTCCTAGAATACCACTGGATACCAAGCAAATAGCTAAAAAATGAGAGCGTAGCCATGAGAAGGCCACAGCTCTAACACACAAGCTGCAAGGAGCCTGCAGTGATGTGAGGTGATAGGATTTGATCTTCGGAACTCACTAGACTATTTTGTCTGAGGAGTGTTTGAGAACTTTGTTGCCCCAGAAGTGGAGCATATACCATTGTTCAAAAAGTCAGGCAAGGACAGTTAGGTGGTGCAACGAACAGAGCACTAGCCCTGGAGGTAGGAGGACCTGAGTTCAAATCCAGCCTCACACACTTGACAATAACTAGCTGTGTGACCTTGGGCAAGTCACTTACCCCCAAATGCCTTGTCTTCTCCCCTCCAAAAAAAAAGCCAGGCAAGACCATGGGCCTTTCCAAAGCTCTATAACACTCCTCTTCCTGACTTTCTCACTTCCCCAAATAAGACATTATGAAAGTAAGGCAAAGCTGGTGTCTCAACATGAGAAGTTTAAGTGTATGGTTCCCACCAAATTTGATTTGGGGTCCATATCACACAGGCTCTTATACACTCTGCTCAGTTTCCTCAAGTAAATTTAATTTTGGCAAAACGTTTCTTCCTCGTACCATTTCATCTCCATCACTCCCCTCCCCCTAAGAAGCAACTTCTTGATTAAAGTTTCAAATGAAAATAAAAGCTAAACTCGGTCATTTAAACCTGTGAGAACAGGAGTAGCCTTGGGGGGGAATTTGCGCTGGGATGTGTCAACGCCGGATTCCTAACTGTCCTCAGTGCTCAGGTAAGGGACACGTACAAACGAGGGAGAATCCTGTGGATTCTCCTATCCTATAAACCCTAGGGAGAATTCCATGCCACTGACATGGAAGAGTCTACATTATAAGAAAAGCAGCTATGTAGTACAGTAGATGTGGCGCAGGGCTTGGTGTCAGGAAGACCTGCGTTCAAATCTGACCTCAGACTGTGTGACCCTGGACAAGTTGTTTGACCCTGTTTGTCTCAGTTTCCTCATCCGTGAAATGAGTGGGAGAAGGAAATGGCAAACCACTCCAGTATCTCTCCGAAGAAAACCCTTGCAGGAAGAGTAGGACACAACTGAAATGACTAAACAATAATGTAATTATTAGAAGATTTAAGTACCTTGTTACCCACTCTGTTACCTTGATTGGAGAAACAGATTTTCAACTCTTTTCATTTAAATTCTCTTTCTTTTCTCCACCTCCCCCATCCAACTTGAAATCCAAAAGTTGTGATGCTTGGGCTAGAAAGAGCTGTTTATGTATTAAAATAAAACAAAACAACTGCAATCTGTTCAAGTCCCATTGGGAGTTGTACTCAATAATTTCATTGTCTAGTTCTTATGCAGTTAGGATGTAGAGAGAATTTCTCCGGTTCTGGAACGTATTTCCTTTCTTGTTTGCATTTTAAGTGCATTGAGCTGAAATCACATATGTTAACCTCTTCACTAAGCTAAAGTGAAGCTGTCACTGAAGCAAAATTTAGAGGTGGTGCTGTGCAGAGGGCAAAGGATTGCACTGGGTGTCGGGAAAAATGGAATTAAAATCCTGCCTCAGACGCTGAACTAGCTATGGCTGTGGAAGAATCATTGAAACTCTTTGCTCTTCAGTTTCTTTATCTGTAGAATGGGGGTAATAGCAGCACCTACTTCATAGGGTTGTGGTGAAACTTAAAGAAATTAATGTATGCAAAGCGTTTTGCCTAGGCTAAAACATAATATAAACATGAGCTACTGACCTGAAAGTGTTTTCAAATACATACACTGTCTTATTAAAATTCTTATTTTCATATAAATATCCTTGTAATTGGTGATGATTCTGGTGATAAAAAACTGTGAGGAAGAATGTGTTTGTATGTAAAGGGGTGTGTGTGTGTGTGTGTGTGTGTGTGTGTGTGTGTGTATGTGGAGTCCAAAAAGATCTGGTTTCAAATCCTGTCTTAAACACCAGCTTTGTGACCCTGGGCAAGCCATTTAAATTCTCTATGTCCCCAATAACTCTTCAAGACCCTAACCTAGACAACACTCTGCATTGGTAAAGCTACATTCCATTGAAAATCTGAACCAAATAATTGTGCCACTTACTTTATTAAATTGTGGTGAGGTTCAAATGAGATACTGTATAAAAAGCACTTTCCAGATTTTAAAACACTGGAAACCTCAAAGTGCTATATAAATGCGTGCTAATTAAAATTGAATGTGAAAACAATTACTGGTGTTCCTGGAATTCTTTATAGCCATTTCAGGAAGGCCAGTCACTTTTTGGCACCATGTGAACTAAAGGATATTCCACCTTCTCCAAAATAATACAGCTGAAGTTTATACATGCCACCTAAGTCAACCTCACATAAATTCATGGGTTCATATCTCAGGATCCACTGTGGCTGAATGCTTTGTTTTCCTGGTAGTGCTTTGCCCATTTGACCATACATTCTTTATATGCTCCTGTGGTTTCTGAAACACTTATTCCTATTCTGCAGCTTGCTAGTATCACTGTCTCATTTGTAATGAGGTCTGGGTTAATGTTTTCTGAAACCTCTCCCAGTTTCAAATCCTATGATGTTTTTACTTGTTTTTTTTTTTTTCATATTCTTGGTATTTCTAAGATTTGACCTGGATTCTTGACTACGATAGCTGACCAGAGCTAGAATATGTTATGTGAAAATATATTATGTGAAAAAATCTCTGTTGAGATTTAAAGCCCAAATCCTGACCATTCTCTGTAGTTGTCAGCTACTGTCATTCTTGACAAAGCCTCAGAGGATTCAAAAATAACATAATAATTACCAGGATATAATATTATTACCCCATATTTACACACATTTTGGTAAGGACTAAATTAGAAATCTAAAGCAAGGGAACAATGTTCTAAATATCCACAAAATCGCTAAAAGTAACCATTTCTTCAAAACATTTAATTTAAAATATCCCTCCCCCAGTGCAGTGAAGGATAATTTCCAGATCAACTACTTAATTTTTTATGTTAACCTTTGCTTGTTGCATCAGTCTCATATCTACTTATATTCTGTCTTCTACCCCATAAATGAACTTTCCTTTGTAGCAAAGGAAAACATGTAAAGAAAACTGATATGGAGACCATGTCTGACACTTCAGGCAACAATATGCCTTCCTCATTCTCTGCCTTTCTGAGAAGAAGAGGATGATATGTTTCATTATTTGGTACCAAATATTGTTTTTTTCCAGTTCCAAGTATTTCTTTTCTATCCTGAAGACTGCCAAAATGGGCTTCTCAAATTATAGGATCATAGTCTCAGAGCTGGAAAAAACATTAGAAATCCATCTGCCTCCTTTTACAGATATGGAAATGGACACAACACTGTGAAAGGTTTTGCAGAGAGGCACAGATAGCACCTTTGAAATTTTAGCTGGGCTCCTGGGACTCCAACACCTGTGCTCTGACCATCGCATTAACCCTCTCATTTGGGCTCACCCGTAAGCTAGATATCCTCACTGCCACCATCACTACTGTAATAGCATGATGAGAATATCGAGTCTTATAACAGGACTGTACACTGTACTGGGACACAGATTCCTTTGTCTTTGCTGCCCGGAGCATATCCCCTAGGCAAAACCGTTGTTCTTCCAGGTCTCTTGGGCCCAGGACATTTTGTAACAAGGACAGAGAGACTTGATTCACTGCCCTTTCTGTCCCTCTAGGAGGGGAAGATGCCTTGACCCAGAGGTTCTGGCTACTGCTTTACAAGACTGAGTTGGTTCATGCTGAGAGTCAAGGGTTCAGGTTCATTCAAGAAGGATTTACATGAGCACTTAACGTGGGTGGCCTACCCTCTCTGTGTTAATCTCTATGAAGACCACAAAAGTTTGTCAACCCTGCCCACACTTGGTTTAAAATTGCCTTGAGGAAAAAGAAAACAATACAAGATAGTATCATTAATGCCGGAATGTGTGGTACACACTGTAAGAGCTTTTGGAGTTTAGAGAAGGAAGGAATTCAGTGTGTACTGGAGACATCAGGTGGAGGTTACAAACTCCTTCACCACCTCCCCAGAGTGTCTAGCTGAGGGCCAGGCACACAGAATGCCCTTGATGTCTGATTAATCTGGAAGATGAAAAGGAGCCAGGCTATATTCTGTTTAATCACTAACTTGCATTCCTCCTCAGACACAATCTCCATCTCCCTACCATTATGGATAGCAGTGTGGTACAGTGGAAGGGGTCCTAACTCCAGTCAGAGGGCCAAGGGTTTGAAACTGGGATTTACTCATGATCTCCATGGAGATGACTCCCAGATCTGTGTATACAAGCCCACTCTCTCCATTTAGGTTCAGTCCTGCATCACAAATTGCCTATTGAACATCTCAAATTCGATTTTTCCCCCTCAAGCCTACCCTACATCCACATTTCCCTGTTGCTACTGAAGGTACCATCTTTATAGTTCATAATCTTGGCATTATTTTCAGCTTCTCACTCCATGTACCCTACCTATATGACCAGTTGTTGTATCTGGCTATTTCTACCTCCACAAGGTATAGATCACCAGTGCAGGAGTTTAAATCTCACCTCAGACACTTGACACTTACAAGCTGTGTGACCTTGGCAAGTCACTTAACCCCATCTGCCTCATCCTGGCTCATCTCCAGTCATCCTGATGAACATCTGGTCAGTGGATTCAGATGGCTCTAGAGGAGAAGTGAGGCTGGTGACCTGCACAGCCCTCCCTCACTCAAAGTCAAGTGCAAGTCATGTCATTATTTCTCTGATGGCATGGTCTTCTTGGGCAGTGAAGGACGAACACACACCATGAAAAACCAGAAACACTTTCTGTATTAACCAAGAGAATTCTTCTGAGCTGATTTGGGAGAACCCCAGAATCATGCATTGGAAACTTGCAACCCAGTTCAGTGACCAACATTTCTTTTTTCCTTCATCACTACTTGTATTGCTGAGGTGAAGGCTGAAGTGGGTGACATGAAAGAGAGCTATATTATTCAGTCTAAAATATTTTCCACCATGTCTTTAATAGGGTATAAAAAAATAAGATGCTTTTGAAAAGTCCTTGCCTCCAGCTGACAGCACCATCCAGTCCATGTCAGAAAAACATCAGATTCACAGCTTCATATCATAAATCATCCTGTTTACTTCCTAGACAGTGAAAGAGGAAATATATTCATAAATGGCTTTTAGAATTTTTTGGTATCTTCTCTGCTTTTCTTTATAAGGCAGTAAATTCAGACCTCATGTTTTGGCGAAATCAATCAATTGTAGTACATGTATATAAAATCATGAACGTAAGAAAAGTGAGGTTTTGTTAAGTTAAAAACACTTTAATACATTCAGTAGAATATAAAATGCCTGAAGCTAGGAACTGATATATATTTTTTTTAATTTCCAGTGTCTAGCACAATGTCTGCTCACTCAAAGGAAATCAGTGTTTTATTTGGTCAAGTTTGTAAATATCCCATGTTGCGTAGGTAAGGGAATAAGAGATAGTGTCAAGAGATAAAGGTACAAGTACTATGTCTGCTTTGGGACCTAGGGAAGACATATTCAGTTTTCTATCAATCTGTTTCCCCATCTATAAAATGTTAATGATGTCACTTGCAATAGAGCCTTAGAAGGATGCTGTAAAGAAAATGCAATCTATAAATGAACCATTGTTATCAATGATATGATACCTAGTTTCTTCCTTCTCTTCTGTTGCCTTTGGATTTGCAATATTTCTTTAAAAAATAGGATAACAATATAATCTTCATCTTGTGAAACAGGATTTGGGGTTGATAAAATTTCTGAGACACTCCATTTAGGTCTCCATATATGAATTCCTTGAGAGGATATTATTTATAAATACATACATATATGTGTACATATGTAGTTATTATGTAGGTCTATGTGCATATCGATGTATGCTGCATATGTACATGTATATACAGATGTAGACATGCATATCAGTATTTATATATGTGTCTATAAGAAGACATAGCGTGCGTGTGTATATACAAAGGGAAATTGACTGATAACTATATTTTTAGTTTAGCTATCGATCTCCTTTTCTGTCCTCAGCTAAGAGCAAACAAATGTCTGGAAAAGGTAAAGTATCCTCTATAAAAATTATACATTTTAACTGAGATGATTTGAAATCGTACTATCTACTATAGGATTGATTTTCAGTTTTTTAACATAGTGGTAACATCTTTATATGCATTTCCTAAAATTCAAAGTCTAATTTAAGGGAGAAATTAAGATAAAAATATGTAAATCTGACATTAATTCATGTTAAAATATTGAAGAAAATTACTTTCAATGATTCTGATTATTTAATTTTTAAACCTGACTTTATCATATAGATATAGCAGAAACTTGTCTTGATGCGACAGCAGTTAGCCCACAAAAACACTCAAATATTTCTGTATATATGACTGTGCATTTCAGTCAAAGCATGAAATGGATACATGTTGGTTTCATATGTTCTCCCTTTTCCCTGCTTAGACCCTAGAAAATAAACTGAGCCATGAAATGCTCAGAAAGTTTTCAGAGCAAAAGAAAGCTAGAGCTAAGCAAAAAGGAAAGCTAGAGACCAGGAAAATCAACAACCTGTACTGGAGCAACAAGGACTCTGGCATACACAGGAGGGCCTACAGCATAGATTCTTAGATCTGCTTTTCTAAGGAAAGCAACAGCAAAAGGGGTAAGCAATCTTACTTTAATCAAGCACATATATCATTCACTTAGTTCAGGAGAAAAAGTCAGCACTCTGAACTTCAGAGAAAATACAAACAGAGAAATAAAAACCAAAAAACAGAGCTTCTAATTGTCTGACCATAGACAATACATATAGCATTACCAGAGAGAGAAGCAGTAACATCTGGGTTTTCAAAGGGATGGGGGTCGTTAGTGGCTACCCAGAGTCTTGTCTGGTCTAATCACACAAACATTCTTCCAATGATTTGAGCCCCCAAAGCAAAACCTCACCTCAGAGAATATATACACTTTTCAGAACCAGAGGGCATAACTCTTGTAACCCAGTGCCTCTTTAGAAACTAGCAAAAGGTGTGGGCCTTTACACAAAACAAGCCTCCCCTAATCAAGCTTCCCTTAATAGCTCCATCTGAGTCCTATTAATACTTGGGGAAGATTTTTAACTCCCATTACAGGATCACTTCAAATTTACATCACATAATCATGTGAAAAATTCACCAATCCTGACTTAATCTGAAATCAAGATGACTCACTAAAACCTTGAAAGAATCAAGAAGTTAAATTTCATAGGATCCTTTTCTGGTGTGTGTGTGTGTGTGTGTGTGTGTGTGTGTGTGTGTGTGTGTGTGTGTGTGTGTGTGTGTTTCTGTCTTCTCTCCTCAGGACTAACTGTAATTAAGGCACTCTCCGCTGAATAGCCCCAACGTAGAGCATAAGAAAAAATAGAAAGAATTATAAGTTGTCCCATCTCACTTTTGTGGGGGAATGAATCTTGCCAGATGGTGGACTGCTATACTTGTAATTTTACTGTGGCATGGTGCTGGGGGGAAAAGAAAGAAAGGAAGCGCTGAGAATGTCACACAGTGTGAAAGGCTCATATGAAAAGGTACAGAGCTGTCTTTTACCAGACTGTCCACAAAAGCTTTTGAAATTGTTGTCTCATCCAGCTGCAGAAGTTTGATTCCTTAAATTCAAAGGACATTTTCTTGTATGGCATCAAGGATCAAAGCTGACTTTGCTAACCCAATAACAGAATAGACATGGAGTCTTAAGATCTTCTTGTGCTTCATTCCCATCACTTGTGGGGAAGCGACTATGCCAGGAAGGCTAACCTGGTGCTGATAAGCTATCCTTTCTCCTTACTTCACAGTATGACAAATAAACTTAGTACATTCCTGCTGATGCACCGCAAAAAAGAATGCCTTCTTGACCTAAATTTGTTGATCAGTGTTATATCCCATATAGTTAACTATAATCATTATAGTGAAATTTTTACTCTTGTTCTCTGTCTAAAAGTACTAGCTCTGAAAGACTGCTCATTTTTCTTGATTTCTGCTCATAAAACTCCACAAGGTAGAACACTTTGAATATCACTCTTTCTATGTAAAAAACAAATCTGCTGAATATAAGTGACTTCTGCTTTTGCGAAGTCCAATAATGCAATCAGGGATATAATCACTAGTGTGATGACCAGAGCTCTGCCCTAGGGCACTGAATGTAGAGGGCTCCAAATTTAGAGGGGACTCAAGAGTCATTGAAGCAATAACCAAATCACAGAGCTTAGTACCTACTTAGCTAGAATCACTAGCTAATATAGGAAGCTGCCAGATGGCTAGGTAGAGGTGACCTCATCCTCTACCCAGATCTGTTCTGTGTCGCTCCACATGAAGATGGCAATTTCATGCCGTTGTCTCTGAGGTTTCTGTCTACCCTCTCACTGGCTCACCTTAAATAGATACACACTCATTTAATATGCAAATATGTTAAAATATAACATATTATCTTTACCCTTAATCTTGCCTTTCCTCCTAATGTATTTATCTTAAGGTCACCATCCCAACTTAGGTGTCCTCCTGAACTCTTCACTCCCATCTACCTTTGCAAAATCCAACCAATTATAAACTCTTGTCTATTGTGTTCTATCTCCTTGATGTCTTTCATATTTGTCCTTTTGTCTCTATTCAAAGGGCCATCAACCTAAGGTAAAGACTCATTACCTTTTGATTAGAGCATTATTAAAGTCTCCTAATTGGTCTCTCCGCATCCAATATTTCTTCTAGTTAATCCTACCTCCACACATCCAAAATAATATTATTAAAACACAGCCCTGACCATGCAACTCTCTTGCTCCAGAAGTTCCACTGGTTCTCTATTGACTTTTGGACAAAACACAAATTCTTCTTTTTTAGCATTTGAATGTCTTCACAATTTGGCTTCTTTCCATCTTTCTGTTCTGAGGACAAATCTCCCTCTCTCATGCTATATTCTAGTTTATCAACTTGTTTTCCCTATTCAGTCTTCCATCTCTGTGTTTTTGCATCCTTTCTTCTCACCTCCACTACCTGGAATAGTTAGCTACCATAAGGACTCAATTCAAGTGACACTTTCTTCAAGAAGTCTTTCCTGATTCTTCCAGTTGTTATTTCCACCCTTCCCAAACCACTGTATTTACTTGGTGCAGTCAAGCATTTACCTATTTTTGAACATAACGTGTCCACCACCACCTCCCCAGGAGAACGTAAGCTCTTTGAAGTCAGGGGTTCTCTTACTTTTGAATTTATATCTAGGACAATGCCTGGTACATAGTAATCATTTAACAAATACTTATGAGTTGATCTAATGATCCTTAGTTAGTGATACCTTAAGTAAATAAATGAGTAATTTATTTAAAGTAAATAAATTTTACTTAAATAAATTACTTTACTAAATAATTTACATTAAATAAATTTATGATAAATAATAGCACCAGTTATGTTTTATACGCATATTTTTGTCCGATATGTCTACTCCAAGAGGAGAGGTAACACATCTATTCTTTAACTACTACATTAAAATATTAAATTTAATTCAACAGACTCATATTCATCAACATATTTGTACAATACACTTGGCTTAAATGTCTAGTAAATTCTATGTCTACCATGGATAACCCATAACTTTTCTTTTATCAATGCCAAGTAAGGAGCTGCATTTGATTCCACAGTTCCTACTAGAACAATTCCTGCCTACTATATAGGCACTTTTAAAAAACTGCTTTTTTATGGACTGTTTGCCTTTCATTAGAATTCAACCGAAAGACAGAAAAAAGGGAAGAAATATTAAGTAATAGCATTCAGAAAACCATGGTTAAAATGATTCTGAGGTCTACTGGTAATTTAAAAATTAAATTGATTAAGTAAGAAATTGAAGTACTCCTTGGTAGAAAACAAACAAAAGAAACCACGTAACAAGAAAACCAAACATGTCTCTGGTTCCCAGTTCCATTGGAACCCACAAAGAAACTTGAACGTTTATAAATATTAAGTACCCTGTTGTGTATCTCATAAACTCCCTCTGAAAGCAATTCCAAAGTAAAAGTTACCAAAAACAAAAACCAGACAAATAACCAAATAGGTGAATGAATGAATAGATAAAAGAGTGAAGAAATAAATGAAAAGCAGCACCATAAACACCATCGAAAATTAGCATAAAATCCACCTATTTCGAAAGGCAACACTTATTGGCATTTATCAATTTTTGTATATTTCTTTAAAGATAAATTTTCCATTTTATAAATGTTCTGTCTCTGCCAAGGTCACTTTGGTTGACTATCAGATAAATCCTGAGTCTGCTAGAAATTAGGGAGTCTGGAACACATTCAGGAAGAAATGCCTCAGTTGTCTCTGAGCCCAAAAAAGTGCTAAGTAATTCTGCTGGATGACCATATGTAACTGTAGCTTGTGAACAATTCAGTATCTTGTTAAGAACAACAATCTCACAGGGTTTGTGCCACAAGGACTACTTGTTGGAGTCAGTCAGCTAGCCAACATTCAGTTCATTAAGCATCTACCATGTGCCAAGCACTGTGCTAAGTGTAGGGAGAAATCTATCCCCTGGGAGGGGAGGACAGTGTTGCCTAAGGAGCGATGAGTTCCCACACTCATACTGGGTGACGTGCTACACATTTTTTTCTGACATTGCTTTGTAGATCTAGACTAGTTCAATATAATTCTGCTTGGCATAGAAAGCTAAAGGACTGATGTGACCTACCAGAATTAGGATGTTCATCTCAGGAAGAATTTCCAACCCACTCTTGTCAGGTTCTGAGGCAGGTCTACTAATATCCTGGCTCTCTTCCATGATGCTTCTATCAGAACTGCTGAAAAGTTTTGAAAGGCACCAGATTCATTTACACTTGGTAAATCGGGTTATTACCAGAGAAGTAAGCACTCTAAAGTTAACAAGTTTCAGTTTTAGCATTTGGAAAAAAGATGTCTTCAAATTACTCAAGCACACTGTCATTGATCCTGATTTCAGTCAAGTAGCTAGCAGTTCATTAAATGCCTATCTATCTATGTATCTATGTATCTATCTATCTATGAATTCTATTTCATTGAGGCCTTTGAACCAAATGACCTGGCTCTAGCAATAAATCATTCTGGGCCTCCAGGTAGCAAAAGTCCTCCAAAAACCTGCTCCTTCCTGGTACTTCTTCTGTCCTTAATCTCTGGTCTACCAAGATTATAGTCTGATATCTAAGAAGAACAATGTGCCTACATGTACAATGTGTCTACATGTAAATAACATTTAGCATTTATATAGTGTTTTAAGGTTTGAATAGTATTTTACACACACTGATCTTCACAACTGCCTGTGAGGTTGCATTTATTGGAACTATTTTCCAATTTTAAAGGTAAAGAATCAATTTAGAGCTAGAAGAGACCTTTGAGGCCATCTGGTCCACCTCCCTTCTCCTCTCCTTTTGTGGATGAGATATGTAAAGCTCCAAAGGGTTAAGTGATTTGTCAAGGTCACAGAGGTGGGCTTGTGAGACACAGAATTTGAACACAAGACCTCTGACTCCATACTGAGTATTCTGTCCATTGTACAGTATTGACTTGCTAATGGTCATACAGGTAATAGAGGAGAGATCTGAACCCAGGTTTTCCTGACTCAGAATCTCCACTGTCTCTGTCAGCTGGGTGAACACCCAATTTTGGACATCATATCTCATAGTCAGCTGGGGCAACCTAGAGAATCTACATAGATTATTATTCTAATATCAATCTGTTTCACTAAGGCATGGTGTCGATGGAGTGTGTGAGAAGACAGATTAGGCTGAAGTTCAAAACATCTGGATTAAATAAAGATTGTGTTAGTATCATACGTAACATTTTGGAAATGAAGCATGTACATCCTAGGGAACAGTGGGTGTTATTTCTTAATTTGGGGATGGTACAGTTTGTGCCCTGACCTACTTAGATTGACTGACTCTGTGCGTGTATGTACATAATTCTGAAGAAATAAAGGAATCTTTACAAAAATTGAGTTTTATTAATAGAAGAAAATTCAGGAAGAGCAATAATAATTAATAATGATGAAGATGATAATATTTCTATGGTGTTTTACTCTTTGAAAAGTGCTTTAAATAGATGATCTCATGTTTAAATCTCATGTTTAAATAGATAATCTCATGAAAGGAGAGAGAGAGAAAAGACCACTGATGGAAACAGAAGGGAACATAATAGCAATTTTAGACTCACATCAAGGAAACACAGAATTATAGGAAAGTGCCTTTCATTAGATCAATGGGTCTTTTCTGTGTCATGGCAGTGCAGGGGAGCCTATTGACATCATCACAGAACAATGTCTTTTTTCCTTTCAAATTTGTAATTAAAGGATATGCCATATTCTAATCATAAAGTAGTGAAAATTAAGATGCATTTTTTCTATGTAAATTGATAGATCCTTTTAAATCTATCCATATATCTCCTGGGGGTCCATAGGTCCCAGATTAAAGAACTCCTGAGCTAGATAATTCCTGAAGGCAGAACCCAAGGGACTCTAATTCAATTGGTGGCTCAGGTGGCAGTTGAGGAAAAAAAATAGTTTCAGTGGAAAGTCTAGAGAGAGAAGGCTTCTTCTTTTCCAGGTAACTAGGGAAGAGTGACAAATAGCCTGTAGCTTAGACCTGAGGGGAAAATAGGTAGCATTAAGGAACAAAAAATAGCCACTGATTGGAATAGAAGTGATAACAAGGAGCTCCTGAGGGAGACTTTTTAATATTTTACACTTGTGCTAAACCTTTATTGTCATATGGGATTATGTGTTTGCAATTTAACTCTAGTACGTATAATTTATACACCTGAAATTCAGTCATGTTATTGTTAAAGAAAAGAGTTCACTTGAATGAATGTTGAGCATGCTCTACGGAATATAGATAACTGGAGAAGATAACCTTGCAGAAGCACCAAAATTGTGGTCATTAAAGAGAGATAGCCCCATGGGAGAGAAGGAGAAGGAAATAAACATTTATTAAGAACCTTCTAAGTACCAGACACTATGCTAAGCTCTTTACCATCATTTGATCCTCAAAAAAATCTTATCCCCATTTTACAGATGAGGAAACTGATTAAGCAGAAGTTAAGGAACTTACTCAAGGTCACATGTCTAGTAAGTGTTGAAGGCTGGATATGAACTCACAATTTCCCAGCACTCTATCCACTGAGCCACATTAAGTCAAGTTGAATGAGGCAGTGCTTATGCAGGGACCACCCTCAGAACACCATGCTCTCTTTTAGGCCTTACCATCACAAGGTTTGCCACTCCCATTCCTCACTTAGGTCTAACATAATGTCTAGTATACTGTACTTATTATGCTGATTTTATATATATATATATATATATATATATATATATAGTAAAGTGCTTAAATATTGTTCTCTGAAAAGATATCTTTTATGTATGTCTCACAATCATAGAATATTTCTTTAAAAATTAGAACTGAGACAATGTTGTTTATTGATCCTGAGATTATTAATATCAAATGATTATAAAATGCTAAAATGTTTGTCCACCAAGGGTGTTTGCTACCATCATCAAGTTTCTCTACGACAAAGTCCAAATGAAAAAGTGTTACGAGGTTGTCCAGGTAGTCTTGTTTGCAGGTGACATTCTATTGATTCCATCAAACCCATGAACTTTCCTAAATAAGAACCATAAATTTGACCTAACTATCCACACAAAAAAGCAAATCCAAATGTTTGAAGAATGTCCATTGCCCAAGCTATGAGATGCATTTGAATGGACAAACCTATAGTGTTGGTTAATTATTACATTTATTTCTTGAGCAGATACTGTTGATGAAAGGGTCCCAAAATTAAATAGAATAGACTAGATTGTCATTAAAAAATTGCATAATGTTTAATGACCTTGATCTGCTTTCAGGGGGAAAAGTTCTATATTTTTAACATGATTTTTTTCTGTTGAGGCTATATAGATCTGAGTCATGGAAAAACCACAATCTTTGAAAAATTATAGTGGAAGAACACTCATAAAACAATGGAGAAGTACATGATTGGTATGACCAAGTTGCAACATACGACCAACAAATTCTATAGGAGAAACTGTAATGGATGTCATCAGGGGAATGTAGTACTAGAAAAGAAGACAAAAATAAATTTATGTAATAACTTTATATATTTAAAAGGAATAGCAAGTGGTACATAATAGATTTGCAATTTAATGTGTAATCATCTTTTTAAAATTATACTATATGGAAATGCTTGTTTTACTCCAAAAATGAAAAAATAAAATAAATTTTAAAAAAGAAAAGAAGGTAGTTTCATCATGCAGCAAGAACTGAGAATAATTGATAGATCTCCCCCATGACACCTTGCAATATGACAGGATTGAGAGAAAGACTTCCAGTATTTGGGGTGGACTTCCAGTGGGCAACTTACAGTAAGACTAAGGAAAATAAACATTAAAACTAAATGTACAGGCATCATTTCATGGTCAATAAAGATCACACACATAATATCTTACCTTGATTTTAATCTATTATAAAACAAGATAATGCATCTCATTCTTCCCCTATTCTTTCATTGTTGCTGGATCTGTGACTTTACCAATATTAAAATCAAGGTAAAATGTTATGTGTGTGATCTTTATTGACCATGAAATGATGCCAGGACATTTAGTTTTAATGTTTATTTTCCTTAGTATTACTTTCAGTGTTCTTTACATCCATTTTATCATATGGAAAGTGGGTTCAATGTATTTGAGTCAGAAAAACATCCAAAGTCATGTAGAGCAAATTACAGGGTAGACTTGTTGTAGACCTCGTCTGAAATTTATCGATGTACTTTCAGGTCTTGAAAATGGTATTGATTCGAGGGGTTCTAGTACTATGAAATTCCAGAGTGTCTCTCAGTATAGTCTTTGGAAATAAATAAGGCAATCTTAATTCCATGTATGAGTAATTAACTTTTTTTTCAAATTCATCTAGTTAGTCAAATAGTTGGGCTGACACTGTCATTGTTGCCCTTTTCTCCAGTTAACAAGAAGAAGAGCTCCCTGTCAGAAAGCTGACACCCAGGCAACCCCATGGGAGCATCCTGCAGTCAAAACATGAACTGCTGTACATTTGATCGGCATCCAGGTGCTGAATCAGCACACCCAGAAGATGTATAAAATATGTCGTCTCTTGCATTTTTATGCAAGACTACACTTCAGCATGGAGCTCCAGTCATGATTGGGAACGCTGTATTTTCTTGAGAATTGTGCACAGTGAAGCTCTCTCCACAGTGTGGTGCAAATTTGGCTTTCAATCACTCCATATGGCAGCCACCACTGCAGATTCCCTGTGAGGTTGGTCCTGCACTGCAGGAAATTGCAGGCAGAGAGTCTGAAAAATCCTCTTTGAAGGGATTTCCTTGCTTGGGGCTGGCTCTGCCTCTGCTCTACTGTACACTACTTCCTCAAGAGAAGCCAAGCAACTGTCTCTTGTAGCTCCTGGACGGTGGTGAGGCTGTTTTGGAAATGAGAGGAAGGAAAGAGACTATTTGAGAAAAAAAAATCCAAAGGGAAAGGGGGAGTGAAACAATTTCTCCATTCTCCTCACTGTTAAGAGGGAATTGAAGTCTGAGGAGGTGCTGGGGCTGCTGCTGATTTCTGAGTAATCAAAGCACTTCAGACACATCCCTCTTCTAATTTCATGAATATTTTTGAGAGTTCCTGGAACTGTATGTACATTCAAGGTGAATGGTTTTCACTGGATCTAAGAGCTGGAAGGGACCAAACAGGTCATCAGGCCTACCCCTCTCACTGCAGGGAGGAAGTGAGGCATGTTTTGTGGAAATCTTTTCCTTGTTACTTGCTACTTTTCTTATTATGTTATTTCATTAATTGTATTTGCTTTGAAAAAAAAAAAAAGAACCTGAGGCATGGGAAGGTGAATGACCTCCCCATAGTTACTCAAGTAGTAAGAAGCAGAGTCAGAATTTAAATCCATTTCCTCTGATTCCAAATCCAAAGTGCATTTAAATTATGATGTAAATCACTCCCTTGGCAGAGGCATCTAAGTAGCCAAGTGGATAGAGTTGGAGGCCTAGAGCCAAGAAGACCTGAGTTCAAACTTATCTCGGACACTTACTTCCTGTGTGATCTGGGCAAGTCTCTTAAACTCTGTGTGTCTCAATTTCCTCAACTGTAAAATGGGGATAATAATGAGACCTACTTTTTAGGGTTGTTGTAAGGATCAAATAAAATATTTATAAAGTGCTTAGAAAAGTGTCTGGAATGGGGGTAGATGCTTATTTCCTTTGTTTCTAAGGGCACATGACCAATTAAATATTAGTCAGATTTAGGATCAAAAGTCTGGAAGTCATTGGTATATCATAATGTGAAATTCCTTTTGTTTATAGATTGGAATTGATGACTAGTAAAGGCCCTTCCAACTGCTAAATGCAATGGCTCTGTGGCTTATATCTCCTCCATTAAATATAAGAAGAGATTTTTAATAAGTTCTCATTCACACATTATGAAGTAGAAAGAGAGCTGAATTTAGAATAAAAAAAGTCTGAGTTTAAATTCTATCTACCACCCATCATGCTACGTAAGTCAACTTTGAAAGCCACTTCATCTCTCTTGATAGATTAAATGCGAGTATTGAACTAAATGAACTTTGAGTCTTAATATAGTTTTAAATCCCATGATCCCAGTCAATCACCTTTCTTACATCATTAATTAATAGGAACAATTATCAGGAATAGCCTAGATGTCTTTTGACATCAAATCCATTCTTTTCTATTATACCATGCGTATGGCCTCTGCGTATGTGGATCCAAGAGCTGCTTATTTACGGATGTTCTAGGACACCAGAGGTGTTGAGTTTGTACCACCTGTGGCTGACATAATTCCTTTATGATCCTCTTCTTGAACCTCACTTCTCCGACCAGTATTCCCATGCAATCATCCTCCAAGTGGTGCTTAATGAATGCTTGTAGAATTGGATAGTGAATTAGCTACACTTCATAAGGTAGAAAAGCTTCAGATCCCAAGACAACACTTAATTTTTTTAAATGCACTTTGAACTATATGATAGCTCATTAGCTAGTTCTCACATTTTGCTTAATAAAAGAGTAGAAGCTGAAATAAGGGATATGTGGTAACACATTGCTTAATCATCATTTTCTTTCTTGCTTTTAAAAAAAATGAATCATAAGACAAATGCTTACACCCCTCCCCATCATGTAACATTTTGTGAAGCACAGACAGTTGCCTCATGTAAAGCATGCATCCGTATAATGCCAAAAATTGGGAAAAGTTTATACTTCTGTCAAATTAGTTATTTTACATCACACAATTATCCCTGTAAAAAGGTAGTTGTTGTTAAATTCAACTTTAAGGGAAAAATAATTTAGGAAACTAGAAACTTATACTGTGAGTCTAAACCTTTAAGACCCTTCTCAATTGTGATTTAGGATAAAGTAAACAATTTTAAATTTGACGGACATTGAGTACATTTTCCTGGGTTACTTGAAACAAAGTCCAAAGGTTTCAATGCTTCTAGAATGCAGGGGGGCAGGAGGAGAAACCAGTCCTAGACTTCTTTAGGCATTGCATTAGACTGTTACTGTTATAAATGAGATTATGAGTTAAAAGTGAAACAGCCCCAATGAATACATAGAGGGTAATCATATCTGAGGACCTGAGATTCATTATGGTTATTTTACTGCTTCTCTTAGGATGGTGCCAGCTGCCATTTATAATCCTGCAAAACAGATCAACTTTCTTGTTCCCCTAAAGAGAGAGAATTCAAGCTGCCAGGCCTGATAATTCACAAGTGAAGCACATCTCTGAATTCCTGCCTGTATTAAATCTAAGGTTCTCTCTAGTCCCACAGGTTCCTGACTTAGAATACCTACAGTTTCATCCAGTTATTTAACCAGACTATCTCTCTCCATGAGGTGATATGATACAATATAGGACAATCAGATTCTCCAAAATGGAAAAAAGAAGACGGGTCATTTTTAGTATTAAAATGAAAATTTCTATGTCCTCTTATATTATTTCAAACACTGACAACTGTTCCTCTTTCCCATCTTCTTGAATCTTTATGTATAATGATGATGTTACTTATAATTATTCAAGACTACTACTGAAGGTTAGAATGAAGGCTTAGCAATTTGGGACTCATGTACTTCCTCAAATGTCCCCATGTATCTGTCTCAAATTAACACTGCTTAAAGTGGATGCTTGAAATATGTTAGGAGTCAGGTTATCCCTGCCAGTCCTAAAATTCAGGGCAAAACATACAGCTTTAGATTGGTAATAGACAATCACAACACAGCATATAGTCACTTGGTGACCAAAATAGTTTATATAAATGAATAGAAAAAATCCTAGAGTTTCTTAACATCTTTGGGAAAGAGGAAGCTAACTGTGAGATGTATATGAAATTCATTTTTCATACATGACACCAGCCTGATACGCTCAATATGAAGGTGGAATATAAAAGTCAAGGGTTGGTTTAGATTAACTGACCTTTGGCTATATTTGTTTTCCAGTGAGGCATATGACATACATTCAGGGGTCTAAAGTTCACTCCTTCAAGGTACTCCAAGTCTGCTTATCTTTTATGCACTACCTACAAAGAATGGCACTAGGTGCAGACCAAGTTGAGATTTCCTAGTAAACTATGATAGAAAAGGAGTCCTTGCCCAGAGGGAGGCTGCGTAGATTGGGGAAAACAGGATAGGGGGTGTATGTAAGTGTGAACCATAGGAAGAGAAGTGAGAGAAAAGTGGAAGAATGCTCTGGCATGCTCCAGATTGCTTTGACCACAGTAGATGCTTTGCCTGTGAAAACTCCCTCCTGTCCTCCTTCACACCAACAAAAAACATCAGCTGGTCTGCCCATCTTAGAGGAAGTCTAAAGTTGTGACAGTTTTGTTTGTGTGTGTGTGTGTGTGTGTGTGTGTGTGTGTGTGTGTGTGTGTGTGAGAGAGAGAGAGAGAGAGAGAGAGAGAGAGAAAGGAAAGGAGGGAGGGAGGGAGAATGATCCTATCATCTCTCTGGCTATTCCTCCTAATCATGTTTTTGTTGTTGTTATTGGCTCCTTTTCTCCTTCCAGCTCCTAAATACTGACAAACCCCAGGATTTGGCTTCTTCTCTCTCCATTCTCTCTCTCTCTCTCTCTCTCTCTCTCTCTCTCTCTCTCTCTCTCTCTCTCTCTCTCTCTCATCATTCTCATTCACTTTTAGTTTCAAATATCAGATGTATGTGGAAGACTTGAAAATTTGTTTCTCTAGTTTCAACCTTGCTTCTCAGTGAGAACTGTATTTTAAACCCCATACTGCAGAGTTCCATATCTGCATCTAGTTTTTCCTAAAGTACTTCAAACAGATATAGAATGAAAGCATCTTCCCTGTTCTTCTTTATAACTTACATTAGTTAATGGCGTAATCATATTTCTACACTACACTTGCTAATGACATCACCATTCTCCCAGTCATTCATGAGACAAAAAATTTTACTTTTTCATCTTTACTCCTCCCCTTCCCAAGTCATACTTCCCAACTTATGAGACTTTGACTAGTAAGTACAAACAATTGCTTGAAAAGCTTACTTCACAAGAACGTAGAGTATAAACTGGTATAATTTGAACACTCCCTCTGGAAACATCAAATCTTTTATCTGTTTTTACAGCATTATAGCTTCATTCTTTTTGGAATTTTTCCCCTCCAGGATCATAGAATCATAGAACATTAGTCTGAGAATGGACCTCTGTAGACATATCTATTGCAATATGCCTAAAAAGTAGTCATTTGGACTCTAATTGAAGACAAAGACTGGAAAACCACTACTTGTACAGATAGTCCATTCTGGATTGTTCTAATTATTAGCTATTTTCTTTTTTTATATCAAGCCTAATTTTTTTCCAGCTTCAACTTCTACCAATTAAAGAATCTACTTTTTTGGGGGTGGGGGGAGAAATATAGTTCCTCTTTCACATGGCAGACCTTTCATTACTTGAATGTGTCCTCTGAGCTTTCTCTTCAGGTAAGACATTGACATTTCATTCAGTTGATCCTCAGATGATACAGACTTAAGACCCTTCATCCTAATTGTTGTCTTCTGGACACTTGTCAGATGATATCTGTCTATCTATCTATCTATCTATCTATCTATCTATCTATCTATCTATCTACCTATCTAAAGTGAGCACAATGCTTCATATGTGGTCTTACTAGGGTCACAAATACAATCGGACTATATAACTTCCTTTCTACTAGAACAAAGCACCAAGAGAACAAATGCTTTACATATATCAGGGATCCAAACGAGAAAAAAAGAGAAGCATTGTTGGAGGAGGCAAGAAGGATAACACCACCTACTTCACAAGTTTATCTGAGACAAATACAGGAAGCCTTCAAAAGGAGATGTGTAGAACACCCAGTAGTTTGCTTCACAAATCAGGTTTCTTTTCTGTCTACTACCAATATGTAATCTTTTGGATTTCCTTATTTGTAGAGATCTCTAAATCCTATTCCTCAGACGGAAGGAAAAATTGACATTAGAATGACTTTATCAACACAGAGTCTGATTTAAAAAAAGAAAAGAAAGGAAACCAAATAGGTTGAAAAAGGGGCATATGAAATGCGTTGCTTTTATTTTTTATTTTATTTTATTTATTTATTGTTTTTATGGTTGTATTTACATGTGCAAAATAAAATGGTAAACTGTGCCCTTTAATGCAGGCTGAAAACAAATAAAACAAAACAGTTTTACCTAAAATGTGCAGTTCATTTGAGCCAGATCATTGGGATAGGGAAGTCTTGAATTGCTTAAATATCTGGAGTTTGCTCTAATTCTCTACTTTGATGACATAAAATAATGTTCATTTAAAAATGAACAATGTCTTTGTGTCATTTAATCTTAATTATTTCAACTAAATATAATCATAATCCACATATTCATAGGATTTTATAATTTTGCAAAGCATTTTCTTCTCAGTTTTCTCTTAGGTAATGTATCATAATCTTTATTTTGCAAACTATAATAATAATAGCTAACTTTTACAAGTTTTGCAAAGCACTTTACTTATGTCATTTCACTTGATTTTAATGACAATTCTACAAAGTAGGAGTTAATATTATCCCCATTTTATAGCTGAAGAAATTAAAGCTGAGAAATCACTTGCTTTGCCTAGGGTCATACAACTAACGTGTACCTTAGGCAGGATTCTGGGGATCATGGAGTTTAAATAACGTACCTCAGACAGTGACAGTTTAACTGAGACTTAACCCTAGCTCTTTCGACTCCAAGATCAGTGCCCTCTCCATTCTTATACATTGACCTCTTTGGTTCTCTGTTTTGACATCTTTAATATGAGGGTTTGAACTAGATATTTTCTTATGTCCTTTCCAAATCTAAATGCTATGAATCTTACTTGTCTCTTTAATAAAAGTTCGCATTTATGCAGTGCCAAAATTCCTTCACTTGTAGTTCCTCTTCATCTTCACACTAGTACTTAAAGTTCAAATATTACTTGCCCTCTTTGAAAGATAAGGATGCTGAGGTTGTGGGAGAAAGCATATGTACAATTCGCAAGAAAATACAGTGTTTGAAATATTCACATTTCTCCTAAACAAAACTATAATCTTGCATATAAGAAATTAATGTGAATTAAATTAATTGTCCAAAAATACAGAACTAGCAGGAGAACAAAGCTGGAAAGAAAGCTTATGTTTTCTAACTTCTCTACCCCTATACCTCTTATGTGATGAGCTAGGAAATGACCTCCTTCCTCTCTTCTATCTGATACTGTTTTCAGCCTCATACTTTCATTATTTTGGATACATTCAACTCTACAAAGCGACAGCCTCTATTCTGTTTTGTCATATTCATTAACAATCTTGATCTTTCCAAATTTACATTAGGTTATTTTGATAAATTCACTCTCAAAATTAAATTTTAGGCTAAGAATTTAAGTTGAAAAATAAAGGATTCATTTTTCAGAGGAGGGGAACAGATGGCTGAGGATGAATTCAAAGAGAAATCTACTGCTGGTTATGAAGGGAAAAGTCAGAGAACAGCAAAGGCAAAAAATGGGGTTTTTGCTTTGGTGTCTGTTTTTAAAATGAGAAATCAGGTAGAATTCACCCATCTACTACTGAGTTCCCAGCCCATGATATTTCATTTTGTTGTAATATTTTCCAGAACTAATGTTTTGTGGATTTTATTAATGCTTTTCCCTTGGGCTATTTTTTAATTCAAATCAGCATTAGGATGTACTGTGCATTTCAATTAAATCACATGAAACAAAAAAAGAAAACATTGACTTGAAGTGAAATAAAAAATAACTAATCTCAAAAGGTTTTTTTTTAAAGTATTGCTGCATATCTATATAAAGGCGACATAATATTTCATTTACACAGCACTGTGCAAACGCTTTCCTGGTTGAACACACTTCAGGATTTTGATTTAAAAAAAAGAAACATAACAAAAGGAAATTATTTTTACTAGACAAGGGTTTCCAGTTCTATTAAAAAGAAAGTCCAAAAATGACAGTTCCAGTGAATTACAAAGTTTTTAAAGTGTTTTGGGGGGGACCTGTCATTCTAGTCTTAAAAGGTTGAATTGGTAGCTAATAGATAGCTTTTGGAGAACTCAGTCATGACCTTGTGTATCTGGATGAAAATCAGCTATAAAAAGAACTAAAAATCTGTTTTTCACTTATTTTTACTTGGTTAAATGAATGTTTTCTCAGCACTGTGGCAAGCTGTTTAATATATTTTTGAATAATGTTTAACTTACTTAATAAACTCATTTATAAGCTCTTCCTGTTGTTTCCCCTCATTATTGACATTTTGAATCTCAAGATAAAATACATAAAACATATTTATGTATTTTACAGTTAGTCACTGAGCAGTGAATACTCCAACATATATTTCAAGATATATAGAATCATCTTTTGCAATTTTGGGGAATGACAAATATTTTGTCTCTAGAGCATGATGATGGACATACAGATAAGGAATAAAGGACTAAGTGCAGTCTATGCCAAGATTCTAGCTATCTTAATGAAACATTGTTATTGGTACGAATTGTCTTGGCTGAATTAGAGGCAATCATAATGTTTGGATATGCTATGTACTGTTTCTGTTCAAATGAAATGCATTTGGTAGGACTATCAAAGAAAGTACAAGGTAGGCAAAAAGCATAAGTAATCAATAAAATCACTTACTCATTAATGTAGTTACTCTGGCTACTGACTTCAATTAATGAAAACATCAGGAAGAAGAAAAAAAGCAAACAAATAAATTTGTTAAGGAACATTAAAGAAAATTTAAAAAATAGTTTTAGAGAACCACATTTGAAAATGAAATGGATAAATAGATAAGATTAGAAATAGAAAGAGAATAAGCTTTATGGAAGGGAGTAGGGAAAGAACAATGAGAATGAAAATCTTGGCTAACATAAAGATTAAATTTTACAGAACTGGAGACTATATAGTTATATTATGAAGGTGGGAAATGAGAAGAAAATGTTAATGAAGATATTTCTGGTTAAAGACTTAATGCCTACTTCTCATAAAAATGAAACCTACAATTTTCAACTATAAAATGATCTTCTGATTCAATTGACTAGTTTTTAAAGTTTTGGTCATATCCAGTTCAAAAATACTGTGTTTTTAAATTAGGTATGTATCTTATCTGCAATACCAAGGATAATTATGAGACACAAAATGCACACAATTCCAACAATGAAATCGTATAGGATATAACCAATTGAAAAATGAATTTTCTCATCCAGAAATCACATTTGCATTACAATTCCCATTTGTATTATAACTATGTTCCCCAAAGCCTTTTTTGGAAAGACACCAATCTATAGAAATGATACAACTTCTTTACAACAAACCACATAGGAAAAACTCTCTACCACATAGGTGACTCTTAGTCACATAGGAAATTTTTTAAAAATATAGACATATTTCTTGTATTTTGCATCCTTACAAATAATTAATAACATATAAGTATTTTCTATCTCCTTATAAATGTCCAAAATCAGTTAAGATACACTAGAGCTTCATCTGTTTTTAGTTATCATTTACCTACTTCTTCATGCCTTTCTTTCATAATTCATCCACAGATATAAACCTTTTAAAACCATCTACTTCCCTAAAAACCACAGAGTTGCAACATCAGGAAATTTGATGGTACCTTCTTGTCACAGTACTTTTCTGGGGAAATGAAGACTTCCCCTTCTCTTGTTTTACTGTTCACCTAGGCTTCCATACATTTCTTTGTATTGATCATATTTGCTCCCTCTCTTTCTTACTTCTTTTAGGATCATAGGATAATGGAACCAGAGTTGGAGGGAACCTTATGATTCCTTTAGGTCAGTCCTTTTATTTACAGGTAAGGAGGTTCATAGAAGTAGAATGACTTCCCCAAACACATATGGAGTTAAATGGCAGAGCTGATATTTGAACGTAAGTTGTAGGAGCATGAATTTAGAGCTATGAGGGGTCTTAAAGGTCACCAAAGCCAACCTTCTGCTTTTACTGAGGAAACAGGCTAAATAACTTGTTCAAGATCACATAGCTTATGAATGTCTGAGGCGGGATTTAAAACCATATTTGTCCCAACTACAAGTCCAGTGCTCTATCCCATACAGAGGTGTCAAAAACAGAGTCCAAAACACATCTGAGTGCAGCCTAAACTAGAATGAGATATAACTGGAAAATATGTAACAAATAAATAAAGATACAATAAAATATAGATAAAGTTGCCTTTTAAGACCGAGTTAATATGCTCCCGCAAGGATCCTTATGTGCGGTTTAGGGGCCTCATTTCTATTTACTTTTGATGATACTGTAATAAACCATGCTATCTCTTCTCTGGGTCCAAATACAGCTGTCTTTCTGTTCCACCACTGTTTACCTCACCTCAACTCACCTTCTAGCATGCTTACCTTGTGATTCACCTCTGACTAAAAGATATTTTTACTCTAAACAATGAAATGGAAATTGAGAATGCCAAAATGTTGTCCTCTCTGACATTGTGTTTTACCTTCCTGACATTTACTTCCTTTCTCCCCTTATTCCCACCTCAGCAAAGCTTCCTAGAATCTACCCTGAAGCCTTCCCTCTTTTCTTACTCCCCTATTACTGTCAAGGGAGCCACCATCCTCCTAGTCACCCAGATTTACAACATAGGTGTTATCTTCAAAATCTCACTCTCTCATCCCTGCCTCCCATATTCAGTGGTCAAGTTTTGTTGTTTCCACCTTTGTAAAATCTCTTTTATAGGTCATCTTTTCTTCTCTGATAGTGCTGCTCTGTTAGTGTAGATTCTCATCACTTCATGCCTGAACTACAGCAATAACCTTCCAATTGGTTTCCCTGCCTCAAGTCTCTTTCCCATTTCAATCCATCCTTTACTCATCTGTCAAGCCAACACAGATCAACAACTAAACACAGACTGGACCCATATTGTGACTCCTCCCATTAAATGAAAGCCATTGCACTTCTGATTACCTTCAGGACCCCGATTCAGTAACACTGGCTTTTGCATTGCTCTTTGCATAAAATACTCCATATCCAGACTCCAAGTATTTTCACTGCTTTTTTTCAGTGACTGGAATGTTCCTTTTCCTCATTACCACTGTCCTGATCTATATCTTGCCACTGCACCCAGATGGCTCTGGAAGAGAAAGTGAAGCTGGTGCCTTTGCACAGCCCTTTCTCACTTAAATGTAATTCACTTGCAAGTCATGGCATCACCTTCTTGGTGTCATGGTCCTCATAAAACATGAAGGACAAACAATACACAAGCACACTTCTAGTTTCCCTCACTTCCTTCAACTCTCAGGCAAAATCCCACTTTCTATAAGCAACCTTTTCCAGTCCTCCTTAATCTGAATGCTTTGCCTCTGAGAACAGCTACAATTTCTCCTACATATAACCTGTCTGTTGTCTCTGTCATTAGATGTGAACTCCTTTAAAGCTAAGACTTTTTTTCCCCCTTTCTTTGAAACCCCAGGGCTTAGCATGGTGACTGACACATTGCAAGTGTTTAAGAAATATTTATTTACTATTTTCTAGTCAATTGACTGGCACAGTAACGCATAATAAATAATGCTGACTAAGTGATATTGGGACAGAATGATTTCCTTTTCTATACAACTTGACTTTTCTAGTTTATAAACTAATGCAATGAAATGTCAACAGCTCTCATCTACTATAGCACTTCTGGAATTTATGTTTATCCTGTAAGCTTACTAGGTTATCATTTGGCAATAAATTTTATGATCATATATATGAGTAGATAGAAATTATTTAATAAGTAGTAACACAATAAACTCGATGATCTAACATGCTTCATGACAAGTTGTATTTATTTGTTATCGAATAACCTAGTAACTCTTCCATTTTTTTCTAGAACTATAATAAAATGAAAAAAATACTTTATCATTTTCCTAGCAGACCCAAGGTATTGAAATATTAAACAGGCCAAGTACAACCTCATGTTCCAGGGAAACACCAAGATAGATAGATATAGATAGATAGATAGATAGATAGATAGATAGATAGATAGATAGATAGATAGAGATAGATAGATAGATAGATAGATATAGATATATAGATATATATAAGTTCAGTCATTTTTCAGTCATATCTGACTCTTCATTACCCTATTTGGGGCTTTCTTGGCAAAGACACTTGGCAGATCACTGGAGATGTTTGTCACTTCCTTTTCCAGCTCATTTCACAGATAATGAAATTGAGGCAAGCAGGGTTAAGTGACTTACCTAAGGTCACATACCTAGAAAGTATCTGAGGCCAGATTTGAACTCAGGAAGACAAACCTTCCCATCTCCAGGCTGAGTACTCTATCTACTGTATCACCTAGATGCCCTATATGTAGGTATAAAAGATTTATTATATTTTCAAAATAATTAAAAATAATCCCTTTATTTTCTATCCTTTATGCCCTAAAAAACTTGTAGAAACATTATTATTTGCCATGGTACCTTTAGTAAAGAGAATACCTTAAGGTATAAGATTTAGAATGCTTCAAAATACAAAATTCTAAGCACAGAAGTAATGCTAAGATAATAATCCCTTCTGATAGTTCAGCATGGACCTACAAGAACATATGTGTTAAAGAAGAAAAGTTAGAAGAAATTGAATCAAAGAGTGATCTTTAGGAAGCCAAAAGAAATTGCTTACTTATTTAATGTTGTGGATGTTTCTCAGAAATACCACAGTGTAGTGATGTCAGATTCAAATAGAAATGAGACCCATTAAGTAATGCATAAGGATGCCTGCAAGCCATATATTGACAAGGAAAGCCACAAATGTTTAGGTATTCCTTTTTTATTAATAAAGCAATATATTAAAATAAGATAAAAAAGCGTTTTAATCTGGTTCAGACAGTACTTAGGAAGCATGTTGCCTCAGGGCTGTAGGTCTGACATGTAGTAGTGTGTACTTTCATTCATTAATTTACTAATTCATTTATTCATCCACTCATCTGATGAAAATTTCCTAGGTCTCTGTTTTGCTCAGAAATAAACCAAAATTACCTTTTGGGGTTAGTGTAGCAGAGACCATAGGCACAAAGAGAAAGGGAAGTCATAAATCAGAGAGAGATTCTCTTGGCAGGTTGTAGTTGGAGGAAAAAAACCCAAAACCTTTGAGAATTGTAAATATTTTCTTATTTTTGCATTCTTGTAGTAAAGGACTTACATGTAATTTATCAAACTTGCCCCTGAGATATGTCCATGTGAAGTGCTGTTTACAAATTGATAGGGGATTATTCACAGAGCTTGGTGTTTACTTATCCTTCATTCTCAAAAAGAACCAGTGGCATCACAGGGGTGATATTTTGACTTGCATGTGAATTGAATCTGGAATTCAGACCATTTGACTAATACTTCAGTGTGTTCCTACTATACCAGGTTTTTAGCTATTGCAAATTTGAAAAAATAATAAAACAAAACATTCAAGCTTGTTATATTTCCATCTATTGTATACTGGAAGAGTAAAGTACCTAGAATAATATCTTATACGTAGTAGATGTATTAATATGTATTCCTGGAATTGAATTAAGTTAATGAGAGAATAAATGTGGATGTATTACTATGACTCACATATTTTGTGAATTCAGAACTCATTATTACTCATATTATATTCATTATGATAATGAGTCTTTGGACCAAATAAATTATGCTATAACATCATTCTTAGAAAAGAAGGTAGCAAAATCTATCAGGTAACCTAGACATAATCTTTGACTTACTACATATTTAGATAAAATTTAATGTGTACCCTACACTGTAGAAGGGTAAGTGGAACAGATAGAAGATAGTATGGGTAGGATTTCCATGATCTGATACACTAAATGAAAGCAGAATCTCTCAAGAAAGAAAATCTAGCAAAAAGAAATAGTCTTAATTAATACTGATGAGAATAAGGGAGGAATAATATCTTTCTCCCAAGAGACCAATATGGTTGCACAAGGAAGGTCACTGATTAAAGTTTAATTTTAAATTGACTCATATAAGATGCAAACAAGGACAGATCACAGAAAAATGTAAACTCTGGCCACAGTCCTATAAAGATTATATTAGAAAGGTGTCAACGTTATATAAACTTTGAATTTGAAATGGATGCTAAACAACATGTAAAGGATCTTTTTTGTAAATTATATACTATGGACAAGAGAAAGATCAGGTAAAAGATGAGACACCTTTAGGGCATAGGAATATAGCCAAAGACAATGAAGAGAAAACAGAACTGTTCATACATTTTATTTTCTTTATCAATGAGGGTAATTTTCAAGATGGAAAGGACAGAATAGAAATGGTTAAGGCAAATTGAAATCCAAGATATACAATAATATAATAAGTACAAAACTGGCAGTTGTCAATGAGTTCAAGTTATATGAACTAGGAGAAATTGTATGCCAAGGTGCTAAAAAATCCTGCCAATGTGATTTCTGAACTTCAATCAACAATACTGAGGTGAGTGAGACAGTTGTATCAGGGCTGAAAATGAGGAGGATCTTCTACGAATTCAAAAAGTAATAGTCCTCTGAGTGTGACATCAATTGTTAAATATTCTAGAAGAGATTGTTAAAGGAATTTTTTAGTGCTTACAAAGGGAAGGAATAATTACCAAAATAATCACCAAAAGCCAGCATGGGTTCTTTAAGTTATTTATGGTAAACCAGCCTCACTTACACCCTTGAGAAGGTAAATAAAATAGCCCAAGATGGCAACTTAGTGAAGAGAAAGCCAGCCTCACTCTCAATACCCAAAGGTAACTCTCTAATACTGTAAGTTGAAAAAGAGCCATTGCTCTTCGTTGGCAAAGGAAATTTGACCAAAGGGAGTTCCTACGCTGATCAAATCACGGATCCAGAAATAAGTTGCAAGTTAGCACATTAAGGGAATTCCATAAATATAACATACTATGGACTCAGAAATTATTTTATACATCTAAAAGTACTATATAAATGTTGACTATTATATTTATGTAACCTTGAAAAATAATGAACTCTCTCTCTTTGCCTCTGGTTATTTAAGGTCTTTTTTTTATCATCACTGAATTGAATGAAGACATTTATAGAATTGGCAAATAAAAAAAGAGAATAGGATGGTGCTAAGAAGCACATAATTCTACAAAGTATTCTATTATGAATTTGTGACTCAACACATGATCATAAGAGAAGAATAATTTTTGTAGGAACTTTGAATACGGTCCTAGCAACAGATTGTGTCTGCTGTCTCAGCATCATCCTAGGCACATATGAAGATAATGCCCTGAAGGCTGGCAACCAAGTAACCAGCAATTTTGACCACAGCAACCCATGAAATCGATAAAAATCATAAAAAAGGTTCTCAATTCTCTGGGACCCCTTTCTGATTCTCAATAGCATTAGAGAAGTGTTAGAAAAGAGGGAAAAAAGAGTGGTAAGAATAATAGTTTTCTTTAATCTCATATACAAACATATAGAAAATATGAAAATAAATGTGTGAGTTATCTGTGTCCAATGACCAACTAGCTGGTAGAATACTGGAATATTTGAAAATGCTAGAAAAATATCTTCCTTATGTATGTGTCATCATAGTAGATGCATGATTAAATTGGCCTAGAATTGCATAGTAAATTTTTGGTGAAATTTTTAGTTAGAGAACATTTGGAAAACTAAACTGTGTTGTCAAATGATCCCAAAGTACTTGCTAACCAAAAAGCCCATCTCTAACATTAGTATTCTTCCAGTGACTTTATTTAACTATGAATCATAGAACATTATTACCTTTGAAGAATAAAAATTGTAAGTAAACCAGAGAGAATAGGAAAAAAATATAGTGGGCATAACTAGGCTGCATTATTACCAAAGATAATTTACATGTAACAACCAGCATAAATGGCACTATTGAGGATACGTGTGATTGGAAAAAGAAATTGACCAGAGAGAAAGAATGAAAGAAAACATGGACAACCCAAATGATACATTGTTACATCCAAAAAAGTAAAAGAAAGGGGAGTCTATGCATTGAGCTTGGGGGTTCCTTCCTCCAATAATCATCTATATATGGGTTTTATATAAAGATTCAGTCAAGAATCACACATTAAAAGGCATTAAAATGTTGCTCTATGGACCATATTGGAAGGTAAGACCATACCAGTGGAATTATGGGTTCATCAAAGCATCTAATAATCTCCCCTTATTTAATTGCCTTTCTTTCCTTTCTATGAAACAGCATTGCCATTGATTATTTTTAGGTCACAAGATGCGTAAATAACCTTAGGACTTTGATATTTTTTTTTTACAGTCTTTGAAGATTTGTCTGTTTGAGTATCTATACTACCATTTTGAGTGACCCTCTATTATCTTCATTGGACCCAACTAATAATCGTTCTTTTAATGTTATTCATGTAAAATTAGATTTCTACAGTATTTCAGGAATTCAGGAAAATGGGGGAGAAGAAAGGTTAAATATGTACCTTCCCCCATGATATGCTTTTTATTATTCAAAAATTATAAGGTACATGAAGCATGTTTGTGTTAGATTTATTAATCTCTGGGAATATTTAGCTGTAATCATTAGTCATTAGCCAGTAGGTAGTTAGTATAACCTATCAAGAGAGACCTAAGCTACGTGCTTATAATGCAACAGTAACTGAACATTGTACTCCTCAAGAGCAAACATCCGCTGTGCTTCTCGGCTTCAGATTCTGTAGACAATTAGGAAAACCTTAGAATGTAAAAGCAGTAAATTGCGTCTGGGTACTCAGTCTCAGAATCAGTGATGAGGTCCTTAGCATCACACACCACTTGCATGTTAATGGAATGTCAGTCTTGGAGATCTCTTTGTGCACGCAGCCTTATTCACTGGAGAATCTTGGTAGGATGTGTGCTATTCAACCCAGACTAATTAATTATAAGAATCAAAAACATCATAAAATCTGACATTGCTTTTACACTCTTTTGGAAGCCAGTGGGCTGGCTAATTTTCTGGAATACAAAATCTAAACATAATATTTGTAAACAGAAGTGGAAAGCCGCTGGCATCCCCATTAGGAGATGGTGCTAGAATTGTATTACTAGAATCCCAAGATAGTTATAATGCATTTTAGTTGAATACCTAAAAGCAAATAACTAAATAACTTTGCAGTCTAAATCAATATTAGGATCACGGAAAAGAGATCATACAATTTATTTTAATTAAAATTGTAGGAAAAATCCCATATACAATACTTTCTTCCCATGAACTCCCTTTGTCCCACTGGACCATTTCTGAAAACATCCAAACTTGGGCCACTAGATGTTTGTAGTGGCAGGAGCAAGGAAAGGGAAGTGAGGGGATGGGAACCAAACAGTTTTTAAAAGGTCCCTGATATACCCTGCCCCCCACAGTATCTGCCATACCTACACCTTACTTTTCTAGCAATCTTGTCTTTCTTTCCCTATTAAATCTTGTTATTTAATTCCTTCTTGATTGCTTCTCCCAAGATTTTGATCACTTTTTTATTCTTTGCCCCTATAGCACTTAGGTACAGACTAAAGTCTACACAAAAATATATTTCTTTGTGAGAATATTTTAAATGCATTTTCACATGTGCTTGCAGCATTCTGTACAGAGTTGTGCACACAGTGGGCACTCGATACATATTATTAAATTCCTAACTCTTCACATTCCCTACAGTTACTGTTCCTTAGAGTACTGTGAATCTGGAATAGAACAGAGACCTGAAGGCATGGTCTATGAGTCCACCATGAGGAAGCTAGGGAGGCATGCAAATTGCCACTTACTGTGGCTTCTATCTCTCTAATTACTCATGATGTTCTACACACATACAAAAAAATTTCATATCAAGATTTTTCAAACTTGTATCTAAAGTTTAAATAGCATACCATCTATAGCCAAGTTTAAAAAGAGTATTATGTTAGATCCCATTTGGAAAGTTTGGGTCCTCTGGCAAAATTTTATTCTTTCTTATTTCACCATATGGATTCTCAGTTTATCTCTAGTTTTCATATTTTCTCTCTCTCTTCATACACAATGAAAAATAAATTTATAGGAATAATTGATCTTTTTTAAAAATACAATTTCAATTAAAGCCCTTCATTTACCTATGAAGAAGCAACCATGAAGTCTTGGATAGAGGACAGGTTTTAGAGACAAGAAAATATAGCTTCAAGTCCCATTTCTGGCACATGTTAACTGTGTGACTCAAACTCTCAGTGCTCCTAAAGACATTAAATTGTAGAAAAAGTGATGATCTACATCAGCAGAGGGGAGTTTCTTAACTGTACTTGTCTATACCAAAGAAATCACAAGTCTAGCCCAATGACTTCTGGAGGGATAGAGACTATAGATGCACAATGACAGACATATGTTACATAATATATAATATACTTATATGTATATATAACATATGCATTCATATATATTTATATCTATGAAGATATACAGATAGGTAAATAGATAGATAGATAGATAGATAGAACAATTACATCTAGAGTAAAGCTGCAGATATTCTAGTTTTAACATATTGGTCTTATGTATAGGAGACACCTGCTCAATTTCCTTCCTTCCAACATTTACAATTAAAATCCATATTCCCTTGTCCAGCAATGATTTTCTTTCTTTTTTTGCATGGAAGAGTGTCCAAGAACATACAAAGATAGGAGTGAGGAATGCAAGTGATCACTAGTTGCTTAATATATAATATGACTGCCTGCAGTTTACAACATAGCAAACTGCCTTGTGGGTGAAGACACAGGTGCCAATCTGACCTAGTCAAGAATGCTCTCTAGGGCAGCATATATACTGAACTAGGCAGAGATTACCAGAAGGACCTTGGTTCATATTTTTCTCCTTTAGATATTTTCCCCATTGAAAGTTGGCTTAGATAAATAAACCTATTTTAGAATATGTATTTTCTAAAAAGGAGAATTAGAAATCATTCCAACGGGATTAACACTCAGCTGATGAAACACTGGCAGAGTAAAGTATACTACATTATGGTAGTATAATGAATAGACCACTGGCTCTGAAGTCAGAGGACTCAAATCTCAGGGCTGGAATTGACTCCTTGTGGGATCTTAGGCAAATCACTTTCCTTCTTTAGATTTCAGCTTCTTCCTATGAAAAATGAGAAGTTTGGATATGATGACGACCAAGGTACCTTTAACTCTTATCAAATGATTGATATCTGTTTTCTCTATCACTTCCTGTCTCGAGACAGTCAGCTAGCATTTACTTAGCATTTATAATGTACTGAGCACTGTTGTAAGCACTAAGGATACGGGGGAGGGGTGTGGGGGGTGGAGAGGGGAGGGGTGGAGAAAACCCAAAGCAAAGAGCCCCTGATTTCAACTGTGTTTCTCTGTTTAAATGATTTTCCTATAACACAGGGCTGATCATAACAATATCCATACTAAATAAACACTTGCTATTATGTCCTCTTGATTAAAAAAAAATCCTTCATTCAGCATTTAAAGTCATTTATAGCCAATTCCTCCTTCTTTCACTCTTCTTAATCATCAACCCACACTTCTCTCTGAAATCCAGACACTGGTAACCTTGCTGTTCCGAAAGACACTCTAGATACTAACGTGAGACATTTTCATTGGCTGTTCCCCATGTCTAAAATGCTCTCCCTCCTGGTTTCTTCTCACATTCTACAGGAAGCCTTCCTTGGTCCACCTGATTCTAGTGCCTTCTCTTTGTTGTTTATTTCTAATGTATCTTATACATAGCTTGTTTTTATATAGTTGCTTGCACGTTATCTCCGTCATTAGAATGTGAGCTGAGACTGGTTGCTATGTAATATTAAAGAAAGCAAAAAAAAAAAGGTTATCAATAACTAAAAGAATCGCAGAAGGTTTCTTGGAACAAACGGTATTTTGTTTAAAGAGAAAAATCACTTTTGGGTATGCCAAAGGGGTAGCTGGACTTTTAGTCAGGAGAAATGTAGATTGGAATCCTGTTTATAAGGTCTAGAAATTATTTGACCTTAGGTAAATCATTTCAGGTCTTATCTTGAGCTTTGGTTTCCTCATCCACAAAATGGGGCTTATCATAAATTTGTCCCTATAGAGCTGCTGCAAGGATAAATTGAGAAAACCTAAAGCATTTTGCAAAACTTAAACACATTAAAAATACCAATTACTCTTCTTTGAAGACCTGGTAAGGCATCCACATAGAGATGTTCTCTAGGTCATTGGAAATGTGGGTATGGAGCTCAGAACAAGGCCAGGACTTGTATATGCATGTATGTGTGTACACTGCATACATATTTGCATACATACTCATATGCATGTGTTAGATTTTAGTACTTCACATAGAAGTATTTTTTATTTCATTAAATATTCACCAATGCCATGTAAAAGAATTTTTAACAATCATTCTTTTTTTAAATTTTGAGTTCTAAGTTCTCTCCTTTCCTCGTCCTCTTTCCTTGAGAAAGCAAACACTTTGATTTTGATTATACATGTGAGGTCATGCGAAACATATTTCCATATTCATCATGTTGCAAAAGAAAATACATACAAAATTAAATAATAAAGATTTTCTTAAAGTATGCTTTAATACATAGAGGTGAATCCGGGGGAGAGAATGAAATTTACAAAAGAGCATAAAGCAAAGGGAAAACAAGTGACTATGAGGAGAGAAAATTACCTTAAGAGTTCTAGAAATCTACAAAGTTGGGAATGAGAGTTTTGATTTTTCAGAATACTCTTCAATGAGGAGAGAGAAACTTTCCATCAGGAAATACAGTAGAGCTGGAGACTTAGAATTTCAGAGTTGGGAATTTGAGCCAATGATACAGATTTATCTCTTAGGTTTCCCAGCTCTGATAGTGCAGAATGAAGAAAGAAGGTTAATATTATAAAATCTATTTGTTTTGACTGTTGTAGCTCCAAATATATCAGACTCACTCAATTAAGATACAAACAGGCAGCATGTCTTATGGCAGACAAAGTAATGGATATTTTAAAATGCCAAATAACAAGGCACATAAAAGGGCAGGGCGTATCAAATAATTAATTCTCAGAATATAGCCAAATATTTTCAGCTAGAATTTGATTTTGGCAGCTTGCTGCTATTCTGGTGTTTGGATCCGGACTTGCACTTACCATCTTTCCAATTAGCTTTCTGAGTGAATTGAATGACAGTTTAGTGAAATCCAAGTTTCTCAAAAACGTATGTAGGTGAATGGACAAAGGGAAGAAGTATAAAAAATAGTTTATGGGGGCATGATGCCAAAACAACCAATTTATTAAAAGACAAGTCAGTTTAATGATAGAGCACATCTTTCCAATTAGCTTTCTGAGTGAATTGAGTGACAGTTTAGTGAAAAGATTGAATCAGTAACCTCAAATGTGGCCTCTATAATTCTTTCTCTAGATCTAGATTCATATTGCTGATTTTAATTTATTTTCATTTTTTAATAAAACAGCAAAAGTAATTAAAAACAAGGTTTAACAGCATGGGCTAATGTGAGATTAAGGAAAACAGCACATCAGCTAGTCTTAAGAGGGGCTGAAAACTAGGAGAGTTAAGGAAGAAAAAAAACAGCCTGTTTCTGGAACAAGCATAGTTCATTCTTGGAGGTTTGACTTTTCTTTTTTTCCCATTTGACTAAATAGAAACCATCACTGTATGTATGATAAGCTGATAGAACTAGATGCCCAAGAACAGATTCCTCTAACATTTGCATCACGAGATTTAACACCCTGTCATGTACCTCCTCATGGAACTGGGGAAATATGCACCAACACAGTGCATTTGCCAGATTCACATATTTTTTAAATGTTTGCTTGAAGAAGTTTGCTTGTTGAGCCATTAGTGTCAGCTGATTACACCCCTGTTGCTACTGCTGTCAGTAGATTTCCTTGAAAATAAGATGCTTTGATTCAGTATGTGGGACTAAAATTGTACAAATAAGTAGTAAAAACCACTCATTCCTTTGTATTTTAAATAGGTAGGTACATTGATATAATACAAATACTGTTAGCTTTCTACAGATATTGAAATACAGCATAGACTCACGCTGTATTTTTATCATCCTCCCAATTTGGGCATTATACCTGCTCTCAAGTGTTCTGCCTATTTCTTTAATTACTTACTTCAGTGTTGAGGATGGTACTCAACAGTAGTTCATTGCATCAAAGAAATCATAAGACTCAGCCCTCATGATTATCTTTATTCTTTAGAATAATTCCAAATTACTATCAAGAATGGTTGGACCAACTTAAAGCTCCATTAAAGTATTTAAGTATATTTGCCATTCTCTAGTTCCTCCAACATGGACTACTTTTAATTTTCTTCACCTTTGCTAGATTTTGGGGTGTGAGGAAAATCTTTAGAGACATTTTGCTTTGCATTTATCTTGTCTACAATTTGGAGCAATCTTTCATATCTTTAACAATTTGTAAATTTTATTTTGAAAAGCTTTTGTTTATATATTTTAATGATGTTGATTTGGGACCAATTATTGGTCTTATTTATTCATATTAAGTCCTCATATACCTTAGATATTAAAACCTTGTCAGATATAATTAATATTGTAATTCCCTTTTTGATTATTTACCTTTTATCTTAATTTAATTGATTCTACATAACAAAAATGTTTTTAATTTTGTATAAATATCTTTTTGTATTATTTGAATGGGGATTCTTAGTATTTATATTCTACCCAAATGACATTTTTCTTGGTTGTCACTTTATTTGACTAGCACTTTAAAGGATCCCCCTTGGCAGGTTGATCATCAAAATACTAAATCTATAAATGAATTTCTGTAGTATAATAATTCTTATTATATTTTATGGCCCACCCGTGAATAATGAATTTCCCTCCAAGGAAGGAAAGAATATTAAGAATTATTCCTTAGAGACTAAGAATAAGAAAAAAAATATTAAGAAACCCAGAAAGATCCTGGTACTCGTTGAAATCTCTGCCATGTGGACTCACAAGACATACAGATCCCCTTTGGATTTGAACTTCCTCATCTTAGAAGAACTAGTTGATCTCTACAGTTCCTTCCAAGTCTTAAATTCTGAATCTAAGTCTGTATTCAAAGACAATAAACCTGTCTCTCATTATACTCTCTAGAGTTTTAATCAACGTAAATGAATCAAGTGATTAATTTCATTTTTTAAAATTTCTACAATATCATTTTGATTTATTCTTTTTTTTAATTTCTTGATTCCTTCTGTAGCTATAGTCAGAAGGTAACAACTGGTTTTGCTACATTTTTTGCCTTAAGTTTGGTCATTTTTAATCCAATAATCCAATAGTTCACACATATATCAAATATAGTTCACACATTTTTCTAGACAAGAGTTATTTAAATTTAATGGCATTGAATTAATTTCTTACATCTTTTTAATATACTCTTTAGGTTCACTTAGACCTAGGGAATCATTAACCTGGGGTCTATTTGCAGATAACTACATTTGAATTTAATCAGTTTCTTTTGTAATCCTATCAATTTTATCTCATGCATTTAAACTTCTGAGAAGGGATCCCTATATATGCTTCACCAGATGGCCCAAAAGGTCCATAATACACACAGAAAGATTGAGAAGTTTTGACTTGACAGACTATCACAGGAGTTGAGTTGAGGTGATGATTTTCACCATATATGTTATACGTTGAGTACAATGTGAAAATCTCTCCTACACACAGACCTACACACTGCCTATATAAAAAAGCCTCTCCCGACCACTTCCCAAAGGTTGAATTAAATCAAAAGTTTAATTTACCCAAACAAACACAAACACTTAGCAATAACAAAATGAAAAGAATGCACAAGGAGAAGCAAGCAGTGGTTGAAATCAGTAAGGATGCTGAATTCAATTTGTCTCTTCATTTTATCTCCTTAGCCTTCAAATATAATGTACATAGGGAAAGTTTTACCATAGTTTAATTAAAAGGTAAACCAGAATATTTACAATATAGTGTAAAATTAAAGCCATTACTTAATTGTAAATAGAAATTTAAACGTTATGAGTGAGGAACACAGTTGCCCAAATGTCTAACTCCGTGGGCACTTGGGATCATACCTCAGGCAAAATAACTTGCCTGCTGATACTGACCTCAATGAATAATCAGAAACATATGGTGATATAACAACCACTAAGTGGATAGTTGGACTAATTTCATCCAGGTTTTCCTCAATAAAAATGTTGCTTATTGAGCACTACAGAAAATCTCCAGTGGCAATATATACAAGGATATGCTTACAAAACCTGCAGCTATCACATATCAGATAAATTCTGTGAAAAATCTTTTCCAAACACAAAACCAAAAACACGTTAAAAAGTGGCAGAAAGTCAAAAGCATTACCTAACAATTCTGCATCTCTCAGTGAAATTGATGGACTCAGTATGGTAATAATCTTCATACGGAAGATTTGGTAACAGAATCAGAATAAAAAAATATTGAAACATCTGTTGACAATACTACAGTTGTATTCCTTATCCTGGGAGCTGGTTTACAAGAAATATTTATTAAATTGAATATCCAGGTTAGAGGTCTCAGTATAAGTGCTTGAAATCAGGTAAAATTCATTTGGATTTAACTCTGAAATTATACTACATTAATCACTGAATTAACTACTGCCAATATTTCCAGCTCAGAATTTGATGGGAGCATAAAATACATTTGAGTACAAACCTGTCATGTTTTATATATTCGTTATATGTGCTCTCCTTATATGAAATTACTAGTAGAACACATCTGCCCTTCTAATAACAAATATAGTCCTTTGATGACAACAGCTTTTACAAACACTGTAGGAATCAATGTCTAACCATATTTGTGCTAGGAATGGCATGCCAGATGGGCAAAATCTTCTTTTCTGTGGGCTCTCTTGGCTACTGATAAACAAAAATAAACAACATAGGTAAACAACAGCCCTCAACTACTATTTATGTTACCATTACGAATTGTGTGTGTGTTTGTATTGAGAGACAGACAAAGAGACAGTGACGCAGAGGGAGACAGAGAAAGATGGACAGAGAGACATGGAAGTGAGGAGAGAAGGATGAAGGAGTTATTGGAGTGGAAAGATAAAATAAAATATATAACGCAAAACTCAGTTTTTGGTGAAATTTTTCAGGTGGTATGGCCCTTCTTATGATCAAAATTGTGCCTTTGACCATTTTATGAGGGCAAATTTGCCTAATTTTAGGTAATATATAGAGAAATTAGATCAACAGTGTGAGGTGAAATTGTAATCAGTGTGTTTTCAATATTGTGATGGGCTACCATTCAAGTTTCTAGTCTTTATCTTGACTCTGCTGTTAATTATCTTAAGAACTTCCTGAAAGTTATTTCCAATGTCAATAACTTAATTTGTCTAAAGTCAAATTCCTAGGTGTTTCTTTACTATTTGCATGATTTTCCTTTTTCCTTTAATCATTTTGATGGTTTATTCCCACGTACTTTTGTATCTGAGTATAAAAAGAAAATAACTTTATAAATTTACACCCCCAATGAAGAAATACATAAGTGGTATTACAATAGTATGTCATTATCTAAAACCAAATATTTATGTAAAAATCTTCTTCCTTTTACAAAAGACCATGACTAAAATGCCAGGACAACAATAGCATTGATCCCTCAATATTTTTAGACCTTTAGTCTGAAAACATCAAGTTGGTCACAGATTGGTTTTGTAATGACAATATAATTGAAAGTAACTTTATGTTATTTGAAAGATAAACTGGATCCTCTAAAAGGGTAGATGTACAGAATTTTTTTAAAATGTGAAAATCAAACAAAAGCCAGGCACTACAAAAAAAAATTTGAAGGTCAAATCATTTTGTTGAAATAATATTTGTGGTATGTTAGTCTCAAAGTTAAAAACGTTCATCTTTCCTTAATGTCAACTAACAATAAATGACAAAAGTAGAAAGTGACATGTTCTATCATTCAGATGGTATTAGTTAATTTTGTTAAATGTTTTCAGGAAATGAACTTTGCAATGTCATTTATCTGGATTTTTATTGGAAAGCAACTGCTATGTCATAGCAAAATACTTTTGTCATTTTTCAGTTGTTTCAGTTGTAATCCCTTTTAGGATTTTCTTAGTAAAGATACTGTAGTGATTTGTCATTTCCTGCTCCAGATCATTTACAGATAAGAAAACTGAGGCAAACAGGGTTAAGTGATTTGCCTAGTGTCACATAGGTAGTGTCTGAGGCTGCATTAGAAGTCAGGTCATCTGGATTCCAGAACCAACACTCTGTCCACTGCATCACCTACCTGCCCCTAAACAAAATATATGTATATTTTAAAAGTGAGGTGATAATTGTTCATATTCATCACAGTTTGTAAGGGCATGGATTATTGGGGTCTGTTTCATTGGAGAGAGTACCTGCATTGGTGATATGGGATTCACCAACATTTTTAAATACTGATGCCTGCTAGATATTTCACCAGTAGAATATATAGAATAAAAAAAGTTACTTATTAAATGATATAATATTGAAGAAGGATTCATCAAAATAACAAATATTATTATGAATGGAATTTTGAAGGTATTTTAATCATGATCTTGTAGAAAAAGGAAGAAATTTAGAGAATAATTTACTTCCTTCTTCCTTAGCCAGTTAATTTGGCAGATGAGGACTGGAACACTCAATAAGAGGGAAGGAAAGGCACATAAAGACAGGATGACTTTTATCACCATCAGCAACATTTACTAAGCAAATGCACTGTGTATGTCACTGTACAAGGTACTAGGCATACAATAAGATATGGACATATTATGAGTTTACAATAAATAACCAGAGCCTAATATGACTTGTCTGTCTTATCACTCAACAGCAGATCCTAAGATGATGGATGATAGACCAAGTTGATTGGAACAAGACTTTGTCCTCTTGAACTCTGTAAATCCAAGATACTCTCTCCAACTTATTTGATCTTAGTCTGCATGGGAATGGCTGAGGAGGAGAAAGTGAGGCTGGTGACTTCCACAATCCCCCTCACTCAAAACAAAGTCAAGTGCAAATCATGTCATCATTTCTCTGATGGCGTGGTCTTTTTTTAAACATGAAGAACAAGCACAGACTGTGAGTAGACCCAGCTGTCTGAGTGGGGACCCAGCTAGCTGGGTAACCCAGCTCTTCCTCCTCTTCCTTCTGTCTCCCTCTCCCCTTCCTTTGGGGCTTTGGGGTTTACTGGCTAGATGTCCTTCCTTCCTTCCTTCCTTCCTTCCTTCCTTCCTTCCTTCCTTCCTTCCTTCCTTCCTTCCTTCCTTCCTTCCTTCCTTTTTTCCTTCTCATTTTCAAAACCTTAAACCCAGTGCACTCTGAAGCCCATAAGCTGGACAAAAATAGCTCCATTTAATGGCTGGCATAGAGGGATTATCACTAGTAACAGTTGTTGATTTAGTTCGTTTTTCTTTTGTTCATTAAAAGACCCATTCCCTGACTACTTCTTAAAGAGACTTATTCACTCAATGGATGTTACCTCCCTCGAAGTGAATATCAGAAAAGGTTAGCCTAAAAAGGTCAAGGTCTCCCACTGCATCCTGGGCCATCTCCAGTCATCTTGATGAATATCTGGTCCCTGGACCCAGATGGCTCAGGAGTAGAAAGTGAGGTTGGTGACCTTGCACAGCCCTCCCTTATTTAAAACAAAGTCAAGTGCAAGTCATGTCACCATTTCTCTGATGTCATGGTTTTCTTTGAAAATGAAGGACTAACACAGACAGACAGGCACAGGGATTTTATCAAGTATCACAAATGCCTTTATTTCAGGCCCTGTCTCTTCATATGTAACCTTCACCTCTTCTTATTTGTCTCTCATTCTAATTTTTTTGGATTCCATAATGAGCTCCACCTATCTAATGACTTTAAACATTATTTTTTTTATTATGGTGTCATCTGTAGCTATTTCATGATAATAACGAGAAAGAGCATCCTCCATGTATGCTTTTGCAGACTTTTTCACATTATTCTTCCTCATGCACTGTATGTTCCAGCCAAATTGGCCTACTTGCTGTGCCTTGAACTTGGTATTTCAATAGCCACTGCTGTGCCTTGGTACAAGCTGTTCTCTACATCTACAATTCCTTCCTTCCTTGGCCTCTTAAATCTATCTTCCTTTAATGCTTAACTCAGGTGCTATTTCCCACAGGAAGCCATTATTAATCTCTCTAATTGTTAGTGCCCTCACTATCAAATTTTATATTTACCTATCTGTATAATTGATCTATTTTCCCAATAGAATGTAAGAAAACCCAAACAAGACAAAACAGAAAAATGATCTTTTATTATGTCTTTCTAACCTCAGGTTCTGCACTGTTTTTAACATAATACATCCTTAATGAATTAATGTGGACTTGGTTTGAATTGTTATGGTCTAGCATCATGATGAATGTTTCTATTGTCCTCATCTTTACCTTCTTTAGGTCTTTTGGAACATTTTGATTTGTTTTATAATGATCATGGAATTTTCACTGTGATGCTAATATAACTGTAGCAGAGTAAATAAAATGATATACTTAAGAATCAGGAACATCTGACTTCAATTCCTGCCTCCAACAATTACTAATTACATGGCCCCAAACAAGTCATTTACCTTCTCTGGGACTCAGTTTCCTCATTTGTAAAATAAGGTGTTTATACTTCATGTACTCCAAGGTTCCTTCTAGCTCTCAATAGGTGATTATGTGATCATATCAATGAGGTCCAATATAGACTGATATAAGTGTTAACCATTGATTTCATCCCAAATCCTCCTAAAGGTGTTCCATTACACAAAATTACATACTATCATTTATTATTATAAATAATCAACAATTTATCAAGGTTTTTAATAGAAGTGGAAGGGTTTATGATTCAGGAATATATCAGTGCTGTCAGAAATTACAGACGGGTGATTTTAAAGATGAATGGATTTGTTAAGCAATAAAGATTAAGTAACAAAATGGTATTAACTGTATGATACACTTCCAGTTGCAAAAAATTAGCACCTACTAAAAATCTACCATGACATGATTGCTGACATCAATAACTAATTGGCATTTTTTTTCCAAAAACAACAAATGACAAATCATTCTACTTCAATGACAGAATTCATAATATACTTGAGGACTCAATGAATACACTCTGCTGGAGCTCAGCTATTATCAGAGTCAGAATATACCTATATGAACACATTATTATTTCCCTCAATAGAATATAAGCTCCTTAATGTAAGAGACTGTTTCCTTTGAACCATCTATGCTTACTACAGTGCCTAACACGTATCAGAAACTTTTAAAGTACATCTTAATTGACTGATTAGTTGACACGGACAGACCTGTTGCCCACAACTGCCTGAATATAACATTGATTCATGAATGATTTTAAAAGAAATACCAAATACTCTTCTAGCTTCATGAAACAAAATAATTTCAAGAAATATTTAGTAAAAAAAATCAAAATAGTTGAACCTTTTCATCCTATTTGCTTCTGAAATGATACTTAAGATCCTTATGAGCCTACAGAAAATCAACTTAAATTACACTACTTGTATTCAAATAATAAAAAGTGGTTATTTTATCCAACCTATAATAAATACACTGAGAAATACTCAATACAAAAGAGTAATAACAGTAGAGCAACTTGTCTCAGGACCATTCTGAATTTCATAAATTTTTGTTATTATTATTATTAGCTTCTTGTGAACTATCTTGGATCTTCTATGATAAAAAGAATAACACGTATTGTTTCTTTGTTCAAGTTGAACACTAACTGTGTATTATTTACTAGAGAAGGAATAATAAAGCTGTTCCTGGGGCCATGAATACTGATATAGGTTTCACATATCTCATGGGTATTCAATAAGCATTGATGCTTGAATTTGTGTCTAAATGAAACTAAAACATTCTGTCAATTCAGGAGAAGGATAATCATACTAAAATTTACGGTATCAGCATCATAGAGAATAGCCAGTTGATTGTATTTGTCACTTTTCAACCATTTGCCTTGGCTTTATCCAGATGTCAACTTTCAAGCAGGTATTGTTTAAATCATGTAGCAGTCCATTTTCATGTATTCTGTACACATATAGGCACGGGACTGTGGAACATTGACCTTAAAGCCATTCTAAAACCTATGTTTCTTTGATAGTGCTTTAGTGGAAAAAGACAGATGTTGAAATGCCACATTTTTGTATTATAGTTGAAAAAGCAAAAAGAAGATTTAGTGTATGATTTAATAGATCTTTTCCCAAAGAGGTAGCAAACATCTAGGTAGTTTACTTTGTGGACCAGGTAGATACTCATTCATACTTTTGACCACAATGAGAATGAATGAGAAGTCAGTTCAATTCAGGAAGTATTTATTAATGACTACCATGTTCAGAATAGTATATATTGTGTTAGGGATACCAAAATAGGTTGGACCCAGTTTCTAGTCTCAAAAAAGCTTACAGTCTAGGAGGGGAAAGAGGAAAACTCAAAAACCTTCAAAGAAAAGGAAATATGTGTTAAGCACAAAGAAGAAAGCTATGTAATGTATCAGGGGACATTTGAAGAGGGATCACTTTCAGTTGGGGAGATCAGAAATTTTTTTTTGTGGGAGGTGGTATCTGAGTTAGGTCTTGAATGAAAGGAAGGACTTCTTTAAGCTTGGATGGAGGCAGGGAACATGAATGAATTCCATTTTAGGCATGGGAAGAGGTATAGAAATGAGAAAAAGTGAGACAAGTAGAGTAGACAGAAATTAATTTGCTTTTGTTTCAACATAAACCCACAGGAAACTTCCAAGAGGTAAGGTTGAGCTGGATCCAGGTAGTGAAACACTTTGAATGCTGGAATGAAAAGTTTATAATTTCTCTAATAGTTCAGTGACATAATTCGATGGACACATGAGGAAGATTTAAAAAATAGCAATGGGAAAGATGCATTGAAAAGAGAGAAACTGGAGTGAAGAAGACCAGATGGGGGCTATTAAAATTGTCTAGGTCAGAGGTGTCTACCATCTGGCCCTGCCAGAACCAGATTAAAATGCAATTATTTAACAACAAGGAAATATTTAACAAAACATAATATTTGTTAACACATCTTTTTCTAAGTCAACATGCTGCCCACAGGGATTCTTATGTATTGTTCAATGGCTTTCTGTTTCTATTTGAGTTTGACATCACTGACGTTGTGGAAACTGGGCAACACAGCGGATAGAGTACTCAGTCTGCAGTCAGAAAAACCAAAGTTCAAATCTGACTTCAGACACCTACTAGCTGTGTGACCCTGGGTAAGTCACATAACATAACTCCTGCCTGCATCAAACTGGAGAAGGAAATGGCAAACCACTCCAGTATCTTCATGGACAGCTGGTCCACAGGGTCATGACGAGCCAGACACAACTGAACAACAACCACTGGTTTAGGTGATAATAACAATTCACCTTTATAGAATGCTGTAAGTTGTGTAAGGCACTTTATTCACAATATCCCTGTAAAGAACAATTATTATTTTTTCTGCTTTACTGATAATGAATCAGTCTCAAAGAAGTAATGTGACTTATCCAAGATCCTTGTATGATTCTGACTTAAATATCAATATTTTAACTCTAAAACTCCAAGTGCTTTTTTGACCATTCCATGTTATTTCAGTAGACCAAAGTGTCACAAGAAATTACAAGATAATGTTACTGGTGATCAAGAGTGTTGTGAACTCAAAGGCTTTGGGGACTAGAGCGGAGGATATTGAAGCCAAACTGCAAGGGACTTAAAAAATGAATGGATGGCAAGAGGATGAAGGCAGCAAGTGAACACAACTGCCTGAGAAATTTTGATATTAAAAGAATGGAGGAAGAGAAACACTTTCTCAAGGGAAATAGTAGGTTGAAAAAATATATTTTCTTTAGGATAGGGGCCAGTTTCTCATATTTGTAATCACATATGCGGGAGCCAGGGAGATATAAAAAGAAAATTCTGTCTCGCCTTCAAATATCCCATGCTCTAAAATTATTCCTCCTCTCTTTGCATCTTTACTCTCAAAAAAGTAATGTACATTCTCTCTCTTCTGTTTATATCAGCTCTAAGAAGAGCAGGCTATTTAACCAATTGTGAATGAGTGAAAATAATAACAAACATTCAAGGACAGATAGCACTTTAGGAAAAACTGATTAATAAGACAAATAATCCTAATTGGTAGAATATCTAGCAAGCATGAAAGATATTTTTTAAATACAGATGAGCACTGTGTCCTTTAGTTGACACTGTGGACAAATTGTGTTCCTATTCTGTTTATTTTTTAGCCTACTTTTCATCTTCCACCTCCATGTCTTTATATTGGCTGTCCCCTGTGCCTGGGATGTTCTCTCTCCTTACTCCAGCTCAGATTTTCCCTGTCTGCCTTCAAGTTTCAATTTAAATCCTACCTCCTCCAGGAGGAATTTTCCAGTCTCCCCAGCTGTTATTGCCTTACCCTCTGAGATTATCTTTTATTTATTCATATATCTTGTATATACATATATGTATGTAATTATTTACGTTACATTTTCCATTAGAATATGGTCTTCTCAAAGACAGGAATTGTTGTTGTTGTTGTTGTTGTTTTTAATTTTTCCTCCCATTCTCTTTTTTGTGCTTAGTACAAGACCTAGTGCACAGTCAATGGATAATAAATGCATGTTAACTGACTAACATCAAGCAGCACTAACTCTGTGTACATCACTCCTACTCCCCTATGTGCAAAAAAGAAGAGAAGAGGGACATTTCTCATGCTGTATTTAAAAGGTTGAAAATCTCTGGCAGAGGATAATGTTTGAAATGAATTTTAAGGATCTATATATCATTGAAAGGTCTTAACTCATTTTTTCTTTTACCATCATAAAATAAAGAAAACTAAAGATGTTTCATGTAATATTTATCTTTTCTAGAAAATAGTACTCCAAAAAGAAACACATATTAATTCTAAAAGATTTATGGGTTACTTCTAAAAAAATGCAACAACTTGTAGTTCAAAAGTATGTGTGACTTCCTACTGAAATTCTAAGAAAAGTTAAGGTGAAAAATTTAATTATATCTGATTTGTTTTCCTGTATACAATCACTGACATTGCATAGAATAACTTATATCTTAAAAAAATACTATTCATGTTCTGATTACAAATGAGAAAGGAAAAGAGCTAGTTTTCAAAGGTGATGATTCATCATATTATTCATGAACCTACTTTTTTTCTCCAAATAAAGTGATGCCAAATTGGACCTGTGTTGTGGTAATTTGACACCAAGATGTGTCTCCTGTACATAAAACTGCAAGTGAAAAGAGTCTGAAGTATTCTTGGTATGATAATTCTGACATCAAAAGAAAATTTAAGAATTGGTTGAAGTAATCCTATTATTTGGTTGAAAATGTTGTGGCTTCAGTCTTGAATGCAAAAAATTAAAACTTCAGAATGTTATCATAATTATTATCATTTATAATTCTGGGATTGATTAGACAAGAAATCTGAGATAATGTTCTACAATGTGACTACCAATGATTTACCTACCAGCCTATCTATGAGAAATTAATATTCTCTCCAGTTATTTATTTATTTCTGTGAAAACTTTTGTAATTGTGTTCATTTATTCTCTGGGTTTGCCTTGGAAGGTAAGATTCCAAGTATTTTATATTGCCTGGACTTATTTTGAATAGAATTTCTCTTTCTATCTTTTATTGCTAGGGTTTATGAGTAGCATATAGAAATCTTGATAATTTATGTGGGTTTATTTTATATAATAAAATTTGCTGAAGTTGTTAATTGTTTCAGTTAGTTTTTGGTGGATTCTTTAGGGTTCCCTAAGTATATCATCATATCGTCTACAAAGACTGATAGTTTTGTTTCGCATCCCCTGTTTTTACTTCTTCAATTTATTTTTCTTGTCTTACTGCTATAGCTAGCATTTTTAGCCCAGTATTAAATAATAGTGGTAATAATGACATTCTATCTTCACCTCTAATCTTACTGGAAAGACTTCAAGTTTATCTCCTTTACACATACTGCTTGCTCTTGGTTTTAGATAAGCAGTAATCATTTTAAGAAAAGCACCATTTATTCTGATGCTTTCTAGTGTTTTTTAAAGGAATGGTAATGTATTGTCCAAGGCTTTTTCTGTGTCTGTTGACATATTGATATGATTTTTTAAATTATTTTTGTTATGGACATGGTTTTCTTAATATTGAATCATCTCCATATTACTGCTATAAATTCCACTTGGTCATAAATATGTGTTCTTTGTGGTATATTACTGTAATCTTGCTAGTATTTTATTTAAAATTTTTGCATTGATATTCATTAAGGAAATTGATCTACAGTTTCCTTTTTCTGTTTTTTGCTCTGCTTAATTTATGTATCAAAACCATATTTGTGTCATAAGTGGAGTTTGGTAGGGCTCCTTCTTTACCTATTTAAAAAAAATAGCTTATGTAGTACTAGGATGAATTGCTCCTTAAATGCTTGGTAAAATTTACTTCTGAATTCATCTGGTCCCAGGGATTTTTTCTTAGGGAACTTGTTGCTGGCCTGTTCAATTTCTTTTTTCTAAAATTTGGTTATTTAAGTATTCTGCTTTACTTTGGCTAATTTGGGCACTTCATAATTTTGTAAATATTAGTTGATGTCACTTAGATTGTCAGATTTATTGGCACATAATTGGAAAAAATAATTCTTAATAGTTGCTTTAATTTAATTTCCATTGGTGGTGCATTTATCCTTTCAATTTTTTGATACTAATAATCTGATTTTCTTCATTTTTGAGCCAAATTAATGAATTGTTTATGTTTTTTCATAAAATCAGCTCCTAGTTTTATTTATTAATTCTTTTTTTTAACTTTCAATTTTATTAATCTCTCTGATATTTAGGATCTCAATTTTGGTGTTTAATTGAGGGATTTTAAAGATGTTTCTCTATTTTTTAGTTGCATTCCCAATTTAATTTCTTTCAAAAATAATCTGTGCATTCTCTCTTTTACTGATGTACACAATGAGAGATATAAATGTTCCCCCAAATACTGCTTTGGCTGCATGACACAAATTTTGGAATGCTGTCTGATTGTTGTCATTCTCTTTAATGAAATTATGAATTTTTTCTTATGATTTCTTCTTTGATCCATTCATTCTTTAAGATTAGATTAGTTTCCAATGAATTTTTAAAACATGATTCATGATCCTTTTAAAAGTAACTTTATTGCATTATGATCTTAAAGTGATGCTTTCAATATTCTACTTTTCTGCATTTGGTTGCGAGGTGTTCAATGCCTCATGATCAGTTTTTGTGTACTTGCCATATACCTCTGAGAAAAGGTACACCATTTTCTATTCCCTTTCAATTTTTGCAGAGGAATATTATATCCAACTTTCCTAAGATTCTATTAATCTCCTTTACTTCTTTCTTATATATTTTGTGATTACATTTATCAAGCTCTAAGAGTGGAAAGTTGAGGTCAAGTACAGTTCTACTGTCTGTTTTCTCCTGTAATTCACTTAACTATTCCTTTAAGAATTTAGATCCTATCTATTTTGTGCATATATATTTAGTATTGATATGATTTCATTGTCTATGACTCATTTTAGAAAGATGAAGTTTCCTTGCCTATCCCTTTTAATTAGATTTATTTTTGCGTTTGCATTGTCTGAGATGATTAGTGCTACCCCTGCCTTTTTAAAAATTCACCTGAAGTGAAGTGAGGTTCCAGTTTTTTTTTTTAATTTTTTACACTCTATACCTCTCTCTATTTCAAGTGTGTTTTTTGCAAACAACATACTGTTGGATTCTAGTTTCTAATTCATTTTGTTATTCAATTCTCTTATATAGGTGAGTTCATCCCATTCACATTTACAGTTATAATTACTATCTGTGCTTTTACCTTCATCCTTTTTTCTTAGGTTTATCCTTTGTTCTCTCTCTCTCTCTCTCTCTCTCTCTCTCTCTCTCTCTCTCTCTCTCTCTCTCTCTCTTTCTCTGTCTTTATTCTGTCATCTGAAGTTTGTTTCTGATTCTGACCACTTTACTGTTTTATTGAATATACACATACATATATTCATATTCATATATATGTATGTGTGTATCACTCCCCTTCTCAAAACAATTTATATGTGAGGTTCAAATAATGCCCTGCCTATTTTAGTATACAAGGTAAAAGCTATTCCTTAAATGCTTCTTTTAGGTGACATAATTCCTTCCATTCTTCCTCTTCTTTTCCTCTTCTTCCAGGGTATCCCTCTTTCTCACTTATCCATTTTATTTTGCATCATTCCAATGTAACCTACTCACTCTTATGCCATATTTCTGTATAGAATCCTTCTAACTGCCCTAATAATGATAAAGTTTTTGAAGTTACATGTATTATCTTCCCATAAAGGTCAACAGTTTAAGCTTTTTGAATCCCTCATGAATTTTCTTTCATGTTTACTTTTATATGCTTTTTCTTACATCTTGTAATTGAAAGTCACATTCTTTTTATTTAGCTCTGGTTTTTTGATCAGGAATGCTTGAAAATCTTCCATTTAATTAAATATCCATTTTTTCCCCTTGAAGTATTATGCTCATTTTTTTCTTGGTATCTTATTTTTAGCTGTAACCTCAGCTGTTTTGCCTTCTAGAATATCATATCTCAAATGTTATGATTCTTAAAAGAGTAGTAGCTAAATCCTGTGTGATTCTGACTGTAGAACCATGGTATTTGAATGACTTCTTTCTGATTGCTTGAATTATTTTCTCTTTGACCTGGGAACTCTGGAGTTTGGCTATGATATTCCCTGGCAGTTTTCATTTAAGGATCTCTTTCAGATGGTGACTGGTGGATTCTTTCAATTTCCTTTCTACCATCTGTTTCTAGGATATTGAAGCAGTTTTTCTAAATAATTTGACGAAATATGATATCTAGGTTCTTTATTTTATCATTGTTTTTAGGGAATCCAGTAAATCTTAAATTATCTCCTCTCAATCTATTTTCCAGGCCAATTGTTTCTTTTAAAAATTTTTCAGAATTTCTCATGTTTTTCCCCATTCTTTTGACATTATTTTATTGTTTCTTGAAGTCTTATGGAGTAATTAACTTCCAGTCACCCAATTCTAATTTTTTAAGGAATTACTTTCTTCAGTGAGCTTTTGCAACTCTTTTTTTTCCTTTGGCCAATTTTTCTATTTAAGGAATTATTTTCATTAGTGAATATTTGTAATTCTTTTTTTTTCCCATTAGACCAATTCATTTTTTCTTCACATGTTATTGTCTTCAATATTTTTGTGCCTCTTTTACCAAGATGTTAATTTCTTTTTATAATTGTCTTCCTTTATTTACATTTCTTTGTCTATTTTTTTACAACTATGATTTTGAAAATCATTTTTAGAGCTTCAAAGAATTCTTGTTCTGCTTATGTCCAATTCACATTTTTCTTTGAGGTTTTACTATAGGTGTTTTGAGTTCCTTGTCTCCTTCTGAGTTTGTGTCTTGATATTCTCTGTCACCTGGGTGGACTTTTGTGGTCAGATTTTATTTTATTTTTTGTCATTTTCTAACTGTTTCACCCTATTTCTTGATTTTGAACTTTATGATAATTTTGTGTTCTGTTTCCAGTATGGAAGGGGTGGGGGGGGAAGAGGAGCATTGTGTCAAGCTTTAGGCTTTTTTTACATTAATGTTTTCAGTTAGTTCTTGTGCTTTGGAAATTTTCAGTGCTTCCTAGATGGTATGATTTAGGTTAAGTTGTGATCACCAATCCCTTGGGACCAGAAATGATATTCTTCCTCAGGGCTCCTGACCCCTTGGAAACAGAAGTGATTCTGCCCCTCAGAGTTTCTAATTCCTTGTGTCCAAAAGCAATGCTACATCTCAGGATTTCTGCTCCCTTTAGACCAAAAATGTTCTTCTTTACTCTCCACACTTGAACCCAGAAGTAAGTATAGGCAATGGAGTTGTCCTGGTCCTGTGTACAGTGCTAACACAGACATTCCCATAATCTCTTTCTGACAAGTTTCCAGGCCCCCTTACCACCTCTGCCTTGAGAGCTCCCCAAACTGCTGCTAATTCTGTTGCTATCACTAAGTCCCACCACAGGTATTTCATCTGCTTGGGCTTTGGGATCAGCCTCCACTCCCATATCACAAATATCTTTTCTTGACCTCCTAAATTGTCTTGGGCTGGAAGAATATCTCACTCTGACTTTGGTTTGCTCTGCCACTCCAAAATTCAATTTGAGACATTATTTTAAAGTTGTTTGGGGGGGGAGGGGGCATTGGGAGAGCTCAGCAGAGTTGCCTTTTTTACTCTACCACATTGTCTCCATTCCCTGGAAATCAAACACATTACTTTAAAACAAAATGAGCATTTCAAAGGAAAGAAAGCTACTCCTAGACTAATTTAATCCCATGTCATCATCTAAGAAATGCATAACAAAAGGGTGGTTTGTTCCATTTTAAAGATTAACATTGTCTACTTTCAATGAACTATGAGAAATTACAGATTACTTCTTAAATTATTATAAGAATCAACTTAAAAGTATAATCTTTTTAACTCTTTAGTATTTATTCATTTAAAATTAAATTCAACAGGTAGATTGTTTTAGTTGAAAAAAAAGCCTATGGAAAAAATCCTCACCTGTGAAATATTATATTTCTCCTCAAAAGTCAAATATTATCCCATTAAAATGTGTGTGTGTGTATATGTATGCATATGTATATTTATATGTATGTAAGTATATGTATGGACATATTCCTCCTGGTGTACATATTTCTTCTACCAATGACAACCAGAAACTCATCAGTAACTTACTGTTAGATAGTTGGCTGATACATTAAGATCTTAGGGTCCCATGTCTAGCATATTTCCAAGCCAGGACTTGAACTGAAGTGCCATTGAATTGTCAGCCAGTTCTCTATCCAGAGACCCATGTTATCTCTAATCTCCTTTAGTTTAAAAACATGATAATTTCCTATTTCACAAGAGCAGTAGAATATCATAAGTTTTGTAAAGGTTTGTCCTTCATTTTTTAACTGCAAGCCCCTGATATCTGAATGAACTGAAAGAGAATATTTGCAAAAAATAAAAATAAGTAAAAATTATCCCCTTGTAGGGATATAGGATAGGTTTAATTTTTTTTAAAGCTGTGATGTTTGAAATTGAAACAATGGGAAATTAAGATGTTTAAGAAAAAAAACATACACACTTGCTTTAGAAAAAAAGTAAAACCAAAAGAATAACTCAAAGAAGAAAACAAATTACTTAAACAAGTAGGCCTTACAATGAAGGTTCTAAAATTTCTGAGTGATAACATTAATTTGGAAGCAACTTTTCTATGTGTAATGGTAATTTAAATGGGAAGATCTTTCCCATTCATTAATAGGCCCACATGACCTGCCTGGGTCACATAGAAGTCTGAGTCACATGGAGCCTGTGGTGGGAGGGGTTTGTTGAACAGGTAGAGCAGCAAGGATGGAACAGGAAGAGGTGGAGCTAGAGCAGGGCTGAGAGGAAAGATAGAGAATAGTCAGAGCTAGGAAGGATACAGGCAAGTAGGCAATTGGATAGCATGAGTCAAAGAGCCTCTGTGATTTTGTTTGATGGAACTAGTTTGGGGGAAGGATTGGGGAGGGTGTTTTCCTCTGCACTGTTATTGTGTATGGTTTGTTTTTTTCTGCTGTGATGAATTTGGCTTTCTGGTGTCTGAATAAATGTTTTGGTTCTATCTTCCATGTGGGTAGTCTGTTGTATTTCACGAATCAGAATTGCACCAGAATATTCATGGCTGCTGTAGGTTCTGTGAATATTGCATTGGTGCTACAAATGGTAATGGGGATGGTATTGAAAAATACCAGACCTCCATTTGGAGGCAAGAAGGCTTTGGAGGAAGAAATGTATGTCACAGGGTGGGAGGATTTACCTCATTCCTCCCTAGCAAGGCAATGGGATAAATGCACAGGGTTCTGTGAAAACTGGGAACCGAAGCTACAGAAGAGAGAACTCAGAAACTTAGAAAGTTGTTTGCAAGGAAACCAATAGAACCAGGGAAAGAAATGGCAGGAGTACGAAGGAGGGGCTGGGACTTGATAACAAGTTATCACCTTATGTGTAAAAGTGGAGACAAGCTGGTAGAAGAGAAAGCTCAGATGGAAAGTGAGTTGGCTAGTTTGCATGAGAAGTTTTTGATGCTGCAGCATTCAAACTCTACTTTAGAAGAGAAAGCTAGAAAAGGCTCAGGTGGTAGAAGAAAACACCGTTGGTAGTTTGGCTCACAAAAAGAAGGAAAAAAGTAACAAAAGGAAATTGTATGTAGCCCTTGCACAGACAGGCTGGGCTTGATTGGGGCCCAGACACTTGCCAGAATCAGAGAGGCCCCACAGTGTTTGGGGAGGTCACATATATTTTGAGTTGGTTCACACAAAGGATGGGAGAATCATTAGTATCTTGGATGGTGAGAATCAATTAAAAAGATAAATTTCTTTGAGAGAAAAGAGTACATAGCCAACAGATTCAAAGTCAGAATAGATTGACAAGAATTGTTTACTGCTCTATTAAGAGCAGGGGTAGATTTTGGAAGAATAGATGACATTCCAACTAATGAACTATATAAAATGTATCAAGGAAAGAGGCTTGATATTAGACTGAGCAAGGAGATGAGAACTGACCCTGCATATCCTCCTGAAACAATGTAACCAAGTTTATCACACTGGCAGGGAGAATGGGAGGATGACCAGGCCCCAGCTCAGATTAGAGTATATCTCTAGCCGAATGATAAGCCCAAAAATGCACATTAGAAAACAGTAAACAACAATGAATGAGGCTATGATAGTGGGTTCATGGGCTCCAGAAGCATGGCTGACCCTGTATCTACCCTGCCTCTGGTTGTTGTCTTCTTGTTTCTTTTTGTCTGTTTACCTGTTTGTCAGATTTGTTTTCTGCAGGCTTAATACTTTCCACCTTCAGATGCCTGATCACTTAAGCTGGATGTCACCCTCTGTCCACGACTGTGATGTGTCACACTTGGACCTGGCATCAACCAAAGTCTGGATGTCAGCTAAAGAACTGACTCCTCGAATGGATTGGGGTGGGGACAGCTCTATGTCTAATCACAGTAGGAAGTAACCATGGAAGAAGAGACCTTGCCCCTCACCTCAAGATTTGGGACCCCATTTGTTCAAGGGATAATGATGGAGTGCTTGTGCTCAAATCCCACCCTAAGGTATCATTTTATGTGCTCATTTTGTGTGAACCCTGTTATATTGTAAAGTTCTGTTGACACCAATTGCCTACAATAATGTTTTATATGCTTCTTTTCTATTTCCCTGTTTAAGTTCTGTTGATACCAATTGCCCTAATACCTATGCAATGAATATGCAAATATCTTGGGGCCACGTGTAATGGTAATTTAAATGGGAAGATCTTTTCCATTCATTAATTGGCTCATGAGACCTGCCTGGGTCACATAGAAGTCTGAGTAACATGGAGCCTGTGATGGGAGGAGTTTGCTGAATGGGTGGAATATGAAAGATGACGCAGAAAGACGTGGAGCTAGAGCAAAGCTGAGAGGAAAGTTAGAGAGCAGTCAGAGCTAGAAAGGATGCAGGCAGATGGCTGACAAGAGTGAAAGAGATTGTTTGTGATTTTGTTTGAGGGAACCTGCTTGTGATTTGTTTGAGGAAACTAGTTTGGGGGAAGCCTGGCAGGTAGAAGATTTGGGGATGGTGTTGCCTTCTGCATTGCTATTGTGTCTGGATTTTTATTGCTGTGATGGATTTAACTTTCTGGTATCTCAATAAATGTTTTGGTTCTGTCTTCCATGTGGAGAGTCTGTAGTATTTTGCGATTCAGAATTGCATTATAATATTCATGGCCACTGTAGGTGCTGTGAATATCACATTGGCTGTAATAAAAGAGAACAAAAACATGAATTCATATAAACTGTATGTCATTGTGTACTAAAGACAAAACTTCTCTTATCACAAAATTGTCTTCCAATTTTAGAAAAAGTATTTAGAAAAAGAAAGAGACAGTTTTACCATGAAAAGAGTCCATTTCCTGGCCTTAGAAAGTATCAGCTATGCAAAACGTTTTAATATTCCTGGGGAAGGAAAATTATAGTAAAAAGCAAATATCAGAAGTGAATGTTTTAAAGCAATATTTCATATTCCTTTGTCTAGGTTCTAGTGCTGGGAAACTGTTCCCTAAGTACAACTTTTCATTTATAGATATGTGTTTAAATAGCATAATAAAAAAACCCAAATATCTCTATCTACATGAAGCCAAATAAACTGGCTATCAAGTGAACATTTTGTTTGACTCCCTCCAAAAATTGGCCAGTCCAAGCAGGTATTCTTTCCATTTATCCTTTACATAACTTGATCAACTACTTAAAACAAACACATGGTTAGTCTTAACAGAAGCTAGCTAATTCATTACATAAGAGCTTATTTTATTATGTTTATGATACTGACATTACCTGATATTTGGCATTTGGATATGATATAACTGATATAAGTAACATAAAATGATACTACTTGCGAGAGAGAGAGAGAGAGAGAGAGAAAGAAAGAAAAGAGAAGAGGAAAGGAGATCCTCACTTCCAAAAAACAACTAGAAATCCAGCCTACTAACACTAAAAAATACATCTGCTTCAATGAAGACAGAATAATTTTCAATGTTTTCAGCCAACTAAAGAGGAGTAATTTCAGAAATTTTACTATGGAGAAAATAGGTATAATGGACAACTAGGTAGCAAAGTGGACTCGGAATCAGGAAGACTCACTTTCCTAAGTTCAGAATCTGGCCTCAGGCACTTATTAGCTGTGGGATCCTGTGCAAGTCACAACTCAGTTTGCCTCAGTTCCTCATCTATAAAATGAGTTGGAGAGAAAATGGCAAACTAATATCTTTGTCAAGTTTATAGATGTGGGCAGGATTCACTTAAAGCTTATTTTGTACTAAAAGATCAAAGATACGTCTCATATTTGTTATTACATTGCTACAATAGAATATCCAAAGTGCTGCCCAGGTTCACACTCCAATGCCTTTTAACTGAGCAGACAGTTTCTGAAGCTGGCAGAACTACTCAAGTGTAGTCAATGGCAAAATAAATTCGATGTTAAGAGTAAATTCCACACACTCTCTCTGTCTCTCTAGACCTCAGTTTCTTCATTTGTAAAATGATAGAATTAGAGAAGATATTTGCTGAGATCCTTGCCAGCTCGAGATTCAACAGCTGTTAGCAAGTATTCAATGACTATCTGCATGACCCTTGTTCAAGTACTTTGATTTCATTGTGCCCCAACGCTCTAATTTAAGAAGAATAAAGTAGACTAAGTCAGAGGTGTCAAATTCATGGCCTTTGGGCTTATAGCATTCTGTAAAGCTCTCCATTGCTACTGGAACCATATTAAAATGTAATTAGGAAATGCTTAATAAAGTAAGTAAAAATAACATACAATATAGATAATGGTAATTTGTGGTTTTCTAAGTAAATATGCAGCTCAATAGAATTAATTTCTATTTGAGTTTGATACCACTGGAGTAGATGATATTTGAGGTCTTACCCAGTTCTAAATCCTTTGCTAAATGACTCAGCATTTATAGTACGACTATTTTTTATAAATCTGAATCAACTCACCTGTGTTCTGTATGTCCTTATTTCTGTCAAGTACACATTCATCCCTCTAATCACTCAAATGTGCAAACTCAATGTCATCTACACCTACTTATTTTCATTAACTCCCTACCTCCAGCCCCCAATATCTATTCAGTTGTCAAATTACATCATTTCTACTTTTACAAAAGCAATATCTTCATCACTTTTGCCATTAAGTGTTGCAATAGCTTCCTAATTATTCTCCTGACCTCCAGGCTCATTTTGGTCACTCCATCCTTCACACCGTTGCTAAGCTGTTTTCCTAAATTGTAATTTAACCACACCACTCCCTTACTCAGTAAACTTGTGTTCCACCCTATGACCTTCAGAAGCAAACTTAAATTCTGTTTGGTATTTAAAACACTTTATAAACTGGTACCAACCTAGTTACATTTCTAGGTTTGTTTTTCATACATTACTCCCGCTCATGTGCAGGAACAACACGTGTGCACACAGCCCCTTCTCCTCATTCTGTTTCTGTTTCTCTGTGTCTCTCTTTTTCTGTCTCTGTGTGTGTCTCTGTCTCTCTGTCTGTCACACACACACACACACACACACACACACACACACACACACACACACACACACACACACACACACACCTGTCCAGCCAAACTGACTTTCTTGCTATTTCTTATATAGAAATTATCCTGCTTCTTGCCTCAGTTCCTTTGAATTGACTGTCAATTCTCTGTCCAATTATTTCTGGGCAGTCACCCCCTCTTCAACTCCATTTCTGACACCCTAGTTTCCTTCCAGGCTCAGTTAAAGTTTCACCTTCTACATGAAGTTTTTCCTCATCTCCACTCAACTTCCCCCTCCCCCTCATCACCTTTAATACCTTCAATCTAATGGTGCCATATTAGTGGCAGTTTTAAGCTTCAGCAGCTGCATTAAGCTCTCCAAGATTAAAATTTCAGTAAGCTTTTTTATATGCATGTTGCCTCTCCTTGTCTGGTTATAAACTTCTCTAGGGTGGGAACTATTTTCACCTTTGTGTTAGGCTCTCCAAGTGGTAGCACAGTGTCAGACACATAGGAGAGACTAGGAAGAAGTAGACCTATGTTTTCACTTAGATAATGCTCATTGGTGAGGAATTCTCCATAGCAATGCAGATTTGTAACTCTTCTGCAATTTCTAGCCTTAGAGGGTTGAACAGAACATTGAAAGCTTAAGTGACTTGCCCAGCAGTGCATAGAAGCAGGACTTGCCTTGCATGTCTTCCTGGCTTTCTGACCAGCCCTCTATCCACTACGACACTCAGCCTCTCCTGGCACAGAGCAGGTACCCAGTAAATAGTTGTCTATTGAGTGATTGGTTAATGAATGCACATTTTCCCCACCACTTTAGTGGGTAAGGCTGAGCAATGCCAAATGTGATGTGCTTTAATAGGCAAAGAAAAGGTTCCTCTGAAAGGGAAGCTTCTTCATTCTCTGTGTTAGGGCTAGTGATAAAACAACAACAAAAACTGGAATGTCACGTAATATATACCTAAGGAAAAATTTAAAACCAAATATATTAAATCAAGTTTCTTGATCCTGATAGAGAAAAATAAATCCTCAATTAACAGGGTTACATTAAGCATCTATTATGTTCTCAGCCCTTGGATACGTTGAAAAACATTTCTGAAATATGGTAAAAGGAGTAATTTTTCATTTCAAATTGAATTTTCTCTGACAAAAAATGACAAGTTTATTTACAAGAAGATAAATGTCATTCCTTTTGAACTGTAGTTTGCCCAGAAAAAGCAGTATTATATTTTATGAAAACAAAAAAAAATCGCCTGAGGGGGAAAAACAAACCCACCATCTGCCAGCTCAGAATCAGGAGGTTTATTGTCTGAATTTGAAGAAAAAATTATTTGTATTCTTTCATTATTACAAAAGTGAAAAATGTTTGGAATGGATCTATTTATTTCTAATATACATATTTTTTTTTTCCTGTATAAGAAGTAAGAATGGGATGTATGACAAATGTGACTGCGATGTCACAGAATTAGGATTAGAATTCAGAATTAGGATTCTCTTTTATGTTTAGGCAAAGCCTATAGTCTGAAAGGATTCCTTAATAGCTAGTTTAAAAACACGTATGGAATAGAGGCTAGAGGATGTATTTGTAGCAGTCCCATAAGTTAAATGGGCTTCAAATCAATGTTGTATGATGAAAAATGGGTTGATCGTCACTAAGAGAATTCTTTGGTCACAATTCATGGACTAAATGTGTTCTTATAAAATCATACAAATTATTTCAGATATAACAGGCAAGTCTGTTACTTAAAGTCCTTTGTCTAGAAAAGAAACCCTAGAAAGAAGCCCAATTCTTTCTAGAAAGAAATCCAGTTTTTCAATTCATCAAATTTATTTGAAGAACAGACAAACTATACAACTTCTAGTCTGTTTTGAATAGTTATTCTTGTATTCTAAAGCCTTCTGCATTGTCATCCTAAGAAAGATTAAATTACTGTCTTGGGTATTTAAAGCCATTCATAATTTGCTTCTAACCTACCTTTCCCATCTTATTTCATACCATTCCTTTCCACTTCTGCAAATCATGAGGCCAGATTTGACTTTATTAGAAGAAAAACACCACAGTGGTAAGTGCTATCCCAAAATGGAATGGACTGCCTCACATTTACTGTAGTAAGCTCCTGATTTCTGGAGGTATTCAAGAGGAAGTGAATTGTGGGCTTAATGGGGATTCTGTGGATGGAATTCTAGTGTTCCATTATGATTTGCATTAGATGACCTTGGAAGCTTCTACAAATGTTAAGATTCTAGGAATTTATGCATTCCCATCATATGTAATACTATGCTGTATAAATTGCCAAGGAAGGGCTTTTTAGATCCTCTTCTGGAGACAGAGGCTAGAAAAAAACTACATTGTCATCTTGAGGTATATTTAAATCAATCCATAGTCATTTGCCATGTCCAAGGAATTTTGCTAATTCCTAGAGATACTCCTCTTTAAAAAAAAGCCACAAAAAAAATTTAAAACCTCAAACAACTCCAACAGACCATTCGCTCAAGGAGCTTGCTCACATTGTGATGGAAGAAGCAATATGTTAAAAAAAATTAGGCATATTCAAACTGTTTTATTACAAACTAATTGGTGTTGTCGCGTTGTGTCAGTTATATCCTACTCTCTGTGACCCCATTTGGGATTTTCTTGGCAAAAATTCTGGAGTGATTCACTATTTCCTTCTTCAGCTCATTTTACAGATGAGGAAACTGAGACAAACAGAGTTAAGAGATTTGCCCAGGGTCATACAACTAGTAAGTTTTTGATGCCAGATTTGAAATCAGGAAGAGGAGTCTTCCCAACTCCATGTACCACTTAGCTGCTCTTACACTATACATCACAAGGTATCTTATTAAATTAAAAGTAGTTTTCAGAGTATAAGAGTCTAGACAATATAATCTAATAAATGCTATGTGGTGGCAAAAGCAATATTATACTGCATTATAAATACGGAAAACAGCAAATAAACTACTGTTCAAATAAAATGAGGAAAATTATACATATCTATATATACAAACATATATATACACATATATCCTTTTTTGTTATTATATAGAGAGGGTACCGGACTTTGAGTCAGGAAAACTTGGTTCCAATTCTGCATCCAACTCTTATTAGCTGTGTAACAAGTCACAGTCTCTTTGCATTTCAATTTCTTCATCTACAAAAAGAGAGGTGGTGGTAGAATAGATTTCCTCTGAATTTTAATTTTAAATCTATATTCACTTTTATGAGTGGAGATAACTAGGATTTTACTAGTTCAAGCCATGGAATCCTATGGAATCATAAAATATTACTTGGAAATTGAGGCTCATGAATTTAAGTGAGCCACCTCTCCCGGGGTTCTTGATGAGCAGGCTATGGCTTTCCCATATAGTAGTAGACAATTTCCCTATGTTATAAAACTAAGCTTACCTCTGTCCCTGTTTGTTGGAGGATTTAGGGAATGACCACTCATTTGAGAACAAGTTACTCTGGAAACATTTTGATGAAACTTGAGTCCTAAGAGGATGTTTTGTTTGGTCTTTCTTCCCCCTCATTAGGTTGCTTCACATTTCATCCTGCTCAGCACAAGACCAATAGCAGATCATGTTTTATATGTTAGGGTGCCATGAGTGAATTTTTTCAGAAAAGAGAAAAAAAATCACAAACAAAAACCATGATGTAGAAATCCTGTTGCCTAAACATCAGCAGTACCTATTTCATATGAGAGAAAAGTGGCTCTACTGGCATGGTGATGCATTTCTTTGTATAGATCTACTGAATACCTATAGCTCCATGCTTGAGGCAACCCTTGTATTCATAAACCTATCATTCCCTCTCTCTTAAATATGCATCACTCAACTATATTTGCCATCTCGAGGGATTTGTCGCTGTTCAAATCATTCCTTGTAGCCTGTAAACTGTGAATCAATTTTCACAAGTACGTCATGGGTCAGTGGCAGTCCGAAAGAAGGACAAGGAAGACTGTGTGTCATCAGTGGAAGAAGCAATTAACCCTTAGAAAGACAATCAACTTTCTGTTTCACTTATGAAACTAGGACAGGAAAGACCCTACCCCTATGCAAAATTGATTGTTCAATCAAATTCACAGTTTCAGAAAATTAGAAATAGATTGCAAAGACATGAAAAAAAAACCTTTTGGCACAACTTTTCTTAGTTAGTGAAAAGCCATGCTAAAAATGTAATGACCTATTTGTGAAGCACCAAGTTACCTATCAATGGAAATGATGGCAAAAAAAAACCTGCAGAGGCTGAAAAAGCAACTGTTATGGTTTCTGTTCTTTTCGTTTTTCGTTTGGGACTTGTGATTTTATCAGTACAGGGAACTAAGGCATCACTTGAGAGGTTGGGCTAAGCAACATCTAACTTGAACTCTATTGTTCTAGACCAATCAGATGGTTCAGTGAGTCAATTAATTAATATAGAGCTGAGCTCAAATACATCCTCAAAAACTTACTAGTTGTGTGAACCTAGGCGAATCATTTAACCTCATCTCCTCAATTATACAAAGGTGATTGTTTGAGTATGACAATAGGATAATATTCTTCAAGTACTCAGCACAGTGTCTGGCACATAGTGGATACATAATCAATGTTTGTTCCCTTTCCTTTTCCTCATGCTCACTTAGATGTGGATAGTTTTATAAGCTCCCATTAAAAGATGTAGTTGATAAACATGTTCAGTCATTTTGATTTTATTCCACTAGAATCAGGCATGAAAAGAGTCCATGCAAACCTATTGAAATAATTTTAGCTTATGAAAATCAAATCATAAAATATTAACTGGGCACCTATTCTCCTTCTTGCACAGTACACACCATTGAAAGAAAAAAAAGACATGAAAGAAAAGGTCTCTACTACTCTCAAGTAGCAATTATTTTCATTGGTAAGCCCAGACTTTCATAACACAAAATGGTCAAAGAATGATGTAAGACAATATAATTAAATGATAAATTGTGTGGTATACGTGAGAAGTATCAAACCACAGAGCCTTGACATAGAACAAGATTAAAATGTCACTAAGAAATGTGTAACAAATTAAAGTTACAACAGAACATAGATAATATTAATGTGGCCTTCTAAGTTGATATGCAGCCTGTAGGGATCCTCATAGGTTAGGAGTCCTCTTTCTATTTGAGTTTGATTTCACTGGAAAAGGCAATAAAATGCAATTGAGTCAATTGTTTTCAAAAGAATGGTTACATGGAAAGAATTGGATTGGTAAAAACTCCCTCCTATGCTCCTCCTCCTAACTTGCCTATTTTTCTTAACAGTGCAACTGTCTCAGTCATCTGTGCCCCAATATTTAGAAGTCATCTTTAACTCCTCCCTTCCTGCTTAACTCACCTGACCAAGTTACCCATTGAGTTTTTGTCCATAATATCTCTCTTTGACCTCTTCTCATTCCTTCTGTCACTAAGCCAGTTCAAATCTTCATTGACTGTCACCTATATGGACAATAGCCTCCTAAATTATTTCCTTTCCTTTGGTCTTCCCATTTGAATTCATCCTACATATACATACATCACTGCCAGATTAATCTTCCCAATGGACAAACCTGATTAAATCAGTCCCTTGGCTAACAGCTTTTAATGCCACTAACCCTCCCCCAGACTACTAAATTAAGTGCCAGTTTCTAACTTTGGCATTCAAGACCCTGCATGATCTGACTCAAATCTAACTTCTCATCCATATTTCACTTGGCTACTTGCTAGGAATTCTCAAAATGTTTAATGGTATAAGAGAGTGAAATAACAAGCTAATGAGACTCTTGGATTAGCACTGGATTTGAGCTACCCACACTATTCCTGCCCACAGTGCCACAGATAACTGTGTCACTTGTATATGGATAAAACTGAAGAAGAAATCTTCCTGGGTGTACACGTATTCTCATTAGTGCTTAACTTTATTCAGTGCTATTAATCCCTCACCACCAAAAGCCTTTAAAACCTCAGATTTGCTTTTTCCTCTCCTTGTTTGCTTTCATGTTCTGTGTAATTTAGGATACCAGTGAAAATTTTTGTTATATAAGGCTCTGCTAGGATTTTGCTAAGATTACTGACTGACCTTTTAATTTTAGTAAACTTTTGGTATGTATAATGTGGAATATGCATACTTACTTGGCATATTTCAAAAACAATTGTCAACAAAACCTTGATTGCATTATCTATTTGAAAGCTCTGTAATAATTCCACAATATATGGTACTTCAAGTCAACAAGAATTTATTAAGTTCTACATGCTAGGCACTTTTTAAAGTGGGGTAGGGTACAAAGAAAGGTAAAAAACCACAGTCTCTACCCACATAGCACTTGCATTCAAACAGGAGAGGCAAAAAGAAAACAAGTTGGTAGATGTCAATGTGGAACTAAAAGTTGTTTATGTTTAATATAAGAAAACGTGTTTCAGATCTTTATTCAACAGATATGGACCACTTTACAAACAAAAGCTTCATTTTCCCAATTCAAAGAAACTACTCGTACCATTTTCCCCCTCTGCTTGAATTCAACACCTGAAGTAACTGATCTAGAAACATCGCCTCACTTACCGTGGGTTACACAGCTAATAAGGGAAAGAGCTGTTATCTGAACCCAAGCATCTTTTGAATCCAACTCTAATACAGATGCACCATGATGCACAACAGTTATATGTTCAATAAAAGGTTTGAATAATCTACAATCACTGTTTCTCCATTGAAAAAGCAGGATGAGGATAAAAACAAAATATGATCTAACAGAAATCTTTCCTCTTATCTACTTTGTTTTAAATCTGAGATCTCACCTGATTTAATTAAAACGAATATGGATTACTTTGATCAACTAAATTGTGATGTTTTTCTTCATGTAAAGAAATTAGATTACAATTTGAGTTCTAACCATGCAATAATCTCACTATTTTAGACAAGTTATATAAGGAAACATATATCATTTTATATTTGCCTAGAATTTCACAGATTTCAATGCAATGTATTATGGAAAACATTTATCACCATACCACTGAATCAAAGTGCATATCCCAGATCTTAAATTAATACATTGTCATTGAACTGTGAAGGTCATTTCTATGACAGAAGAAAAGGAGAAATTTTATGATAGCTTTTTAGATTCTGTAAATTGAGAAGGAAAAGTTAACCAAAACATTCCTCCCCCTAGACCCAGTAAGTCAATTTTTAAGAAATAGATTAAATGATAGACTTCTATTCAATGCCAACTGAAGGTCACTAGAAAGTGATTTCTTTAACAAAAATAATCATTTTTATTTTCTTCTACCTTTAGCTCAACAAATAAATGCAGTGAATTAACATCTGCATGGAACAAATTTAAGCAAGGTTTATACATTTACATATTACCTTGTAGTGCCATCGTATCCATTTCTTATAATTCATTGAGATGTTAAAACCAAAATAAAATTATTCAACCACTGATTCACTGGAGGCACTGGAGCTTTGGTACTCCAGTTTCTAACACCAACTATGCTCGTTGTAAGACAGGTGGAGACACTAGCACAGGTGCACTCTTGGTGTGGGAAGACAGGATGGAGTCATAATAAGGGATTAAAAGAACTTACTTTATCCTAGCTTAGTTTCTCCAGAGGGTTGCTAATAATGGGAGTGCCAGCTCCTACACATTCCCTAATTACCCTTCTCACAGGGGCTGGCAAGGAAGGAGGCAACTACCCCTACATCTCGATGGGTGAGTCAAGATGGGCACAGCATTCCAGCTTGTGCCCTCCTCTAAATCCCCTCAAGACTCCATGGGGGCTGGTTGCATTACCCAAATTACACATCACAAATTCCCCCAAGCCTGGATGGGGGCTGATCATGGCACATACAGCATTAGACTATTATATTCCCCTGTTGGTTGCCCACTCACTGATCAGTGCCCACTTGCTTAACAGGGCAACAGACAAAGAAGGCATCTTGCCAACATTAAACTCACAGGTTACCTTTAGCAATATCGTCATGCAGCCCAAGTATAGTTAATATTACTTATGATGTAATCTCTATATCTCATTGCGCAAGTATGATGGAGATGTTTACAAGTCATGAGCCTGGGAAATATTATCCAACACCTAGGAACTATGGCCATAGATCCTGAGAACTGAACTCTAGGAAAGAATAACAAAATTCTCCTCACATACACTAAAATCCACCTTACTTACAACCATATAAGTTAATTTTCCTCCACAATCCTGTACTATGAATGAATTAGTCGCAGGATCATGCTGTTTCCATCAACTAGATTGTAAACTTCTTGAGGGCAAGAACCATGACATAATATCTTTCATTTATTCAGAAGAGATATAAAAGTAAATAGCACATGACCTCATCATTGTCAAAGTGTTTATTATCTAATAGTAGGTGTAAACTAATTTATCCTCTTTCTGGCACCCTGCACAATGCTTTGTATATGGCATAGTTCCTCAGAATACAGTGGATAGAAAGGAAAACAATTGCATCTGTGCTGCTTTCTAGGCAAAAAAAAAAATATCATATTGAACATTTCCCTCAAAAAATGACAAAACTACCACATTGTTTTGTTTGAAATAATATGTCTCAGTTGACAACCTGTTTTGGACATAAGGGAAGTACTAAGAAAAAAATAGGCCCAACATTATGACCAAAGATTTGCAATGAAAATCCAAATGCTGACAAGCCTTCCAGTTCCTTGGGATATCAACTTTCCTGAAAGCTGTCACAGGTAATGATAAGCAAATTTATTCAAATAAAACCAGAAAAAATGATGTTAATCTTCAACATAAACTAAATACACATAACAACAATCAAGAGTATGAGATTTCATTGGGATTCAAAGGGAGGACTTATTCTTTCATTTTCTTAAATCTCTATGATTGTTATTTTTCACCAATATTTTCTCTAGTTCTATTTATTTTTTATTTTTCACCAGAATAAATTTAACCAAGGAAGGAAATTAATATAACTAGATGCTTCATCATAATTTACGCTGCCCCCAAAAGGAATGGGTTCCCATGGCAGACAGTGAGTTTCTCATTGTTAATAGTAACAGATAGCATTTTTCATTTTAAAGCTTTAGGTATATCATCTCATTTGAAACTCAAATCTTTTTTTTTTAAAACTCAACAACTCTGAGAGATATTATAGATATTATATCCCTGTTAACAAATGAAGACACTGAAGCTTACAGAACCTAAATGATTTGCTCATTTTCACCTAGAGGTGAGATCAGGTCATCCTAATATTACGACAATCATTCTATTTCCTAATCTGCTCTCCCATTGGATGGGTAAAATAGATAAGCACATGTCATGGACACTACAAAAGTAAATCTACATTATGTAGGAATTGGACTAAGATGCCTTTCCATTGTTTGATTTTTATAATCTATAATCAAGAATTAATGAAAAAGAATATTCACTTCACTTATCCTCTTACTTACCAAAGAATGTATCACCATGATACATCATGAAACAACAATAACAAAAATATTGTTTAAGCATAGCCTGTCACCTTATTGGTTTTAAGCAAATTCTCCCTCCTCTAAGCACCAGGGGATGTTACCGCAGCCCAAGATAAAGTTTTGGAGGTCATAGTCAAGGTTTGCCAGATAGGCTTTTCTCATGATCATTTCTTATGATGCTGGGTTTTTTTTTTTAATTCTAAGATTCCTAGTTTCTCTAAACTTTTATTATAATCCAATGCCTCCATTTTAAAGTTGAGAAAATAAAAACTCAGAGCACTTTAAAAATTTATCCATAGTCCTTCAGATAGCGAATAATGGAGACAGGATGGGAACCCAACTTGTCTGACTCCAGAACCAGCATTCAATTCTGTTGTATCATGCTAGCTCCTTCTGAGGTAGTGGGCTACTATATTCATTGGCAGATGATGTTGATGTAAGAACAACAAGGACCCAGAAACCCAACTTATCCTTAGCCCTTTGAAACCTATAGTAGATGAGCTTTATTTTATCAGAAGCAACCACTTCACAAAAGTCCACCAAGTGAATTCAAGATAAATTGGCCAATAAGAAGAAATCCCTTTCATCTATAAGCAGGCTTGTTGGAATCAATCATTTAAGTGGCTGAGTTTATTATACTATCCTTTCCATTGCTAGGAGGTCAGTAAGGTATTCTACCACCTATAGTTAGATATCATGGGATACTTTATCCACTTAACTAGATTGTCTTGCCAGTGACCTCAAATTATGACATGCTTCCTCAGGTGTTCCAACTCACAATTTGGGAGCAGCTTACAAAGAGACAGAGAATCTAATTGAATGCTATTCAGATCAGTTCAAATCACTGTTTGCTTGATTAGACACTACAGTGGGAACTTACTCCTTTCCCTTCCCCCTCCTGCTGGAAGGAGGCATTTGCTGAGGAAATGACTCATGCCTCCCAATACGAACTTGAACTGAATGGAGAGAAAATATGCTGTTAAGACTAGAATATCCCAGAGATTTCTCACAGGCTCCTCACTAGCTGAGAAACTGAAATGAAAGTCTTCTCGAACCTCACAACTTTCTTCATTTTTCAGCTTTGTTGTGTTAATTGCAATTTACAGATTTTCACAGCACCACAAATGGTAGACAATCCATAAATACCCATCTCCAGAGAACTGGGGATCGTCAGAGTGTAATCTGAATGAATCTAATCCAAAGGGCTTCTAATTTTCTTTTTAAAATATTTAGCCAACAATAAAACCTCCAAATGCCCAGTATCATATTAATGTGTGTGAGGCCTGATGCATTTGGATCACATCAATAATGACATCGCAATACACCCAAAGTGGCAAATTCTCTTGAATATTTCTGTGCAGTCCTGAAGTCACCTGTTATTTCAGCTGAGCACCGGAACAGAATGTGCCCGCATCATAACAGCATTTGTGCTTATTTTGTACCTGATTCTATGAATTGCAAGAGGAGCTGGCTTCTAAGGATAAGAGAATTAAGTACGAAATGGAATTTTCACCTCTTACGGAAAATCCTCTTAATAAATAAAATCACCATTCCCTTTTTTAATCCACATAAATATATGGAAAGAAGTATCCCACTTGCCTTATTTACAAACCTTTTTCTCACTGAACTAGTGCCAAAATATTGCCTGATTGTGGTAAGTCTCCTCAACTAATAAATAGTACCCAGACTGAGGATCTTTGTAAAGGAATGAAATATTTAGAAAGTGCTTAGAATTAAAGCTGTATAAATATTCCAGGGATGCATTAAGTACATGACAAATCACTTACTTTAGCTCCTAATCAACCCTCTGCTTTAAATTTCCTTGTATCTGGGTCACATTACTCTTCCTATGAAGGTATATGATGACGAGAATGTCCCTGTCCTGCTTTCTCAATGTTTCAAAAAAAAAATTCTGAATACAACACAAGTCCTGAATTATTTCTTTTGCATAATAAATGCAATCAATCTTTGCATAGTTCAGCTTTTCTGAACAGTATTTCCATTTCTTAGCACTATTCCTGGCACATAGTAGGTGTTTGATAAATGCTTATTTACTAAATGCACTGTAACCTTACTATAACATTGGTCAACGTGAAGTGGAATTACCCAAATGGCCAACGTCTAGGACTGTTTGACAGGTAGAGAAAAGTTGATAGGGTAGTTGCTGGCAAAGGTAATTATAATTACATAACAATAATTTATGTTTGATAATAACACTTAGTTTTATATCTTTTACGAAGTGCTTTCATACCATTCGTTTATTATATCATCACATTAACTGCAATCCTTCAATTAACAAGTGTTTATTAAGCACCTACTCTGTTCCAGGCACCTGTGGATACAAATTAGATGGGTATCATGACCTTGGAGTTAATCAAATAAAGAAAAGTTAAATGACTTGTCTAAAGATAAACGATTACTTAGAATAAAACTAGACTAGAACTTAGGTCTCCTGAAAAGCCTAATACTATTGGTACTGACAATTTTTATGTAAATTAGAGGGTCAAAACTTAAGAACTAAATATTTGAAATGAAGAATTACTGGTTGTTCTTTTCAGGCTTTACAAATTACTTCTAACCTAAAATTTAATATACATGAAGCGTGATACATTTTGATCACATCAGCTATTGCATTACAACACACCCAACGTGGCACATTCTCTTGAATATTTGTGTTTTCTATAGTCATGAAATCACCTCTTATTTCAGCTGAACAGTGGAACAGAACATTTGTACTCATTTGGTGCCTGATTTTAAGCACTGAAAAAGAAGCTGTGTTCTCAGGATAAGAGAATTAAGTATGAAATGGAATTTTCTCCTGATACAGAAAATAGGGAGATAGGTCTCTAGAATTCAGTCTTTACAGTATGCATGTAGGTTCATTCACAAACATACTTGATTCTGGAGAGATTTTTGGCTGCATCTAGATAGCACAGTGCATAGAGTGCTGAACTTGGAGGCAAGAAGACCTGAATTCAAATCCTTCTTAGATACTTAGCTGTGTGATCTGGGGTAACTCATTTAACCAGCCTCATTCAAAATTTCTTCATTAATTAATTGGAGGTGACACAAACCTCTATATCATACGGTTGTTTTGAAGATCAAATGAAATAACATGTAAAATGTTTTATAAACCTTAAAACTTCATATAAACATTAGCTATTTTTAGAATAGTAGAATTTAGAATTGCTCACAATCTCAAAAGTCTTCCTGTCCCTCTCCCAATCCTTTTCCCCTTCACCTTGCCTCCAGCCAGGCAAGGTATTTTTATAGGAAGGCAATGTGGTACGGCAAACTTGATGCTCTATCTGGAGTCAGAGGTTGTTGTTGTTTTTATGGAGCCATGTCAGTTGTGTCCATTCTCTGCTGCTCCATTTTGGGGTTTTATTGGGAAATACACAGGAGTGGTTTGCTGTTTTCTCCTCCAGCTCATTTTATAGATGAGGAGCTGAGGCCACCAGGGTTAAGTGACTTGATCAGGTTCACACATCCGGTAAGTGTCTGAGGTCACATTTGAACTCAGGTCCTCTTGTCTTCAGGCCTGCCATTCTATTCACTAGGCCACCTAGCTGCCCCATCAGAGTCAGAAGACCTAGCCTCCAATCCCTTGGGTAAGCTTGGGAAAGTTGTCTCTTCTCTATTCCTTCACATGTAAAATGAGCATTTGGAGGCCCAGTTTATAAATGAAGCAAGTAACTGAAGTTCTTTGCAATTTATGGACTTGCTCTAGTTAAAAGGGGCACTTGAAGCTCTTTTCCAGCCTAATTTGAATTGCTAATTTTATACAATAATTCACATTTAGATAGTACTATAAAGTCTAGAAAATGCTTTCCTCCCAATAGTCTTTTGAGGCAGTCAGTGTAGCTGTTATCATCCCAGGTTTTTAGAGGAGAGAAAACTGAGGACTCAGTGAGATGAATTGACCTACTTAGTACTCAACAGCTAGCATAAGAGCTAGGAGACCAGTAACTTATCAAAGGGTTCCTTATAAATATGTTTTGTAACTGTAAAGCAGACCAGAACTAGGGATCAACTTAAATAAGGAGCTTAACTTCCTAGAATGAGAGAAATGAACTTTATTCTTAACATGAGCAAGATTGAATAAAATATGTTTAGCAGATATATCTGTACAACTTCCTTATAAACTAAAGTATTAGGCAGGGGTGGGGAACCTGTGGTCTTGAAGTGGCCTCCAGGCCATAGGTTCCCCACCCCTGACCTGATGTAGAGGATTCCTACTCTGGGAAGAAATTTAAACTAGATGGTATTTGAGATCTCTTCCAACTCTAGGATATTACTAAAAATTTAGTTAATTTTTAAAATGCTGTATTTAAATGGTGTATTTCACTACAAAACAGTTCTGACTATAGGCCTACTGCTACTGATACCAAGAAGAAAGAGCTCCATTTGAAACATCATAGGAATGGACTTACTTTTCCAAAGCATTTAATTAACAGACACTTGGTCTCAAGAATCCATTGGGTTAATGAAATGTATAATGAATAAATGTAAATAGGAGTGTTAAAAGGCGTACAAGGATGTTCTAGAATTATAAACAACCAGTGAGATTATTCACATTCAACAGCTTTATGTGAAATGGAAGAAAGGTCCCACTTATATTTTGAATCTGAAGGTCACTGAGCTGAAAGAGACCTTAGAGGTGATCTAGTCTAATCTTTCTCATTTTGTAGAGGAGAAAACTAAGGCACCCAAGGTTGTTAGTGATAAAGCAGCATTGTAGGAAATGCTAGTTAATACAATTAAAAAAGTAAGTCAAATAAGACCATCACATATATATATATACATGAACTGAATGTATACTATTTCTTAACTGTAGCCTTTAATTCATTTATATCAAGTAATATTAGAAGTAAGAAAATTACAGTAAAAGTAAAGAATACAGTGGTCTTATAATGAATGACATCTGACTTGAAGGTATTTGATGTTATATGGTAATAAAAACATTAATTCTTCCCCACTTTACCTAAGCCCAGTACATAAGATGCTTTATAGAATAAATTTTACATTTACTCCTGTAGGCCACAGAAGTTATTTCTGCCCCTCCAGCAAAAGAATTGGAACTGAGTTGCTCTTATAATGACGTTGGTTCCAAACGATACAGGTAGTAATAGAACTAAGGGACTTTATTTTTTTTTTTTTCCTATCAAGACCCATTTCCCACAGAGGAGATAAAAGGCAACTGAAGACTAACGTAGGAGAAAGGAACTTAATTTCTTTTTTTTTTTTTAAAACAGAAAACAAATATGAAAAATATTTTTCCTTGTTATCTATAAGGAGAACACACAACTCTGATCATCTGTGCAGGAAGTGCAGCCAAAAACAGGGGAAAAAAAGATTTTTGCCTTTAATTCTATATCACCCAGTTAAAGGAAAGAACAATGACAACAGAAACCAATAAAGTTAAATAATGTCATCACGACCACTAAACTTATATGTAGCCCTAATGTATAGTTGTCAACATCACTCGAATGTGACCCTGGACTCTAGAAGTGATTTCGTTGTGAAGCACAAAACCTGGTAGGTCCTACAAACTTTGAGACCTGCCAAGATAAGTGTGAAGAGGTTTATCACCACAGAATACTTTTGAATGAGGTCACTCATGAAACAAATAACAATGTAAATTTAGAGTAAGCATGGGACAGTGGAAAGTGTTATTCTGAAATCTTTGGACCTGGATTCAAATCTTACTTCTTATGTTTACTTGATTTTCAGCCTTGGGCAAGTCAGTTGTGTCATTAGTCCATCCTTTTCTCCTTCTACTTTGCTCCATCTCTCCCCTCAGACTTCATATAATAGGAGGAAATAGATGTGCATAGAATTTGGACAAAGCATGTTGGCACACCCGGACGGAGCACACCCATTGGTCCTTCACCTTTCGAAGGCACAGGACTGAAAAAGAGGGAAGTGCACAGACTGGAAAGGGCTACTAGGTAACTCTGCTAGCCCACAAATGTTCAGGGGACTGCAGGAAGATAATGATCTAGTTTGTCAAAAAAGACTCTTGTCACATTCGTAGAGCTTTTAGAAGATAATGAGAGACCCAGATATTCTACAAGTAAATAAAATCACTTAGCAATTTGGTGGTCATTGATACCACCCAAATATTGGTATTGAAAACTTAAGATGTAACTATGTTGATGGTTTGGATTTTGTTTATTGATTTAGGCTCCCCACATTGGTGTCTGAAAGGCTGGTAACTGGAATTTTCTGAAAGATTTATTATAGTGCAGCAAGTTTCACAGAAAACTGATGGCCATATAAATAAGATGCATAAACTCAAACACCTATTCATCGACCTCTTATACCCATCAGCTTCAGCCCAGCCCCATCCACCATACCAGGGAAAAAGGAGCACTAATTTCAAGCCTCGAATCTATTATTGCTTTCATAAAATGATATCTTAATAAATTTAAGAGTCATGATTTCTAACCCTAGCTGAGACACACAGCCCATCAAAATAAACAACTCATCATAAGACCTTGACTCTAAGCCTTTTTTGATTGTTTTTCATTATTCAATGGTGTTTAATTCTTTGTGACTCCATTTGTGGTTTTCTTGACAAAGATACTGGAATGGCTTGCCATTTCCTTTTCTAGCTCATTGTACAGATGGGGAAACTGAGGCAAAGCTTAATGACTTGCTCAGGGTCACAGCTAGTAAATGCCTGAGATCACATTTGAATTCAGGTCTTCCTAATTCCAGGTCCATCACTCACTCCACTGTACCACCTGGTTGTCCTAATTTAGAATTGCTGTCAGTCTCAAAAATCTTTCCCCCTCTCCTTGCCTCTAGGTAACCAAGGTATTTTTATAGGAGAGGCAATGCGGTCAGTGCAGCAGATGATGCTCTATCTGAAATCAGAGGACTTTGTGGAACTTTGGGAGTGGTTCTTTTCTCTCTCTTCCTTCAGATGCTTGGTAGGACTTACTATTATTTGTCGTCTCCTAGTACATAGCCTTCACTTACTCAGGTTCATTGTAATGCCATAATGAGACGTTACAATAGAACTTCTGTCGAAGACCACTAGGTATTATACAAACAAACAACTAAAATCATGGTTACATGGAGGAATAGCCTTTCTCCAACGTAGCATTGTTCACACTGAAGTGAACACTTGGCAATAACTTAATTTAGACAGTGTAGCATAATGGATAAAGAATGGACCTGGGGGTAAGGAAGAATTGGTTTCACATGATACATCTGATATCATTAGTTTATGTGACCTTGGACAAGATACTTAAACTCTCGGGGATAGTAATACGTTATGAAATATAGTTATTTTTAATACTGATAACCAGTTTAAAAAGTGCTTCCAAAGTTTATTTTGGAGTTTCAATTGCTCTAGTAGTATTTATTATGAAGCAAATATAGGTATTAAGGTATTTAATGAAAAAACTTTGGCCATTCTTTCAAGGTGACTAAAATGTAGCAAAGGCTAGAACTATTTTTTCAGATTTCTTTCCAGTCTCCTTTTCATGAATAGAAGACAAAAAAAATCTTCAAGCAAAAAAATAATTTTTATTTACCTAAAAATAACAGCCAATATGTACCATAATTAAATTAGTAATTTGAATGAGAATAGTTCCTATATAACCGTATAACTCTATTTTAAAAGATCACTAGTTAGAACACATAATTAGGAAATTATTTAGACACATATGGAAGTTTAGTTTGGTTATTCAAGATATATTCAAAACTGAGACAAGTTATTAATTTATGAACTGATTTAATTTTTTTTTAATTTTTGGAATCACATCCAGAATAACCTGATTTGATATATAATATTATTAATTTCACATAGTGATTTCTCCTATCACTTTCAAACCATTAACCAGTTAAATTTCACAAAAGCCCTGAGATGTACCAAAAAATTGTCATGCATACCCATGTGTTATTAAGAAGACATGTTAATGACCAGGGTAAAGTCAGCATGTAACCATTTTTAAACTCCATTTTATGGCTTTGTTCTCTCTGACTGTGACTACTATTCAATTAAATATTTAATGACCTCAACTTCCATTTTTTCCTTTTCCCTTTATAGAATGTGTTGACTTCCTTTTTTCATAATCTCTTCTTGACTTCTGACATTTCTTTTGTGAGTTTTGGGTTATTTTTTTGTCTAAATTTTCTTCGACCTTTAGCAAACCTTATGAATCACTGGCATTCGTAGTCTCTAGGATATTGGGAGCTTTGGCTCTGATTTTCAAATAAAATTTCTTACTCCATATGTCTTAAAAAATACTGGTGTATAAATTTCTGCCATCTGATTATATATCCCAAATGCCCATTTTCTTTTTTTTCTTACAAAATAAATTTGAATTATGTTAGTAATTACATGCGGAATACCTGTGATTGTATTTCATGCAATCCTGTCCTGACAATTTTACTTCCTAGATTTGATTTTATGTTAACATTTTAAAAAGTTGAATGGAGATTTGAAATAAGTCTATGGACATCCACAATAAAGAGATGGACATTCCTTCTCCCGTGATAAGTTCAGACTGCTTCAACAAAGTTTTGTATGAATGATGGTCTATAACGGTTGATTAAAAGAATTGCCATGTTTTATAAAATCTATTTGTTTTACTACCAGATACAGAATATTGAGGTAAGTGGACCATTTCTTGACCAATATGGCAGTGATATTTGTATGTATGTATGTATGTATGTATATATATATATATATATATATATATATATACACACACACATATATATACACGCACCCATACATATGTATGTACATATGTATATATGTATGTGTGTATGTGTATATGTATATATGTTCTTCCTCAGAGAATGTAAGTTCCCTCTGAGAAGGGATTTTTTTATTTCACTTTTATGTATATCTTTGGCACCTAGCACAGTAATTACTAACAGCATTGTTAGTAGGCACCTAACAAATGGTGTTGAATACATGGATATTTCAAGATTTGAAGTCAAATGGGTATCCTTTAAATTTAGAGTGAATTCAAGAAAACTAGGTAAAAGCAGTTTGGGGAAGAAATTAATTGGTTCATATGGACACTCCATGCTTTAAGAGGGAATTGTTTCAAGTCTACAAAGCATTATGTTAGAAACAGAAACTTTACTTTTTTTTTTAAATCAGGGATTATAGAATCCATAGGCATAGCAAACATATTGGTCCACATTCCACAGTAGTTCACTGAAGTTTGTACAAAATGCAAAAACATTAGGAGCTAGACTCTCCTTGAAATTTAATACTATTTCATGTGTGGATATCCAATGGAACCCACTAAGCAAAGAATAAATTTAGTAAAGTAGTTTATCATATCTATTCATTGCTGCTATCTCATCTAAGTCTGTGTTTAAAAAAAAATGACTGAATAGGTTATAAAAATCATTTCTAAATTTCAGTGCATATCAAGAACTAACAACTCTTATTCTATATATGCATAAGAAATCTCCCTTAAAGTTGTATTGCAAAGTTGCATCTTGCTATGGAAATAACCCTACGTTCCTGATGGCTAAGCCTGCAGAGAACAATCAATCAAGTCCTATTTTTCTTCTGTGTATCAGACACAGTGCTAGGTGCCACCTAGATCCTACCATGCTGCAATTTGAGTGTAGGCTCTGTGATGAACTTTTTCATTAATTTATTTTGGTATCTAAAAATATGATGGTTTGTTTTGGTCATAGCAATTTAAGAACTCTTTAAATCATAGATGGAGAAGTCCCAGACTACAGCAATGGAGGGAGTAGTGTTCTGGTGATACCACAGATTATTTTAAGTAGTTCTTGCTAAAGCATCCACAATCATCACCACCAAGCATTGACTCCTGACTCAGTGCAGGGAACTATAGTAGATGCTGAAGACAGAAAGAGATGCATCAGTCAATAAACATTTATTAAGGACCTACTATGAGCCAGGCACTGTGTTAAGTGCTATCTTACAAACTGTTAGAAACAAACTGATGATTTTTGGTCATTGATTGTCAAACGCATGAAAGTGCCAGGCACAAAGAGATCGTAATGTGGAAGAGTCATTCTCAGAGGTCTAACGTGAGAATCTTCAGCCAGCGTATGAGCCAGTGGTTATGTACATATTCTGCATGTGGCAGAAAGCTTTCAATGATGATAGCTCACATTACAAAGCATTTTATATGCATCATTTCATATGATCCTTATAATACTCATATAACGCTCATTATTGTTAGCCTCATGTTCTTGATGCTAATTGTTAATGATAATGCCAATATCGACCCAATTTTAAAATTGAGAAAAGGTGCAGGGTGACTATTTACTTTGTTCATCACAGTTTCTAAGAAATTGCAGAAGGATTTGAACTTTGGTCATCTGTTCCTAAGCCTAAGAACACTATCCTCAATTTATATATTTTTCTCAAGAAATAATAGTATGATTTATAGGTTCTACAATCCTGTAAATTAGCTTGTGAATCAATGGCATTAATTTATTGGGAAGAAAAGTTTGATCCACTCTGAAAAGTATTCAAGGGACAGGGCTGTATAACAGAAAAATAAGACTTTTCCCCCCATGAATGATTGCAAAAGTGAATAGAATCCTTTATAGTCTAATTTCTGCTATACCTGGGAAACAAATATTTATGTGCTTGGTATTAGGAGGATTAGGATTAGGAGAAAACATATTTTGACCATTAACAAATAGGGAAGCATTTATTCTTCATATTTTCAAGACAAGCGATAAAACGGCGAGTACTAATTATCCAATACAAGCATTTGCATTGATTTTACTGATCATTGTATTTACTGGAATGATTTGATTTGAAATCAAAATATATGTTTCACATAGCAATTTGTAGATTTTGATATTCTTACTACAGTGAGTAAATGATGGATTATTCCCAATTTATTCTTGAAAACATAAAAAACAACAAGGATAGTACAAGGAAACATGAAACTATGGTTGATGAGTCATAAACCATACTACTACAATTAAGAATAAACCACTTGAAAAATATTATTGAATAGAGGACAATGTCTTTGTTTTTTAAATATATATATACATTTGTGCTTAAGAAGGTGATTGATAAGGCATAGAGAATGTCAGCTTATTTGAGAATCAAATTAATGGTCTGTATAAAATATTCTTAGAAAGATTAATTTCCTTTTTAATATTTTAGAAAAAAAATAATGCCAAAGGAATGAGTTTTCAAAAATAAGTATATTTGAGTTTAATGCTTTTTATAAGGTGTGATTCATTTGAAGCATAATAAAAATTTAAGGGATCTATTTTGTACAAGTTGAATCAAACCTGGCAAATAGACATCCTAAGCCTATCATCTTTTTCCCCCTCCCACTCCCAAATTATAATTTCAAGTGTTCTTCAATGACAACAAAAGAGATAGATTTGACCATAAGTGTTTTTAAAGTGGATTTTTGGTTGATATAAAGATGCATTATGACCTTTGCGGGAGGGGGGGACATCTGGGTGGTACGATGGATCGTGTGCCAGATCTGGAGACAGAAAGACTCATCTTCTTGAGTTCAAATCTGGCCTCAGACACCTACTAGCTATGTAACCTTGGGCAAGTCAAATAATTCTGTTTGCCTTAGGTTTCTCATCTATAAAATGAGTTGGAGAAGGAAATGGCAAACCACTTCAAAGTCTTTGCCAATAAAACCCCAAATGGGGTCACAAAGAGTCAGAAATGACTGAACAACAGGACTTTTGGAATACCATAATATTATCATCTATATAATATATACATTTATATATATATGTGTGTATGCATATGCATATATATGCAATGTACATATGCATGCACAGACATATGTGCTCATACATGCATACATGCATGCATATAGAAATAATAAATATATGCGTACATATGTATGTATGTTAATAATAGCAGATATTTATATAACATTTTGTACAAGGCACCATGCTGACTGCTTAGCAATTACTATCTCATTTTCTCCTCAGAACAACTCTGGGAGGTAGTTGCCATTACCATTCCCATTTTACAGATGAAAAAACTGAGGCAAACAGAGTCTAAGTTGCTCACAGTTACACAGCTCGCAAGTATCTGAGGCTGGATTTGAACTGATGTCTTCCTGATTGTAGGTCTATCACTGAGCCCCCTAGACGTGTGTCTCTGTGTGTATGTGTGTGTGCATGTATGAGTGTACATGTGTGTATATATGGGTATATATATATGTATGCATGCACACATACACATGCATATATAATATATATTAACATTCAAAATCCTTAAGCTGAGCACTATTCATCAACAATCAGTAATTCAGTATATAATTCCTATATTGACTTCTCTTTTATTCACCTAATGATTGATTCTCATTAGATGTTCTCATTAGAGAAATTTAGCATCTTAAAAGGGACTGTAAAAGCCAATGATTATACATGGGTACAAAATTTTAAACTAGGACAATCAAAGCACTGGGTTGCACCAATACAGTTTGGATGTTTGATCTTTGCTCTGCTATCACTTTCCAGATAAGAAGACTGGAGTTCTGAACAATGGAAGGCTAGAAATAGAAAATATGGAATCAAAGAGTAAACCTTTGTGGGACTAAACTAACATTATGCTGAATTACCTTCACAAAATAAGTCAGGTAGATTCCTGCAAGTGTTGGCCAGGAGACAGCCAACATTGCTGTTTTTCTGCCCTACTCTCCTGACTCCAAAAATGCACGTTAGGGCAAAATTTCAACACAGAACAACAAAAAATGAGAGACCCTCCTGCTAACAATTAAAATGAGTTGGTTTTATGTGGAGGGAAAAAGCTATACCTTACAGCACTGCCACTCCATGCTTTCTCTAATAATTCTATGACCCCACTGACGTGGGCACTCCCTCTAAAAAGGACAGATCGCAACTTACCCATTTCTCCTTATTTGGGATGGTTGTTGTCCTGGTTCTCACATATGGATCCTGCTGGATGCTTTCATCTAGATCTTTAAATATTTTGTGTGCTGTACATCTGTTATCCCTTGCACTTTCTACAACAATTATGGTGGGAACTAGTGACATTTGGTAAGGGATGAGAGAGGAGTAAGCACTGCACACAAGGCAGGAAAGAGGAAAGGGCTAATGACATGATGTCCCAAAGTTTTGGGGTTGTTTTAAACTATAATACCTTAAAGACATTTGGGACACCCAATATAAAGAATTTAAACCTTTGGGATGTTTTCAGATTATGTTCCCTCATGCAAGTTCATGGAGATGGGAGGATAGAATGTGACTTAATACAAGACCTTTTTAACCAGGGGTTCAATTTTTTTTAATAAAATATTTTTATTATTGAATTTCAATGTAATTGGCTTCTTTTAAAAACTTAGTATTTTATTTTATGAATCCAAAAACATTATTCTAAGAATAGGACCATAAACTAAACTGCCTAAAGGGTCTATGGCGCAAACACACAAATACACACACACACACACGAGTTAACAATCTCTAGCTTAAAGTATAAAAATATACTGTGCACAAGTACTAGGTGTTTTAGACTCTGCATACACGATGGCTTCTTATCTATTTTTTGCTGAGGCTATGTTGGTTCAATATAGGTACTTATATAAAGGTAGGTTGTTTTACATTATTTGCTTTGATTCCAGCATCTTGACAAGATGAGAACAGTCAGGTTCAGTGGTCAGATGTATGCTATTGCCTCCTTGTTTTCAGCAGACCTTATCTCTGTAGCTTTGGGGAGGGGGTGCCATAGACAACTTTTATTCTTTGGATGTTGTGATGTTCCAAAATTCACAACCATGAAATATCACTAGGAGAACATTTGCATTGAACAGATGGATTTTTTTTTTCTGCAGAGCAGCCTGGCATGATTAAAAGTATTGCACAATTTTCCAGATGCAAACCAGCCCACAAGCTTCCTTTTATTTAATTATTGACCTAACTCATTGTTCATCTATAGTGCTTGTCAGAGCAATCCATATGTATATCTGTAGATACATAGATCTATCTATCTATCATGCATACACACACACACACATATATATATAGAGAGAGACAGGTATATATATGTATATATATATATATACACTATATATCATATCTATGTTGTATGCACTTTATATGTACAGTGTGTGAATAAATGTATATGTCTATGTACACAAATAGCTGTACATTGTGTGCGTGTGTACATGTGTGTGTGTATAAGTAGAGGGAGCATGTCTATGACTTCATTGGTCTAAAGAACTCCTGGATGAAAGAACTCCTTTTCACAATGCTAGCTAGTATGTCTCCATGGTTATTCTGAGACAATAGTCCAAAGCTTATGAGGGGATAGGAGATAGAAAGTTGGTTTGGAGCTAAAAAAAAAAAAAACAACACCTGGGTTCTAGTACCACTTCTTGCATAAAGTGGTTGTACAGTACAAGTATAATAACTTAGCCTCTTAATTCTCTAGGAAATTCTCTAAGACTGCAAATTGAAGAGAAGGTGTTAATCCACATTGATATAAAAGAATCTGTATGCAGATGTTCCATATACCAATGAAATCAAAGGCCCAATTCCTATATAGTATATTAACCTACTGCTCATACAACTATGTCAGAACTCCTCCTATGAACTTTTAGTATTCTGATCTTTTTGAGTAAACCCAGATTTCACTGAGGAAGACTTGAATGGTTTGATGAAATCCAAACAATAACATTCTTAAATAAGAGAGCTTTTTCATTTGGAGAGAACCCTCCTTGCCTCTTTGGATTTTATGTAGAACATCCTATATGTAAGTGGCAAACAACTTGGACTGCCATCTATCTTTTCTTTCCTTCTTCTCTTCTTTTTTCTTCCTGACCTTCATCCTAACCATTTTTACCTCTTCTCTTCTGTCTTCTCTCTTCCTCAAAGTTCTTATTTATTACAATGGTCACCATGGCTTCAGCTACAGTGAGGGGGGGTGGAGTGGAGGGGAGACAACTGCAAATTCTGCCCATGTGGACTCCTGTAGTTTTGTTTCTGTTTTGTTTTCTCAACTTATGTTGGTGCAACCAATATTTCTATCATTATTAGAGCTTCCTTTTATTTGAAGTGTGAAATCATCCCCATCTTTTTATGCCAGGTAGCCATGTTGGCTTTGCCCTAGCAAGTGCCATTCACTCATGGCTGAGGCCCATTTGCTCTTCACGACATCACACACACAATTTCAAATAATAATAAATCTTCATAATTTAATAACAATTGAACTGAATTTCTAATCTGAGGAGAAAATTTCAGTTATAATTTGGCTTAGCAGCTTACTGACAATGTGGTTTCACAAAAACCACAATATGTGAGACTCAAATTTTCTCATCTACAAAATGAAGAATTCAAGTCTTAATGACCTACAATCTCCGTTACAATTCTCTGAAAACCTATCAGTCATTTTCATCATGCCTGATTCTTCATGACTTTATTTGGGATTTTCTTGCCAAGGATACTGGAGTGGTTCACCACTTCCTTCTCCAGCTCATTTTACAGATGAGAAAACTGAGGCAAACAGGATTAAGTGACTTGCCCAAGGTCTTAAAAGCATTCAAGGTCAGATTTGAGCTCAGGAAGATGAGTCTTCCTGACTCCAGGCTCGATGCTTCAACCACTGTGCCACCTAGCTACCCCCAAACCTATAGTCTGATAATTATTGGGTTAGTGTTACATCTGGACCCAGTTCCCTACACATATCAGTCATTTTGTTTTAAGACATTTGCACTGCAAAGGTATGTCCTCTGAAACTATTATTATCCAGTATCAAGATATTTCCTTATTAGCAGCATTTTCTCTTTGAATTCCCTCTTTATTTTACCCAGAATTAAACACCACCTTTCAACTCCACATACCTTTGTCAAGAAACAGTTTCCTTGGTAATATACTTCCACATAAAACTACATAATCCAACCTCAAAAAAATTCAATTTGATTTACGTCTAAACATTTGTTATCTCCAAAATTGTTGGTTGCCAGAAGTAGTAAAATTATTTCTTCTTTTTCTAGCTCTCTTTCTTGGTTATACCTTCATCTACTCATTCTCAATTAGGTCCTTCCCTTTAGCATACAGATCAAGCCAGTCCTTGAGTCATCTGACACCAGACCTAGATTTCAAATACATTATCCATTTCATACAATACATTTCTAGACTCTGGAAGCACATTTCATAGAATGAATATAAATTCATGTCATCATTTGATAGATTTACCTGTGGGAATGTGGGTTAGCAATTATACCTCTTTGAAATTCAGTTTTTTTCAACTAGGAAATGAAGGTGTTAGAGGCAATGATTTCCAAGGTCCCTCCTATCTCTATATCTCTCCTGATGTTCCTTTCCAAGTCTTTTCTCTCCTGAAAGAGTAAGCAGGCCTGCCTAGGAAACCCTAGTGCAGGACCTTGAATGATAGGAGTATACTGGCTCCGTGGAGAAAGGAAATTATTGACAAAGTGGATGTGAAAATTGAAAATGGAAGTAGGTAACAGAAGGAACCATTTACTTAACCACAGTCTTAATTAAAATAGGCTGTAGGGATTCCAAAGATCTATGTAACTGATCAATATCAGTTTTTGCTTCTATTTGAAGATTATTTAAGGAAAACTTGAGGCCCCTTTCAGGGCGCTAGTCTGCATTTTTGATATATTGAAATTTTATATATATATGTCTGCTTGAATCAGTGAGACAAGCAGTGCTATTTGACAGAAATTTATTTTTTCCAACTCATGGTAAATCTGTTATTCAGTTTTAATGGTCAATAATAGTTCAAATGCCTCCTTTTACCTCAGTGTAAATGAAAAAGAAATGAATAGTTTCATTACAATAGAGTTTTGACCAGTCAATATTTTCACTTCTAATTTTATTATGTATTTTTTCCATTTTAATTTTACATACTCTGAAGCCAAAGATTGACATCAGGCTCAACATCTAAATTGTTGGATCTCTTTCATTACAATAAAATTACAGGAATTTGTCAAGCTAAATTGTGTTATATCAAAGTGTAGTTATATTATGAAAAATAGAGGATGTGGAAGATGATTTAGTTTTTTTTAATTTTATCTTATGAGTCTGTGGGTTATGGATTTTAAATATGGACCACAAATTATTATTAGGATATGCACCTTCCTCATGCAGAAATTTTTTCCTCCTTTTCCCACTCTTAAGTGTGACATTGTTACACAATTCCTATTGTAAAGAGTTCCTGAACTCTTTTGAAATGCTTATATTATAAATAATTTCCTTATATGTGCATAGTAGACATATAAATTTTTATAATTTATAGGCTAGAAAACATTCTGAAAAATACCTATACATTAGTGTCATCCACATAAATTGATTAGAAAAAAAATTTTCCTCATGAAGCTGTTCAGAAAATGACATATTTACTTTATTCTTCCCTCAAAAATGCCCAGTTGAGGAGCCAAAAAAGAGCTGGAAATCCCACGTAGAACATCATGAGCAGTTGTCTATTCTCCTCTTTAAGACCTCTAGTGATGGGGAGCACACAGTTTCCTAAACTTTCCAGAACCATGAGTGAAAGAGGGCTGGATGCTATGTTTAACTTTGAACAACTTACTTTGCTTCTCTGAGCCTCACTTTCCCAATTTTATTTTCAGTTCTGGTCCCCAAGTTGTTACTGCTCCCTCCCTCCTCAAATTTTTATATATGCAATTATCTGTTTAAATGGTGAATACACTCCCTGCCCAAGCTCCACTTAAATGACTGTATTTGGGGCCCTCCTGGCATAGAGTGAATGTCAACGGTAATTGTTTCTCTTTTGAAAAGCAACCCTGAGGGTCTTCCCCTCACAGCTAATTTAAAGAGGTCATCCTTTGACTCATTTTTTAAGAGACTTATTCACTGACTGGGCATTACTTCACTCAAAGTGAGAACCTGAAAAGACCTTAACCTAAAAGGGCCAGGGTCTCCCACTGCATCCTGGACCATCTTCAATTTTCCTGACGAATATCTGGTCACTGGACCCAGATGGCTCTGCAGGAGAAAGTGAGGCTGATGACCTTGCACAGCCCTCCCTCTCTCAAATCAAAGTCAACTGCAGTCATGACATCATTACCCTGATATCATGGTCCTTTTTGAAATAAAGGACAAACACAAAAAGCTTCTTGAAGGTAGAGAGCATTCTGTATTTTCTCTTTTAATCTCCAGTGCCTTACACACAGTGAATGATTGAATAAATGCCTGCTGCACTGAATCTGTTGAATAAGGAATTTGAGTAGATTACCTCAAAGTCCCTTCCAGTTTCACATCTATAACTTAATTCTGGACAGCTCCAATTTATGTTGAGACAAAATTTGCCTCTGTAGAAGTACAACCCATTGTCCTAACCCTGTTTTCTGGGGTTAAAAAATCAAATCTGATCACTCTTTCATAAGAGAATTACTGTTTCCCATCATCCCAACCCCAATTCTTTGTTCCCTAGGTGAAATATACCTAATTCATTCACCTGATCTGGGGTTTGATTTTTTTACCTATCCTGTATATCCAGTTAATACTCCCCCCCCCAAAAAAATTAACCATTACTGCACAGAGAAAATGAAGATTTTATGGGAATTTGCTTCTTCTAGTATCAGCAGTCAATTTCTCTACACTACCATGGATTTGCATTATGAAAAGATCACACAAAAAAGACATAAACTATCTTCTCCCTTATTAGCATGTGATAAATTTGTCAATTTCTGAAATGTTTTTGAACACTGTTGAATATTTCCCCTAGTTACACAAATTAGATAATGTGTTTAGGTCTTGTCTAGACATGGAATGGTAGAACATCATATCAAGACTGAACCTATGAGCAATATCTGCTCAGATCAAGGACCACAACATAAAATCAATTAATAAAACCATGGGGATTTTTAGGTGAGAGTAAAAAAAAAATATACCATTCGTACTGGCATATAGATGAACTATGCTGATTGGCTCAGCTGCAATTTTTGGTGAGAATTTTTCTCAAAATTGCTTTACACATTCTTAACCTATTCCAGGGATTCTAATTTCTTACTCTTTTGTTATATCTTGGTAAATATCATAAAACTCCCTTTTAAAACATTCTTTTCCCCTTATAATCCCAATAGAGCTAATACTGTAAAATTGTGAAAAATTCTACACATGCACATAGATGATATTAAACAATATAAATTATTCTTTTAATATGAAAAAATTATGGCTTAGAAATAAGCCCCAGACGTGGAACAGAAGACCTTGATTTGAGTCTTAGTTTTGTACTTTCAGCTGGTAGTTCAGGTGAAATATAATGAACAGAATGTAGGACTTAAAGTGAGAAAGACTTCATTTCAAATCCCACCAAATTCCATCTCTAACACTACATGTGTGACTGTGGGCATGTCACTTAAAATCTCTGACTCAGTTTCTGCATCTTTAAAGTTAGAGTACTAAGATCTATAAACCCTTCATCACAGAATTGTTGAGATACTCAAGAGCTATTTGAAAGGCAACTAATATTACTTATCCCCCAGGGCCTTGGTTTTCTCCTTTGCAAAATGAGGGAGTTGGACTAGATGTTCTTTAAGGTACCCTCCTCCTCTAAATCCTGTGATAAAACTAAGTAACCATGTATTACACGAAGTATCACTCACGATTTCACATAGGAGACTACAGTTCTCTAAATTACTTATCCAAAGGCATCAATTCTATCAGGGGTTGCATAGGGAAAACCTTTTGATATCCAGTTATGGGCACTATTCTGCACATAATGCTGTTTCTTATTTTATTTTATGTGTCTAGTGTTAATAGTCTCCCTAAGTGGAAATAAAAAAAGATGCATTGTTTTTGTGTATTTACTTGGAATGCAATTCCATGGCTATGCTAGAGCTTCCACGCTTTCTTGGAGACAAAGGAAAATCATAGCAGGAGTGACTTTCTGAGTTCTAGATCTGGCTTTGACAGCCCCACGGACAAGCCAAATAGATCATCTCCGTTAGGTTTTTCTTCTGAAAAATAATATTGAAACCATTCAGAACATGCCAGCAAATTACATAGCCTCTATCTGACTGGGTTTGTTATGAACCTGCAATTGTTTAAACTTCTATTTGCTGAAATTCTTCCACCAAAATCCTAGTCCAAAGCCCCATCTGGGCTACAACTGACCTTAAATTTCTTGAAAGTCTTGTCAGCAGATCACAGACTTTGCAGGTCTCATCATGCTGGAAAAATCTTTTAGTGGTCTGAGCAATGAAATGTACAGTTGCGTTCCTATGACCAGTCTTGCTGAGTTTGGATGTGGAAAGCTCTCATCACCAAAAATTTGGCCACCAGGTAAAAAAATAGGTGTGGGAGGCGGCTACAGAAACTTTAGAGCCATCTGCTAAGTTACAGAAAGGTTATGATCTGCACCCATGGCAAGAGTTCAAATACTTATGGTGTCATGAATGAAGTATTGTATTTTTTAATAAGTTATGTACAATGGTGGCCTAGAGGGTATCAGTGAAGAAATAAAATGAGAAAAGAATGTTGGTTAGTCATTTGATGAGAAGGTAGGACAGTCAAAATAATGCAGTGCTAACAATGAAAGGATGTAAATAGACCTACTTTGCCCCTAACATGTTGTATAGATGAAGGCCTGGACAAGAATAGAGCAAGAAGGCATTGACTAAATTTGTGTTTGCGCTAATGGAAAAGCATATATATATTATATATACACACACAGACGCAGACACAGACATATATATATATAGATAGATAGATAGATAGATAGATAGATAGATAGATAGATAGATTCTCTATACACTATGCCATTATATCTTTCAGCTTCTATAATACATATTATTTATCGTGTCAGGCTGACCGTCATAATCACAGATATACTACCAGAAGCAGTCAGATGGCATAATGGATAGAGTATAGGACCTAAATAAGTTCATGGATCAGTTGGCATATGTCATGTTATATGTAAAATTTGTGCTCCCTGTTAAAAGTGTCATAGAAAGATGTGAATGACACATTTAAGGGAGAGACCAGCAGAGAACAGAAGCCTAGGGGAATTTTTAGAGATGTTTAGTATTGAGGGAAAAGGTAGTTGGAAAGAGTCTGAAGAAAAATTTAGCAACAGATAGTGTATGAAAAACTAGGGGTTAGAGGTTGATTCTAAGGGAAATGAAATGTATTTAGCCTGCTTAAGTTAATGGAACTTTAATTAAATTGAAAGGAAATCTAAGTGTCTTGGCATAAGTGACACTGATTACTGTCACAAATCTATTTGAAAGTGACAGGGAGTATTCAACCACAGAGATAATTTCTTTCTTAGGCGGCCAAAGGAACAGAGGGAAACTCCACCGGGCCTGATGATAAAATCCAGACAGAATCAGGAAGAGGAAGAGACCCAAGGAAGTCTGTAAACACAACCAACACAAGTTTTTGAAAAGGAGAGTTAATAGAATTTTAGTGTTTTGTGTATTGTATTGCTATTAGGTATTTTTTCCTCAGTCAATACAGACATTAATACTATGAGCAGAAAACACTATAGGACAGGACCACAGGTTCTTATGGTATGTAAGGGACTTCAGAGGCAAGTATGATGAAACTAGTCATGTCCACCTCAGTCATTAGTTCAAATATTTGGAGATATTAATTTTTTAACTTCTTAATTTTTTGAGGGGGCCATAATTCTACCTATAGTGGTAATTGCCTGGTTGAAAATTCCTTGTGCTCCTGAAAAACAACAGTTGCTTTGCAGTTTTCAGTGCTAGCGGGTTTTCTGGGGGCACTTTGAATTTAAGGGATAAGGAAATCATCCAGTCACATGATTAGCATGTGACACAGGTAAGGCATCTATCCAGAACTTTCTGATTCTAAGACTAGTACTGCATACATCATGCTATTATATCCTCAACTTCTATGACACATATTGTTTATAAATAATTTAATAGCTGAATGTTAACCATTAAAATCCATTATTAGTGTACTGTAAATATACTATAGGTGTTAAATTGGCTATAATAATTAGATATTGTACCAGAAGCAGTTGCATGGCATCATGGATAGAGTTCAGGACCTAAAGTCAGGAAGACCTGACTTCAAATCCAGTGCCATCCACTTACGTGTTGTGTAACCCTCGCAAACCACCTGCCCTCTGCTCAAGTTTTTTCATCTGTAAAATGGCATAACAGTAGCACTATCTCCCAGGATGTTTGGAATGATAAAATGAGAGTATTTTAAAGCACATTGTAAATCACTTTGCAAATCTTAAAGAAATTCTCATTTAAGGAAAAAAAATCAAGAAAATTAAATTGCTGAATGAGTTTGTCCACATAGCAACAAGAGGCAGATTAAAAAAAATAATAAACTGATGCTGCAGTGTTGTTCACTTGTTTCAATGGCTTCTGACTCTTCATGACCTCATTTGAGGCTTTCTTGGCAAAAACACTGGAGTGATTGCCTTTTCTTTCTCCAGGTCATTTTATAAATTATGAAACTGAGGCAGACAGGGTTAAGTGACTTGTCCAGGGTCACACATCTAGCAAGTGTCTGGGGCCAGATTTAAACTCAAGAAGATAAGTTTTCCTGACTCCAGTCCCATGTACCACCTAGATGTTTCCAAGATATTAAAATAAACATATAAAGTTTTCAACCCATTTGGTGGATCTTCTATGAAGTATTTAGAGGGATACATGAACAACAACCCAAACAGGATGAGAAACTATAGAGAGTTTTTATCTCTGCCAGTGAAATTGTCTTCTGTTGTGATAAGTGAAATAATAATCTCAATCATGATAAAGTTAATGTTAAAAACTCTAAGGCAGATTATGAACTTGTATCTATTTATCTCTCATTTAAACAAAGCAAAGATAAATCCTATGAAACTAAATCTCACAAAAAAAACCACAAAATGTTATTCTGAGCATTTGTCTGGATTAAAAAACTGAACTGACAGAGCATATGTCTTAGATGATTCCAAGCAAAAATTAGTCTCTGCTTTAATATTTTAGTCACCATTTCTCTCTTTGTTAAGAAACTTTCTGTTATATTATCAGTTTAAGTCTATTATTAGAAAGTAATAAGTTTGAGTCAGAGCTACCCTGAATCCATTTCTACTAGGTTTTCAGGTTACTAAGCCTCTCACACCTACATAGTATATTATAAATTCTGGTATCCAGACACAAATAAACCCACTATAACTTAACTACACTATTATGCTGGCAGTGACTCATGGTACAGAGTCCTTCCCCCTGAATAATTAGGAAATGCTTAGTTATCACTGGATAACTGGGTTGACGAACATTTCAGAAGTCATCTACTTTATTTTCTTATATTTGAGGACACCATACACCATTTCTAAAATGTCAATATCTGTTCTGTTTTTAAAGACATAGAAAGAAAGGTGTTCCTTGTCTTCTTTGGGTAAATAATCTTTATTGAATGAAAAACCATTTATTAATACTTACTCTGCACCAGGCACTATGCTAAGCACAGGGAATAAACATATTAAAGTGAGGCAGTCTGTCTTTAAGAAACCTTCATTTTCCTAGCTGGAGACAACACATACAATGAATTTGTGGCCAAAGAAAGATGTTTTGGTATGAGAAGTCAAAGGGATGGTGAATAGAAAAATAGAGCAGTCTACTATCACATCCTTTACAGAAGCAATGGTGGTGTTGATTTCATTATGGTTCACCCAACTAGGAAGCTACCTACAACTAACTTAAATCTAGTATCCTAAAACATGCATCCAGTTAAAATAGTGGTATCTCAATTAAACAAAAAATTTCTATAAAATTAAATTTCACAAAAGGTAGCAAAATACTACTTTTAAAAACTACTAGGATTTTTCGTGGAAATAAGGAACAGCTGACCATGGCTCTATGTACCAATTATGTTTCACTGTATCAGAGAATTTAGAGAGGGAATGGGCATCACCTTGTCTAATTCCTTCAGATGAGGATACTGAGGGCAGGAGAAATTAAATGATTTGTTGAAAGTTATATGAGTACCTACTACAGATCTGGAAAATGATATGATGAGATTCAGTAACTGACAGTATTGTTAAAAAGCTTCTCATTTTTCTCTAGAAATCAAGAAGCCATAACTAATACCTCTTTGCATCTTCTCCCACTAATGAGTTGTAATATGACATTTCCTTGAGCATGTTTTCTATGATACGTAAAATGAGGTAGTTGGACTAGATAGTCTCAATAGATTTGTATAGTTCCAAATATTATATCCTCTAGAGTCCTTAATAACCAACAAAAAGTAGGTATCCAATGTATATTTTTGTTATCAATAATGATAACTCTTCTGGTAAACTCACAAACTTGATCTAGGTGGGATAACACAAATAAACGGAAGTTCATCAAAGGTTATTGGACCATTCTTCAAGTCTCTGCCCCTTCAAGACCCACTGAAAAATCACAATTTGGCTAATTTGGTTACTATAAAACATTGGGTGCTACTTCTAAAGTCATTTTCAAAACACATACACATTGGGGACAGAGTCAAGATAGCATAGTAAAAGCAGGGATTTGCTTGAAATCTACCCAAAATGCCTCCAAGTACTTGTAAAAAAATGACTCCAAACAAATTCTTGATCTGCAGACTCACAAAATGACAGAGTGAAACAAATCTCCAACCCAAGGAGGTCGACAGGAAGGATCTATCACACCTGGCTTGGAGTGGAGCACAGTCCAGCATGGGCCCAGCTGGCGCAGGGGACTGAATTGCTGGCGGGTGTGACAGTTACCAGACTTTTCAGCCCACAAACACCAAAAGACATCATAGAAGGACAGTGGGAAAATTCTGTCTGATCTGAGTGGGGGAGGGGCATAGTTCAGCCCCAGCCCCTAGCGGTGGAGGGTGGTGGTAATTGCAGCAGCAGTAGTGGCTGCTTCCAGAGCTCCTGGCCCACATATGGGGGGGGGGCGGATTGAGTGGCTAATCAAAGGACGATTATAGGGATCTCTTTGCTGGCACTGAGGCAGAATTCTGTAGCTTTTCCCTGTTTGGATCTGGGTTGCAGTCCTGGATGGTGGTCCTGGAGCAAAGAGGAATGCTGATGTGGTAGAGCTTATGGTGCAGTAGAAAGGGAATCCTCCTCACCATTCTAAGACAGGAAAGAGGGCTTGTGGTCACTTACAGACCAGAACACAGGCAAGGAAAGGAGTAAACACCTCTCCTTTGGAGAGTAAACACCTTGGAAGAAACTACAATTTTCAGGCCCCTAGAAATAGATCTGAAAATAGCTACACAAAACCCTTAAAGTTTTGGACAGTACACCACACCTCCCACTGGAAACAGAGTCCTACCTTGACAAAGTCAAATGTTTGGCTGAGGAAATGAGCAAATGGCACACAAAAAAAATCAATAGAACCTTACTTCAGTGACAAAGAAGATCAAAACGTACAACCAGCAGAAGACAACAAAGTCAAAGCTCCTACATCTAAAATCTCTAAGAAAAGGATGAATTGGTAACTGGCCATGGAAGAGCTCAAAAAGAATTCAAAACAAGTAAGAGAAGTAGAGGAAAAATTGGAAAGAGAAAAGAGAGTGATGAAAGAAAATCATGAACAACAAGGTAACTGCTCACTAAAGGAGATCCCCCCCCCCAAAATAACCAAAGAAAATAGCACCTTAAAAGTAGACTAATCCAAATGGCAAAAGAGGTCCAAAAAGCCAATGAGGAGAAGAATGCTTTGAAAAGCAGAATTGGCCAAATGGAAAAGGTGATCCAAAAACTTCCTAAAGAAAAGAATTCCTTCAAAATTAGAATGGAGAAAATGAAAGCTAATAACTTTATGAAAAATCAAGAAAGTATAAAACAGAACCAAAAGAATGGAAAAAAAATAGAATACAACATGAAATAGCTCATTGGAAAAAACCACTGACCTGAAAAATAGATCCAGGATAGATAATTTAAAACTTATTGGACTACCTGAAAGCCAGGATAAAAAAAAAAAAAAAAAAAAGAAGACCCTGACATCATTTTTCAAGAAATTATCAAGGAAAACCACTTTGACATTCTGAAACCAGAGGTTGAAATAGAAATTAAAAGAATCCACTGATCACCTCTTGAAAAAGATCCCAAAAATAAAACTCCTAGGAATACTATAACCAAATTTCAGAGTTCCCAGGTTAAGGACAAAATATTGTAAGCATCCAGAAAGAAACAATTCGAGTATTGTGGAAGCAAAGTCAGGATAACACAAGATCTAGCAGCTTCTACGTTAAAGGATCAAAGGGCTTGCAATACGATATTCCAGAGGTCAAAGGAGCTGGAATTAAAACCAAAAATCACCTACCCAGAAAAACTAAGTATAATACTTCAGGGGGAAAAAAAGGATATTCAATGAAATAGAGGTCTTTCAAGCATTATTGATGAAAAGACCAGAGCTGAACAAAAAAATTGACTTTCAAATAGCAGAATCAAGAGAAGCATGAAAAGGTAAAAGGAAATAGAAATCATAAGGGAATTATTTAAATTGAAGTGTTTACATTCCTACATGGAAAGATGATACTTGTGACTCTTGAGACCTTTCTCAGTTTTAGGGTAGTTGCAATGAATAAAAATATTGGGGGGAAGGAGAAAGGGAAAGACAGCATGAGGTAAATTATCTCACATAAAAGAGTCAAGATAAAGCTTTTGCAATGGATAGGAAATGAGAGCGAATGAGTGAATCTTACTCTCATCAGATTTGGCTTAAGGAGGGAATAACATACACACTCAATTGAGCATCATACCATACAGGAAAGTAAGGGGAAGGGGATAAGACGGGAGAGGGATAATAGAAAAGAGGACAGATTGGGGGAGGGTAGTTGGAAGCAAATACTTTTGAAAAGGAACAGGGTCAATGAAGAGAATAGAATAAATGGGGGGTGGGATAGTTTGAAGGAAAATATAGTCTTTCACAGCATGACTATTATGAAAGTGTTTTGTACAACTACACATCTACAAACTATATTGAATTGCTTGCCTTCTCAAGAGGGTGGGTGGGGAGGGAAGATTGGAGAGAATTTGGAACTCAAAGTTTTAAAAACAAATGTTTAAAAATTGTTTTTACATGCAACTGGGAAACAAGATATACAGGTAATGGGGTATAGAAATCTATTTTTCCCTAAAGGAAAGTGAGAGGGAAGGAGATAGAAAGGGGTAGGATAATAGAGGGAAGGGCAGACTGGGTGAAGGGGTAAACACAATGCAACCCGTCTCAGGGTGGGGAGAAAGGATAGATAGGGAGAAAATTTGGAACTCAAAATCTTATGGAAATGAATGTTGACTATAATAAATTATACATATATATGTAAACACATTATCATCATCATCTTTGACCTAATTACTCAAATATAAATAAAAACATTCTAGCAAACACATTTGAATTGTGCTTCTGCCTATTAAAACACTTAATTTTAATTCAGCAATATAATCAATGGACACGATATGTTTATATCCATGTGCTAGTCAGTAATATCAGCATAAATTCTGGTCCTTTTAGCAAACATTTTCAAAAAGAGCTTTATTTTTATAACAGCAAAATTTAGAAATCTCTAGGTCCCCCTTTTTCATGAACTCCCTTGAAATTCAATAGTTTCTTGAGAATCATATTTCATTATGGTTGGGATTTCTATCTAATGTGTATCATCATCATCAACAAAAACCCTTAAATATTGCCTTAAAGATTGCTGAGAATTTAGCATGAATTATCTCATTTGAGTCTCATCATAGCCTTGTCAAATCGGTATGTCCTTACAGGGGTTATTATTATCTTCAATTCATAGACGAGGAATTTGTGGCTCAGGGATTTTAACTGACTTGTCCACAGTCGCACAGCTAGTACATAACTGCACAGGTATGCATTTATACTATCTTTACATCAATTAAAAAATAAGTTTCCATTTGTAACTTTTTTCCATTGTTTTATCTTTAGCTAAACAAAACAACTGTAATATACTCCCATGTGACAACCCTTCAAATACATGAAGATAGCTATCCTATTCCCTTGTCTTTAGGTAAAACATCCCCAGCTCCTCTAACTAGTTTTCCAAAGCAGTGTTGTCTAATGGTTAGAGCACTGGACTTGGAGTCAGTAAATCCTGCATTTGAGCTCATCCTCACAAAACACTTACTAGTTGTGTGACTGTGGGTAAGTTAACTGTTCAGTTTCTTCATGGGATTATAATAACTCCTACCTCACAGGATTGTTGTGAAAATCAAATATCTACATAGAATTACCTTGCAAACCTTAAAACGTTATTCAGATAATAACCGTCATGATTACCATCCAATCCTTAAATGACAGGGTCTCCAGTTCTATCTCACTCACTTGCGTGTGGACACTTACTAGAGCTCATCGATATCCTTCCTACAATACTGAGTCCAAAAATGAACACAATATTCCAGATGGAGTCTGGCATATTTAAGCTTGTTTACAGGGCAGTAAAACAACTGCTTTATTCTCTTAATATAGTGAAAAATATCTGTCAGACCAGGTGTTTGGCAGTGCATAGATAACAGAAGCAACTTATTCATTCTTCCCCCCAACTGGCTACTTTGATATCATGGAGACAGAACCTAAGAGTAAGAAATTAAAGGACAGCAAAAATGTTGGGGAGGACAAAAATCTGTTCATTCATGTCAGTTTTACTAGGTCCATGCAAATAATTGTGAGAGAAATGTCCATTAGGAAAAACAGGTAAAGATTGCAGGATGATAACTATAATCACACATTGGCAATTTCTATTCAAGAAACAGGAGAGATTACAAATGCATGCCTGCATTTCCAGATGAATTAAAACACAATCAGGCAATAATTAGGTCAATCTAATTCCTCAGTCTCAGGTTTAAAATCAGAGTATACTTTATGAAAGGGCGCTAACAGGGATAGGGTATTGAACTGGTAAAAATGTGAAAGGTTTATCATTTACTCAGAATTTATTGAGTTCACTTTTTTCTCTTGGATGCAATAGATACAGGGGAGGGAAAGTACCTGTTAAGTAAGCTAGTCCAGCCTTCATCCAATGTGAGATTGGTCTCTGTAGGGCTATATATTTCTCAGGGATTTAGTGGCTTCCATTTGAAATGTCTGAAGGAAGGGCCCTTCCATGTTATTTAACTTCTTCACATGTATCTGCAGCTTTTGACATAAACCTAAGCTCCCAGATGGCAAAGACCAATTCTGACTCAACCCTGTATTATTTTTCTCACCTTCAGATTGTCTAATATACTGCTAAAGCATATAGGTACTCTATGAATGAAAGCGCAAAGAATAAATCTTTATCTCCAGTAAGTTACAATTCAAAGATCTCCTCACTTAGCTCTTCAAGTATCCCTCCACACCCACCTAATCTGCCAAATTAATTCTACATCCCTTCCACAGGGAAACCAGCTTCCTTTTCCAGTTTGATCTTGTTATAGCAATACAATTCTATATTGACATGTATGCTCTATATTGCTGTTAGCAACACATCTCTCAACAAAAATATCTAGCTGATCTTTTGAGAATTTTAGTGGAAACTTTATTTCCCTATTTTTTTTTTAAATATTGATGTTGTTACGAGTCAGTATGTTGAATGTCCAGAACATTTTCCTTTTCTAGGTTCTAGCACTGAGGACTACAATGCTTTCTAAAAGATAAGATTGCTTTTTAACTCATATAAGCAATATATGGTAATGATCTCTCTCGATGAGATGATAACTTTTCCCTCTTTGCATTCGTGGTACTCACACTCCTTTTAATGTCTCATTTAGACAAATGTTCAACTTTCTTCCTGTGAAAGCTCAGTCCTGTCATCAATTTGCAGTTGTCACCCCTCCCAAACTTCCTTCAGTTTGTTAATATTGGCATCTCCCCATCCCTGAGGGTGTTTGCCCTTAATTCCTAAATCCATAAAGGTACAACTTAAATCATAAGCTATTAGAGATGGAAGGATGACTATCTAGTAGTCATATATTTAGTGCTGAGAGCAGAGAAGAAGAAGTAACTTGTCCAAGGTCACATAATCCATAAATAGCAGAGTCCAGATTTAAACCCAGATCCTCTGACTCCAAACTCTTTCCACATAAAGTGAGTAGTATTAGTGTAGGTATGTATGTACATATATATGTACACACACACACACACACACACACACACACACACACACACGGCCCATGAGCAATTATTTTGAGACAATGCTCCCTTGACTTCTATAATTAAAATATCTAGATCTCCAAAAGATGAGCTTTCTCCTCAGCAGAGATAAGTACTATAAAGGAGAGATAAATGTGTAAGCTCTCCTAGGAGTCTTCCTTGACAAAGATCGATATCTTGGGAAATTATGTGTATATATTATGCAAACATAGGTGAGCATCTGTAGTGTATGTAAAAATATGGTGAACATATGACATAATTTTTAAACTTCTTGCCCCCATCCTATCACCCTTTCTGATGTCAGTTCTAGTTTTTGAGGCTAGCATTTTGCCCTTGATTATGGACGCTTACCTGATTAGTTCAAGATGGGCTATACAATTTGTCCAATGATTCATATTCTCTGCTGCCATGATTGTGAATGTGGGCAGATCTGACTTAAATGTCCATTCACAGGCTATTACTTGGAACCATCACTGATTACCACCTTTTTTAGCTTCCTGAATCTATTTGTACCATTATTGGAGGACTCATTCTCATCTCTAATTCTAGATCATCGGCCATAGTTTTTAAGATTATTTTACTAATTTTGGTCAGATAGTTGAGTGCACTAGCCTTTTATCTGTAGAGTTTTAAAGACTGTCCTATGAAGAATTGAGGTATTACTTAGTAAGCATTTGGAGTTAAAAAAATAATCATTCCTCCTATGAAACTCTATTTGCAAAACTTTTAACAATCAATAGAGTCCCACGTGTACAGTTATTTTTCCCAAGTCCACATCTGGCCTCAGAAACTTCCTAGCTCTGTAACCTTGGGCAAATCATATAACCCTGTTTGCTTCAGTTTCCTCACTTACAAAGTGAGGTGAAGGAAATGGCAAACCACTCCAACCCCTCTGCTAAGAAAACACCAAATGGGGTCATGAAGAATTTTACACCATTGAAAGAATTAAGTGACAGTATTAACATTATTTATATATACTAATAGCTGTGGCAGTTCATTATTATTAAACAGCTTGTTTGCATCTTTTAGCAAATGACACTTAAGTACTAGATAAAGCTAGAGCCATAAGAGACAAGGTGCTCTGAAGGAGAATCTTATGATTATAGCAAAGAGAAAAAACAACCACAGCATTAAAAAAGCATCTTTCCTCTTGCTCTTTGCATTGCCAGTCAGGAGAATATCATCTCGATCTTTATAGGCATGTTCCAAAAAAGGCAGATACAAGACACTACAAAATTCCACTGATGGTCTCTTTCATCAAATTTAGGTATAGTAGCTGTTTCTAGGAAAAAAAAAAAACTAAAGGTGTAGCAAGTTATACAGTTCAGACTGAATTTAGCCAACTAACATTTATGAAGTACTTAACCGTGTACAAGCTATACATGGGTTATGCACTGTTCTAGGTGGAGGCAGATTTCCTCCTTGCCTTGTTCCTAATCAAAGGAGTAAAAAGTTACTGCCAAACCAATTGTGGTAATGGGCTTGGATTGAAGGGTGGGGAGGCGGAACATATGGTTGGGGAAAAGGAATGTTTTCAGCGTATTCCTGTTGGAAAATGACAGCATTTAATTGCTAAATCAAGACAGTTGTCTCTTATCTGTAATCACTGAGCCCACACCATGATACCCTGGTCACAACAATGTAGGCCAGTATAACAATGGAGATTGACATGGCAGACTACCATTGAAATGTAGTCCCCTTTCTGTCCCTCCTTTCCTTTCTTCCTACTCTCCTATTCCAAATAAAAATGCATAGAGGTATTATGCAGGTATCTGGAGATAGTTTTTAGACTTGTGGCAGCTAGTGGAAAACAGTGGAAAAAGTTAAAAGATCAAGAAGACCTGAGGTCAAATCTAAATTCACATACTTTCTAACTAAGTGACCCTGGTCAAGTCACTTAATTTGTCATGTTTTTTTGTTTTTTTTTTTAACTACAAAATGGGGAAAATAGTAGCAAGACTGAACCTCACAAGGTTGTTGTGAAGATCAAATACGATATTTGGAAAGCATTTATCACAGTGCCTGGAACATAGCAGATACTTAATAAATAATTATTTCCTTCCTTCCTCCCTCTCTCATCTTCTCTCCACTACAGTGGAGTGAGTGGAACTCTATATTTTGTTTTTATTGCTGGAGCCAATAACATGGAAACAGTAGTTGCTTTGTTTACAATAATGGAGATTATGGTAGAAATGCCTGTTCCATTCTGTATCATTTTTCCCCTTGGATCTTTTAAATACAATAACAATATTATTAACTTATGGTAGACACTAGAGAAACAGTTATTTGATCAATTGGGATTAGGAAAGGGAGATATAGCAAGAGAAATTACAAAGACGTTTTTCTGGAGTTGGGGAGAAAATGCATCCAGAAGATGTCTCCTATCGTAATTGTTATCTGTTCCAGATTTCAACAGCCAAGGCAGATTATCAGTGGAGAGAAGGGCAATGCTCAGCTTTCTTTTTGAACACTTAGTAGATAATAAATCTGATCTACATTTCTTTTTGCAACTGTCAAACTGACATTGGCTTATTTGGGGTCCTGAGCCATCATTACCCACATTCGTTTGTCTAAAGCTCTTCCATTATTTATAGTCATGCTAAACATTAAATGGAATAATTCACATCAAAGTAATTTGACCAAAGTAATTTGCACGCAGTGAATGAAATTAAGTCAAGGCCTGTCTAGCTTTTACTATTACTTGAAATGCAATGCAGCATTAAGTGTTAGAATTATCTTTTCAGTGAAGATAAAGCTGACTTTTTTTTTTGAACGAGAATGGGAGGAGTGGTGGTGAAAGTTTCCAAGGCCTATTAGTTACACCCTCAAAGATTAAACAGTGAGGTAATTCTGCTTCTGATCTCGAACTCTATAGTCAACTACATTATCAATTCTAGAGATAAGTGGTTTTCTGACTAAAATATCTTTAGACATTTGAATTTTTGTCATATACTTAATTTTGAATGGAAATAAGGTCATATTATGGAAATATTATATAATATAATATCATATTAAGGAAATAAGGCGATTATACTGTGGGTTCCTTGAGAGCAACAGCTCTCAAGGGTTTTTTTTCTTTCTTTTCCTTTTTTCATTTTTTGTTTTCTCGCTTTTCTTTGTGTCCTTATTGCTAGCACAGTGGCAGGCACATTATAGGTGCTTAATAAACTAAGGTTTAGATATCACAACTAGATCTTTTGAGAATTCTGCTCTTAGCTCTAGTTCAGGGTGAATCAATTCAACTATGCCACCCTGAATTCCTTAAATAAAGCTATAATGGATCTCACCTTGCCAAATTATAATCACAGATTACTACACAAATCAGCCTTCTTCAATTCCGTTCACTTGCTACTGATTCAACTAGGGAAAAATCATGAAGTCATGTTGATTGGTTCCATTAAAAATTTAGGTTATCTAATCTCAACTTGGCCCTTACTACAGCAAGCAAACCTTTTTCCTAATTGATTTGCTATCCCTGTCTCCTGGGACATTGCTTCAAACATTCTCATGTCCTCCCAAGCTTCCTCTGTTGTTACCTACCTGCCTTTCTTACAATATGAGCTCCTTTAGGAAAGTGACTATTTTTGGCTTTCTATATCCAATGCCTAGCATAGCACCTGACAGAGAATTAGTTCTCTGAAAATCTTTGATAAATGACCAATTAATTTACCTAAAGAGAAATCTGTATTTAGTTTCTTTCTCTTATAACATTTTGCTTGGGTTTTCAGAAATACTTTCTAATGCTCTAGTTACATAGAGCACACATATAATACATTCTTCCCCTATTTACCAAGCAGAATTTCATACATACTGTGATACAGAATTACTATCCCATATCAGTGAAACCATGCTATCCCCAAATCCAATCATATTTCAAGGAAATTGGTTCACACAATTAATCTGTTACAGGTTCTATACAAGCTGTCAGTTAACCTACTTAAATGCCCTTAAATAACATTGTTCTCTTTTCCCTTTGATAGCACTGAAGATATTTCAGTAAAGTGATTCTGAACCCAAAAGTGTATGCATATAACATTCAAGACATCAGTAATTCTAACATTTGAGATCTCTGTTCCACCACAAGGTCACTCACAGTTACATGGAAATCTAAACTAAATCTAGTTGGCTCATCTGAGTCTCAGATTCTTCAAACGTTGCCACCAGAGCTAATTTGCTTCACAAGGTACCCATGCAGAGAGAGCACAGAAATAAGACATCCCCCATATTCTGCTTACTTGAATAGTAGATTAACTGCAGTACCAGAATGATGTCAATTTGTTTCAAAATATTGCAGCAAAGCTTTTGAATGGATGAACAATTACTTACAGAGGGTGCGATTATAACAGAGGAGCAGGGAAGGCTTTGATATGGCTCTTCTCTTATGTACAAGGAATAACAAGGAAATGCAGTAAAAGGAAATAATAATAAGACAGATGGGTTTGGCAACACCTTGGCAGCTGTCAATAGGAAATATAGGTTAGCGCATTCCATTCCTTAAGAGATTTTCCTAGAAACTGAAAGCTGACAATTGAAATCCTGTCAGAGGCCAACAAAATGTGTGCCCTATGCTGCTGACACAATATTCGGCTGAATCAGAATGGATTTTAATTTCATATCCTAATTAACATTGAAAGACAGCAATTTCCAAAACATTTCCCTAGGAAACTCTGTGCAGTCTGCTATCTAAAATTGGCCATGAATATATGCATAAACTTAGTCACTTGCTGTATCCCTCCCTCTTCCACCACACATGCCTAACAGATCTGGTTGAATGAAGTTTTCATGAACTGCTTCTTGCCGTTTGTCAGATTTCATTGGCTAAATTTTATAACTACATTTAGATCAGCATTTTCTAGAGCCAGCTGCTTTTATATTTTTAGGTGGAAAAATTTATTTTGGAAGAAATAGCTTCAAGAAAATGACATTTTACATGAAACTACCACTCTCTCATGCAAACATATAAACATGAATACCATTTGGGTGGAATTAATCATTGGCATATTATCCTAGCTACAATTCTCAAAAATTTAGAGGGTTCCCTCCCACACATACCCTGGAGGTAAAGAACAAAGAAACTGAAAGTATTTTGTAATAAATAGGTCATTAGTTCCCTGTATCAATTTTGAGTAACTGTTTTTTTACTTCATAGCTTTGTCCTTATGCTTCGATTTTTAATATACTTCTATATTTGTCATCAGGTATATTTATTGCTTATAGCATATATTTTAAAATAATCTATTTCACTGTTGATTCCTAGGAAGATATTTAATGACTACAAATAGAAATTATAATGGTTGCTTTCCTCAAACTTGTCCTGAGGGTATTTTTCACTAGTTTGTTTTATAGTCTACATTTCAGTTTATCTGTTTATATTTCAATTTGAAAAAAAAAGTCCTTATAAAAAAAACTTAAATGACTCTATTTTCTAAAACAATTTCTGAAACTCCCTTGCATGTAAATTTTATGGCCATATCTTTATGATTATGCTTACAAATTGCCAAGTAAATTTCCACTAGATCTGCCCTTTACTTTTTCCCATTCCCTCCTCACTCCATCTATATTCAATTTCCATTTTTCATTTAACAGAGGAGATGAAAATTAGATTTAAATGGATAAAAAATAGTGGATTTATACTTTCCCTTGAAGTAAGATCTAGTATAATATTAAACACACACACACACACACACACACACACACACACACACACACACACACACACACACACACACCCTGCATCCGTTTTTCAGTTTCAGCCCAGCCTACTTTATTAGATCCATTATTTGGTTTCAATATTTTGGATGCTTTCTTACTAATAGCAGCAGAGTATAATTCTCTGGAAAGCTGGAGCTAAAAGTAAATTTTATAATGAAGTAAAGAGTGGCAGCTATGCAATTTGGCATTATCCCATGTACAACATAGGCACCCAGTGTAGTACGTGATGGTTGGCCAGGAAGCTGAGCTGAACCATTGGGAGAAGAAAAATGTAAAGTTCCTGAGTACAGATACAACTAAGTGCTCTTTGGAGAGAAAGGGCATCTTCTCAGGTTCTAGGCTTATATAACATGAAAAATAATCAAGCCATAACATTCATCAAGAGAATCTTCAAAATTATGATTTTTAATAAACACTCAATCTCCAAACAGTGAAATGAAAGACTTTTTAAGTCAGAGGTCTAGAAGAAGAAATCGAAATCATATGAGAAAAGAATAAGATACATATCTTCTCCAATAACTTTTCTGCTATTGGAATTAAACCAATAATTCTTTCAGTACAGTGAAGACAAACATGTAGCCTAAATTTTTTTAGCTACAAAAATGTTGTAGCTATTTAATAAATAAAAATTAGCATAGAGACTTGTCCTACAACCTTCTATCTGAACCTTCTAGCAATCAAAATGATAATAATGACAAAACAATTTTTTTATAGTTAATGACATATTCAATACTCATAAGCCCCAAATTACAGAGAATAAAAGTTTTCAAAATTCAGAGACCTAACTGGAGAAATTAAAACCATGTATCCTTTGTGATCTGTCTGCTATTAGAGCTGTCCCATAAATTCATACCATTAGTTTATAGAAAATGAGTTTACAAGATGATACTTGTATTAATTTTCAAAAACCAGTCCTTTCATCTGTCTGAACCAAGGACTAAAGAACATTAAAAATAAAAGAACAATAACAAAATAGCAATGGTACTATCTTTTCTTTTAATGTCATTGAAAAAGATAATAAACAAAGAAATAAAAACTGAATCAGTGGAATAGATTAGTTACACAATACACAGTAGTTAAAGCCCATAGTCATCTCATGTTTGATAAATGCAAAGATTAAGCTTTTGGGACAATAACTCACTATCTGACAAAATTTGCTGAGAAAACTGGAGAGCATGTGGCAGAAAATAAGTATTGGCCAGCATCTCACATCATATACAAGTGGATATATGGTTTAGACAAAAGGGGCTACCTAAGAAAATTGGGGGACTATGGAGTATCTTCCTTGTAAGATCTATGGAGAAGGGAAGAATTTATGACCAAACAAGAGACAGAGAGCACTGCAGAATGTCAAATGGATAATTCTGATCCCACTAAATTAAAAGCTTTTGCACAAACAAAACCAATGCATCTAAAAAATTGGAAGGAAAGCAGAAAATGGAAAAGATTATAGAAAGTTTCTCAGATAAAGGCCTCAATTTTCAACTATATAGAGAACTGAGTCAAGTGTACAAGTATACAAGCCATTCCCCAATTGATAAATGGTCAAAAGATATGAGCAGTCAGTTATCAGCAGAACTCAAAGCTCTTGTAGTCATATAAAAAAAAATGTTCTAAAGCACTATTGGTTAGAGAAATGTAAATTAAAACAACTCTAAGGTACTGCCTCACCTCTATCAGATGGACTAGTATGACAGAAGAGGAAGATGGCAGATATCTGAAGGAATTTGGAAACACCACTGTTGGTGGAGCTGTGAATGGATCGAATCACTCTGGAGAACAAGTTGGAACTCCACCCAAAAGGCTATAAAATTGTGCAGACTCTTTGACGCAGCAATACAATTTTTAGGTCTGTTACCAAAGAGAATTTTTTTAAAGGAAAAGGAACTATATGTACAAAAATGTTTTTGACAGCTATTTGCAGTGCAAAAAAATTGGAAAACTAGGGAATGTCCATCAATGGAAGAGTGACTGAACAATTTGTGGTATATGATTATGATGGAATACTACTGTGCTATAAGAAATGACAAGCAGGGTAGTTTCAGAAAAACCTGGGAAAACTTATATGAACTTATTCAAAATGTAATGAGTATAACCAGGAGAATATTATAGACAACAACAGCAATATTATGGGATGATCAACTGTGAATGACCTAGTTATTCTCAGAAATATAATAAAGACAATTCCAAAAAACTTATGATGAAATATGCTATATACCTCCAAAGAAAGAACTGATAGAATCTGAATGCAGATAAAAACTTAATATTTTCACTTTTCTAGGTCTGTTTTCTTTTGCTATGGGGCTAATATAGAAATGTTTTGCAGGACTGCGTATGTTAAATCTATAGTGAATTGCTTGTTTTCTCAAGATGGGGAAAGATGAAAGAAGAAGAGAATTTGGAACTCAAAAAAAATTAAATAAATGTTAAAATTTGGTTTTACAGGTAATTGGAAAAAAGTAAAACAGAAGAGAAAGGATAATAAAAAATGAGATATAAGAATAGCAAACTGGAACTTAAGCATGCTAGAAGCTAGATAGTAGCAATATCTTTGATTGAGTTATAATACATCTTGGTATGATGCAACTGCTTCTTCAGCTGCAACTTTTCTCCTCTGAAATTAGAGGAAGTACAAGATGACCAAAAATATTAAAAAATTCAGTGCAATCAAAGAAACGACATGAACTGCAGAAGGTTGAAGTTGTAAAAGCTTTACTTAATACAAATAATTAAATAAATGTCTAAACACCAGTGTCTCAAATGATTTTGAAAAGATGATGGAAATTATTAAATTGTAATTTAGAAATTAATATTTTGAATTTGACACCATAGATCCAACTAGCATACCAACATTTCTAATTTTTTTTGGAACAAATGTGTTATTTGCTATAATCGTCATCAATAAATGCATTCTCCCAAGAAATCTTACAGGAAACATAGCAACCTTACAAGGACTATGCACAATAGTATATGTGGTAGCTATCAGCATGGTAAGAACCATAAAGGAAAAGGTAGAGCTACACAGAAATATTCCCAAGGACAGGGGTCAAAATAGCATCATGGTGTAACTATCTTGAGAAGACCACTTAAGACATGCAGAAGTTCATTGGAAAATTACATCAATATCTGTATTCTACAGTAGCAGAAAAATTGGCACACTAGCAGAAAAAAATATGCATAGATATCCAGAGAACAAAATGGGTAAGCAATTCTAATTTCTCTTAATTGACGATTGTAAGCATATCAAAAGTTTACAGTAACTCAAGATATCAAAGCAGTACAAAGAAGAAAATAATCAGTCCAATGGAAAAACCTTAATATTGACGCTTGAGAAACCAAGAAATCAGAGGATAAAAGAGAACCTCTAAAGGAGGATGTGGAAAATTTCTGGTTGTGTAGGTAATATAAAGAAATCCAATGCAAACAAAAAGACAAGGTGGATAAATGTGAAATAGAAAGCTATCACACAATTTATAAAATGAATGACAGAATGATATACAAAGTAGGATGACTGAAACTAACCTCTCTGAAAACCAACAACACCAGGAAATGCTGGGATCAAATAAATGTCATTCCTATTGGCTTAAATGTTTCATGATACCACAGTAACTGCTAGCAAGTCATTTGACTTCACATTTTTTCAGGTAGCTAAATGGCACAGCAGATGATGGACTAGACCTGGAGTCAGGAAAATGAATTCTAATTTGACCTCAGACATTTACTGGCTGTGAGACCCTGGGAAAGTCACTTAACCTCTGTCTACCTCAATTTCCTTACATGTAAAATGTGGATCACAATAGCACACCTACCTCTCAAGGTTGTTGTAAGGACAACATGAGCTATTTCAAGTGCTTTGCAAACATAAAGAGCTATATAAATGCTAGCCATTTTCAGTCACAAGTGTGAACCTACCTCACTTAACAGAAAGCTTCACTACTAGCAAAACGTGAGGACAACAATGCCTCCTTGAAACACAAGCCAATCATAGCGTACATTTTTAAGTAAAATTTATAGTTTATGTCGTTTTTAAAAATCTATGAATATAAGAAAACAATATATTGATTAGAAAGAAAAAAAAAAGCTATCTGGAGAAAGGAGGAGAAGTTCATAGCTATCAAGGGGAAAGAAAGGAAGGTTAGATGGCTCACGTTTTCAAACCTGCATTACTAAAGATAATGAATAGACTATTCCAGGAGTAGGGAACCTGTTGCCTGGACATCACATGTGGCCTTCTAGGTCCTCAAGTGCAACATTTTGAGTCCAAGTAGAACAAATCCTTTTATTAAGTAGATTTGTTCTTTGAAGTTTGGATTCAGTCCAAGGGTTGTACTTTGAGGACCTAGAGGACCACATGTAATAGCAATAATTCTTTACCCCTGCACTATTCCACAAAATCTCAGGATAGCATAGAAAATGTGGATGGATTTGCTTATGTGTATTATTCCAGTATTCTCAGTATAGAGTCTCTAGACTGAATCACTTTCTTTAAAAATATAATATTTTATTCCTTTTGTATGAATTACTCTTTTTCATTTAAAATAAAAAAAATATTTTAAACAATGTTATTTATTATAGGTCTATGCATTAAGAGGAGTTCATGAATATAAGATCTATTGATTTATATGTTTAAATGATTAGTGGATCATGAAATATTTGTTTCAGTGCTGCAATGAATAAGACCTACAAAATTTACTAGATTTAATAGTCATATTTCTTTAGGTGCCATATTTTCTTATGAGAACATAAAAGATCAAATTCAAAGTATTCAAATTCTAGTGGTCTTAAATATTAGAATATTTATATTAACATTAGATTATACATAATAATATATTACATATTAATATTAACTAATAAATATTAGAATGGATTTTGGTTGTCTCAGCTGGGAGAAGTTAATTTTGAATGGTACATGTAGATTCATGAATAAAGCTACTTTTATGAATTTGTATTCATATAGACACATGCAACAGTGACTTAAATATGTTTTAAATGCACTATTTTTAACAATGAAAAATTGTTGCCATCTTTGAACCGAATTACAAAATATTTTCACATCAAACTAAATGGGATCCTCATAAGTAAATATTTCACCTTTGAAAAATTTGATTATTCCTATAAGTTTATTCTATCCATGTGTAATTTTAATGGAATCTAAGATCTTCCCTGCCCATTAATAGGCATCATATGGAGCCCATTTAAGGGAAGCTTACTTGGGGAACGCTTGCTTGTGGGAAGGTTTTCACATCTTTTGCTAATTTCTAATTAGACTCTGAGTCAGGAGTGTTGTGATGCCTTCTGGTTCTGAGAAATGTATATATACTGTGAGTTGGTATTTTGCTTTGGGGACTTGCTTGGAAGAAGGATCTTGTGATTCCCTGGTTGAGACTCTGAGTGGCTGTATGTTCAGAGCTCCTCGACTGCTCAGAAGCAAAGACTCTCCTGATCCAGGGATGTATGTAAAGGGTATAGCAATAGTGCTTTGATTCAGACAGTAGAGCCTTATCTATCGGTCTTTATTTCTCTCCTTATATTTTTTCTTTGTATTTTCTCTGATGTTCAGGGTGCTGACTTTCCCCCTGAACTAGTGAATATATTTAAAGAAGACTGTTGACTCTTTAAAAGTTGCTTTCCTTTAAGAAAAGCAGATGCAAGAACCTATGCTAGCAGGTGGGCCAGGGTGCTTGCTGTTACACCAACTTTCTTAATTTATTTCACTATTTCTGTTCAGCTAATTTCCCAGGTACGAGTGTTTTCCTTGTATTGGCTGGGTTCTATTGGGGCCAATCAGGGGCAGGATTATCTTCATCTGCCTCCTCCCACATCCTGGAAAATCCAAGTGGATTATATCCCCTCATGTCTTTCATTTCTAGAACCATCTAAATCTTATCAGAAAGGAAAACATGATCCTCTGAGGGATAATTACTAGGAAAAGTTGATCATCACTATTAAATGATGAATTCTTGAGTATTATGTCCTGAGACCTCCAAAATGAGCCAAGGAGTCAGGATTCCAGGCAGGGAAGTTTCAGGAAAATAAAAAACACTCTCTTCCTTTTATGATTTGCCAACCTCTAAGAAACCAAACATCCCTACATCCTTCTCTCTATGTGAGTCAAGTGAAAGTTGGGTCATCATTTCTCTGATATCATTGTCTTCTTCGAAAATGAAGGATGAACACAACACAACACCCATTTCCCACTTTTGCACAACCAAGGTCCTTTAAAAGTGGAAGTAGGGAGCTTAAAAAGTTTCAGAGTAACTTTTAAAAAAAATAAAAATCTCTAGTCTTCATCCATGTCATAGTTATTTAGATGATATTAACATCTATGGACAGAAATAAAGGATGGTAGCTGCCAAAACCTGCTTCTTTTCCTTTCACTATTACTTACTATCCATTGCCTTTCACATTCCCCCTTTGCAGAAATGAGCCCTGTGATAATATTTCACTCTGGTCTCTTTGCCAAGAAAACCTCAAATGGGGTCAAGAAGAGTTGGACATGACCGAAAAACGACTGAACAACAGTACCTATAATTAGTATGAAAATGCCATAGACGTACTTATTTCTGTGTTGACATCTTAGTTCTGGACTCTGAGTGTCAAACCTTTTGAGTTACTTAGATATCAAATATACATGTGATTCAAAAGTGTCTTCTACTATATAATTACATGCCGAATTAAAGACCTGTTTCAAAAATTCTGAGGTACCATATTAGACAAAGTCTGACTGTTTTAAAATGGAAGCTTGAAGTTGTTCTAATTAAAGTCAGAGTATATTGCAGGTAAAGGGAATGAAAACTTGTTAAGAACCCAATCCCTCTTCCTAATGGTTTTATTTTTCAACTATTTTAGACTAAGCATTAATAATTGGGCAGAGATTCTTTAGGTGGCAGAAATGTATATTTGCTAGAAAAGTGATCTAATTTTTCATCTTACCTCCACATACGTTCAAGCCATTTGGTTCCCCCAAATTAATTTTACCATTAAATTTAGATGCCTTTCTAATTTTTTTTTTTGAGACTTGATATGTGAAAAAAATTATTTTCTTGTTTCTTTAAATGGAAGTATATGTAAACATACAGTAATGACTTCAAAAAGTTTTCAAAAGCAAAATAATAATAAGCAATCACTCCAGAAGTATATTAAAACTGATGAAAATATAACCAATTACATATAACCATATATCTAATTTATCAAAATATATATGCAAATATAAGTTAAAGTTGAATTGATTAGCAAAAATCTGATTTTATGGTTTTTGTGATAAATTGCATGATTTTTCAATAAATACAGGTACAAATTTCATCTCATTCATTTCCATCTATCTTTGGCATCTTATGTCCATGTATTGCAGTTCACAGCAAGGGGGCTTACAATTAAATATTATATATCTTGTCAGAGAGGTTAAAATATTTCAGTTTAAGAGGTTGCTGAGAATACTAAAATTCACTTTGTAAAGCTGCATCATTTAAAAAGTGCCAATTTTTTGGTCACTGCCATGCTATTGTTTTCTTTCATAACACTCATAATATCTTTGGCCAGGGCTAGATAAAATTGGAAACAACACATTTCTTGGGTTTTTGTTTGTATCAGTTCTACTTCAAGTAAGCATATATATAATGTATGTATGTGTATGTGTGTATACAAACACACATATACATATATGTGTGTATATACACATGTATATAAAAGTGTGTGTGTACCCTACTCAATGGATCTATACTTTATTTCCCTTCCACTAAAGTACAGAAATTCTGTACCAAAAGTATAGAAAATTCTATGTATTTCAAATATCTTGTATTATTGCTTTGTTTTGAAAATCTTTTGCTGTTTTAGTTTGCTTTCTTGTATTAAAAAATGCTCAGAATGTTTCTTAAGCCTCCTTCTCTTCCCAAGGTGGTTCATGTGAAAGTGAATCATGGACAAAAGTAATTGAAGAATGATATTTATGATTAAGCAATATCTGTAATATCTCATAATCTTTGATGCCAGTTAATAACAAATAAATAAGCAAAAGTAACAAAAAGACCCCACTTTTGGTAATGTTGGTGATAGTTTTATAAAAATGCTATATTTATCTTCCTAAATGTCCTGTCAAATGATACATTATATAGTTCTTTTTATTGCTAGTACTTTCATAACACTCTAGCAATGTAAATATTAAACATTTGATAAATGCAAAATTTTATGCATTCAACTTCAAATATTACCTTATTGAAAAAGCTCAGTGTATTAATAAAGTACTCTTTTATTTAATAGTATGTAGATGGAAGAGGATTACAGAAAAAGAAAATAAATTGTACATGATAGAGATTCATATTTTTTAAGTATATATTTATTTTTCTGGTCTTTGCATAGGAAAATGATCATTTTTTAAAAATGTTTCTCAAGTTCAAAATAAAAAAAAAGTAAAATTTAACAACTGAAAAGGAAGCTATAGGACATTACTTCGTAATGAATTGTGCATAAGGGAAGGTATAAATGTCCTCATCACAGATACAAAGGAATGAAAAAGTAGATGGGTTGGTCATGTAGTAAGCGCGCGTGTGTGTGTGTGTGTGTGTGTGTGTGTGTGTGTGTCCGTGCATGTGTATGTGATAGTGTCAGATAAATATATGAGTGTTGCCTGAGAAGTTTGATAGATCTACTACAGATAATTTAAAGAAGGGCATTGAAAAGAACAGGGGCAGATAGGTGACCTAGTGAATAGAATGCCAGACTTGCAATCAGAAAGGCTCAATGTCCTGAGTTCAAATCTGGCTTCAAACACTCTCTGTGTGACTTTGGGCAAGACACTTAACCCTAATGGCTCCAGTTCCTTATCTGCAAAATGAACTGGAGAAGGAAATGGCAAACCATCCCAGTATCTACATCAATAAAACCCCAAATGTAGTCATGAAGTTAGTCATAACTGAAAAAAGACTGAACAATATGGACAGGAATCATTCTTCATTATCCAGAGTTAGAAGACCTGATTTAAATTCCTTTTCCTATGCTTACTATTTGTTCTTCCACAGACAAATCACCTAACGTACCTCAGATTAATCATATGTAAAATGAGAGTACTTCCCTAGATAGACTCTGTAGCTTGAGATCTAAGCCTACAATTCTATGAAGGAGACATAGGTGAGTAGTGACCTGCACCAGAGGAGTTAGTGAGGAACTCTCATCTGTGAGGTCACAGCGTCATCTAATAAATATCTGAGAGTTAAATGATCAACATCCACAAGCACCCTGTGACAAATCATCAAGACCACATCCTACAGAACTGATGTACTCTGAATATAGATCCAAGCATACTTTTTAAAAAGTTTCCTTATCTTGATTATTTAAATTTGTTTGTGTTTTGCAACATGGCTAATATGGACATGTTTAGCATGATCTCTCATATACAATCAAAATAAAATCACCTTCCCAAAGTGGGGGAGGGGTGGATGAAAAGTAAAAAAATAAAGATTGTTAAAAAATCATTCATTCAACTGGGAAATATTCAAGTAAATAATAACTTTGAAAAAGATGGCATCCTAAAACTAAATGTTTCTGTTTGTGCAAGAAAATAAAATCATCTGAATAAAAACAAAATGATTGATTACTTCAAGTATATTATCCACAAACATCTAAAATCTCACAGACACTCCTGAAAGCCCAGGTAAGACTTCAGTGTTGATAAACATTGAAAAAATCACAAATACTGAAACAGATGCATGGGCTTACTGACAAAGAACAATCACAGACTTTTCACTGCTCTTTCCAATTATCATGCCAACTCACAGAGATAAAATTATAAATACAGTTGTCATAAATTAACTTGCAAGGTTTCAATGAGGTGCTTTCCATAAGCAATAATGTATGGGAGAGCCTAGTTCATTCTAGCCTTCTCTCATTAACAGGCTGTCTGATTTAGGAAAATTGCTTCAAGGCTCATTTAGCTTATTTATCAAAAGGTACTATAATGATTGCCTAATTTCCAAGGGTGTTGTAGGGCCTAAGTATTTAGGAACCTGGAAGTATATGCCATAAGAATACATTATAATGATTCTTATACTTAAAGGACCTCAAAAAATTGAGATCATTAATAATTTCAAGAAAAGATACTCATTTAAGCTATATTCCACATATAGGAAGCTCCTTGTGTCATTTTTCTCTTAGGGATTGTCAATTTCCCTATTTGGTTTCTTTTCAATTTCTTCTAAGATTTTCAAGAGACTGCCTTGTTAAAATTCCTCTATCTCTCCTTCCCTTCACATACAATAATAACAGATTTACTAGCAATCATTACTCAACAACTTCTCCCACGAGATACAGTCCACAGGTCTATATATCTGTTGCTTTTATCTGCTTGCCCCCTACCATTCTCTCTGCTTTCTTAAGAAATTCAGAACCTGATTAGGATTTTTCTCTCCATACCAAGTCCCACCCCAATCCTTCAATACTCACAATGATGCCTTTTTTAAAACACTGCCTGCCGATACATCTATTGGCGCAACTTATATGACTTGTATCTCCACTTTATATCATTTATCCACAAGTGCGGTTTTACCTTCCATCTCACAGTCAACTAAAATTGTTCCACCTTGATGAACTTGGGAAGAGCTTTTACTTTGTCCTTTTCTGTCTGACATCTCTCCTTTTACTTCACTTATTCTGGATTAAGGATTCCTTCTCAAGTAAATCTTCATCCCTCTATCTTTTTCTGTTCTCCCAGTACTTAAGTTCTGATCTGACTTTACTTGACCTTATAAAAAAACAGTTGAACAATAAATTATCCTTCTGTAGACCATGCATTCTTCAGGCATGCACATGCTGAATCACAATCACCACCTAATTTCTCTTTATTTGTGTGACCACCATGCAAATTCATTCTGTTTAACTGTAACCTAGCTACTGCATAAAAATAATTTTCTATTTTTTTAACTGACTCACACAGCCACATTTTGGGTGACTACTTCTCCAAAAATTTTCCAAGTTGCACAATTTAACCTGTGTGATCACGGCTTAGTTATTTATCTTCTCTGTGCCTCAGTATCCTCAGTTGTAAAATATAGGCTTAGAATCAATAATCCACAAAACCCTGGTCAGCTTTAAATCTGTGATCCTTCCACCTCAAGACCTCCAAGAAATTCTAATACAACTTCTCTCAAAAGATGATATCACCTTTATTTTTTTTTGTAAAAAAAAAAAATCAAGACCACATTTTAGGAGCTCCTCATTTTTCTTATTCCAAAAATCCTCTCAACATCTAACATTGAAACAAGAGTAACCTCAGAGGATGAGGCTATCCTTCTGCCCAAAGTCAATCCAGCTACTTGTAGTTACATTCTCATCCCTTCCTGTTTCTACTAGAAATCTATGTCATCAAATATTCCTTCTCTTCCTCTCTCATCAGTATATCTCTACCTCCTGTTTCCTTCCCCATTGCCTGTAAACATGTTTTCTTAACCTTAAAAACATATCCACTTAATCCAGCTATCCCTCAAGATATCCTCTTCTGTCTCTTTCGCTACCAAACTCCAAAAACAGAGTATTTTTCTACACTCTGCCTCTAACTTTATGCCACCCTTACTTTCAATCTCTATTATCTGGTTTTCTCTGTATATCTGGTTTCTGTTATCTGGTTATCTTGACTGAAGGTGTCCTAAATATTACCAGTGATTCTTCAATGGAATAATCCAATTACCTTTTCTCAGTCATCACACTCCTTGAACTTTCTGAAGATCCTGACACTTAAGCCACCTTCTTTCCTTGGGTATATTCCCTGGTTCCATTATTTCCATGCTACTGGTCTTTCATGCTTCTCTGATCTTTTCTGACTGTTCTTTCTCAGTTTCTATCACAAGGTCATCATTCAACTCCTGGCCTCTAGGCGTGGGTGTCCCCTAAGACTCTCTCCTGGGTCCCTTTGTCTCTTTATAATCTCTCCTTATCTACCATAGGTTCAAATATCACAAATAATTCCCAAATGTATTTTTTCTTTCCTTAAAGATATCTCCACCTGTTTTTTTCCTGTCAACATATCAAACTGAGAATGTTTTAAATTGACTTCATCATTTTCCTCCTAAAACTATATACTTCCTCCGAACTTGTCAAGCACAGTTGAAGGTAACATTATCTTGTAATTCACCCAATATCAGAATCATCCTGAACTCTTCCCTTTCCCTCACCAAATCCTATTCATTTCACTATTTAACATATGAAATCTGTTCTTGCCTTTTCACTCACATTGCTGGAATGTGTTCTCTGTTCATCTTTGCCTATCATAAACCTTATCTCCTTATCTCTCTCTCTCTCTCTCTCTCTCTCTCTCTCTCTCTCTCTCTCTCTCTCTCTCTCTCTCTCTCTCTCTCTCTCTCTCTCTCTCTCTCTCATCTTTCTCTTCCTCCCTTATGCCCTTCTTGCATTTTTCCAATCCTTCCTCCTTTCTTCCATATCTTGCCCAGGCTAGAAATGTAGACCTCCACAGATCCAGTTCCACTAATCATCAGCATGGAGTTTTTAATCTGGTCTATTTTTTTCTTACCTGGGTCAGTTAGCCCATCCTTAGGTAGAATGGTGGCCACATGCTCCCAAGGGTTCCCTATATTTGCACCAGAATTAATGTGAACAACTGATCAGTTTAGTCTACTTTAGTTCAGAGCTCCCAAGCTCAAGCAATCAGTCAGCTTCAGCTTCCTCTGCAGCAAGAATTATAGATGTGTGCCAGCATCCTATCCTTTTTGTCTTCCAGGCTCTGCTCAAGGAATTACTCCTCCAGAAAAGCCTGGGTAGATGTTTCCACTATGTTATTTCATGATATGACACAGAAGGAATATTGCATTGTACATGAAATAAATTATCATAGTTCATCTAAAATATGAAGTTATATTATTGTTCTATTATAATCCACATCAGGATATTTACTTTTGGGGAATCAGATGAAGCAAATTTAGCAATACACCAATTCCCCAAAGGAAAGTAGGAAAAGAAGAGGTAATGGAAATGCCATAAATACTTATTTTTTATTGCTATATTAGTTAAGCATTATATAGGGAGGCCATACACATAGATAACAGGAAGTTTATTTATAGCTTTTAGGACAGAGAAAATTCCTTAATTGGAGTATTTGACTTCTTGATTTTTTCAATATCCAGCTAGAACAATTAGAAGGAGAAAGGAAGACTAAGCTGAGCCTCCCTGTTTCTTCCAGGGAAGGGGAAAATGAATAAAACATTGGGGAAAATAGTTGTATGGTCAAAAGTGAGTTATCCAGTGAGATGGTTATCCAGTAAGAGATTATTGATAAAAAAGAAATCGACTAATAAAACTCAATGACCTTAGGGAAGGGCCATACATTAATCCATGGGCAATAACCATTGTTTGTTTCTTCTCCCTTTAGGCACCTCTTTAATGATCTCCTATTGTGCTCCATTTCCTTTTTTTAGCCCTCTCTTGATTACTTGTAATTAGATTCATCAAAATTCATAACACTAAATATTCCCTATTTTTTCCTGTCCCAAGTTCCTAATAGACCCAACCACCCAACATTTCATGAAAGTCCTAATTCTATCCAGACCATACAATAAATTATAATGTCTGAAATATATGTTTTGGTTTTTGACTGTATTCAATTTAGAACTTGTTAGATGCTGCTTTTTATAATTCCATAATAGTTTCATATGTTTATGCAAACAATATTATAAGCTCCCTGAGGGTAAGGATGTTGCTATGACTTTGCTGTACCCCCACAGTGCTAGGGGAACAGCAGCAGGTGCTTAATAAGTATTTGCTGAGTTGAATCGACTGTCATCAATTTATAAACTCTCTTCCAGTCTCCATAGAGGTATTATGGAAAATAAAATCACTTCGAATGTCACAGAGTAGCATGTGTGACAAGGATTGTTGACCTCTTTCATGAGACCCAAGTAAGCAGTTTAAAAACACAACATACCCAAATTTGGGCTTAATTTTATTTTTATGAAGAATGCATCCATATGTATTGTTTATGATATTTTTTCATGCTCTTTCTATGCCGAGCAGAGAAAATAATTATTGTAATAAAAACAAGAGGTATGAAATAACTATTGGTCTACTGATCAAGAAAATCAATTTCGAGCTAGCATTGCCAGTTTCACTTTATTATTCTCCCTCTCTTTGAACTTTGATACTATTGGATTATCAGGGGGGAAAAGTAATCATTATTTTGAATTTCTTGTACACTGTTGCTAATTTGGCTAATTTAGACTTATTTATCTTAACCTTTTTTGAACAGCTTGTTTCTCTCAAGGTTAATGAAATTTTATGAAAGTATTCCAGTTGTTTTTCCAATCAATCAATAAATAGACACACAATATTTTGAAAGTCCAGTACCATATCAGCTAAAATTGAGTGTCTGCTGCCAACATTTGTTAGTTTTTATTAGGGTAATTGTTACCACTTAAAAAAATCATAAAACTCCTGACTGAGAGAACATGGAACAATATCCACAGAATAATTGAGACCAAAGAGAGACGTTATTTATTACTTTATTGCAACAACAATGAAATTGTGATTTGTGGACAAAGATACAGAATAGAGGAATGAAAATGGCACTTGCTTTCAGCACCAGTCTGAAACATTTGCTACATTTTTTTGAAAGGACAGTTATTTTTTTTTTAATTCTTAGATGGAATTTTCCCTAAGGTACATAAACTTAAAATTACACACACACACACACACACACACACACACACACACACACACACACACGCACACACGCACACACACACGCACATTCTCACACTTAAAGGTATGGAAGGCTTGACCAGGGACTAAAGGACATCTAAGGAATGGGTATTCTTTAATTAAAGTGTACTTTGGTATGTTTTCATGGATAGAATACTGAAATGGACATGAGGAAACCAGATTATAGTCCATCTCTACCCACTAATTTAGCTGTGTGACCTTTGGCCAAGACGCCTTCCATCTAGACATCATCTTCTTGAGAAAAGAGACGGCTGGACTAAATGATTTCTGTGGTACTTTTTATGTCCCAGTCAGCATCTGATCTACCAACCAAATTATTGAAGAACCAGTAGATAGGTGGTCTACGCTCCTAGAGAAGAGGGAGAGGAGAAATCCTGGCATGCAAACCAGAATAAATGAAGTACTTAGAATCAGAACCAGAGATCCAATCAGAGACTCAGAAAAAGCAATGTTGTCAAAGAAGATGGCAAAGGTTGGACCACCTACTCTTAGTTAAATGTGAAAATAAATTGGAGATGAGAATATAGGGAAGGGCCAGGACGCAGTGCCCAAAGGATAACTAAAGTAAAATTTGTAGCTCTCAGCATACACTTGTTAAAGGAACAATGCTGCCAGAATTTGAGATCCCATATAACACCTTCTGAAATGCTGAAAGTTGTCACATGGTATTTACTGTAGGTAGTTTAATGACTTATATTATGCAAATACATAAAAATCTGTGATTTTGTCAGAATGGGAAGTGTTAGGTATAGGCACTTTCTGCCTCCAAAGCAGATTGCAACTCTGTCCTAAAGATTGCTTAAGATGAAATGATTTGTCCAGGGTTATACTGGTAATAAAGGTCAGAGGCATAATTTGAGCCCAGGTATTTCTGATTTTAAGACAATTTCTGTTTCTAAGACTATTTAATTCTGCCTTTCTAGCAACTGCTCTGTAACTCAGTTACAGAGAGAAGGTTCCCTATGACACTGAGGGGCTAAATGTCTTACAGAGAGTCACAAACCTTATAAATGTCAGAAACAAGACTCAAACTAAGTTACACTGCCCTGCCTATATACTATATACATTAAATTATGCTATTGTCTTCATTTTGCAATAAAATTTCACAACAGAGTAAGCTTGTGGAATATGAATGACTGTGATTATAAGAATCTCCTTCTGAAATATGTTCATATCTTTCAGTCTGAATATATGTGGTACCGATATTTATTTTACTAATATTACTCAGAGTTCTTTAATTGGGTCATGTAAGCACAGTAGTAAATTCACTGAAATTGCTTTTTTCCCTTCTAGTTATTCTTGCTACAAAAAAAAATCTTTATTCCCATTATAATGTGATAAAAGTATTTTAAAAAGCCTTTTCTTATTGACTTCATCAAAATGTTGACTCAGTTGCTCCTTGCCATATCAAATAGAGGTATATCTGTAATATAGTGCTTCAAATCTGGATGACGGTCACCTAAGGAATATGAGAGGCATGAATCTGTTTTGCTTAAATCTGTTTCAGCTACCACTCCCTTAGTTCTTCAGGAGCTGTGCTCTATGATAGAAAAGAAATTTGTTTGGGTGCATGTACTACGTTGATATTTCTGTCACAGCATTGGCAGCTTACAGACAATTTCCAGTTCTAGCCTAAAGTTTAGTAACAGCAGGGATCAAGCCACTGGTTTGGTTAAAATAGCACACCAGCCTATAAGCTATTCCATAATCAAAATCAGAAACCTGGACAGCAAATTCTGCTGCCACATATTTAGGTTATACCAAGGTAAAAAAAAAAAAAAAAGCAAATTATTTGCAGCATCACATTTACATGTTCAACACAATGATGCTCATCTGGCACGTTTAATTCATCATTAGGAAATGTAAAAGTAATATGCACACTTTTACTCATGGTATTCCAGTATTGGCCTAACCCTGACCTCTCCTACCCCTTACATAGTGCAAAGATGGCTAAAAATAATGAGGAAGAATTTAATGTAACTGGCCTTAAGTAATAGGATCATGTGCTTTTGAGCTAAGGAGAACTCAAGATTACTTAGTCCAGCCACCTCATTTTATTCACATGTAAGTTACTTAAAGGTTGTTCATCAAACTTCAGAGTGATATTTTGGTGAGAATTCCCCAGCAAACTGACTGCAATATCAGAGAATTACTCATTTCATTTTGTCACCCTCTCTTATCTTTGGATAATTTGCCCTAGAGTACAGAGGCATCATGGTGTAGTAGATGGGCAAGCAATTTTGGAATGAGAAAGAAGTAAGATAAGTTTTTTTTTTTGGTTTTGTATTTTTCCACTCTGACACAAACTAGGTATGTCACCATGGACAGTCATTTAACCTCTCAGTGCCCCACAGAAATCTAAGCTCTGAGTTGCTGATCTGTATATATCAAGGTAATTTCCAAACCAGGAGTTCCCCAAGTTGAGGAATTTCAGGTCTGCAAGTAAATCAATATATTGCTGAATGAATGAATGAAAAGATAGTATGCATTTGTAACATTTTAGCCAGAGAAGTGGTTATTTAAGTATATGCAGCAGTGTAGAGGTGAGTGGTACTGTTGTAGGTGATAAATATACCTTGATATAGACAAATCAATTTTGTCTAACTAGAAGGAAAACTCATTTGGTCTGCCACAACCAATCTTTAACCAGTCATAAGAAGAGTAAAAGGATAAAGTAAGACCATCTTAATAGTAGAAAAGAAAAACATATTAGATGAATTGCCATATTGTTTTAAAATTTTTATGCTATTTCTCCCTTTCCTTTATCTATGTCCTATAGTATTCCTATTGTTTTTAATTTAATTTTTAAAATAACCATTTCTAGAATATATATGATCCACATGTCCTTAATCTAATCCAATATTAGCATGAATATCTGGGGGACATATATATGTGTATATATATATATATGTGTGTGTGTATGTACATATGTGTATGTATCTATACATATATACGTGTATTGTGTGTGTATTGTGTATGTATGGAGTGTATATACACATATGTATACATATCATCTTGTATCACACTCTCTCACTAGAGGACAAATAAATGATATTGTTCCATTTTTAATTGCCATGCTTCATGTACTACCTTGAAGTCATAAAGAAATTTAATATCTTTCATTTCCCTTTCAAAAAAATCTTTCAAACATATAATTTTGTGAATAGGACTTCCCAAATAATGAATAAATAAAATAAATAATTTTACTATTAGTGAATGCTTCCAGCCTGAGACGCCCCATTGAATACTCAGGAGATGGGTCTGTAATAAGTACTTGCTGAAGCTACAACAAGCCTGGCTTGCATTTTCATTTCATTTCATTCATTTGTGTGCCAGAGTTCTGCTGTCCCTCCAACACAATCATTTGTCCTCTGCCATCAGGAAGTGGTTTAGAGAGCACCTTCCTTCGAACATTAAACCAATTCAAATTGAAAAATGCTTTTATATTCTAAGAGGAGTCAGTGATGCACAATTTTATCAATGCCGATTATATATATGAAGAGTGCTAAAGTACTGAGTTCCTCCCTTTTTGTGCCCACTTTACTTTCCCCTTCTATCTTACCATTAAAATGGTTCAATTTATTCCAAGCTCTGGCAATGCAGTTGGACAGATTTGTTAGTTTAACATTATGGAAAAAAGAGTGGAGCATCTTAGGAAATTACTTCAAGTAAAAGTAAGACTGACAGAAATTCTAGTTTATTAAAAAAAAACAAAAAACAAACTAGTTCCAAAGGCAAAAATGGCCCATTAAACTTGTATAATTAAATGACAAAATCGGTCTTATGAAATACAATTATTCTGGCAAAATTTGAGGTAAATGGTAGAATGAAGAGAGGACTTATTCAGCAATCAGAGGCCCTAGGTTCAAATCCTACTTTGAATTCTAGCTAAGTGACTTTTGGATGATTCATTTGGACATAAAGTTGTGATCTCTTTGCTATGAATGTACTGAAAATGAATAATTCAAAATTCTTAGGTCAGCATAAACTACAACTATATTCAGTCATGCTTTTTAAATTGTGAAACATTTTTATCTTTGATAAATTAGTATCTAGATGATGAATGCTCAAACAGAATTTCCTATTAATTTAATCCTGGGAAACCTTTCAAAACTGTGTCTACGTGGATGAAGGGAAAAAATGGGATCAATTATCCAGATAATGTAGATAAAAGTAGAAGATTTAGGCCTGAATTCTCCATACTGGCCATTCAAAATGGCCAAATATGACAGAAAGCTGCTCAATCGTCAATTTCATTTGCTTGTACAGATAATTCCTAGTTAAATGACATTGTAGAATGGCTAACATCCCAATGATTATAAAAAGCCTTCTAGGCAACAGCACAGTCCATTGTCAAAGTTAGGTTCCAGAAACCACTGCAATTAACTTGCTATAGGGACTCTTATAAATGAGAGTGTGGACAGTTAGGTGGCTCAGTGGATAAAGAGTTGAAGGCTGGCAATCAGGAAGACTCATCTTTCTAAGTTCAAATCTTACCTCAGCCACTTACTATGTGGCCCTGGATAAGTCACTTAACCCTGTTTGCCTTAGTTTTCTCATCTGTAAAATGAGCTGGAAGAGAAAATTATGAACTACTCCATTATCTTTGCCAAGAAAACCCTAAATAGGATCTCTAAGAGTCAGACACCACTGAAAAGATGACTGAACAACAAAAGACTGATTTCAGGTCTCCTTTTAAAGACTTTATATTATGTTGCAGGTAGGGTGTACACTTGATTCGCACCACACATTCCCTTGTGAATCTTAGCTTGCTGCCCTAGTGACCACTGAAAGTATGAAGTAAAAATAATACCAGACACTGAAACTCAAAATAAGCTTACACTATCCAGGAAAGCTCAGATAAAAGAGATAGGGCTTAAAAAAACAAAACAAAAGAGTATCAAAGAAAAGGTATGACCATTGCTGAGGGGTAAATAATACAATATTAGCTGACAAAGGAGAGAAGACAAAGCTGCTCAATTCTTAATTTGCTTTTTTTCTGTGCCAAGAAGAATGATCCCTTCATTGAAAACAGCTAAACAACAGCAACAAAAGATTAATAGGAAGTTGACATCCAAAATAAGTAGAGACAAAAGGATAGTTAACATGGATGACTTCAAGTCAGCTGGGTCAGATGAACTACATCCTTGGGGAATGAAAAATTTGTAAGTATGATTGCTGACTTATTTACTGTCAGTGACAATCAAAAGATTGTGGGGAAAATAAAAAGTACCAAAGAATTGGAAGTTCCTGTCAGGTATTCAAATATCCTAGTACTTAACAGAAGAGAGACAGACAAAGAGAAAGAGAGAGAGAGAGACAGAGAGAGAAAGACAGAGAGAGAGAGACAGAGATGCATAGACACAGAGACACAGAAATAGAGACAGACAGAAACAGAGACATAGAGAAATGCAAAGAGGTACAGAGAGAAACAGAAAGAGAAAGACAGAGAAGAGTCTAAAATAATAAGCCAAAGAGTTTGACTTTGATTCCAGAATGGATTATAAAAGATACAGGGAACATCTAGGGAGCAGTGACTATTTAGAACCAGAAGAGATCCTTCTAGAGCAGCTGGGGCCAGACTAACCCATTGTACTTTTTGGATACTATTAATAAATTTGTGAATAAAGATCATCTGAATTTTAGCAGAGTATTTTAAAAAAATAGTTTACTCTATTGTAGAAAATATGGAGAAATATGTGCTGGATAATGACACAATAAGAGAGTTGCTGAACTGGTTGATTGGCCAGACTCCGAGTAGTGCAGAGTGATACAATGCTATCTTGCAAAGGGGTCTCCAATGAGGTTCCTCAAGGATCTCAAGGTTCCACAAGGTCTTTGCTATGATTTTTTTTTGCTTTGTTTCATTCTGATCTTTATTCTCATTATCCAATGATTTGGATAAAGATATAAAATGACTACCAAAAAATTATTTTAAAGAGCTAGAAAAAACAAAATTCATCTGGAAGAATAAAATGTCCAGAATATCCAGGGAATTAATCAAAAGAAATGCTAGGGAAGATGGTTTAGCCATATCAGATCTTCAATTTTATTATAAAAACAGCTATTATTAAAACCACTTAGTATTGGCTAAGAAATAGAGTGGTGAATCAGTAGAATAGGTTAGATACACAAGACACAGTCGTCAATGACTACAGTAATCTACTGTTTGATAAACCAAAAGACTATAGCTTCTATAACAAGGACTCAGTGTTTGACAAAAACTGGAAAATTATATGGCAGAAACTAAGCATAGACCAACACCTCCTACCCTATACCAAGATAAAGTCAAAATGAGTGCACTCTTTAGATATAAAGACTGATGCTCTAAGCATACTAGTACAGCAAGGAATAGTTTACCTGTGCAATTTATGAAGAACAGAAGAATTATGACCAAACAAGAGACAGAGAACTTTATGAAATACAAATTAAATAAGTTTGAATGTATTAAATTTAAAAGGTTTTGTACAAAGTCAATGCAGCTAGGATTAGAAGGGAAGCATAAAACTGAGAAACAATTTTTGTAAACAGTGTCTCTGATAAAGGTCTCATTTCTTAAATATTTAGAGAACTGACTCAAATTTAGAAGAATACAAGACATTCCCCAATTGATAAATGGTCAGAGGATATTAACAGGCAGTTTTCAGATGAAGAAATTAAAGCTATCTATAGTCATGTGAAAAACCATGCTCTAAATCACTATTGATTAGAGAAATGCAAATAAAAATAACTCTGAGCTATCACACCACACCTATCAGAGTGACTAACATGACAAAACAGAAAAAATGATCAATATTGGAGAAGATGTGGGAAAATTGGAACACTAATGCATTGTTAGTAGAGTTCTGAACTGATCAAACCATTCTGGAGAACAATTTGGAACTATGCACAGATAGCTATAAAACTATGCATACCCTTTGACCCAGCAATACCACTTCTAGGTCTGTATCCCAAAGAGAACATAAAAACAGTAAAAGAACCCACATATACCAAAATATTTATAGCAGCTCTTATTGTGGTGGCCAAGAATTGGAACTTGAGGGTATGCCCATCAAGTGGGGAATGGTTGAACAAGTTATGGCACATTAATGTAATGGAATACTGTAATTCCACGAGAAATGATGAGCAGGCAGACTTCAGAAAAAACCTAGAAAGACTTACATTGAACTGATGCTGAATGAAGTGAGCAGAACCAGGACATTTTACACAGTAACAGCAACATTGTGCCATGGCTAACTTTGATAGACTTATCTCTGCCTAGCAAAGCAAGGATCTAAGATAACTCCAAGTGATTCATAATGGAAAATGCTATCCCCATCCAGATAAAGAGTTGTGGAGTCTAAATGCAGATTGAACCATACTATTTGTGCTTGCTGACTGTCTCTGTCTCTCTGTCTCTCTCTGTCTCTCTGTCTCTCTCTGTCTCTGTCTCTGTGTCTCTCTCTCTGTCTCTCTCTCTCTCCTCCCTCTCTCTCTCTTTCTCTTCTCTCTCTCTTACTCTTCTCTCTCTCTCTTTCTCTTCTCTCTCTTTCTCTTCTCTCTCTCTCTTTCTCTTCTCTTCTCTCTCCTCTCTCTCTCTCTCTCTCTCTCTCTCTCTCTCTCTCTCTCTCTGTCTCCTTTCTCATGGTTACTGCCACGGGTTCTAATTTTTCCTTACAACATGACTAATGTGAAAATATGTTTAATATGAAGGTATACGTAGAGCCTGTATCAGATTGTGTGCCATCTCGGGGTGGGAGGAACAGAAGAATGGGAAGAAAATTTGAAACTCAAAATCTTATAGAAGTGAATGGTGACAACTAAAATTTAATGAATTAATTTTAAAAATAAACACATAACATTCTTGCTTACCTAATTTTTACATGGCATAAAAATGGGAGAGAGAGAGAGCTAATATGCTGCATGATAGAATTAGGAGTTAAAAATATCTTGACAAGCTAGGTCATTCATTAGAATCTGTCCAGCCTTCTTACTCCTTATTCCCTACCACGTACACTTCAATCCAGTGACACTAGTCTCCTGACTGCTCCATGAACACGACACTCCATCTCTCAGATCTGGAGAATTTTCTCTACCTGAACCCATGCCTGGAATGTTCTCCTTCCTCATCTTTGCCTACCGGCTTCCTTACCTCTCAACTAAAATCCTACATTCTGTAAGAAGCCTTTCTCAACCTCTCTTAATACTAGTGCCTTCCCTATGTCAGTCATTACCTGTTTATCCTATACGTAGCTTGCTTTGAATATATTTGTTTGCATGTTGTCTCCCTCCATTAGGTCTTAAGCTCCTTGGGGTCCAGGGCCTCATTTTGATTTCCCAGCACTGAGCACAGTGTCTTAGTAGGTGTAGGTGCTTGATAAATTTTGATTGCTTGAATCTAATAAAATAAAATTCAGCAGGAAAAAAATAAAGTCTTAAATTTGTATTTAAAAACTCATCCAGACAAGTATAAGGTAGAAGGACAGGACTGGAATGGAAATGGCAGGAAAAATAGGGAATTCTGATGAATTGAAAGATAAATATGATTAAATAGTGTGATATAGTATGGCAGTCAAAAACAAAACAGCAGCCAACCAATAAAAACAACTAATGCTATTGTGGGCATTTTGCAGAGAGAGATAGCTTTCAGAATTTGAGAGGACCAGTTCCATTTTATCCTATTGAGCTAACAAAACGCCTAGAGGATTGAGTTTAGCTCTGGTTACTACAGTTTAAGAGGGACAATGATTAACTATAGAGCATCTAGGTCAGGGCTCTTACTCTTTTGTCTTGTGGTCCCCTTTGGTAGCTTGATAAAGCCTAGAAACCTCTTCTCAGAATAGTGCTTTCTAAATACATAAAATGAAATATATAAGATTGCAAAGGAAATCAGTTATATGGAAATATAGTTATCAAAAATGTAAAAAAGGAAACAAGTTCATGGACTTCAAGTTAAGAACCTCTGGTTAAGATGAAGTTAATCAGCATGGCCAAACACTTTGAGTCTGTCAAATCATAATAAGCAGAGGGAAAGAACCATATTTATTTTGCAGAATTGAAGACAAGGAGGAACATGATGGTTTTGTTCAAGTATTTGAAGAAAGAGCTGTCTCTTCCTAACTTCCTTCCTTCCTTCCTTCCTTCCTTCCTTCCTTCCTTCCTTCCTTCCTTCCTTCCTTCCTTCCTTCCTTCCTTCCTTCCTTCCTTTCTTTTTTCCTTTCTTTTTCTCTTGGCTTTCCCAAAACGTTAAACCCAGTGCACACTGAAGTCCATAGATTGCGCACCAATAGGTCCCTGCCCAAACCCCACTTAATGGCTGTTTTCTGGACCCTCCTGGTTTAAGAGTGATTATCAATAGTAACTACTGCTGTTTCCCTCCCAGCTTGATTTACTTATATATATTTTTTTCTTTTGTTTATTAAAGGGGCCATTCCCTGATTACTTCTTAAAGAGGCCTATTCACTGAATGGGTGTCACTTCACTTTAAGTGAGTCCCTGAATAGGCCTTAGGTAAAAAAGCCAAGGTTTCCCATTGCATCCTGTGCAGTCTCTTAGTTATCCAGATAGCTCAGGAGGAGAAAGTAAAGCTGGTGACTTTCCACATCCCTCTCTCATTCAAAGCAAAGTCAAGTGACAGTCGTGTTATCACTTCTCTGATGTCATGGTCTCCTTCAAAATGAAGGATGAACACACAACAACAACAACAACAACTTGTGGAGAAATAGGGTTAAACTTCATCTGCTTGGCCTCAAAGAGCAGAATCAGAAACAATTAAAGAGATCAACTTAGTCTTGATGTCAGAAAAAAAAAAAAAGAAACTTGTCAAAACTTAGGCTGTCCAAGAGTAGAGTGAGCTGCCTATGGAGTGAGCTGGTTCCACCATTTTGGAGGTCTTGGAGCAGAAGCTGAATAAAGCCTTTATTTATTTGTTTATTGGTTTGTTTTTTGTTTTTGTGTGTTGTGATGTGAATTAGCTGAAATGACTTATTAAGTTCCTTCTGTTTATAAGACCAATTCTACGACTAGGTTAAAAAGTAAACTTCTATCCAACTCTTCTGATTATTAGAATAAAATCTGGGATCACATATCAAACATCCTTTTGGGGATGCTTTATTGTTTCAAGGGGATGATAAGGAAAAGGACTATACTGTGTTTGTGGACACATCTTAAAACACATTAGTACAAACCAGGATCAAAAGAATAGGCTTGCATTTATATTTTTCCATCACTGCCTCAACCTTAACCTACAGTCCCTATGGATACAGATTTATACCATCAGATGGCATCAGGAGAGTTTATACTTACTTCTTTCCACCTTTCAGACAAACCTAAATTCTGTTTACTATTACCATGTTTGATCTTTAGGATCATAGATGTGGAACTAGAACTGATCTTAGAGGATATCTAGTATAATCATATAATTTTAGAGATGAGTAAACTAAAGTCCTAATGATGTTTTCACTTGCCCAAGATTGTATAGAAGCTAAATGGCTGTGCTGGGATTTGAACCCAAGACCATTGACTACAAATTCAATCTACCAACAACAAACAAACATTTATTAAGTATCTATAACTTGCCATGCACTTTGCTAGACTTGAGAGAACAAAAACAAGAGTCTCTAAAAAAGAAAGCTTACATTCTTTTTAGGATATAGATGACATACCAATGTGAGTACATACAGAATAAGTACAAAATAAGTGCAAAGATATTTGGGTGGATGGCCACTAGGAATTTAAAAGCATCAGGAAAATCTTCATGTAGGAAGCAGTGCTTAAATTGAGTCTGAAGGAGCACTAGGACTGAGGAGAGGCTGTGTTTCAGGCAATATAATTTCAAAGGGGAAGCACTAGGAATTCAGGAGATCAGGAAAGACCACATGCCAGAGGTGATATTTAGGTTGACCTTTGAAGGAAGCTAGAGATTCTAAGAAACAGAGTTGAGGGGGGCATGTATTGTAGAAATGAGGGGATAACCACTGCAAAGGTATGGATCCAGGAGATGAAATACTGTGATCAAGCCATTGGCAAGACCTTTATACAAAATGAACTTATGTGCAATAGGCCTAGAAAAGTAAAATGGAGCCAAATTTTATGTAGCTGGATGGACACTCCATTCATGGACATACACTCTGAATCAAGAATTAGATGGGCCCAAAATTGAAAATGACAAACTGATGATTATATTGCTTTTTAGGAAACTATGAAATATTTTTAATGACTCCCTGAAGCAAAGACATATATTTTTAACACCATGCTTAAGGGCTACAAGGAATAGTAAGAAAACCAATTTGACTGGACTATCAAGTGTAGGAAGGAAAGTAATATATAATAATAAGGCTGAAAAATTGGTTTAAGGGTAAAATTATAAAGAGCTTTAAATGCTGAACAGACCAGTTTATATTTTACCCTAGAAATAATACAGAGTCATTGGAGTCTATTGAATGGTCAGGTGACCTGGTCAGACGTGCTTTTTGGTAACCATGTGCAGTATAGGTTGGAGATTTCATTCCCAACCTTTCAATGGGTAGTATCGGAAATACAATTCATAACATGCCAGCATACCACATGCATTTCCTGAGGATAGAAAAGCAACTACAAAATGGACAGTGAGTGAATCATTCTGTGAAGCAGAAATAAACAAGTCCTGGAATTACCAGAAGTAGAGTTAGCAGAGAGCCATTGTTTACATACAAATGGAAGGCCATTATGAAATGAGGAGTCACCTGCCAGACAATGGTTCATAATAGGTGGCATTTAGTTTAAAACTCGTTGGAATCGTAAATATGCAGATAAAATTAGGCTTTTTTCAGGGACATTTGTTCTATTTTTTTTCCCCAAATTGTGAAAATAATAATAATAACATATAGAAAAGCAGAGATAATATATAGTCAAATTTAATTTACTACCATTTGATTTTTAGAAAGTCTTGAAAGATAATTCACATTCAACTGTCTCCACATGGCATAATAGAAGGAGTACAGTATTTAGAAATAGAGGAACTGGGTTCAAATCCTCTCTATTACATATTAACTCTGCAATCTTGGATAAACCACTTTCCTTTCCTGGGTCTTAGAGTCTTTCTCTGTAAATTGTAGACTAGATCAGATTTGACTACACAGACTAGATAATCTCTGAGGTCTCCTTAGGTCTGAATGTGATGATACAGTTAATCAACTTTGTTTTCCCTGCTACTATTGAAGAAGGGGAAGAGGTAGATAGTGGATATACCATAACTGGCCCTCAAGAAATAGAATGCCAGTATTCCTCTGCAATTTTACAAAGGGGAAAGGGTAGATCAGGGGAAATAGAATAATGCTAGTGTTAGTGCCTCCTCCTTCTGTCACTGAGCTCTGATATTCATGCAAACTCACTATGACTTATGGTCCTACAGCACGCAAAGAAAGCAGAATTCAAAGCAGTCAGAAAGTATTCAGAATAGGAGAATACTGGGTAAGCTGTGTCTCCTGCAGCCACTAGGCATAAGTTTTAGAGTTTCTTCAGATTTGATTTTCATTCAATAGCTAAAATGAAAAGGATCTGGTAGAAAATGAAAAACCCAGAAGATGCAAAGCATCATAGAAGTCTTTTATATTGGGCTATCTCAGTATACTTATCCACGTAACATCTGCCTTAACATTTATTAAATCTGAGCACTGAGTTTCATGAGTTTAATAATTCACTCTCGTTGAACTGAATTAAATTTGATAGGATCACCAAAATTTCATTCATTCACTATCTTCTTCACAAAGTTCTCATTAAGGAACAAATCGAAAAAGAGTAGCTGAAATAGAACATTCAGTAAATGCAATAAGAAACAGAAACCTTTATTGTGCTCCTACTCTGTTTATTTGGTAGTATGGCTGACAATACAGGTTTGAGCCCTCAGTCTTCCAAATAACTCATCCTGTGACGATGTGTCTTCAGATAACAGGTTGGAAAATACATTAGAATTAATTAAGCTTGTGTAATTTGGACCCAAGTAGAAATACCATATAGCAATGCTGATCAGTAGCCATCCAGATTCTACTTGAATAGTGAAGGGGAACCTTCTTCCTCCCTTGGTAGTTGGATCCACCTTGGGCAGTGCTAAATCTTTGGAAGTTTTGTCTTTACATTAGATATGTGTGTCTGTAGTTTTTATCTATTGCTTCTAGTTATGGACTAGGAACTAAAAAAATATGTCTAATCCCTTTTGCACATGATAACATTTTACAGCAACATCCTCTTAAGTCTTCTCCCTCATGTTAAGCATCATGAACCTTACTCTGCACCTCTGTAGAATGGAGATAACCATAGTACCTACCTCTAAGGGTTGTTGTGAGACAATACACGTAAAGCACTTTGTCATTCTTAAAGCCCTCAATAATGGTTAATTACAATTATTAGATTTTGTTTATTTCTGCTGTGTTTATTGAAAGTTTATAGTTTCTTGCTGCACCAAATTTCACCTTCTCTTGCAAATCCTTTCAGCTATATTTCTAACACTAAATTTAATCACCTGCTTCATTTGTGGTCTCCATCCCTATTTAGTTACTTTAAAATCATCCTTTTTCCTGTTTTTTTTAAAAAAACAATTTCCATCTGTCTAATCTTCAAGTTCCTTGTTAAGTCACACCCTCTTTTCACTGGGATTATTCCACCCCCAGCACCCCAAGAATGCTTTTCAGAAGAGACAGAAGGCTTGCTGCAGAATAACCAAGGCCCTCCCTATTCCTAGAAGCTGAGCCCACATCCTTCCCACAGAGTTCCTGATATTGCCCTATCCAGAAGGAACCAGTAAAATTCTACCCGCCTCCCCCCAAATGCACAAAATGCATTTTTAAGTCTGTCAGGCATTATGTTGCCTCAGGGCCAAGTCATTTAATTTGTTTTTACTGCCTTGGCACCCACAGCTTTTTTTTTTTTTTTTGGGTGATATTTAGTTGTTACTTGCAACTTATCCCGGCACACCAATAATATCTTTTTTTATTCAGAGAACATATTCAACAAATGTTCTGATTGCAAACACTTTGTTGTGTTTTCCACAGACACATACAAAAAAAGAAAGCTAGGTCATCTTTTTTCATCACAGTACTGTGCTGGATAGAAATAGTACTATTTTGATGGCTACAATTTGAAGAAATCTTCCAATCTAGAGAAAGGGAAAAAAAATAGGGAGGAGGAGTTTATACACACCTTTTCTCTAAGCACTGAAAACAAAAGAGCTGAACTTTTTGGGAAACATTCAAACCTGAATATTTTTATATGAACAAAACAAGAGCAGATGGCAACAGGAAGTATTTTGTCCCCCAGTCAGAACCTACTTAATGCTATTTAGCCTGCCATCCCAATGTTTATTCATTGTGCTAGGCACTCAGCAGGTGATAAAGATCTTAAAGTGTCCAAGCAAATAAAAGGGACATTTGAATTACCATTTCATATTATTTCTTGTTTGGACAATTTTTAGCTTAGTCTTAGGATGCTGATAGCACTTTTAGTAAACCACATGCTCTTATCAGGTCTTTCGAAAAATGTTCCTTATGAGTAATTAGAATGAAGTCTTTCTTCATATCATTTCTATCCTAAACTGTAGCTACTATTCCATTGGCCAAACTAATCTCATTGATTTTTGCTTGTATTTGCTATGATGCAATCATACTCATTCCGAGGGAAAAAAAAATCCTGCCCTATATTTTAGAGGGAATGTATCCAAATCCATTGATACATTTGTAAAATAATTTAATGACATGCTGCTTCCAGAGGTTTCTAACATAAAAATGATATGGTCCTGTTTCCAGATATCCTGCTATTTACTGACTGGGTCAAGTTGCGGAGCATTACAGAGTCTTCTAAATGAGAACTTGAATCACTCAAAAGAATTTGACCAGTTTTCCACAAAAGAGTGGTCAAGCAGAGGAATAAGCCTACTGTCCAATAAATCACTAAGTATCTATTAGTAGCCTACTACTTCCAGGTACTGGAAACACAGGAACAGAAATCCCTACCTCAAAGAGTTTACATTTTATTGGAGGCAACATGCACGCATGTAATGATATATAAATATATGCAAAGGAACACAAGGTAATTGCAAAGAGGAGGCATTAGCATTTAGGGGAATCAGAAAAGACCTCATGGAGTAGATGGCATGTGAATTGGGCTTTACAGGAAACTAGGGTTGCAAAGAAACAAAGGTTAGGAGAGAGTATATTCCAGCATGGAAACAGGTTTGTAGAAAATCATAAATACAGTAGATGGAGAAGGGCAGCTTTAATAAGACTAGCAAATGCATAGAGAGAGTAATGCAAAATGCATCTGGAAAGGTAATTTCATACCAGACTATAATATGAAGTTGGATGTATAACCCACAGATCTGGTCCATCAAAATGTATACCTTGCACAGATACTCTGAATAAAGAATTGGTTGGGGAGGCAGAGCCAAGAAGGCAGAGGAGAAAGATGGACCTGCTGTAACTCTCTTCTCGTAACTCATAAACTATCTGCAAAAAATGAATCTAAACAAATTCTAGAGCAGCAGAAGCCAAAAAATGACAGAGTGATAGAGATTTCCAGCCCAAGACAGCCTGGAAGGCTGACAGGAAAGGTCTACCACACCAGGCTTGGAGTGCAATGCAGTGCAGCCTTGACTGCGCCACACCAGGGACAGGACTGGAGCAGGCCTCAGGGTGCAGAATCCCAGGCAACAGGTGTGACTCCCAGATTACTCAACCCACAAATGCCAAAGGCAGCTTCAAAGGTGAGTGAGAAAGTGCGTTCACCTGGATGAGAAGGGAACTCAGTCTGGCTCCAGTCCCAGGGTGGGAGTGGTTGCTAAGGCAGCAGGGTCCATTTTAGGAGCCCTCCACCTAAAAACCCAGGGGGAATCAAGTTGCTGATCTGAATTTCAGCCCTGAGTGACAGTCCTGGGGTGAGGAAGAGCTCTGGCTGGTGGAGGCTCTGGACAGGGAATTCTACATGCAGATCCTGCGTAGAAGAGTGTTTGTGGTTGCTCCCAGATCAGAGTGTATGCCAGCAGAGGAGTAAACTCCTCTCCCTTGACTGTGCCATCTTGGAAGAACTGAGAACTTACAGGTCCCTAAAGTATGCCCTCCACTTGACAAAAGACTCAAAAGTCAAGTAATTGGCTGGGAAAATGCCCAAAAAAGGGAAAAATAAGACTATAGAAGTTTAATTTCATGGTGAACATGTATTTTTTTCCATCCTTTTAGATGAGAAAGAACAATGCATACCATCAGAGGAAGACATAAAAGTCAAGGCATTTGCATCCAAAACCTCCAAAAAATATGCAATGGTCTCAGGCCATGGAAGAGTTCAAAAAGGATTTTGAAAATCAAGTAGAGAGGTGGAGGAAAAATTGGGAAGAGAAATGAGAGTAATGCAAGAAAATCATGAAAAGCAAATCAACAGTCTGCTAAAGGAGACCGCAAAAATGCTGAAGAAAATAACACTTTTAAAAACAGACTAGCCCAAATGCAGATGAGGTCCAAAAAGCCAATGAAAAGAAGAATGCTTTAAAAAGCAGAATTAGCCAAATGGAAAAGGAAGTTCAAGAGCTCACTGAAGAAAATAGTTCTTTAAAAGTTAAAATGGAGCAGATGGAAACCAATGACTTTATGAGAAACCAAGAAATTAAAAACAAAACCAAAAGAATAAAAAAATAGAAGACAACATGCAATATTTCATTGGAAAAACAACCGACCTGGAAAATACATCCAAGAGAGACAATTTAAAAATTATGGGACTATCTGAAAGGCATGATCAAAAAAATAGCCTAGAAATCATCTTTCATCAAATTATTAAGGAAAACTGTCCTGATATTCTGGAACCAGAGGGTAAAATAAATATTGAAAGAATCCACTGATCACCTCCTGAAAGAGACTCCAAAATGAAAACTTCTAGGAATACTGTAGCCAAATTCCAGAGTTCCAGGTCAAGGAAAAAATATTGCAAGAAGCCAGGAAGAAATAATTTGAGTGTTATGGAAATACAATCAGGATAACACAAGATCTAGCAGCTTCTACATTAAGGGATCTAAGGGCTTGGAATATGATATTCTAAAAGTCTACAGAACTAGGATTAAAATCAAGAATCACTTACCCAGCAAAACTGAGTATAATATTTCAGGTGAAAAAATGGTCATTCAATGAAACAGAGGACTTTCAAGCTTTCTTGATGAAAGGATCAGAGCTGAATAGAAAATTTGACTTTCAAACACAAGAATCAAGAGAAGAATGAAAAAGTAAACAGGAAAGAGAAATCAGAAGGGACTTACTAAAGTTGAACTGTTTACATTCCTGCATGGAAAGATCATATTTGTAACTCTTGAAACTTTTCTCAGTATTTGCACAAGTCAGAGGGAATATATATACATATATATATATATATATATATATATATATATATATATATATATATATATATATATATATATATTTGGAGAGAGAGAGAGAGAGAGAGAGAGAGAGGGCCCAGGGTAAGTTGAATAGGAAGGGGTGATATCTAAAAAAATAAAATTAAGAGGTGAGAGAGGAATACATTGGGAAGAGAAAGGGAGAAATGGAATCAGGCAAATTATCTCTCATAAAAGAGGCAAGAAAACCTTTTTCAATGGAGGGTAAAAGGGGAGATGAGAGGGAAAAAGTGAAGCTTACATTTCGTTTAATGAGGGAATAACAGGCACACTCAGTTTGGTATGAAAATCTATCTTCCATTACAGGAAAGTAAGGGAGAAGGGGAAAAATGAGTTATGGGGGAATGATAGAAGAGAGGGCAAATGGGAGGAGGAAGTTATTAGAAGTAAACACTTTTGGGGAGGGACAAAGTCAAAAGAGAATAAATGGGGAGGCAGGATTGGATGGAGGGAAATATAGTTAGTCTTTCACAGCATGATTAATATGGAAGTCATTCACATGACTACACATGTATGGCCTATACTGAATTGCTTGCCTTTCCAATAGGGATATGAGGGAGGAAGGGAAAGAAGGTGGAACTCAAAGTTTTAGGAACAAATGTTGAGAATTGTTTTTGCATGCAACTGGGAAATAAGAAATACAGATAATGGGCTATGGAAATCTATCTTGCCCTACAAGAAAAGAGAGAAGATGGGGATAAGGGAAGGGAGGGGTGTGATAGAAGGGAGGTCAGAGTGTTGGAAGGGGTAATCAGAATGCACGGTGTCTTGGGATGGGGGGAGAGGAGAGATAGGGAGAAAATTTAGAACACAAAATCTTGTGGAAATGAATGTTGAAAACTAAACATAAATTAATTTAAAAAATAAAGAATTAATTGGAACCAAAATTAAACGCAAAGAGTAGACTGCATTGCCTTTGGAAAACTGTCTAGAAGTAATTTTAATGGTCCCAAGACTTCCCCTGAAACAAAGGCCTTTATTTTAACATCACTATTCTCCAAGTGATATCATATGACTATGGGTTATAGAATAACACAATATCTTAAAAATTAAAGGTCCAGGTCACCAAATGACAAGCAAGAAGCAGATATGGGCTACAAGCATATTTTTGATGAAGGAACTGGTACAAAAGATACAAGCAGAGATAAAGGCTGGCTTATAGTGTCTGTTTGTAGCTATACAATGTCACTTATAGAGAAAGGCTCCTAGAACGTTGGATAGGTCTTTCCCCAGAGGGTTTATGAGATAAAATAGGCAACAATTCCATAGAATAAAAAGACATGGATGGATTATGGCTTGTACTATTGGAAGAAGTTTCCACATGAATGAGAACATGGACTGATAAAAAAATCAAATGATTTCTAGTATCATGGATCTAAACTTGGTAGGGAATCTCATAAGCCATTTAGTCCACACTGCTCATTTTACAGGTGAGGAAGTGAAGAAATGTAGTTGATTTGCCCAAGATCACACAAATAGTACTAGAGGATGAATGAACCAGGTTCTGTGTCTCTAGATCCAGCATATTTTCCACTCTACCACATTCTATGTCATCATTTGTTTCCTAACCCAAACTACTCAGGGAATTTTGAGTGTGAGAATCTAGTCATAAATAAGTTTTAAAAGGAAAAAGCACAAATCTTTAGAATGCTTTAAAAACCATACATTCTCATGGTATTATTTGCTTTCTTTTCTATCAAGAAAAGACATACTTTTCATGCTATACTTTGCTCTTTTTCTACCAACAAAGAAGATTCTATGCCTACTGAATCATATGGATATGAGCTATTGTCTTATACTCTTCGGTGAAGAACTATTTCTGCTTAGAGAATCAGCTTCAATATTGATGGTTATCTTATTCAAATACTGTCCAAAGCAAAAGCAAACAAAACTACTTGGGGAGGGTGGGGAAAGGTTTAAGCCTTCCAATACACTTGCCTGAATGAGTTGGTCACACTGATTCACTGCAATATAAATCTACAGCTATAGCTGAATCTGATTTTTATATTAATACATTCTTGAATACTTTCACATTTCTTCCCAATTTAAGCCAGCTTGATGGGTGGCTCATTATACATGTATGCATACGTATACACATATATATCTATATGTATATATATATTTTTTTCCTTTAGGCTGTTTTTCTTGCTGGGGAGTGGGTAGGTGGGCTGGATAGTGGATAGATGTGGTGGTTAGAGAATTACCAGAAGCAGGACTTCTGTAATCAAAACATCGTAGAATGTCAGAGCTGGAATGGCCAGTAGCAATGATCTATCTAGTTCATGGCAGCACGTGGCCTGTTTTTGTTCAGCCTGAGAGCTAACCTTTCTCAGCTTGTAGGCCATACAGGCAGTGAGCTAGATTTGGCATGTGGGCCATTTTGCTGAACACTGATCTAGTTCAACTCCTTGATTTTACAAATGAAGAAATCAAGGCACAAAGGGTTGTGTCAGTGATGACTTGGTCACGATCACAAAGCTGGTAAGCGGTAGTGTCAGAACTGGAAGCCAGATGTCTTGACTCCTAACTTCCTGTTTATTCTCCTAAACAACACTGTCTTTCCTCTGAAATACTAAGCCAAACCCTACAGCTTTATCTCAGAAGAAATCAACATACTGGGGTTTTTGCTGCCAAGACTGCATTGACAGAGAGAAGTAAAAAAGCCAGAGTTTCCAGGGGAGACTGACAGGATTTGTGTGTGAAATAACCTGGAAGGGATAAGATTCTCTGGGGGCTTTTAAATCTGGCCCCTCAAGATTTTAACAGTTGGGATGGAATCTGCAGGAGTGTGAAGGAGGTGCAATAGGTCTGTTCAAAGTCTTAGGCAAGACTGCAAACTCGAGACTGCCTCACTGGCATCTCTGGTGGTTTCCATGGAGCTTCAACTCAGTCTGAGCAATATCAACGACTAGTCCATAAGTGCAAGAAGACCTGAAATCCAGTAGTACTCCTCACCTCCACCAATAGTGGGTGTATGACTTGGCGCAAGATATTTAAACTCTCAGTGACCCAGACAATTCTCTAAGACTATTAAGATGCTGATCTCTCTTAGTACAGGGAGTTTCTTCACCTAGGATTATTCTAAACCAATGCAATTACAGGTAAAGTTTCTTTCCCGTTTGTAAACATAATTTGTAGCAATCTCAATGAAGCACTTGCCTCTGTAATAGGAGTTGGGTCAGATTAGAACTGTTGGATCACCTTGCCTCCAGACTTCTGAGTGATAATTCAACATGAGGAATATCAACATCTTCCTAGTACTAATAGGACCCAAGTCTTAACAATTCCCAAATTGAAATTTCAGAGTTTATTGGCAACTCCTCTACTTCTGTCTTCTTCTAATGGATCATTGTAACTCTGAAACCTAGAAGACCTTACAGAGAAAGAGTCACGCCATCATTTTCTACCAAGCTTCAAATATTCTTGAGTGCTTATTAATGACACTACACCTTCTCTCTCAAGAAAGTTTTCACCCGTAGGCCATTAATATGAGCAGTCATCTCATAAGCACTATATGGTAGTATAATATGGTATAATTGTGTGTATATATACACATGTATACATATACGTTTACACATACACACACATTTATGGGTGATATAATTTTAAAAGGACTTTGATATGCTGAAGAGAGTCCAGAGCAAAACAATTTGGATGGCAAAGGGCCTTCAGTCCATGTCATATGAACATGAATTGAAGAAAGTAGGGACTTTTTTAGACTGAAGAAGAAAAAACTAAGGGGAAACATGATAATTGTCTCCAAATATTCTAAAGACTGTCATGTAAAAAAAATGCATTGGACTTTTTCTGTTTGGCACTAGGGGATGAAAATAAGAGCAATGTGTGGACATTTCAAAGAGATAAATTTAGTCTTGATGTCGGGAAAATACCTTAACAATTAAAGATCTCTAAAAGTGAAATGGGCTGCCTTCTCAGTAAGGGTTTTCATGCAGAGTCTGGATGATAACTTGTCAGCCATATATATATATATATATATACATACATACATACATATATACACACATATATATACACACATATATATATACATACATATATATGTATATATATTATAGTAGTCACTGTTAAAGGGTCTGGGTTAGATTTGGTATCTCGAGATTATTTTCACCTCTAAAATTCTGTGATTCTGTATTCAAATCATATTATTGTGAAATGGAGACTTCTAAACAAAGTAGTGTTTCTAATGCAATTTTTATGATAAAAGTTAATTTTCATCATCTTGATTAAACATTAATTATTCTCCCTGTACTTTAAATATCATATTTATGATATATATATACACATATATATGCATGCATATATGGAATGTTTGAATATGTATATATGCATGTGTATGTGAAGAGAATATTTCTACAATTAGAAATCCTTATCAAAATAAAAGAAATTCTGAACATATACCTTCTATCACTTCATCCAGTCTATTATAAACCCAGTTATCTTTTCCATTTTGTTTTGGTTAAACAATCATGTTTTTATTCCATTTATTATGTGGTTTAATTCATTGTTTACTCTAGTAATGGTTTGGAAGTGTTGGCAGCTGATAAAGCGAGGACCAAAATGTTTATCTTACTAAGGTATTGATGTCCTAAACTCTCTATCCTTATAAATTTTTTAAGGAACTTTAAAGGTGTTCTTTTCATAACAACAACAAAAAAAGACAATAATGATTTTCTTCTTTGGTTTCTCCTATTTTATATCAAATAAGAATCTTAAGAAAATTGAATCACTGCACCAAACCCAATACTGTGTCCTCTATAGCTGTTAAAAGTCTTTCTCACTTCCTTTTCCAATTCACCAAATAAAATCAATTGTCCCAATAATGGAATTCAGTCCCCTGTCTTTCTTGAGTCATGAATGAAGAGTCCTTTACAAAAGGAAATCCACGTTTCTACTCTCTAACATTGCTTCTCCATGAATCTATCCAGAATCTATACTACAAACCCATGATTATGGTTTTGTATTCTATGTGAAAAACTAAACGAGTAAGATTTTCTGTCCTCCAGGTCCTCTACAAAATTTATGCTTTATCCAACACATACTCTCATAGTTTTTTGCCTCAGTAACTGCCTCATGAATCACAACTTTCTTTTTTTCCTCTTTTTGGCATATTTATCTTTTAAAATTGTAAAAACATACTCTATTCAAAACAGCAATGACATAATCTGTCATCAGTGCTATTTTAATCACTGTGAACACATCTCTTTAATCCACTTATAAGTTGTTAGCATCCCTAAATGAGTGCTTATCCCAGAATGTCTTCTGACCACATTCTTGGATAGGGTCAAATGACAGGATAATACTTCATGCTGCCTACTAAAATGCAACCTCAAGTCTAAATTTCCTCCTACGCCTCAAAACGACAACAAAATACAATTAAGTTCTATGTTGAACTGTCTCTGGTTGGCCACATTTTCTTCTCATATTTTTCTTTATTCTTTCTCTAACAGATTCTGAACAATTTCACTCTTGTCTGGTGTCTTTCGTTCATTATAAACTCATAGAGTCTTGGACAGGAGTCTTAAAGAGCACCTACTATCATTTTATGAATTAAATCAATTGATATCTAGAAAAGTTATTTGTCCAAATTCATGTAGTTGGAAACCCACAAATCCCAGCATGGAACTTAACTTATTCAAGTCAATTAATTCACATCAAGAAACATTTATTAAAGCCTTTCAGCTAGGTGGTATAATGGATAACATGCTGAATCTGGAGTCAGGAAGACTCATCTTCCTGAGTTCAAATCTGGCCTCAGACAATTACTAGTTGTGTGACCTTGGGCAAGTTACTTAACCCTCTTTGCCTTAGTTTCCTCATTTGTAATATAAGTTAGAGAAGGAAATGGCAAAGCTCTCTAGTACCTTTACCAAGAAAATCCCAAAGGAGATCAGATCACAAATAGTCAGATGCAACTGAAAATCACTAAATTGAAAATTAAAAAGTCACTGCATTTAAGAAGCTTTCATTCTATTGGGAAATATAATCTTGCATCACAGGATGATGTTTGAAGTGACATTAGAGATTATTTAGTGCCGCCCTCTCACTTTACAGAAAAGTAAGGCATTTTCCAAGTGACTTGTCCAAAGTCACATTGGTAGAAGTGACAGAGTCATAATCTGAACTCTGGTCCTCTGACTCCAAAGTTAGCATTTTCCCCTAATGTCAGACTTCTTCTCCTGAATAAGTAAAGAATGAGGAAGAAGAGAGCTCTAACAATAGGAAATGGGGATGTTTCTATACTCAGAGAAGGCTTAACAAAGGAAGTGGCACCTGAGTTTGATATTCATAAAGGAAAATGAGGATTCCAAGAGGTAGATATGAGGAGAAAGATCATTCCAATCATTGAGGAATGATGTAAAAACTTAAAGGCATAAGACTGTAGAGTGCTGAGCACAGTGCCTAGTATGCAGAAGGGCCTTAATAAAAGTCTATTTCATTGCTAACGATGAAAGCCAAAATATAATTTTCAAAGCTGGAAGAATTTCTGAGAAAGATTTTTATTTAATAATTTAAAAGTTGGAAGATCTTTAAGATCTTCTGATGCACCAGGTGGTTCATGAGCAAAACCAACTGTACAATAGCAGTGATGAAGAGTCAATCAGAATCTTTTAAATGCCTTTAGTGAGAAGGAATTTGCTACCTATCAAGACAGCCTATAACAGTTTCGTACGGCTTCAGTTCCTATGAAGTTCTTCCTTGTTTAGTGGTTTGAAATTTGCCTTCTTATAATTTCAACCCACAGGTCTTAATTCTACCCTCTGGAACCCAGTAGAATAAATTTGCTTTCTCTTCTGGGTGAGAGCTTTTCTAATATGTGTATATATGTATCATTGAATCACTACTTTTAGACCGATAAAGAACCCTTGAAGGCATCACTTTACATACTAGGAAATTGGGGCCCTGAAAAGTAAAATAATTTGCAAAATATTATGTAGGCATAAATTGTAAACTCAGGATTCAAACCAAGGTCTTCTGACTCCAAAGTCAATGCTCTTCCCATTAGACCCCTCTGTTATGCCCTGTAAAGCTTTGTATTTACATAGATAGCCCCATTTCTTTGATTCATCTTTTCATATCACAGTTTTGAGATTTATATCATTCCAATTACCTTCATCTAGACATATTCAGTTTCTCATTTTGTATTTCTGTCACAGGAAATTAAAAAATCACAGATCTTGATGGCAGGTTATTGACCCTGGAGAATATTAGAAACATGCCCTAGTCCTTCAATCAAAGAAGTAGAACTGGACTATACATAATATCTGAAATCCAAACAAAACTGTCTTTTACCTGGTTTTTCACATCCAAATCTACTGTTAAAGCTTTGAAACAAATACTGTAAATCACATTCTTACTTATCAACCAAATGGGAGAAAATAGTCATCAGGGCATGATTGCATAAGGTTGGCAATTAATGATGTAATAACTGAGTAAAGAATTGGAAAATAATTAAAATATTCTGGATCTGACATCTAAATGTTACCCTGGACAGCTGGATTCCTCCCCTAAGCCACAATTCCCACTCCTATACTATTTTTTTTCAAATAAAAAACAGGATCTGACATTTCCTTATGGGTGCCATTACCATTAGCTCCATTCATAGTAAGCACTGGTTTCTGTTTTAGTCTCTTTTAGACTATACAGCCAACTTCAAAAACATATACGTTAGGTTAATTCAACTGTGGTACAAGCTATGGTGCACAATTTGATTTTGAAAATTCTGTCAAAACATTATTCATTTTTAACTGTACCATCATAAATGTGGGATGATAATTTCCTCTATAGCGAATCACTCAGAAAGGTTCCTAAGGAAACAAGGAAAGCACACCAAATTAATACTAGGTTTTAGATGACAGCAAATGCCACACAGGACGAGAAAGAAGGGAATTTGTAGGAGACAGGTGCTGTAAATAAGAGCTTTCAAATTCTCACTTTCGAAATCCTGAATGCTTGAGCATTCCTTTTCTGTGCATTTTTTTCCTTCTCAGACAATAAAAAAGGAACCATTATATATGATGAGACTAGAAAATTATGTTGAAGCATGTGAACAGTGAGGGATCAGAATATGTATTTATGGTGACTCAACTGATAATGACAATCAAATGACTTCAAAGAAAATCTAGGGAAAACGTATGCTAGATAGTAAGAACACTTTAGTTTTTGAATTTGACTAGCATTGAAATTAAGCTTATAATCACCTGAAACACAAAAAGCAAACTGGACAGAATTTATCTTATTTATTTTGGTATTTGTCTAGAGGAAGTAAACCTTATCCCCTTTCCCAATGAAGTGTCTATACACACACATATACAATGTATATGTATACACATGTGTCTTTGCATGTGTGCATATATGTATGTGTGTGCATGTATGCTATATCTGTCTGTCAATATAGACATGTATGCACATGCATGTACATCGTGAAGAATTTTTTTTATATATAAACATTATTGGTGAACAATATAGATCTGAAATAATACAAGTCTAAATTTGCTCAGGAGGTAAGATGCATCAAATCTAATTTCAAATTTTTGGCTTAACCAGAAAAATTTTAAAATCCTATCTTAAATCAATATACATAATAATAATGATAACAAATAATCAAAATAATATCAGTTATTTATATTTCAAAGACAATTGATGGATGAACATGTCTATCTGTGCACAATTCCTCTTAAATTTATCCAGGTAAAGACAGTCATAGTTATATGAACTCAGGAGAAAGAAACAGGAGAAGGATGTGAAGAAAGATGGATGAGACTAATACAGCAAAATTTAGTCTTTGGACACTGAGAAAAGATACAGAATAAAGTTCATTTAAATATTCTTGACTTTGAAAATAGACCTATTCTAGGCTAGAAAGCTCGAGCGTACCTCTTTAAAAGGATTTAGTGCTTCTGATTTCTACATGCACTGAACCATCAATTCTGAGATAATTTTTAATAGAATTTTCTTCTCTTGTTTATGATTTTGCTCCAATTCTTCACCACTTCTAAGAAATAAATCAAACTTTAAAAAATAATTTGGGGCTTCTCAAGGCCAAATTAACGTCACCTGTCCTGTTTATTTATCATATTCTAATTTGTGTTAGGCATTTGTATACTTGCCTTGTTCTACAAAATGGAAGGCTTATTAAGGATGGGGAATATTTTGTTTTTTTCCTTGTATCCTCAGATCCTAGGACATAGTAAGCACTGAATATATACATGCATACATATATACATATATGTATATGTTTTAAATGAACACAGTTGTTTGCTCCATTTTGATGCCAGGACAGAATGATGACTTTGAATATCTTCTAATTTCTTTATCGCAAATGGTACGCAAAAGATTTCTACTTGAGTTTGTGTGATTCTTGTTAGCGAGGCAGACTTCAAAGCAAGGGTACAATAATTCTAGAATACCTCTTCTGTCTCCTGTTATTCATTTCCTCTCATTCTTTATTTTTCTCTTCCTAATGAACATCTCCAATTCCTAATAGCTCAGGAATGCTGATGTGTGCATGCATATGCACACATATACATATACATTGACAGATACACACACCCACAACCTCCCCCCCACACATGCACTCACTTTTCCCCATATATCTGTACTTCTGAGGGTGGGCTGGGAGGCAGTTCAACTAGACAGTGGGTCTGCCAGAGGTAGAAGGAAAAATCTAGGCACTCAGACTATGTAGATATAAAAGTGACCTGGCATAGTCTAAGTGGGGGTTTGAGATATGAAATGCCCCAGCCTGCTGGTGAGACTACCCTAGGAGCAAGGAGAGCATCTGTTTTAATTTGCTTTAGACAGCACTTCACACAGTGCCATCCACATGTGGCTGATTAATAAAAGATATTTGATGAGAATGATTGATGAAGATAATGATGATATTTTAGCAGTATTTTCAAGATTAGCAAAATGGCCTCAAAACCTAAGGTCATTCTAGGGAAAACTTAAAATAAGCCACATTAATTTTGGACCTATTTTCTATGTGAAGATAAGTTTTCATTACTGAATTTCTAATTAGGTTTCGCAAAGTAGCTTTGTCATATGGTCAAAAAAGCATAATGGCTACAGGAAGTTTCAGGAATGTTTAATCTGTAGTTCATTCTCTTAGAGGAAGACAATATGAGGAGGACAGTGGGACAAATACTGGCATGAAAGTCAGGATGTAGCTTCCAATTTTACTTCTCATATTGTAAGTATGTGAGATTGGGAAAGTCACAAAAATTCTTCAGCTTCCTCAACTGTCAAAAGAGTGGATTGGACAAGATGTCCTCCATGATTCCTTCCAGCTATAAGTTAACACAACAGCAACTATCATTTTATAGTGCATTAAGGTTTGCAAGTCTTTTTGCGTATTATGTCTATTATTTTGTATATTACGCAAGTCTTTTGTATATTGGTATATGACTGCTCCTCACAACAAGCCTGTGTTTTATAACCCTCTCTTTACAGATGAGAAAACTGAGACAGAAAGAAGTTGAGTGACTTTCTCAGGGTCACAGAGATTATTAGTGTTCAGGAAAGGGTTCAAACTTGGCTTCTGTTTCTCTGGATTCACCTAGTTATGGTAGCAACTATGCAACCTAGTTGCTTACACTTGCATTCCTATGATCGTCAGGTAGTGAAAATGACTTTGAATCTGATTCTGCTTCGTTTATAGTTCGACAAATTAAAGTCACAGGGAAATAGGGCAACATCATGAAGGTACAATAGTCCAATGAAAATATGAATTACTAATCTGATATAATTATCTCTAATATTCGCAACACCCTACATTCAAAAATCACTTAGTGTTACTTGATGGTGATGATTTTCCTACTCAAAGGAGGATTTAGACCAAAATTTCCTAAGGTTTCTGAAATTGTCTTCATGCAACAATTAATTGAATAAATAGCTGCTCCTGTGTGTACACAAATACAGGGTATATATTTATCTAAATAGGTGAAGGAGAAACAATGATGGTACATGGTTAGACAGTGCTTGAAAGACTGGTTCTATTAAAGAAGCCATTTAAATTCATGCCAAGCACACAGTGATTCTGTCCCTCCCCATTGCGATCTCACTTGGCTAGAAAAATAAACATTGTTAGAGGTTCCAGTTATTCCTGAGCAGGTGGGTGGATGACATGAAGAGCTCTTCAATCACTGATCTGCAAAGAGTTTGGGAATGTTTTGAGCATGAAAGACACTAGATGAAAACAAATTCTATTCTCTCCCATTTTATTGGGGAGTAATTATTGCTATTTGAAAAGTGAATGATTAATAGCACTGATTTGGAGGAAGAGAAAATACAGACAGATACTCTTTTTATCTTCACCCCCACCACATGCACCCAGTTCTGCATGTGCCTTCTTACCTGACTTCGTACTATTTTATTCACGGATCTTGATGTCTCTAAAGTCATGTTCACCTCTTTAACCTTTAAATTACAGGTCCAAAATAGACTATAGATCTCTGAATAAGGTAGCAATGCTCTAGGCAAAGAAAACATTTAGATCGCACATTTATAAGGTGATGGCATTGGACTAGATAACATTAAATATCCTTTATGAATCCAGATTTAAATCTAAGATCCTAGCTATTTTTAATATCCAGTTCAATTTTCTAAGCATGTTTAACATTTATAAAATGAGATGGTGTGCATAAGATATATGAATATATAATGGTTTGCTAACCTTAAAATGTTATATAAATATCAGCTATTATTATTACTATAATCTTAGTATATTATTTATTACTATTGTAATAACTATTATTACATTCAAGATAAATCAATTATAGTTCCTGCTTGCAGGGAACTTGTTATTTAGTAGGCGAGATAAAGCATGGGCACAAATATTTTTTATACCAAGAGCATAAGTCCCCAAGGAGAAATACAGAGTGTCATGGGACATTTTGGGGAAGGTTATTTCTAACTTCATGGATCTCAGTTGATTGCTACCCTGAGAAAATTAGATTTAATCTTAAAGGTAATGTAGAGTTATTGGAGGTTTTTGAGCGGAGAAATATTTCATACTATAAATATTGCTTGGTGGCAATATCTTGAATAGTTTAGAGTTGGGAAAGAGTGGAGGCAAGGAGATTAATTAGAAGGCTGATTTGTCTGAAAACCTGAACTAGTTTGGTGCAGTGAGGATGTAAGGGAGGAAAGAGATATAAAATATGTTATGGGGGTAAAAATTAATAGCACTTAGGAAATGATTGGATATGGAAGATAGAGGAGGACAGGCACAACAGAAACTATTTTGAAAACTAGATTGTTAAGGAATGGCAGTCCCATTCAAAGGCTAACCCTCACTACCCCTCCCAGATTAATCTTCTTAAAAGATACATTTCATCATGTCACGCTTCTCAGAAATCTTCAGGGCATTGTTAACTGATCAATTTTAACTCAGATTGGCATCACAGATGCCTGGGTTCCAATCTGCCTGTCTAACTTTATTTTACAGTACTCCCTGAAATGGACCTATGCCACTATTCCATGACTTCTCAAACTTATTCTCAACTCTAGCCTTCTGATAGTGAAAATGGGGATGCATGAAACCTCCTGATGTTATTCAATCCCTTGAAAACACAAGCAGTCTTGGGCTAGCTCATTGTGCTCCAATTTCTTCTCTCCTTCTGACATAAGGTTTTGTCATGCCAGCATGTCTGTTCTCTGCTACCACTCAGTTCTTCCACTTTGGCTAGTTCACCTCCTAGGTAAAGATGAGAGCCATAGTTGTTTTCTCATTTATCCCTTTATTCTCTTTTTTCATAAAAAAGCAAACTAGAAAATGATTTCTCAGTTTTGATTTTCTTTTTGCACTGCTATAAGTATGAGAAACTAAGTATTTAAAGTAGCAACCAACCCTTTGGCCCAACAATACTACTTGTAGGGCTGTATCTGCAAGACATCATAAAAAAAGGAAAAAGGACCCACATGTACAAAAAACATTTATAGAAGCTCTTCTTGTGGTGGCAAAGAATTGGAAATTGAGGGGATGATTATCAATTGAGGAGTGACTGCACAAGCTGTGGCATATGAATGTAATGGAATACTATTATGCTATTAGAAATATTGAGCAGGTAGACTTCAGAAAACCCTGGAAAGACTTACATGAACTGATTTGAGTCAGGTGGGCAGAACCAGGAGACCATTTTGCACACTGACTAACTATGATGGACTTAGCTCTTTTCCTCAATGCAAGGTTCCAAGACAACTCCAAAAGGCTCATGATGAAAAATACTATCGACATCCAAAGAGCTACAGAGTCTGAATGCAGATTGAAGCATACTATTCTCTCTCTCTCTCTCTCTCTCTCTCTCTCTCTCTCTCTCTCTCTCTCTCTCTCTCTCTCTCTCTCTCTCTGTCTCTCTCATCTATATCAGATTGCGTAGTGTCTTGGGGAGGGAGAAGAAAAAGGAGGAAGAGGAAACTAAAAACTCAAAATCTTGTAGAACTGAATGTTGTAAACGAAAACTAAATTAATTAATTTAAAAATAAAAATGAAGTGCAACCAAGGAAAAAAGGTACAAAATAATAAGAAATCAGAATAATAAAGGAACTTTCAAGTCCTTTAGCTCAACTTCCTTATTTCACATGAGAAAACTGAGGCCAAAAGATTACAACTTGGCCGAAATCACATAGTAATAAGGTTCAAGTTTGAGATGTGGACCCAGGTTGTCTGACCCATACATTTTTCTGTACACCACACGGCCTCTGTTGTCTGTAGGATAGCTTTCCCTGCTCTCTGTTGAAGTACAAATGTGCAGCTTTTAGTCCACTTTATTAACCCATACTGTTTCAGATGTTTGAAAGTAAGCCTCACTTAAGTTCTCTATTTCTCATTCTCATCACTGATGCTCTTGGATTTTCCCCCAAGTGAAGATAGACAGGTAATTCAAATCCTTTATCCAACATGCTTCTCTTACACTTTGCCATTGCTATCTTTTCAGCCGTGGCTGAACCTTTGTGACGCCATTTGGGATTTTCTGGGCAAAGATACTGGAGTGTTGTGCCATTTCTTTCTCTGGCTCATTTTACAGATGAAGAAGCTGTTGAAAACAGAGTTAAGTGACTTACCAAGGGTCATACAGGTAGGAAGTATCTGAGGCTGGATCTTCCTGATTCCAGACCAAGCACTGACCCCTGTTGCATAGATAGAGGCAATATCGACTCAATGGTGAAGTTAATTGAACATGGATTCAGTTTTTTCTCTAGATTTCTGGGAAAATTCTCTGTTCACACAGAAAATTTTACCTTGGCAATAGCTTGGGAATGCATTTCCACATAATACCCATCTAAATTCTATCCATTCTTCTGGTCCCAGCTCAAGGTCCACCTTTTTTTTAGCTCAGAAAGAACTCTGCTTTGACCTCTTACTAAAAGCATCATTCCTTAAAATATCTAACCATAGGCTGCTTTCAATTATTTCTAGTATGTATCTTCTCTCTCCAACTATGTGTGAAATTGTGTAGTGTGACAATCAAGATAGCTGATGTGAGGTTTTATGAAGAGGGACATAGCATCCAGCAATATGGAGGTGACAGAATTACCACCATAGTCTGCCCTGACCAGTTCCCTCTTGGATTAATGAATGCAATCGGAGGTACCACATTTTAGGAATGAGGTGGATGAAATGAGAAAGTGTTCAAAACAGAGCAACCAGGAGAATATGAGATATGATAATACAGGATGAGTAAAGGAACTGGGGATGTAGGTTCCTTCAGTATAGGGCCTATTTGATTTTGGCTTTATATCATTAGAGCCTAGCACAATGCCTGACATAATATTCTTTTAATCAATGCTCTTTGATTTTGATATTATCTTAAAAGAGGTTATAGCAAATAAAGGATGAACTGGATCATTTGACACAATAGTTGATGTTACTAATATCCTCAAGTCTGTTCATTCCTCAGTTTCTCAATTACAATTCCCGTTTCCCATTGTAGATTAGGGGAAAAAAACAGAGAAAAACTGCAGGTGGTTCTAAAGGAAGAATGATAGAAAATAAGAAAGAACCCAAAACATGATGGCATCATTAAACAGATGTTTTTTAGCTGTTCTTTACTAGACTACATTTATCAAATACTATTTTTACATTGTCACAGAGAAAGCAATTTTAAAAAGAAATGCTGAACAATGCAGTATCTCTACATAGTTGACTGTACAAAAAAAAAATCAACATGTCTGAGGAGATTCTATTTTCTAATATCTTTATTTTCTAATATATTTGTACATAATTTCTCTAGGATATGTATAAATGGGCATCCTTACTTGAAAGTTCTATCCTTTTAGAATGTGTGCAGAGTCTGTCTTCAAGATGTCAGTGGTATTTAGCACAAATACCAAGGTCAAATAAATTGAGAAAATAAGCATTTAACATGTTAGATATTGAAACTTAAAAGTTTTCATTCTATTTGGAACACTTTCTAATGCTCAGCCCTAACTGAAATACAGTCTTTCTTAGTCTTTCTTGTTCATCATCTCTCTCCTGGGAGTCTTAGCATGAGTCTTGGGCCATTGTTTATTCTCTTTATACACTATTGCCCTTGGTGATTATATCTATTCCCATAGGTTCAATTATCAGTTCTACACAGAATGCTTTCATATTTCCATATTAATCTCTAATCTCTCCCTGTACACTCCATTCTGCATCTTGTGCAGGATATCTTGACCTGGACATTTCAAAAGCAAACTTCTTATCTTTTCCCCTAAACCTGCCCACGCTGCAAACTTCTCTGTTGTACCACCATCTTTCTAGGTTTTAATAATGGTCATCGCCTACTCTTCCCTTTTCCTGTGTTCCATATTCAGTCAATTGTTAAGTCCTATCACTCTTCAATGCATGCTTCTCATAGCTGCCAAAGTAATCTTTCTAAAGTACAGGTTGAACTTTCACTTCCTACTGTTCAAAAATTTTCAAATTCTTTCCTTCTTGCCTTTGTGGGCCAACTCTCTTCAACACCACTGACATCAATTACTGACTTATTGCTACTGAATTTCCCTTGGTATTTGCATCATCAGCAATTAGTGCACAAGCATACTACATAGTAGGCTCTTAACTTTTTTTTAAATGACTGATTAACTGGTATTTATTTAATTTGACAATTTATTTCTTTCTCCTAAACTCCCTAGATCTCTGGAGATCTAAGTCAGTTACTTAAAAAACAACCCTGATCACCTCTGATATAAACCAAGGAATCCTACAAGGTCTATAGTTCCTCTTACCACTTCTGCTTAAATTAAGACTTCCCTTGTTCTCTCAGCAACTGTAGATTTAGAAGAAGAAAATGACTGTCACTGGGGATACATACATACCTATATATGCACATATATACACACATATGTGTGTATGTATACATGACATAGAAACAGCTCACCTAGCCATCCTAACTGAAATGAAGAAAGGTCGATGAAATTGAGAGTTGCAGATCTCTAACTCTTTTCCTACCAAATATATCAAAATGCTTCCCACAGGCACCTAAATTACCTTGTGGAGTAGCTAGATGGTACAGCGGATAGAGCACCAGTGCAGGAGTCAGGAGCACCTGAGTTCAAATCTCACCTCAGATACTTGACATTCACTAGCTGTGTGACCTTGGGCAAGTCACTTAACCCCAATTGCCTCATTCTTGGTCATCTCCAGTCATTCTGATGAATATCTGGTCACTGGATCCAGATGACTCAGGAGAAGAAAGTGAAGCTGGTGACCGTGCACAGCCCTCCTTCACTCAAAACAAAGTCAAGTGCAAGTCATGTCATCATTTGTCTGATGGCATGGTCTTCTTCGACAATGGACAAACAAATTACCTTGTGTGCATTTCCCTTTTGCTAACTTCTCTCTTGTAAGCTAAACTCTAATGACCAAAAGGCAAGAAGCCAAGAGAAATGAAGAAAGACAGGGTATGGGTCATGCCTTTGAATAAAATAGGAAGTATATCAAGTCTAAAACTTAATTGAAAATAACCTGAGTCAATAGTTTTCTAAGAATGACTGATGACAGCCTGTTAGACTGGATCCCTCCCTCCAGAAAGTGTGGGGAAGAGCAGAATACGTGACTAATATAACTAAAATGACTGACTAATCCATGAGCAACACCAACAAATTCTATCACCTCCTATGTTTATCCTCATCTGACCTAGCCAAGGTTGGTTAATTGTCTTAAAGATTATTTGTCTTAAATTGATACATTTGGGAAGAATTCCATCTCCTTTTATCTATCTCAGTATAAAACTGCATACACTTTAACTCCCTTGGGCTAATCTACATTAGTATATAATCTGATTTCAGTCACATGAGAAACTTTATTTCTCAGAACTAGAACAAGAATAGGATCTCAGGGTGATAGGGTGGCCGAGTACAACTAAATCTTAGAAAACCAGCAGAAGAGAATCCAAAAAGCATTTTTTTCATAACAAGTATGAAGTTGTAAAGTCATTTCATCATCTGTCAAAACATTTTGTAGAACTCCTCAAAAGAAATACAAGCATTCCTTATTAGAGGCTTACCTTCAGATATACTGCAGTGGAATAACAAGTACCAGAAGAGCACAGCCTTGGCTTTGGGGTTAACATTGCTGAGAAAAGGGCCAACAATGAGCATAATTTAAATTCAGATTTAGTAGCTTTCACTGAAAACTACTTCTTCACATCTCATTTTCCTTTCATTTGTCACAAATCTTTAGAATGTCTTCAGTCCTTTAATAAAGCTAATCATAATACAGTAATTATATGAATCATGCTTTGATTTGAAGAAATCTAACAACTGCTGATAGTTTGACAATGGAATGAATATACTTTCAAATGAAGGGTAAGATTGGTTTGACTGTATTCCTACCTTCTATTAGTCTAGTTTAAACCAGGCCTTGACACTGCAATACCTATCCCTTTCTCATGAAGACCATTCAGAAAGGGGTATAGATGTGTTAGTCTTGGTTTGTTTGTAAGTATACCATGCAATATTCGGTTTGGGGTAAAAGCAAAACTCTACTGTTCATTAATTAAAAAAAAATCATCTAACATCAAAGACAGAACTCTGAGTATGTTTGAATTAGAGAAGCAAAATTCTCCAAAGTTTTATTTTAAGGCAGGAGAAGCATATGGGAAATGGTATATAGCTTAGCAGGGCAACTTCGTGTTCATGAAGACTGGCTCTATTTTTGGCATAGGTTGTTCTGAAAGTTTAAATTCTGGAGAGCTATGAAATGTTTGCTAAACTATTATCAGCTTGGGCTGACTCCAAGTCCAGATGATGTACGACTACTAACGTGCTCTCCTTTTATAAGCCAATATGATGCTACTGACACTATTAGTAGGGCAGGGTGCTTCGAGTTGTTTTCCCAGAAGTGAAAAGAGAGATGTGCAGTGATCCGTCTGTACTCTTTTATCTGGTCCTGATGTTGTAACCAATAACACATATCTAGGAGACATCTGGCTGGAGCCAGAGAGGTACATTCTAGGGAACAGAGTGAAGCTACCTAGCTTAAATGCAGGGTGCTATCTAGTATTTACCATGATCTAATTGACTTTAAGTTGCAGTCTTCCTATTTTCTAATACACCTCTCCATCTATGTTCAGAAAGCTTTCACAAGATAGTTTTAAAGGAAGGAACTCAAGCATTTGATCCTCTATCTCTTATTCTTTGCTTCCATGCCTGGGATTAAAGACTCTCTTCAAATCTAAGTACATAATTTCTTAACCTGATAGTATTTTTTAAAAATCATTTAAATTGAATCACATATTTGAAGACAAATGACTGCATGCAACATAGCTCCTACAGCTTAACATAAAGCAGTGGCATTTTCATCACTTCTTCATGCTGCAGTACTTTCTTCCCCTACTAAACATGTTACTCAATGATAAAATCACAGAATCTTAGAATTGCTAAGGATCTGAGTAAACCTATAGTTCATTTGCTAGTCCTATACAAGAATCCCCTCTTGAGTTGTACTCTTAGCCCTTATCCAATCAGAGTATTGAAAGGGTCTCCCAATTGTTCTCTGTAATTCCAATCTTTTCCTCTCTCTAATTCATCACAGCAGCCAAAACAACATCAAGAAGAATAAACAACAACTCAAAACATCATTATTTTCTTATTTATTCTTTCCGTCCTTCAGTAGGCTTTAAGCTTCTTGAGGATAAGAACTGTTCTTTTTGTTTAGATGTGTCATCCAGCATAATTCCTTAATAAACATTTATTGAATTGAACCTACAATGTTCCATAGTTTGTCATCTAGACACTTTGACATTTTCAATAATGGTGAACTCAATGTCATAAAAAGTAATCAAACCTACTTTTTGACAACTTTCCTCCTTGCAACTTATAATGAGTTGAAATCTGCCTCCTAAACTTTGTCCCATTGCACTAGCTCTACCTTCTAAAGCATCACAAAATAAGTTTAATCTATCTTCAATATGTGTTGCACAGTGAAAAGTGTCCTAAATTTGAAATTAGAGCGTCTTAATTTGAATCTAGACTTTCATGCTTGCTATCTAGAAAACCTTTGGCAACTCTCTGGGCCTCAGTTTCCAATCCTAAAAAACAGATATCCTCCAAGTTCCCTTCCAGATATAAACTTATGCTCTCATGACAATCCTTGAAGTATTTGAAGGCATCTATCAAGTACTCCAATGCTTTTTATACTCCAGTTTAAATAATTCCCACCTCCTTCAGTCATTCTTTATATCCCATGGTTTCAAGAACTTTCAGAATCTTGAACAGCTTTCAAGGGAAAAGACAGATATTCAATTAAATAGAAGACTCGCAAACTTTCCTGATGAAAAGAATAGAGCTGAACAGAAAATTTGCTCTTCGAATACAAGACTCAAGAATATAAAAAAGTAAACAGGAAATAAAAAAGTGATATTTAATTGGGGTAAACTGTTTAGATTCCTACATGGGAAAATGATACTTATATCTCTTAAGAACTGAATTGTTTTAAGGGCAATGAGAAGGAATATACTTAGAGGTTATGGGTATAAGTTGACTTTGATGTGATGATAAAAATTAGAGGTAGAAAAAAAGAATTGTATTGGGAGAAGAGGTAAGGGGGAGCTAAAATAGGGTAAATTATATAACATGAGGAGGCATGAAAGATCTACTACAGTAAAAGTAAAGAAAGGAAGGGGTAAGCATTTTTTAAACCTTACTGTCATTGGATTTGGCTCAAAGAAAGATTAATATAAACATTGAGTTTGGTAAAGAAATCTATCTTATCCTGTAGGTAATAGGAGAGGGAAGAAGAAAAGGGGGTAAAAGGAAGGCAGATTGAAGGTGGCAGAGGTCAGAAGCAAAACACTGTTGAGGAGGAACAAGGTGAAAGGACAGAGAGAAGCACAAGAAACTGTAAACATAGGGGAAATAGGGTGGAGGAAAATACACAGTTAGTAATCATGAGTGTGAATGTGATTGGGATAAATTCTCCCATAAAACAGAAGTGGATAGCAGAGGGGATTAAAAACCAGAATCCTATAGTATGTTGCTTACAACACATACGAAGCAAAGAGACACAAAATAAAGAAAAAAGGCTGGAGCGGAACATATAATGCTTCATCTGAAGCAATAAAAGTAGGGGTAACAATTTGATCTCAGACAAAGCAAAGGCAAAAATGTGTGTGTTCATCCTTCGTTGCCAAACCACCAGAGAAATAATGACATGAGTTTCACTTGACTTTGCCTTGAGCGAGGGAGGGCTGTGCAGGCCACCAGCCTCACTTCTCCTCCAGAGTCATCTGAATCCAGTGACCAGATATTCATCAAGATGACTGGAGATGACCCAGGATGAGGCAATTGAGGTTAAGTGACTTGTCCACAGTCATATAACTAGTGAGGCGTCAAGTGCCTGAGGTGAGATTTGAACTCAGGTCCTCCTGACTCCTGCGCTGGTGCTCTATCCACTGCATCACCTAACTGCCCACAAAGGCAAAAACAGATCTAATTCAAAGAGATAAGGAAGGAAACTACATCTTGCTTAAAGTTACCATAGACAATGAAGTAATATCAGCATTAAACATATATGCACCAAATGGTGTAGCATCCAGATTCTTAGAGGAGAAGTTAAGTGAGTCAGCGGAAGAAATAGATAACAAAATGATCCTAACTGTGTACCTCGACCTTCGCCTCTCAGAACTTGATAAATTTAGCCACAAAATAAATAAGAAAGAAGTAAAGGAAGTTAATAGAATTTTAGAAAAAGTTAGGTACAATAGATTTCTGAGAAAACTAAATGGGTATAGAAAGGATACCTTTTTCTCAGAGGTATATGACACCTACACAAAAACTGAGCATATATTAAGGCATAAAAACCTCACAACCAAATGCAGAAGGGCAGAAATATCAAGCGCATCCTTTTCAGATCATGATTCAATAAAAAAAATACATGTAACAAAGGGCCATGGAAAGATAGATTGAAAATTAATTGAAAACTAAATAATCTAATCATAAAAAGAGTGGGTCAAACAACAAAAAATGGAATCAATCAATAATTTCATCAAAGAGGACAATAATGAGACAACATACAAAAATTTATGCAGCCAAAGCATGACTTAAGGAAAATTTTATATTTCAAAAGGCTTATGTGAATACAAATTCCCAATTATACACCAAATTAGAAATTCTGAAAATCAAAGAAGAAATTAATAAGATTAAAAGTAAAAAAAGCTATTGAATTAATAAATAAAATTAAGAGCTGGTTTTATGAAAAAGACAATAAAATAGATAAAACTTTGTTTAATTTGATTTAAATGAAAAAAAGGAGAAAACCAAGTTACTAGTATCAAAAATGAAAAGAGCGAGTTCACCACCAATGAAGAGTAAATCAAAACAACAATTAGGAGTAATTTTGTCCAACTATATGCCAATAAATCTGACAATCTAAGTTAGATAGATGAATATTTACAAAAATATAAATTGCCCAGGTTAACAAAAGAGGAAATAAAATTCTTAGATAAAGCCATTTTAGAAAAAGAAATTGAACAAGCCATCAATGAACTACCTAAGAAAAAAATCTGCACACCCAGATGGATCTACAAATATATTCTACTAAACATTTAGAGAACAATTAGTTTCAATATTATATAAACTATATATAGTCTGAATGCAGATCAAAACGTACTATTTTCACTTTTTGGTTTTCATGACTTTAACAGCATGAGTACTGTGTAAATGTTTTAAAAAATAAAAAGGATACTTTTTGTACTTTGCTCCACTGAAAAATATCAATAACAATAATTTAGAAACAGTATATCCCTCCTGGAATTGTTATAGGGATAACATGAGGTAATATTTATAAGATATTTTGTAATCCTTAGAACACTATGTAAATGCTACTGATTATTATAGATGATGATGACGATGATGATGATGATAACGATGATGTTGATGATATCCCTGACTTTCTTCAAGACTATGCTTAAATCTCAGTTTTATCCATAAGAGGGCATTCCTACCCGCCCCACACTTGCTAGTTATGTTCCATCTATTATGTGAATGTGTATATATATGTATATATATATATATATATGTATAATTTACATTATTAGTGACATATATGTAAATATATGTATTTATGTACAAATATGTAATATATAATTATATTTTGCACATTATATATACATATATATATCTTTATACATATTTTGACTCACCTATTAGAATATACACTCGAATACAGGAACTATTTTTATTTTTCCTATGCCCAGCACTTGCCACAATACCTGATTAAAGTAAGCCCTTAAGAAATGTTTGCTGACTGATCAATAAGGAATTATATCGTTATGAGGTGGACAGGGTTAAGAAATATATGTTTTACTGTGCATCAAATTCTTAATCTAAAAGAATAAAGCATCTGTTGAAATTTTAGCATCTTGTACCGGGTGGGAGATATTACTTGGAGGGAAGAGTAGTATGAGATGTGGGGGACTTCTGGGACTGTAATAACATAGGTGGCTGGACTCTTGAGTATAAGGATGATTTAAATCCCACTACTGAAGCCTTTAATCCAATTTGATATAATGGGCAGTATTCCAGACAAACAAGATTACTATGGATGACTAAATAGGCACATGTGATTATTGCACTGGTTTAAATGATCCAATCTTATTAAGAGAAGTTACAAAAAGTCACCCAAACCCTAGGTTTTATGGACTCATCCACAGCAAAAGTCTAAAGGAATCTTTACATTCTAAGAAAATCAGCTATTCTTTATCAAAATGATGATAATAAATAATTGATGCTGCCATATAACTACTTTTAAAGACTTAAATTCTTCAAAGTTTACTTTTGCACTAAAGGTGCTTTAAAAGAAAAGTTGAGAGAAATCATTTCCTTAACTTAAAATATACTTGATGTAAGCAACAATCAAGCACAATGGGTTTTCTATCACTTCTAGTTCTACATAAAAAAGTTACAATTTTCCCATCTGATATCTTACTAATGGCAAAGGGATATTCAAATACCTCCCCAAATATTTTGGAGTGCTATGGATGCAAAAAAATTAAGAAATCTATCATTTTGACAAAGATTATGAAGAAAGTGTTCCTTATTTTCTAATTCATTAATTCGTAAGAGGAAGCTAACATAGTAGATAAAAGGATGTCAATGGAGTCAGAAAGATCTGGGTTCAAGGATGGTCTCCGAAACTTATGAGACCATAAGGAAGTTGCTTAATTTCCCAGTCCCCCTTCCCCCCAAGGCCACTTAATTACACTTAAAACTTTAGGCTGATTGTCCAACCTCACAGCTCAAGGAAATTCCACAACAAAAATGTCCTACAGTAATAAAATCACAGCACATATCCAGGAAAATACTTCCTCATCATACCCTTCTCTCTGACACAAAAGAACCTTCAAAGATATTTATTTGAGTGATCTTTCCAAAATGATGAATTTTAAATTTTAAAAATACCATTTTTGAAAACAAGTGGAAAGCCTCCTCATTTTGTTCCTTGCAACTCAAAAGATGAATCAAATATGATAATGCTTTGCTTTTAAAATCATTTTTAAAAAGTGTCTCCTTTTATTGAACAGCATATGCTACCAAATCATGACAGAAATGGATCAACATTGTCTTTTGTGGCAAATTATTGCTTGACTTCTTCAAAGAAATGGTTTAACTATTGGTTCTACCTCCTGATCATGATGTGTCCTAGAATTCCTGAACATAGAACTCAAGCAAGTTTTAGTAAAATGATACTAGATGTGGAGATAGTAAACCTGAGTTCACAATTCTTATCCTCTGCTTAACTAACAAATGTAACCTTGAATAAAGGAGTTACTCTTCCCAGGTCCTCACTTTCCTTTTTTGCAAAATGAGGGAAATGGATAAAATAATTTCTAATGTATTTTTCATCATTAAACCCTAAATCCAATTGATTGTAGAGACTTTTTCAGATCCATTGACATACTTTTGATATTATATAATTTTATGTTTATATATTTATAATTTTTATAAATACATATTTTTTTATTTTTTAATTTAATTAAATATTTTCCCTCTATGGCTCAGCAGAACTGCAATCTGCTGACCTTTAGCATTTCATAAAACCACATCCTTTGTACTTCTATTACCTGAGACATAATAATTTAAAAATTTTTAAACAATATTTATTTATACATATACAAATAATTTGTAAATAAATTATATGTGTGTCATATATGTGGAGTATTTAGAGTGAATAGAGCAACTTGTGTTTTTCATGCCTGAATAACTTAGGTAGTATTTTCATTTCTAATGATGTTAAAGAGTCATTGATGATTGTTCACTTTTAAATGCCTAATGTTCTAAATTAACATTTCATGTAATAGAGCTCTTTCACCAGTAATTTCTTTCTTATTTTAATATATATGTTTTCAGCCTTTGCAATTTGGGATGTATATCAACGCTTCTAAAGTTAAGGGGAAAATGGGGGCAATGAACAAGGTAAACCAATCTTTCAAATTACCTTTTCTCAAAAATATGTAAATCACAGGATAGTAGACTTAGAGAATTTTAAATTATCCAATAGATGAGAGTAGACCATATGCTCCTTGAAGCCAGGATGTTTAAAAAAAAATCTTCATATTTCTAATGCTTATCAGAGTGCTTTGCAAATTCTGTGTTTGATAAGTATTTCTTGCATTGAATAAATTATTTAATACATTTTAGATGTTTATCTAGTCCAATCTTAATTTTGGGGATAAGGAAACAGAGGTCCAGATAGGTTATGACTTGCTCAAGGTCACAGATATTAAACAAATCTACCTGTAAATCCAGGGATACTTTGACACTTTCATATAATCAAAAATATTCTTAAATTTAAATTTTCTGCACAATTGCCTATTTTCCATTTTACTTTGAAATGGCTAAGCACTTAATAAATAGTTAACAGACTTTTTTGTGTCTGCTATGTCCCAGGTAATACAAGCATAAAGGATGTGTTTTTACCAAATGTTAAAGGTCAGCAGGTTGCAGCTCTGCTGAACCATAGAGGGAAGATATTTAATTAATCATATAAACCCACATATATTACTTTTAGATAGCCTTATATCAAAGTGAAAGATACAATGGCCATAATGGTGAGGGGTCTATTGGAAGACTATATTCTGCAAATATCAGTCTTAAAATTTATATTAAATGCAAAATTTATGTGTTTTGACTACAGATTCTCTTGGGTTTAACATACCTTAACCTATCTGTGATCTTGGTATGTATGCTTTTTAAATATTTTAAGATGTAACATTCCACTCTTCATAACTAAGCATTTGCCTATCCCTTACAATATAAAATGAAAAAATAGAGGAAATGAATGATGTAGGATGATCTGGTCCCTCAAATCACTTTTGCATGAAAATATGCATATCCCAGAATTGAGAGAATCTGGACATCATTTGAAGATTCATTAAATTCTACTTTTATCAATATTTATTCAGCACCTATTAGATAACAGCCACTGTGTAGAAGCTGGAGAAATAAATACAGAAGTGAGGCAATACCTGTCTCAAGAAACTTAGATTTTATTAGCTAATGTCTCATAGAATAGAGGTTCCCAAGGTTATACCAAGGGAACACACTTTGCTTTGGATTTCCTTCCTAGATCATTTATGTCTTTGAACCAAATGTTAGATCAAACAGACTGTATTTTTGCCAACATTTTTGTTCTTTTCTATAGTCTGTAAACTTCTAAATCATATAAGTTAATTATTTTATATACTCCTTTAAGACCTACAAATTACTTTTCTTATAACAACTCTGAGAGGTACATAATACAAGTATTATTATATCCATTTGACCAATGAGAAAACTGAGGTTCGTAGAAAAGGATGCACAGTTATTAAGTTATCAGTACCACAAAGTAAATACTCAGTTCTCTTATGTCTAGCTATAAGCAGTTTTTCCACTCTACCATGCAGTCTCTGCATTACTTTCCCTTTCCATAAGAACCTAATTTGGTCCCTAATGCGCCTAAGATAATAAAACTTCTTACTAGTTCCCCAACTGTTGACTTAACCAGCAGCATCAAGGGACATACATTTTCTAAAAAATTCTTGGCAAATAGGATGAGGCTAGTTTTGAAAAAAAAAATTCTCAAAAGAGCTTGTCAAATGAATAGTTATTTCTAAAAAGGATATGAACATTTAAAAATTATTAGATTCTATGTAATTACATTGATGCTCATTGTTTTTCAATCCCCTCATTACCTATAAAGATGACTATTCAAATGAAATTGTATCAGTTTCTATGCCTTAAATATACATATGTATGTATATATATGTATATATATATACATATATATATATATATACATATATATATATTTATATACACTTTTGGCCCCAAACCACAGTTTAGAACACCTTTTCTTCAGTGTCTCACATAAAGACAGTCCAGTTTTTCAAAGGAAAAATGAGTGTTCTTATTAAGTTAAGTGGAACAACTTCACATAGGAAGCAGAGCAGAAGTTTAGCACTGTCCCAGTTCCAAATATCAAAGCAAAATGTTATCTTCAGGAAGAGACAGAAAGTAGATTTGCATGGAAAGGAATATCAGACACTGAGGGTTTCCTTAGTATCTGGTTATCAATACAGCCCTCATTAAAAAAAAAAAAAACAAAAACAAATTGGCATTTCCCTTCAAATATATTTTTATATGGAGACAAGACATATTTACTCAGCACTTATTACACTGTTTGGCATAAACTGTCCTCTTAACCAAGTGTTTACTGTTTATTCATTTTCCTGGGACCAAATAGTAGTCAAGATGTCAATAGAGAATGTTTATTTGACTTTCAATCTGGAGTTATAAAAGAAATAACATACTCAGGTTTCAAAATCACCTTTTTATATAATACATGTACTCAAAAAACATATGCAAAAAGTTTCACTAAACTATATCATATCATATTTTATAATATCATATTTTACTATATTGTAGAATAATAAAGTAGAATATAGCTTAACATATTTTATAGTACATGACATACTATAGTCATTTAAGTCTGTAAAGTTTAGTAGTTTAGCAAAATTTATAGTATGGTATAGCATAGTATAGCATAGATTAGTAGAGTAAGGTATGGTAAGGTTTGGAATGTTTGGTATGGAATAGCATAGCATGAAATGATAGGGTATAAAATAGTATGGCATGTTATATTATGTATCGAATGTTCTAGCCTAGCCTAGTCTATCCTTGCCTAGCATAGCATAGTATGGTTTTATAGTATACTATATTTTTCTATACCATGCTGTTTATGTTATGTTGTGTCACATTATATGTAATATAGTCTTTCCATATAACATATGCTCTCTTTTCCATGGAGAGGCACTATAGTGTCCCAGAAAGAAACGTAGGCTTGAAATCAAGAAAATATAAGCTCAAATCCCACTTCTAATACTTAGTGTTTGACTATATCTAAATTTCAGTTTCCTCAAAATTAAAATGGAGATGATAATGCCCATAATACCTAAGATCCAATAATATAATGTATATAGAGTGCTTTGGAGATCTTCAAGTACCATATAAATGCCAGTGATCACTGCAACACATATAACTTCACGATAAAATATATTCTCAGTGCCAATGATACCAGTTTAAGTTGTTAAAATGTTCTTTGTACAGCATCCTTTAATGCATCTGGATGGCAAGTAGCATATCCTTTCCAAGTAATCACGGTGATATGTTTGACTGAGAAAATGCATTCATTCTCTGAAATGCTGACAGTTCTCTGAACCCTGTGTCTTCACCTGCTAGTTCTCACAGGGCCAGTAGCAGAGAATGGCCCCAAACAATTATTTGGAGGAGCCAGATGACTTTTGGTGAATAGTCCTTTGGGAATTTTCCTTTGATAGCTTAGCAAATTAGGGGCATTATATTTTGCATGTTATGCCAGGAAAAAATCAATGAAATAAGAAAATAAGATCAAGCCAACATAGGTATCTGAAAGAATTGAAATAGCATTAGTCTGACAGCAATAAATTATTATAAACAGTCAAGGATAGGAAACAGACCTTTTAAAACAACATTTTGTGCCCCCCCCCAATTGTATTAAAGATTATAGCCCCATTTCCAGGACTTAAATTGAATCAATATATTTTTAAATGTTAGGGTATTAAGCTACATTAATATAGTTAGATGAAAATGCACATCTTTTTAAAAATTCTGCTTGTCAGAGGTGAGATCTTTTGCAATGTATCTTCTTTAGTTTGCTCATGTAAATGAAGGTGAATGGCTGATTTTTGCTTACCTCCTTTTGTCATACAGATGTAATATTGGTAATAGAATTAAATTATGAAATAAATGCAAATTTATAGATTTAACTTCAGCATTTATCAGCTTAAAGTGAAGACAATGAGAAAATATAACTTCTTTCTAACTAAATTTCAACATCAAAGAGCAAAGCATCATTTCCTGAACTGTGACATTACTGTCAGTAATACCCTGATAATCATTACTAATTCCTTTTTACTGGAACAATTTTCTAATGATTGTTCTGAGTAAAAAGCACAGCAAAAAATTACCTTATTTTGTTACTTGCCTCAACATTTGAGTTTACTTTTTTTTCACAGAGATAGTCAAATTAAGGGACACAAAAATTTGACTGAAATGGATATCTGACTAACAGGTCAATGAAGATAAGCAATGGTGACCTCTCATTTAATGTTGACTCTTTTGAGTGGTAGTAACCTGGACATTGAATGGGTGAAAACTCCCTACAAGGGACTATTTCTCGAATCTAGCCTTCTATGCTCTCCCCCTCAGCAAACTAAGAGTGATACAATGGGTATATTTGTTTAACAATATAATAATTTCCTCATTTGATCCCTAAGTAGAGAGGCATAGGATCCTTAGAATGATTTTATTTTTTGAAAAAGTGAATCAGAAGATAGAATGTTAGATCTGGAGTCAGGAAGAGTTGAATTCAAATCCAGTTTCAGACACTATCTATAACCCTGAGCAAGCCACTTAACCTCTGTTTGCCTCATTAAACTCATAGGTAAATAGGGATAACTGTAGCAGCTACATCCCAGAATTCTTATGAGAACAAAATGAGATATAAGGCACTTAGTGCAATGCTTGACACATAGCAAACACCATATAAATGTTAGATATCATTACTATTACAAAATCTAAAAGTTCTTTAATGATTTTTCTTTTATGAAATGGGAAATTGAGGATTACGATTTTGAAATATAAATTAATTTTCTACTTGTTTCAGTTTCAGTCATACTGTCATTCTAAAATTTCTTAGAAGTAAACAATATTTTTGGCAGTCTTACTTTATAAAATTAAACGGAAATTTTCATTCATTTTTTATTCACTTATTGTCAAATACCTAACCAAGCATACTACTCACAGTTCAGTTGCCGTGAAATTGATTGGTTTGTTTCAAACTGTTGGTTCATTCATTACTCAAATACTTCAAAGAATCTGTAACCTCTTCATTATGATCATATTTTCCAATGACGATCAATTAATCAACATGCATTTATTAAAAATCTACTTTGTAACAGACACTGTGCAGATTCAATCCATACGTGCTCCCTCATCCCCTTATAAGTATGTCACACAAATCTACCACAAGAAGAATACACAAGAGGCTTGGGTCCTTCTCTAGATCTATTGACTTTATGCATTGAACAATGGAATGTGTGTGCTGTCCATCAGTTTTCCCTCAATTTTACTCCATAACCAAACCATCTCCTTTCCTAGTCATACATCTCTCTGATGTCTTTCATAGAATTTCTCCTGGGTTAATTTTCATTGTGATATTTGTTGACTCATATCATACTCACATCCACTATGAACTTCTACATGGTCCACTAAGTGGTATACAAGTTCAATTATTGAAGGATAATGGTATTCCTATTCAATTCTGGGCCCAGTTTATTTTTCAACAGTGCTGTATGTCCACATTTGCCACATTTGTGCTATATGAGAGTATGCATATATGTGTATGTATATATATATATGTGTGTGTATATGTGTGTGTGAGTACACAAACACGCACACACACCCACACACACACACACACACACACACACTAATAGGCTCTCTCTACTGGATGTCCATCTAATCACATTTCCTTAAACTGAAAGATAGGCATTCTTCATTCATTTGCTTTCTCCTGTATGGATAGATAATCCATAATTGCTCAAGAATTTGAGTGTCATTTAGGTATTCATACAGCATTTCAAGGCTTAATACAGTCATGACATTGCCATCTGCAGTAAAAACAAGGTTAAAAAAGAAAAGAACTTTGAAAGACTTAAATACTCTGAATATGGTGATGGCTAGCCATTATTATAGAAGTCCAATAATGAATTACCCCATCTACCTACTGTCAGAAAGGTCATAGATTCAAAATGCAGAAAAAAGTATGTTTTTAGATATTGACAATGTGGGAATTTGTTTTGCTTGATTATGTGTATTTTATAAGAATTTCGTCCCTGAGTATATTATTGCTAATATAACCAAATATATACACACACTGTGTGAAAAAAATATGTAAAGAAAAAATAAGTAAAAAAGAGCTGATTGAAGTGACGTTAAATGGTTCATGTTGTCAAATAATTTCCAGAAATTCACATTCTTGGAAACCAATAAGGAAGACTATCATAAGTACAAAACTTATTGAATTGTCTTACGCCCAACCAATTGTATTTTATTTGTAGGAATGAGAACTGGTCCCATGATTTCATTGATAAGGGAAGATGTAGATGAGGAAACTACTTCCATCAATGCAAGTTGGCACCTTCAATGCAATTTATAAATTTATAGTTTCTAAGGGCATGAAAAGTAAAAGTGCTCACTTAAATATATATTCAGTCAATGTGTATTGGAGCTGAAACTTGAACCCAGGTGTTCCTGGCTTTTATGCTAACTCTTTTTCTACTCTAACACAATGGTCCTCTGATTTATAGAATAACAAGTAAATTCAGAGTTCAGTAAATCTTGCTTGACATTATTTTTTTCAATATCTCACTTTGGTTCTGGCTTGGAGCCAATGTCATACAAAGCATTCCTGCCTTGCCACTTCTTTCTTTGCCTAATGGCCCATAGCAACTACTTCAGTATTTATAGTGTATTATAGAAACACTGCTTTAGACAGGTTTCAGTATCAAACTGTCCCTTTTATCAACATCAATTCCTTCCCAGATAGACTTTAACAGCTCTTCCAGAATAGTTATGATTCCTAAGTTTAAATATATCTTATGGCCCTTTTAAAATGCCTGTATTATATCCAAGCTCGTTATCCCTGTCAGGCAGTTGATCTTCAAGTGTGACTGATTGGGAGCCAATTACAGACATTAGGAGGATGAAATCAAACTTTTTTTCTTCTTTAGCTGTGATTTGGTATGTACAAGAAGAAGCAATCTACTTTGTCATTTCTTGGAAATCTAACCTGACAAGATGACAAAAGAAAAAAAATTGAGGGGGAGTCACCCTGTATGACAAGCATTAGAACTAGTTTTTACTCCTTCCTTCTCCCCGTTGTATCTCAACCTATCGTTGATCCGTTAATTATACTGCCAGGGTTCACATCCTTTATCTATAGAATGGGAAGAGAAGTTATAAGATGAAACAAGAAGGGAAGGAGAAGATTGCAGCTAGAAGGGCTACGTATGACATGCAGTTAGAAGGAATACAAGACCAACCCACAGAGACTCATCCATTAGCACATGCATATGGGGCAAACACAAAAGATGGACAGTGACCTGTGCCTAGCTTTGGATGTTCATAAAAGGATAAGCAGACTTACATTTGGGATATTTCATAATGCTTTCAATGATCAGAAGCTACTCCCTGCTGTCAAAATCTGTCTTTTTAAACATCATTATTCATTCTCACCATGATACTCTATGACTGCAAATCGCAGAACACTATGGGCTCTGCATAATCAAAATTTCAGGTGACCCACAGAACAATGGAGAGAAATATGAGGAATTTAAGTAGGCTGTTGTTTATTACCAATGATAACTCATGGTAGAAATATGGTGTAAAAGATACCATCAAAAATATGGATAATGAAAACAGGAAGTAATCTTCATTTATTGAGAGTGAAAGATAGCAGATGAATAGCCAGAGTGTTTGGTTGCTATCTGTGAAATATTGAAAGGCTGGAGGAAGACTTTTGATATTGAAGAGGCCTTCTCTGAATATTTTATGGAATAGCATAGACAGGAATTACAGCATTAAAAGGCAAGGATGATCTGGATCAAATGTCCCTACTGATAAGTTTAGAGATCTGCTGAAGAAGGAATGAGACACTTTTCGGACAGGATACATCCTTACTGGAACATTATGAGAAAATATCAGTAAGAATTATACAGAATGATAAGCAAAAGGTGATCATTAGTGGAGAAAATACCCACATCCCTGAAATCATTGATCTTTCAACTTCTCAAAGTGTGACATATTTTAATCTCAGCCTTAACTTTTAGATTTCTTTTTCAGCATAGAGACCTAAATAGGTTATACATCCTCTCTAGCATGTTAATATTATATATGCATCAACATCAGAGGCTCTTACCATCCAAAGTACAGGCTATTTTAAGTGTATTGTAAATGAAGGTTATTTATTATAGAAATGATAAGTAAGAAATTTTAAGTGGCGGTTTAACACTCAGGCTTGCAAAAAGTTATTTTCAACATGTGTACACACTGCAAAATATAGGAATAAAAAGATGGAAAAATTTTGCATTGAAATAAGATTCTATTTTTAGATTTTTTATGTCAGAGTATTTTTTCAGTAAAACTGATTTCTATGAATATATCAATCCCCCCAAGAAAGTTCTTCTATAATGAAGATAATTTATAACAACACACTTATACATGTCATTATATGTTGGTTGTTTATATATATATATACATGTTGGTTGTTTATGATTTTATATTAAGAAATCAATTTACTAGTGCACATATATTTGAGAAATGGAATAATGGATTTTTCAAATTTATTTTAGTATCCTTAATGTGGTAAATATCAACATTATTCTCTGGAATTCTATAAACAAACTATTGTCACAATTGGAAATATAAACAACCTAAAGTGGGTTTGATGTAGACCTATTACTTTGCTAGCCACTTACATTTAAAATATATGAGAATTGAAAAGTGAAGTCTAGCAAAGATTCACCTATTTTGTAAACCACCTAATTACAACCCAAAAGATTGGGATGTCCTAACTCCAGTCCTTTTTTTCACTTTTCTCTTCTCTGGTTGTTTCTGAGTGAGGAAGAACTGCTCTTAAACTCTGGGTTGAGGGAGTGCAATGACCGTGGCTACCTTAACTCCCTCATCCTCTAGCTCTGTTTACCTGACTGCATAATTACTGTTTCTTTGTTTCTTTTTCTTTTTTTTAATTTCCTGATATTTGTTGAATGAGTATCTGGAGATGGAAAGGAGCAGGTTATGACTTTTGAGCTTCAACAGTCCACAAGAGCCATCTGAGGTGTCCTCAACAATTGGAGCCAGTAGTAAAGACCACTAGAGACAGAAGAAGCATTTAGCTGAATACAGTGAAGAACTAACCCTGATGAGTGAATTGGTTGACCTAGTCCAATAGTGGACCAACCTGGCAACCAATTCTTCAGGGCGGTAACCCAACTGAGGAAGGGAATGACTTGTTCGTCACATATATCACACCCAAAAGTGAATTTAGTGGGTACTCTAGACAGAGAAAAAAGAACTCTCAGAGTTAGGAAGATCTTCTTGACCATATGTGTTTGCTATATGAATGCCCCAGGTCTTTGTCAATCCTTTAGTATTCCAAGTTAAATCTGGTTTCCCCAGGGATCTTGTGTGTGTGAGAGTGTGTATGTGTATACAGCAATGAGAGTGCAACTCCAAGCTAGGGGAATAAACAACTAGGTGTTGTACCATTACTTTAAAGTAGAGCTCATTCTTCCCAGAGACTGAGTGTGTGCATAAAGGAGAATGTGCACACTCCACACCCTAAGACAGGGAATGTTTTGAAACTTCTGTTCTTGATATACCTTCTCCTTCAATCTGCCTTTGCAAAAGCTATTTGTATCAAATGGAAAATTGATATTGGGACAGGGGCCACATAGAAAGGCATTCATGAGTGATAGTATTAGAAGCCAAAACTTCTCAGGGTTATCCCTAGAATATATAGTGTTCCCCGGGGTCCCAAACTATCTGTGTGAATGGAGTCTGAAATAGGGTACCCGGAAAGAGTGCGATAGTGTAATTATGTGCTAAAAAGAATCCCACCCCCTCACTAAAATTAGAATTGCCAATATCCATACTTAGACATAAAAGTCACGACTATCAAAATGGTCAGGCGTATATACAATATACAGATATTTAGGTCAAATGAGACAAAGTCATTGAAAATTGAAGCAGACAATGCATACTTAAAATCATTAAGGTATACATGGATTGTTCCTCCTGTATTTTTTGAATTAGGACCTATAGGAGAACTCTTCTTCTCTACCCTCAACCTAGTACCCTAAAAACTCCTCCTATGCCACTCAGAGCCTCTCACACAGACACAATGTCTTTTCCTCACTAGAGTTCGCTATTTTCAGATGCCTACATGTATGTATGTTACCTTTAAATCACACATTCATAATTATGTCTACTCTAGCCCCTTATAACGTGGTTCCCAAATCCTATCCATCCTTCTCAGATTTCAAGGGTCTCAAAGTTGCTCCAGATCTGTTATAATCCTTCTCTTTAGGTTATAATTCCTAGCACAAGGTACTGTGAACGGATATTTTTAAAGGAACTCAAAACAGGTGGGATATAACAGTGAAGAAGAATAATCAAAGGAGCTGGGGGAAAGAATAGGGACATTGAGAATTTAAGGAAATAGGAGCTGACAGGGAGGAGTGGGAGCACAGGAAACAAAGCAAAGGGTCCCTGAAATCTAATTTGTCTACTTAGCAATTTTGTCTAGGTTTGGCCCTCCAACTTACATAAAGAAGTAACAGCTGATGATAACTAAACTCTAGGATTGCTTCAGTAATATTTGGAATTAAAGATATTCACCTACTTCCTTTAAATCTTACATCTCTCCAACCTAAGGGGGAGGAAGCCTTTTGGATATGGAGGAGAATGGGTTACTTCCTCTAGTCCATGTTAAATATTTTGGTATTTACAGATGAAAGCAACCATAGCAATCATTTGGTTCAGTTTCATCATTTTACAGATGAGGAAACTGAGGCCCACAGAGGTGAAACAATTTGCCAAATATTATACATGTAAGTAGCAGAACTGACATCTGAACCCATATCCTTTGACTCCAAATTCAGTTCTATTTCCCACTACATTTTTAGTAATGTATATCATGTATTTCCAACTCCTTTCAACTCAGTGTATATCACAACCCTCACACATCTGAAACCATGTCACTGCCATCTGTCATGTCTCATAGGTGGCACATGGTGATATTTGAACGTTCGATAGTATTCTTTCAGGAATTTTTACTATAGACAAAAGTCTAAGAACATTTTTATCATAAGTGCATGAATCCCAAGGAATTTTCCCTGCCGAAAAGTTAGCTGTTGCTTCAGTTAAGTCATCTGAATCAGACATTTTCTTCCTATTGCAAAGGCAGTGAAAGATATGGATCTGAGACTGTTTTTTACCAAGAGTGTATTATAAACATTGTATGTGGTGGTTTCTGCATTTTAAAGCTGTAAAATTAAAGCCAGATAAAAAATTAAAACTGAAGAAAATGCTCCAGAAAAAAATACACTATTATTGGCATTGTGACTTAATTTACTTTTTTGATAGAGAAAATTAAAATTTCCAAGTCCAAAAATGGTTTATAACCTACCGAGTTAGTAACAAAAGATGGCTAAAGTAACCATCACTTGCATACACAACAGACAATGGTAGGATGCTTCTAGAAATGAATTCCCAAGTTAAATTGGTTATCCATCTGTGAACACTAAGTAGTCTACGTCCACAGTGGTTTATCAATATTAGCCAGTTGAACTTAGATTTTATAGGGTAGGTTAAAATATTTTATCACTCTCTACAAAATGAAATAAAAATATTAATGACTTCCCAAGGACCTTATTCTAACCCAGGAATATGAGATATAGTCATTTTGCAGGATATAATAGTCACTCACAGAAAATCAAGAGTGTCTTCAAAATTATGGTTTTCAATAAATGAAAGGAAAGAAGGAAAAAGAATTGGAAGTACAGTGCTTGGGGTCTGTTTTAGTACTACTTAAATAATCAAAATGAACTTATCTTTCCATCTGGCCATATTACTAAAATGATACTTTTCTTTCCATCACCCATTTGATCAGTGCTTACTGGCAACCAATACGTTTTATTATGTCAGTCTATTAGGGGTGTATCATCTGAATAATCCAGTCCTGCAAAATAACCACCCCATTAGTCCTACTCCTTGCTATGCCATCTCCTGCAACCCATCTCACTCCCAATCTCCATGTGTTCTTGTCCTTTCCTATCATTATCCAAATTTCTGCTGCTCCTAGGCAATAATATATGTGTGATAGACAGTCATACTTTCTCCCAAAGTCTGAATATCTTTTAGTTTGACTTCTCCTGCTCTTTTCTAACCAGTCTTTCCATCTTTTTCCTACAGCACTCTTTCCACATGCTAAATGACTTCTTATCTCTACCACTGTTTTATTGTTTGCTTACCTTTCTCACTCACTGGATGATCAGATAGGACTAATTTATTTCATTGAAAGGCAGCAAATAGGAGAATCTCCCATTCTGGTTATGACCAACATCTGCTTGTATGCAGACTATTAATGAACTTAGAGAAATATCAAAGCTCATCTGTTTAGTCCATTTTAATGATCACATGGAATGAATTAGTTACGATCTCTGTGGCTATGGAGGCACCTAACATTGATGAGACTATAGATCAAGTAAAATATTATAATATTTAAAATAATATTTGATAACCATTCCATATAGACATGTGAATCTAGTAGAAATAAAAACAATACATACCTACTGATGTATACATACTGTGTTTAAAGAGATAAAATGAAGTAGAAAATTGAAGCAGTCACCTAGCTAATTCATTATGTCAAGAAACACTAAAATCATAAATTTGGGTGGGGAAGGAGACAGGAAGAGTTAATTCAGTTACACTGCTTCAATTCTTCAATTCACCTTAAATAAGTCAACTTGCACTATAAGATAATAAAAGCAATTTTCATAAAAATATGTTGAAGCAAAAATGTAAATAATTTTGTTTTTTATGCCCTAGCTAGATATTAATATAAGCAAGTTCTAAGCACTTAACTATTCATACACTCTTTATTCTGAAAAGATATCTGGCTTGAAAATAAAACCTAGATTTCTCCCTAGATAAAAGAGCCCCAATTTTTGTCTTAAAAAATTAACCCAATAAAATACTTGGTTGACCATAAAAAATTAACTTCAAGTACTTAACATAATGAGAAAAACTGGAAAATAGTTAATTTGATGGTTGTAATATTAATAAATGTGTGAATAGAGTTTACTAGAACTGAGTTGATTGGTACTACAAAAAAAGTTCCAAAAAGCTCCAAAAGGCTAACTAAATAAAAAAAAATTAATTCAAAGAATGATTAGAGCTATAACACAAATTTCAAAAACAGACAGTATATCTAGAGAAATAGATGATATGTACTATGGCGACCTTATCAGAGGTCAAAATATCTGTTAACAAAGACGTGCATATCGTTTTCATGTAGTGAATGGAATTACAGATTCAGAGAGGGAAGAGACTTTACTCATCCAACCCCCACATCTTACAAAAGTAAAACAAAGCACAGATACAAAATTCTCTAAATCTAGCACTGGCCAGTATTTCCTGAATCTACTGAGATAACCAATGTAAATCATACTGCTGAAATATGATCACAGCTCAAGTGCCATGATTCATGTACATAATGCTCATGTAGTAAATCAAAACTATAATCGGAGACAGCTCCTCAGAAATGTAAAGTGTCATCACAATCTGCTTCTATTTGAAATCTTACAAATACTGACCACTGGTAAAGGACATGACTTTGAAAGAACAAACACTGATGTGATACCATGCTCTGGTTAGAATGTAAATATATAACTCAAGTTCATTGACTGTCATGTAAATTACAACAGAATCACTAGCTACAAAAGCTTCACTCTGATTTTACCATCAATAGTCCCTAAATGCATAGTATTTTTTCTTCCTGGTGTATAATTAAAGACATGCTGCAAAGGTCCCAGACTATGGTTTTAAAGAAAAATATAGTATTATAAAACAAAATTTAAAATAGGTTAAGATAATATGTGCTTGCATATTTTTGCAGTTTAGGCTGCAATATGATGGCCAAGTCTACATTTAGCACTGGTTTGGAGGTGTTCTCCTCCATAATGAATTCTCTTATGTAGTATGCTTTTTGAATGGTACAGAAGCCTACAGGATAGTAATAGTTATGTGTTTTGCTGCTCAACTGAATCCTTATGTACAGCAGAAGGAAAACAGCAACAGTGGTAACATAGACAACAGTTTCTATCGATACTGTATTTGCCAACATATTGCTCCATGTATAAAAATGTCCTTTTCATTTGTTTTAAAAAGGCAGCTATATTCTTAAGATATTAAAAACTTTCATATTTTGGTAGAAAAGAATCTTATAGATGAATGTTTACTACAGTACAAAGAGTGTATTCTTATTTCTTCTAACAAGGACTCCTGGTTATCAGTGATTCCCAAACTTGGTTTTGTCAAAACAAAACTTGTAATGCAAAGTCATAAAAATTACACAATGATAACATGTCACAGCTTCAAGAAACATAGAGTAAACAGCTACCATGTTAAATTTCTTTCCTATCAAAAGTAGATTTTAATCTCTTTAGAATATTGAATATGATGCTGTTTGGAATTTGTTTTGTAGGTAGTTTTAATATACCTGGTGTTGGCAAAAATGACTAAAATAATTAATATTGATTTTTAAAAGTATTTATATGATGTGACAGAAATATGAGATGCTTAGTTTTAATATAACATAACTTCATTGTTACATAAAAAAGGGAAATGTCCATGTTGTGCTTACATAGTGGTGCATATCCTGTACTTAAACTTAATAATAATTTCCTGCTACCACAATTGTAGACAAGTTTTAATAGATTATTTAGAAATATATATTAATCAAAATTTAAAAAATTATGTACATTTAAAGTTTGTTTTGTAATGAATAAGCCATGCATATTTCTGTACATGTATATTTATATATGTGTATATACATACACACATGTGTATGCATGTATTTATATACATATATATAATCATATATACATTATATAGGTCTATTTGTAAGCATCTCAGAGAAACTATTGGTCTACCATAGCAACAGTATTTAAAATATTTAAGACACTTTTAATGTTATTAGATATTAATCAATTTATTTTGGAAATATCTCAAATTCTTTTTTCATCAATAATTGGTATTTTCTAAATTTAACTACAATTAAAATATCCTATCATTAAAAAATATTCCTAGAAATATCAGGTCATAACCAAAGTGATCTGTCGTTTATTGTGCTGTGCCTGTTTATATGCGTGTATAGTGATGGTGGTAATAAAGAGGAATTCTCCATTGCCTTTGCCTACTGTTCAGTTTGAAGGAGATTTACAAATGTGCAGATCACTTGCTGTAGCTGCAACTTGCCTATGTATCTCTTTCCAGGTTCTGAGTTTCCAGGACTCCCTGTCATATCATAAATCAACCTTTTTGAAAAATAAACTTTCTGAAATAGAACAAGTCATCACAAGGTTAATATTTTTTGCCCATAATAACCATAAAGTCACATGTGTAAAACATTGTATCTGGTGTAGTGGTGATAAGACAGTTGAGAAAATGAAAAGCACTGCAGAACTTGCCCTACAACTGTACTGACTTGTAAAAAATGGAATGGAGAATTGATTGAACCCCAAAGAATCACAATTTCATCCAAACAGTCCTCTCAGTCCATGAGTTAACACAACCCATGTGTTAAATGTGTTTAAAAAGTTCAAGTTGTAATAATCAGAGAACACAATGAAATATGTCTTTATTCAAGGTACTAAGGGTGGTTCATGTAAATGAGAGAGGCATGACTTAAGTTATTATGAAAGTATCATTCATACTTTTTAAGGCTTAAATTATCTTACGAACTCCGAGACCTTACTTTGGACTCTCCTACTCTGTCCATTCATTGTACTTTATCCCAGTAAATAACACATTATTATAGAAGAATCATCCAGTGACATTCTTCCCACCACCCCAGTGGTTTCACTATAATTTTCAGAGTCTGAGAAGTATAGGTCCCTCTATTGACCTTAAAAAGGCAACTACTGGGGAAGCCCTACCTCTGGTTTATTTTGATCACCACAGGCCACCCACTTTATGAGAATAAGGTCTGCCTCAGATGTTAAAAAATATAACCAGAGCAAGATTTATTTTTGTTTGGTCTAGCTACTAAGACAGTAGATAATAAAAACCAAATAAAATGTGACCCTGCAATTATATCTAGGAAAGGAACTCTCAGGTCAGTAATGTTTTCAAAGCACAAATATAGAGTCTGATATGTTACTGCCCTTGTCTGAACTTTCCTAGATTGGTGTGGGTCAGCCACAGGCAAAGAAGAGGCTAGAGTGCCTATCTAAAACTTAAAGTGGTATGCTTTCTTTTTTAAAAATGAAAATAGAACTAAAAAATCTTTATATTGTTAGTCTTTCCAGGTGAGAAGGGTTACAACTAGCACATATCAACGAAGCTTATTGAAATTCAGTCATTATATCCCTATCAAAGGTCACTGCAGTATCTGTTTATATCCACTGGAGTCCTTGAGCTAGTTTCAGCTTCAGCACCTCGGATAGCGATACACTTCTCAGATAGGACACACAAGGATTGTCTTTTCACTTTGATAAGCTCTACTGAAGACTGATGTAGCCTGACAAGCAGTTTCTAGCAGTTCCTAGAATTCTATTCAACCACGGGGAGGGAATCTTTAATGGGGCTCAATAAATACTAATTTATAACATAAAGCAATTTTCTGGAGAGCATCCTGATAGACAAAGTTGTTATTATCAAAGATTTCTCAGAGAAACCTGGAAAGTTAAAGAGCCTAATTAACTTCTAGTAGACAACTCCAGTATTTTATACAACCAGAAATATACCTGTAATCCATGAACCGAATTCGTCTTTTCATCTTAACCAAATATCAACAACCATTGCTCTTATCTCACAAGAAGGACAACTTCAGGATGCCACAGTAAGACAGTTCTTGTGGAAACTCATGCCTGAAATCACACATGCACACACCACTTCACTTTCTACTGTGACTAGTTTTACTCAGTAGCATATTATCCTTACCACTACTTTCCACATTGAAACGGCCAAAGAAGGCAGCAGAGTTTAAACCAATTTTATGGAGGTAGAAATGAAACTCTGCTCTCCTGGAAAACCAACATTTCTGTGTTCTAAAAAAGAATCCCGTTGCATTAGACTACCAGACAATTCCTGTGTAGGGCAGCCTTTCAAGTTACCATAACCACAAGTAACATCAACCAGGAGGGTGTGGAGGGGAAATAAATTAAAAAACTCTAAAATGTTGGCACATAGAGGAGCAGAAGAAAAGACACCGTTGATCCTACCTTACAGTCCTTAGGACACGATTTCACCGAGTACTCATCCGATTGTAAATATTTCTTGAGCACAAGCTCAAACTCATCATATTTCTCCTGAGCATGGTGGTCGTAGCGTTGATAAGCCTCAACGCACTGCCTGCAGCTCGCCCTCTTCCTGTCCTCCTGGAGCACCACGTCCAGACTACAGTTCAAAGAGTCCGGATTGGACAACCCAGAGAACAACTCCCAAAATGTATAGGAATTACAAAAGGGAAGGTAGAAATCCTTCAAGTGAGGAGTTTTATGCTTCCCTGTCACCTGCTGCTGTGACTCCTCTTGTACTACCTGACTCCAATTCCTCTGGCAAACGGAGTCCGCATCCTCAACTATGAAACACTGGCCCGAGGAGGCTGCCTCAGGGTAACACGTCTCTAAGCGCCACAGAGGTTTAGTAGAGTTTCCTAGAAAAATAGCCTTGTTCTGATGATTTTGTCCTCTGCTGCTGTGGCCGCTACTGCTGCTCCCGCCGCCGTGGCCGCCGCCGCTGCTGCTCCCGCTGCTGCTGGGAGAGGGGGGGAGGGTGGGTGATGAGGAGGAGGAGAGGAGTCTGTGTGCCTGTACGGTAGGCGAGGACTCCCCCATGCTAGTGTAGAGCGCTGGCCAGGAGGGCTCCTGCTGCCGCTGCTGCTGCTGCCGCTGCTGCTGCTGCTGCTGCCGCTGCTGCTGTTGCTGCTGCTGCCGCTGCTGCTGCTGCTGTTGTTGGTGCTGTTGGTGATGTTCCTTGTCTCGGGTCCTGGTCAGTTTAGCCTCGGCGCAGAACCACAAGTGATCAGAGAGCAGGACTGTGAAAAACAAGAGAGATGCCAGAGACAGTCGCCATTTCTGAGCCCTCTCTGAATCAGTGAACGGTTTCTCGTTCTCCCGGGGTGCTGCAAACCAGATTTTTAAGCCGTCATCATACTGCCGACACATCCAAGCACCCCTGGTCATATTTTGGGAATGCACAGCCCTGGCCGACTCCACCGTGAGGGCTCCTGTGCCAGAGTCACCACAATATGCATTGACTTAAAGGGTTTAATTTTCTTATCCCCTCCTCCCGTCTCTCTCTCTCTCTCTCTCTCTCTCTCTCTCTCTCTCTCTCTCTCTCTCTCTCTCTCTCTCTCTCTCTCTCTTTCCTACAGAAATCTCAGGTTCTGTAGGTAGATCTGACTTGCATTTAAGCTAACCATCAGTCAGACCTCATCCACTGTAGAGTGGGAAACAATGATGCAGAGAGAAGAGAGGAGAGAGAGAGAGAGAGAGAGAGAGAGAGAGAGAGAGAGAGAGAGAGAGAGAGAGAGAGAGAGAGAGAGAAGGAGGGACGGTGGTGTTGGTGGTGGTATTGGTGGTGGTGGCAGTGGTGGTGGTAGTGGTGATAGTTGGTGGTGGTGAAGGTGGAGGAGGAGGAGGAGGTGGTGGTGTGGTGGTGGTGGTGGTGGAGGTGTGGGGTTGGTTGACTCGTTTCTCCTCTCACCCAGGCATTGTCAGACCGCGGTTCCCCATCGCTCTCTTGAGAAAATCCCGCTATCCCCTGACAGCTGCATGCCGCTTCCCTGCAGCCGATTGAAGGCAAAGAGAGCTTCTCCCCTCCTCCTCCTCTCTTCCTTCTTTTCTTCCTCCTCCTTCTCCACCTCCTTCTTCTTTTCCTTTTCCTCCTTTTCCTCCTCCTCCTTTTCCTCCTCCTCTTCTTTCTCTCTCCCTTAGTCCAGAGCCTTGGCAGAAGTCGACTGAACCTCTCTCCCTCCCCCCCCACCCCCCACCCGGCGCTCTAACTGGTGAGCTGCCGCTGCAGGTCTTCCTGGTGGCGCCTGCTACAGCTGCTGCTGCTGCTGCTGCTACTGCCGCCGCCGCCGCCGCCGCCGCCGCCTCTGCTGCTGCCGCCGCCGCCGCCGCCGCCGCCGCTGCCCCTGATCCTGCTCTTACTCCTCTTCCTGACGCTGCTGCTTCTGCTGCTGCTGCTGCCGCCGCCGCCGCTGCTGACAATACTTGGTTGCTGCGGTTGCTGCCGCCCGGCGCGTTTCCCCCCGGCACACTGGGCGGAATTGCCTGGATTTTGCTTGCCGATGGCCACAGTCATCTTTGGTCCCTGGGCTAAGTTGCCGCCATCTTCGTCCTGAAGAAACACTTTTTTGGGGGGAGCTCAATCTTTTGCGTCATCTCCTCCCGCGCCGAGATCTCTCTATCCTGGCGCATTGGCATCAGCTCTTGCCCAAGGAAGAGAGGAAAGGAGGTGGGGGAGGAAGAGGTGGAGAAAAGCACTGGGGGAGTAGTGCTTACCCTCATTCCCCCCACTCCCAACCTGGGGTTCCCTTATCCTTCCGCTCCTCCTTCCCCGAAGAAAGTCAAAATGCAGGATCCATGCGTCTTGTAATCAATGTATTCTTCTGCATCTCCCCCCCCAACCCCCCCACCTCACTCTCTCCTTTCTGCACCTGAAACAACTCCTAGTCCCAACTAGAAAGGTGTTGGGAAGGGGTGTGAGGGCCGGGGACGAGGGGTTAAGTGTAACTAGTTTAAAACGCTTCATTAGTCGTTGTCAAATGAAGATGAATTCTGGGGTGGACAAGAAAAGGAAAAGAATATAAGTGAAAGTACTAGAGAAGGGACAGAGGTAACGTTTAGTCCATCTGAGGTCTCTGACTATATGTTTAGGAAGATCAGATTATTAGACAGGCTTCGCCAGTAGACACAGCGCGTGAACTCCGTGCATTGATTATATCCCAGGGGCGAGACTATATATGTGCTGCATTTTTTTTTTCGTAGCGGAGAACGAACTTATCCCTAAAATGGAATATAAAATATTTCAGCATGGGGGAATGAGAGTAGGGGGCATCACAGTGGCTGCTGCGTTTCCCCATTTCTCCAGTGAATTTCATTCTCAGAGGTAATGCTCTTACCAATCAGTTGTACCCATCTCTCTGTTTATCCCTTTAATTCCTTAGTCATCTTGCTAACAGCCTTAGCCCCCGGCCTCCAATAAGTTATATGTGTATTTTTTTGTTTGTTTGTTTCAAAAGACTTCTGCAGCAGTCAATTTCTGCTGGATAGCAACCGCTGCAGTTCGATTCTCTAGTGCCCCTTAGTGTTCGCTCCTGGGCAGAGAATGAAATAAACAAAACAGCACTGTACTTGGAAAGTCAGCAGTCATTTCTCCTTGTGTATATGTATGAAGCTCGAGAGGTTAGGACATTCTGAATAAATGCGTTTTGGTTGATAGAAGCACTTCATATAAAAATGTCTCACTCTATACACCCGCAGTTCATGCATTTCTAAGCATGTGTTTTTTATTGTCCTAAAACAGAACTACAACAGTGAATAAATGACAGCTCACTCATACGATGCTTTGTTTTTTTTTTTCAAAATGATCGAGGTTCCTTCAAAGCCATCTCTTCCCCCAACATTTCCCGGCACCATCTAGAAAAAGTAGGTGTGTTTTGGCACTGACTAAAAACAGACGTTAGTTTAAGTAGTGAATATAAACCCACCACTAACTGGATCATTCCCCACACAGAAGGGCATCCACCGAGGGCTGACTTTTTTAAAAGAACTCCTTGTTGTTAAGCTATTGGCTAGAGAGTTCAACTTAAGCTATCAACTTCTTTTCAGTCCTTCCATGGTACTCTGTAAAACTGAGTCTCCATTTATTGGAAGCAATATTTGGGCTACTTCTGTACTCTTCTCTATATGCAGTAAGAGTTAACAATAGATTGAACTTCAGGGTATAATTTGATGTGTTAGTAAGTTCAAGCAATACTATTTGAATTTGGTGTTCTTGAATGGAGCCCCATAGTTCACATTTAATTTTAATAAGTTTATTGCTCAAGTACAATTCTCATGGAATACTGGGAAAATATTTCTTGGTGGCTTCTTACTTTTAAGATAAGTGAAGGGGAAAACTTGGTAAGGATATGACTTCTAAGCATTGCATACTTTTTCATTTTAAAATTTGCCTTAATCAGTCTGGACATGACCCATTATACTTTAATCTTTTTCCAACACATTTCTAGTATTAAATGAGCTATTTTTTTTAAATCAAAAAGCTTATTGAAATATCCTTGAAACAAACTGACAACACTCTGTTTTGTTCCCAGTCAATCTGATCACTGAGGATTTAGTTTCTTCATTATGAATTAAAAAAACCTTTGGCCACATATATCAAGTCAAAATTCCATTTTATCTTTTCCATAAGCCTCACCACTTAGACTTACCCGAGGTAAAGGGACACATGTTTTCTTATTAAGAAGAACACATACACACACACACATACACACTGGATAAGAACTTGTAAGTAAAAGTACCATCATTTGAAGCTTGAACACTACAAAAGTGAAAAAAAAAAAACCAACCTTTTTCTCTCAGTGTCATAAGTTCCAATTAATCTAATTTACATTTCCCTGTCAAATTCAGTATATGATTTAATTTTTTTTCTAGCCTATATTCTTCTTATTGACTCAGTGATTTTCTTTTCCTTGACAACTGTACTCAGTGACTTCAAATCACATGTATTTTGGTTAGTCATCATTCTCTCCTTCTGTCTCTGTCTCCTCCTTTCCCTAAACTCTGTCTTTTATCTATCCTCTCTCCCTTCCCCTTTTCTCTTTCTCTCATCCCTACTCCCCAGCCCCAGGACACCATAGAAGATGAGGGAAATCCAATTGGAAAACTCATCAGTGCACTGATGAAATTCCACCCCACACACTTCCTTGCATTAGTGAAGTAAATGGTTCTCCATACCTCTTAGAGCAACTTCTTTCAGAAATGCTGTTTGAAGGAATAAGTCAAAATAGATTAAACCATGTATTCCCTCAAGATTATCATTGTCATGAGGGGAATGTATGAGAGAGTGCTTAGTTAGAAATATGAAGTAACACTTCCAATAGTTTTAGCCTTGAAAGAACACTGGCTATGGAATCACAGGACCTGAAGTAGAGCCTCAGTTCTGCCACTTACTACTACCTGTGTGACCTTGGTCAAGTCACTTACCTTCTCTAAATCTTAGTTTCCTCATCAGTAAAATGAAGGAAATTGACAAAGACATGTCAATTTCCTCCTAGCTCTAAAACTCTACTATTGTATCATCTCACTCTTCTTTTTATGTCACTTGTAACCTCTTGAGTATATTATCCCAAGTCTGGAAGCTGCTTGCAGTTTCAGTCTAATTCTTGGTTATAAGGAATCGTAGCAACAGTAAAGTCTAAAGTGCTGGCAAACTTTTTTTCCAATTAGGGAATCCTTCCTTCCCATATTTCATCACATAAGAAAGTGGAAAAGCAGCTGATATGAAAAAAAGGCAATAAGATAAAGGATAAAATGCATTGCACTTAAGAACATGAAGTTTATATAAACATTATATTCAGCTTGTCTTTCTTCTGGATAGTATAGTCTATTTTACTCTCTCCACTCATCTCCCATCTTCAGTTTTAACATTCTTGTGGTTTTTTTAGTGGTTTTTTTTTTTTTTTTACTTTATACTGTTACTTAATTTCTGCTATCTACTGAATATTCTTGCTATTGCCTGATAAGATCCATTACAACTCTAGAAGATGGTTTATAATGCTCTGATGGAAGTCACACAGTTTTAAAGATATTTTTCAAAGTAGATGTTTAAGTCATATTTGCATGGGGTGATTACTGGCAAAAGGCTCACGAATATAGTATCTGTACTGCAAGTATCCAATATTTAAAACAACTACAATAATATTAAAAATAATAATCTCAGCTGCAAAGCCAAAATCCCTTTGTGTTGGGCAGATTTTATGTGATATGAGGAAAATTCAAGGTCATGCCCATTTCAGTTCTGAAACTCGAGAAATTTGCATAACACAAAGTTAAAGAGGTATTTTTAAAAATATCTTCTTAAACTGATTTATATTGGCAACTTAACCCAAGATTTAAGCTTGAAAACAGTCACTTGTTAACCTGACTAAACCTAGATAATGGTCTATATTGTTTCTATTAAACAGATAATTTTTTTTTTCAATTTTCTAATTGCTAGATTACTATATAGCTTCAATGATTAACAGATAGTTTCAGTGACTCATAAACAAAGATTCCATGATTTTAAGTGTGCAAACTGTTCAGTAAAGATCAGATTTCATTTAAAAATGCATTATGTGATGGAATGAGAAACTCAATTCATTTCATAATATATTTCTACTGTGACCTTACCATAGTCATTAGGGTATGCAATGCGTTTCCAGAATACTAGGTAACTCTAGGTGTTTAAAATGTAGGATTTAGAGATTAGAGTTCATTTCATCCAAGCCATTTATTTTTATAGAAGAGAAGGGAAGGTTAAAGAATTCATCTCGTGTAACACAGTATGTAGTAGCAAGGAGCAAAACCAAGATTCAAAATCAGGCCCACCAATTTGAAATCTAGAACTCTTTCCACTAGAAAATATGCAAATTCAGAATTATGCACAATGGATTCTGGGAAGGGAATTGAGGGAAGGAAATGGACTCCCTTTGACCCAGTCTAATTGAAGAAATCACAGAAGGGGGCAGGTAACAGATGAGGTGTTAATGTGCTAAAAACAAGTGCAAAGATGAGCCACCCTGCTATCCTTTCATGAAGTGTGAAGCTTTTTTTGTTTTGTTTTTCTGATAGAATTAGAGAGAGTATCTTTCCTTTGGCTAGCCAAAGATTTGAAGGGCCACTTAAAAGTTAAGTCTACCAGCCCTGAACAGTAGACAAGGCACATTGAAACTGCAGTCAGTTTAGTTGGGTGTGACCTTATGCACTTTTAGAGAGCAGAGGGCAGAGGGAAGAGATAGTGGATTTTCTCTCTTTCTTCCTATAGGATGTGGCATTTTGCATCTGATTTATTTACCTAGTAGAAGACATTGGAGCCATCACAAAGGCGAGAGTGACACACAGAGTCAGGGACATGAAGAAACTTTTCTGGCAGCAGAGAAGAGAGCTAACTATTGCTACAAGGGGGAAATAACGTAATGTGGCAATAAAATTGAGCTATGGACAGGAGCTGCTCCAGGGAACCCAACTCAGTAAAGATACTGAGACTAGGAATTCTGCAATACCAGAGGCATGAATTCCTTAGAAACATGTGTTTTCTCTATGTCTGCCTCAATACCAGTGTACTCTCAGTTTATGCCCACTCTTCCCATTTTGTGTGCATAACCATGCCCCATAGGTTTATGGGAGGTGATACATTGTAACTATTATTCTAACTACATCATCTTAGTAAATGTCTTTGCTTTGAGCTAAGTATGTCTACTGGCCTATTATTAAAACTAATCTTACCAAGGGGGAGTCATGAGCTATAGTTTTAGGAGTGTTGATTCACATAATACCCTTCATCCCTGTAGTAATTATTCTTCTGGGGACCTAATCTATAAACTAAGGAGCAACAAGTTGAGGAAATAGCTGAGAAATGAGTATTACAAGTTTACAAAATGAAGAAACCCTAACTCCAAAATAAATTTCAACTTGTCAATTATCAGGGAAAAGAAAATAAGGGAGAACCATGTTTTAGCACTCAAAATTCAAACGCAGGCATCATTTATGGAGTGTCAATTATTTGCAAGGGTTTGGGCTTTAGACTTAAGAATATTAAGGTGTTTGAATCATGCAAATATGAAAGAACACAACATCTACCCTCAGAGAATGTATAATCTAGTGGGACTCGACCATAGACATAGGTAGCACAAATCAAATCATGCCCTACAAAATATAAGTACGTGGAGAGAAAATCTTACATAATACATTAATTTATAAAACTAGTGTCATCTCTGTCTCTTAAACCCAGGATTATTGATATCTCTTTTGTAAAGTATGATTAATTCTTCATTATTTCACAGAATCTTATACCTGGATGGAACCCTGGGGACAATCTCCCTCAATCCACACCTGACCAAAAATCTTCTTACAATATGTCTGAAAAGGAGTCATCCAACCTTTTTGCTAGAAGACCTTCAAAGAAGGTGAGAACCCAGTGCCTGCCAACATAGCCCATCATCCTTTTAGGATGCACTAAATATTAAGGAGTTTCCCTTTATATCAAGGTTCTTCATGAATTATCAATGTTGTATACTATTTAGATCTCTGGCTTAATTTTCTCCTTTAATCATTTTACTGTCATCAAATATCTGTCCAGAGAGAGAAAATCACAGAAAAGAGTTTTCACAAATATGCAAAATTTGTGTTGGTAACTGTTGCAACTCTGGTAGAAGGATGACCAGGGGAATAGGAGACTAAAATGATCGGTTAGCAATTGTATTTCACTTGCCAACAGAGAACTGGTTGTACAGTCTAAAAACTCCTACCTCAGATCTGCTGGAAAATATGACTAATTTGTAGCAGTTTAAGAGCATGAGCATGCTAAGGGAGCTTAAAGAAAACTATATCATATCAAATATATTACACTGAGTGATCTAGGCAGCATTATGTAAGTTTTATTTTACAAGAGAATATTGCAGCAATCATTTACATATACTTCAGAGTTCTGTTCATACTGTTACTGTTCAGCGTGTGATTTATATTTACTTCATCCTGTAAAAAATTATTCAAAGTTCAAAACTTATTTGATTATATTTCTTTTTTCAGTGATTTACATTTTGTTTCTTACCTAAATAGCTAAATTCAGTCAGGCATTTGGAGAGAAATGGGTTTCCTACTCTGCTATAAAACGGAAAAAAGAACAATTATGTTATCCCTTTGAAAAATTCGATCTTATCTACAATATTTAACTTTTTACCCAAAGAATTATAAAGGAGGGAAGAAATTGGAAGGATAAATCCTTCCAATTTCTTTTGGTTGCATTTAGAAGGGATTGATTGTCTGTTGTTATCATTTTATTTCTTCTTGAAATATAAGAAATAAATGTCTTCTGTGCTTGAAGATGTATGTTGAAGTCCTATTGGTGCCTTCATCATTTACAGATCGTGCATACACTCTTGACTAGGTCTTCTGCAAGAGACTTTTGGGAAATAATTTTAAAAAAATTATACTTATAAGAAATGGCTAAATAAGAAATAATATAGTTCACTTAAAAATCAAAACTATACTGTCTTAAGACTTTATTTTCATTATGTTTTACATATACACAGCTTCTAAAAGAAAGGTTGGGCTTGGTGGAGAACATGTTTAATTTCAACTGCCAGGAAGGATAAAGCCGGTGAATCCCCTAATCTTTAGAGTTCTGAACTGTGGTGGGATAAGCCAATCAAATGTCTGCCCAAAGTGCAGCAATAGTATGGTGAGCTCCTGGGAGTGGGGCCATTCAGTTGACCAATGGAGGACTAATCTGCCCAGATCAGAACTGGAGAAAATCAGAATTCCCAAAGCAGGTCCAGTACCGATCAGAGAGAGACTGAGCTGTGGGTATACCCTGAACTTTCAGGCCAGTCGAGATAAGGAAACCTAGTATGAAAAAAACAAAAGCAAAACAAAACAAACAAACAAAAATCAGTAAGGAAGTACCAGATTTGGGACATGAAATGCCCAGTCTAGTTACATAGTTTGGTTAAATAAGAGTTACTTCATAGATTAAATACAGAAGTATAAATTTCGATATAGATAGGATCAACTGCATCATCTAGTCTAATGTCCTTGTTTTTAGAAATGAAGAAACTGGGTCCTAGAGAGGTAAAGTAATTTGTCTGAAGTCACACGTGGAGGGAGTATCAGAACCTGGATTTGAACCTAGAACCCCTTGTTCTAATTCTAGTACTCTTTCAATTATGCTGTGACTACATATTAGCTTATAAAGAATTGAAAAATAAATTTAAAATATAATTTAAATGTTTACTCATTAATTTATTGCTAAATCATATTGACTAATGATGTGATTAAAATATAACAATTAAAATATAAATTTAAAATAATCAAATATATTTAAATCTGGAGCAACCATGACAGGTGATGAGGACGTTGAAGGGTCTTGAAACCATGATATATGAAAATTAATTGAAAAGAAAGAAAAAAAGAGGCTTTCAGGCTTCTTTAAGTATTTGAGTGGTTGACATATGAAAAAGGGATTAGTCTTATTCTATTTGGATCCTGAAGGCAACTAGGAACAAAGGGTAGAAATTAGAGAGAAGCAGATTTAGACTGTGTATAGGGAAAAAATTAGTGCTGTCTAAAAGTAGAATACTCTTCCTTTGGAGGCAATGGGTTATACCTCATTCACTGATGATCTTCAAGGAAAGACCAGATGACCATTGGTCAGGAATGTTGTAGAGGCAATTTTTGTTCAGATAAAAGTTATATTAGATGACTGATGAATGCTGAATTCCCTTATCATTCTGAGATTCTGTAACATAATTAACATAATAATCTTTCTTTGATGATTCAGAAGGTACTCATGATTTTTTGTGCCTCATAGTTTGTGCTTATTACAATAAACTCAGCAATGCTCACCATTGATAACCTGCTTCCTCTTCATATTTTCACTTCCCTTGAGTTCCTTGATACTACTTCATCCTGGATCTTTTCCAATTTCTGTAACCACTCGTTTTCAGTGCACTTTTTTAATTCATCTTCCTGCTTTTTTGCCACTTTATGTGGCTATACTCACCAACCCCTTCCCATCTCTTTCCCTCCCCCACACAAAGACTCTGTCCTTGGTCCTCTTCTCTCTATATACAATGTTATTTCCCTTGACTATCTTATTCATTCCCCTGGTCTCAATCTTCACCTCTTTGCAGATGAATTAAAAAGCAGGCACTGAGTTTGCAGTTTATTGGAATGGGGAATTCTTGAGTGAAAAAATTCCCTCTACCATTCAGGTTACTACCTTCTCAAGACTTATAGCCTAAGAGAGTTCCCTAGAGTATTGAGAAGTGTCACACAACCAGTTTATGTCAGAAACAAGACTTTAACCCAGGTCTTAGATGCCTTCTATGACTTAGATGCTAGCTCTCTATGCTTCATGCCATACTGCAACTAGAGTATGGAAGATGCCATCCAAATATGTATGTTCATGCATATTAAGCCTCTCTGCCCCAACATGCATGTGTATTATTTCCACTCTGAACTTTAAATGAAGGTAACTATTGTGTTTGTCCTTCATTGCCAAAGAAGACCATGCCATCAAGGAAATGATGACATGATTTGCAGTTGACTTTGTTTTGAGTGAGGGAGAGCTGCGCAAGGTCTGGTGCCTTACTTCTCCAGAGCCATCTGAATCCAGTGATGAGACATTCATCAAGATGACTGGAAATGACTCAGGATGCACTGAGACCTTGGCCCACTTAGGCCAAGGTGTTTGCAGGTACACACAGGGTGAGGCAATGCCCATTCATTGCATAGGCCTGTTTAAGAAGTAGCCAGGGCATTGCCCCTTTAAGGAGGCAAAGAAAAGAAAGACATCAAGCTTGGAGGCAAACAGCAACAGTTACTATTGATAATCACTCTAAAGCCAGGAGGGTCAAGAGAAGCCTTTAGGCAGGGTCTCATTGGTGTCCCAGTTTCAGAGCGCAGTAGGTTTAAGGATTTGGGAGAGGACAGGACAGGACAGGACAGAACAGGAGAAAGGGAAGGGAGGGGAAGGAAAGGAAAGGAAAGGAAAGGGGCCAGTAAAACCCAAGTCAACTGGGCATCTTTTGGCCATCAAAATTTACCATCTTTTGGAGAAGGAAGGGGAGGGGAAGGAAGAGAGGAGAGGAGGAGCTGAGTTACCCAGCTAACTGGGTCCCCATTCAGTCAATTGTGTCTCCTCACAGGATTGTGTTCCTCCATTGCCAAAGACCATGCCATCAGAAAAATGATGACATGATTTGTACTTGACTTTGTTTTGAGTGAAGGAGGGCTGTGCAGGTCACCAGCCTCACTTCTCCTCCAGAGCCTTCAGTGGTACAGTGGATAGAGTCTTGGGTTTGGTGTCAGAAGGCCTGAGTTCAAATCTAATTTCATACACTTAATAGCTATGTGACACCAAGCAAGTCACTTAAACTTTGTTTGTCTTAAATTCTTAAATGGGGATAATATTTCTCAGGGACGTTGTGAGGATCAAATGAGATAATAGCTGTAAATCACTTAATACATCTCCTGGCACATAGTAAGTGGTATATAAATATTGACTATAATAATAATAATACACTTTCTATTATTATTATCTATTAACACATTGCCAACTGCCTACTATTCCAACCTAATCTAATAAATGTTTCATTCTATATGTGCCATATTTCTTCCATCTGTTCCTTGTTATCACTCCCATTGCCACTAGGCTAGGATGATCCCACGTTGCTTTTTATTAGGGTTTGTTTAAATAGCCTTCTAACGGGTCTTCCTTTCTGTAGTCTGTACCCACTACAAGTCATTCTTCACACAGATGCCACATTAAACTTTCTAATATACATCTGATCTATTCTCCTTCTAGAAAACTTTTAGTGAATCCCCACTGCCTGTAGTATAACACTGATTTCTCAACCCAGCATTCTAGGAGCCACAATGTGATTCTAACTTACTTTTCTAGTATTATTATTATTTTTTAGAGACTATAGCTCCCACTATTTATCTTTATACATCTATGCAAATCTCTGCCTAATTTAATTCTTTCCACATCTCTATTGAAATCTTTTTTCCTCTTTAAAGGCCCAGATCAGTTTTAATCTTTCATTATGCCTTCCTTGATAATCCCAGGGAGAAGCTATCCTTGTATCCTTAATATGTCATGACTTTCTTATAGTTTTATCTTTCTAAAATTGTTCTGCAACTTTCATCATAATATCAAGTGTATACATCTTATTCTGCTACTCTATTATAAGGTCTTTTGGGGAAGGAACTGTGATGTTTTTCACAATTATATTCTCAGATCCTAGAATAATGTACTGTACAAAGAAAATGCTAGGTAGATATTTGTTGGATTGGTTTTATTTAATCATCCAAAAGATATTTCTTGTTCATCCAAAAAGAATCTCTTATTGGTGGGATTTCAGGAAATTTGGGGGAGATATCATGATGCAAAAGAACCTTCTTTTAAATCATATTACACAGCGTACCTTGTCTGCATGAGGAATGGATATTAGTCTTACAAAGGAGATTAAGTTTTTTTTTTTATTTTTTAAGGCAAAAGAAATACCTACATTAGCAACAGCTAAAAACATGTCTTTTTCCACATCTTAAATTTATCACCTTTATCATGAGGTTTGTTGAAGAGAATTCTAAGGTTTCTCTATGATTTTGGTTGCATGGATGGATGGATAAGTAATTTACCCAATGCTTATTATGTGCAAAACACTGTGCTATGGCTGGGGATACAAATACAAAAATACTGTCTGCTCTCAAGAACTTCACATTCCAATGGGGTAGACGACAAATCTGGAAGGTTCTCTCTAGAAGTCATATGCACTAGCAAAGCAGATATTAGTGCCTCTTATTTAGCATAATTTCCACTGACAGAATCATATCAGTTTCTAATGCTGAACTCAAGGACTTTGGTGGCAATTATTTTACTGTAATTCTGTAGTTTGTTTTGCTTGTTCTACTTCCTTCTACATCATTTCAAAAAAGATTTTCCCAGTTTTCTCTGAAATTGCTCACTGTATCATTTCTTCTGGTATAATACTATTCTTTTAAAAATATATTTTATTTTCAGTTTATGAAACAAAGGAAGTTTCCATAACACAGTACAACAAAAAAAAGATTGCACAAGAAACTGCAAATCTGCCATGTACAACTTGCTGTTCCATCCAAATATAGAGCAAAATTTTTGAGTAAATTTATGTTTTTTTCCTTTTTTTCTTCTCTTCCCTCACCCAGATGGCTACCTTTAGATACAAATAGGTGTGTCTGTGTATATACGTATGTATACATATACACATAAACACATATACATATATGCATCTGTACATATATATGTAAAATTATTGTATACATACTTATATTCATCAGTTTTTTCTCTGGATGCAGATAACATCTTTCTACATATGCCCTTTATTTTTAATTTGTGCATTTACAGCAGTCAAAATGAATTAGTCACTCAGTTGTTCTTAAAACTATTCCGAATAAATTCATTTGCCACAATTTAACTAGTTAGTCTCCACTAAAACAGCCCTTTAATTTACATTTTTTTTTGCTACAATGAAAAGAGGTGCTATAAATAATTTTATATGTAGAAATTCTTTTTCTTTTTAAAATTTTTTGGGTTATAGACCTACTAGTGGTAGAAGCAGGTCAAAACATATGCCCATTTTTGTGGTTGTGAAAATAGCTGTAGATTATTTTCCAGAATGTCTGACCATAATACATCTCTACCTAGAGTATTAATATATTAGTATATACCCATTTTCACATAACCCCTCCAACATTTGTTATTTTCCTCTTTTGTCTTTCTTATGAGTCTGTGAAATATGAAGCAAAACCTCAAAATTGCTTTAATTTGCATTTCTCTAGGTATTAAAATCATTTTTTCATATGATTGTTAATGGATTGGATTTCTTCCAAACTATTAAATGCCTCTTCATATCCTTTGACCATTTATCTATTTGGGAATGGCTATTAGTCTTATAAACTCCCCTAAAGTGGGTGTTCCAAAAGTCTTAGTTCAGGTATAAACTTTAATTGCTTAAACAGTTAAAGCCTAAATAACTTAAAACTGTGCTAAGACATTGGGGACACAGTGTATATCTTACAAATGAGAACATTATGAGATAAACTTGCTGGAAAGATTTATTCCCCAGTTACCTCTTTCATCTCTATTTTTTTAACTACTTCAAAAGGTGTTCATATAAAACTATTTTAATATGATAAAAATTGTCCATTGTATCCTGGCAATCCTCTAACTTGTTTGTCATAAATCCATAGATCTGAAAAACAATGTCTTCTTTTTTCCTCTAATTTGTTTATGATTTGATTTTTAACATCTAAGTCGTATCTTTTGGTTTTTATCATAGAATATGGAATGAGGTATTAATTTAAAGCTAGTTTCTGCCAAATTGCTGTCCAATTTTTCCAGAAATTTTTGTTAATAGTAAGTCTTTTCTCTAGTACCTGAAGTTTTTGCATTTATAAAATGCTATGTCACTGTGTTTTTAGCTTTTGTGTGATGTGTACTTAATATATTTCACTGACTGACCTTTTTTAAAAAAACAGTATAAAATTGTTGATTACTACTTTGTTGTATAGTACTATAATTTGAGATCTGGTACCTTCTTTCATTTCATTTTTTTTTCATTGTTACCCTTAAGATTCTTTTGTTAATCTGGATATTTTGTATCTTTGTAAGTATTAATCTATTTCTACTAAGGTACCAGTTTTTTTTTTCAAATACATAATTGGGCAGACATGGTGGGATTTGGGGAAGATTATTAATTAACACTTATGGAAAATATACTCATTACCTATCAGGTTCCATGTGAATGGGCTTTGGGGGAATTGAAGGCATTAGGCAAGCAAGTATAGAAGGAATTGAATGAACCACACTTCCATATTGTGACTAGATTCTGGAACTAGCTCAGTTCCCTTTTTATTCATTTATGAGTCTAAATCAGCTTGCATTTACTGAGAAAACTTTATTCAATTATGGAAATTGGGAGAAAACCTTATTGTATTTTTTAAACCTAGCCCAGCATGATTGGGAGACTAGTCTACCTCTCCCTGTTGTTTGGAGACCCTTAACTAAGGACTTATGTTATGAAGACAAGAAACATTGTCAGATCAAAGGATTGGTGCAAAGAGACTTCTCACAATTGTAAATCTCAAACTCAGATGTTTTATCTGAAAACTGGACCCATATTGAACAATAAGTTATTGTTCCCATGTGTCTTTGATGGTTTACAGACACTTTGGAGGAGTGGCATATTTCTTTTTCTAAATTCAAGAATTGCACCTGTTCACTCTTCCCCTCCCAACTTGGAAAGTCAATAATCTTTCCTCCAATTAGAAATCAAATTATCTATTATTGTATTTTTAAAATTAATTATCCTTATTTCATTAGTTGCTTTTAATGTACAAAAGTATGTCTCCCCCTGTATTCAGGGAGCAGCCTTTGGACTTTGAGAAGCTCTGGTTCTGATTTGTTGGGCAATTAGCATGCGTTGCTTAATAAATTAATATGCTTGGAATATTCTTTGCTTTCTTTAGTTGTTTCATCTTTTATCCACCATATCTGAAGTCTCTCAAGTGAAGAATTAAAGGCTTTGTAGAAGCAGTTTCTTCTTCTCCTCCTTCTCCTTCTTTTCCTTCTCCTTTTTTTCTTCCCCCTCTTCATCTTCCTCCTTCTTCTTCTTCTTTTTCTTCTTCTTCCTTCTCCTTCTTCTTCTTCCTCCTTCATCTTCCTCCTCCTCTTTCTCTCCATTTCCTCTCTCTTTCTCTTTCTGTGTGTGTGTGTGTGTGTGTGTGTGTGTGTGTGTGTGTGTATATATATATAGTGTGTGTGTGTGTGTGCTCACATACATACACGCAGAGATTATATATCTATATCTATCTTTCTATGGATCTGTGAGTCATTAAACATAACTCTACCACCTGTCCTTCTAGCTTTGTCTCCCAATGATTCTCCTTCCATGTTAAGGGAGACTAGGAAGGAGTTAGCTGATGTTACTCCATTTTTCACTCTCCCTATCCTCAAATCAGATATTTTTCTGACATCTAAGGCCAAGGCTTCTCTCAAAACTTATAGCAGAGAGCAAGTTGTCTTAACCTTAACCTAACTTCAACCCTTTTCTTATGTTAATCCAAATTTTATTTACCTTCTCCTCTCAACGTAAGCCCCCGCCTCTTTCCCAAACCTTCCCCTTTAATCACTGATGCCAGAAATTTACCTAGGAATGAAATAAAAATCTTTCATTTCAGAACTAGAGATACAGTTTAAATGTTTCTGAAAAAAAAATCTCTTTGAGTACAGGGACATAGCTCATTCATCTCTGTATCTCTCTTCTTCATCTCCTTTCTCAAGCAGAACCTTAATGTTTGGTGAATGACTGTCAAAACTACAGAGGTTGGATTTACATATATGAAGTGAAATAGAAATCCAAGCAAATTTTTAGGATGACCAATGACAGGAAAATATATTTCGTTTATGATATAATGGAAAGAAGAATGACTGAAGCCATAAGATCTGAATTGAACTTTTGTCACTATTTATGTGACTTGGAATATTTGAATGTCATAGTTCTCAATTCCCTTAACTTTAAAAACAAGTGATAAAACTAAATGGCTTCCATGGTCTTTCTTGACTTTAGTTCTATGATGTATACACACACACACACACACACACACACACACACACACACACATTTAAATATCTGATGTGAAATACTGCTTTTTCACTGGCTATCCTCATTGCCAAGAGTTTTCTCCTTCAAGTTTCAGATAAAATTTCACCTTCCACAAAAAGCTTTTCCCAGGCCTCCTAAATGCTAGTTTCCTCCTTCTGAGATTATATCCAGTTTACACTGTATATATGTTAATTATGGATAGTTGTTTATGTGATATCTGCTTCATTTGAACTCCTTGATAACAGGAACTCTTTTTTCCTGTTTTTTGGTATCCTTGGCTCAGTGTCTTAGTATTAACTGCTTATGGACTTGATTCCTTTCCGACTTCCTCCTCTTTCTTCTTCTCTGTCCTCCTCTCCTTCTCCTTCCTTCTCATCTTCCATCTACGTTGTCCATTCCCCCCTCAAACCTAACAGAAAACTATTGGCTTCAAACTTTTTTTTCTGTAGATAAAATTGTATAGCTCCTTGGCATAATAGTAACAATAATAATGTTATATCCCTGTTTTACATTAAAAGCACAGTCCTCACCCTGGGGCAGCTGGTGGTACAGTGGATAGAGAACCAGTGCAAGAGTCAGGAGGACCTAAGTTCAAATCTCACCTCAGACACTTGACACTCACTAGCTGTGTGACCTTGGGAAAGTTACTTAACCCCAATTGCCTCATCCTGGGTCATCTCGTCATCCTGATGAATATCTGGTCACTGGATTCAGATGGCTCTGGAGGAGAAGTGAGGAAGTGAGGCTGGTGACCTGCACAGCCCTCCCTCACTCAAAACAAAGTCATGTCATTATTTATCTGATGGCATGGTCTTCTTTGGCAATGAGGGACTAACACACAGTCCTCACCCTAAACTTGTGAGCAAAATAATACATAAATATAATTTTTAATTTCAGATAAATTGCTAAATCTCAGAGAGAGTATGCATCTTGGCCAGAGTGATATGGCTAATTTGAATTTGAACTCAGGTCTTTTGACTATAAGTATGACTGGTCTTTGTTTTCTTTTGGTTACCACACAAAGCCCCAAGGAATCAAAAGAAAAATATATTTTCTTCGCTGTCCTATTCCCTACTGTCAGATACAAGAAAAAGAAGTCTAATAAAAACTCCAGGAAAGAGAAGGCAATTAACAGGACAGGACTTGTTGGCTTATTTGAGCCCAATTTGGAAGCCAATATGCATGACTGCTGCTGTGCTGCCATCTGTTGGCTAGCAGGGTAACTGCAAGCAGGGGTAGGAGATTTGCAATTGTGTAGGTGATAGAAAGATCTTCTGGGGTTATATCATGATAACACTGACAGAAATAAATAGACATCACATTGTCTTCCCTCTATACTTGTAAACCTTAACAGATACTGCTATAGAATAAAAATAAACTAAAAACACACAAATGTATATGTATTTTACTTAGAAATTCACTTAACATATTTGATACCATTAACAACCACCTCTAATGAGTTTACAATAAAGCCATGGAGTACAGTAATATAAACTAAGTCTATATGACTACTGAAAAAGATGAGTTTAGATGAAAAATTCCATTGAGTTCTTTGAAATGACATATATTGCATACTTTATAAATAATTTTTAAATATTCTTTTTTTAAAATTTTGAGTTACAATACTCTCCTTCTCTCTAGCTCTACCACAGTCATTAAGAAATCAAGAAATAAGATATCTATCCATATATGTGCATATTACAGGAGGCAGCACGGCAGAGTAGAGTCAGAGAGGTCTGAATTCAAATCCTACCTCAGATACTCACCATTTATTGCCCCTGGACACAATCTCACCTGTCTAAGATCCAGTTTCTACATAAAGTGGAGATAATAATAACAATTACTTCACGGGTTGGTTGTGAAGATTAAATGAGATGACACATGGAAAACACTTTACAAACTTTAAAGTGCTATATAAAAATTTATAGATACTTCAGTATTTAGAGGATCTATCATCTTGTTGGTTAAGTTACTACACCCAACACTGCAAATTGCAACTTCTCCACACTTTCTCATCTGGAGTGATTCTTGTTCATGCCTTCCCATAAGTCCTCCACAGAAGATCTCCTCAACATGTTAGAATCCCTTTTTCTAGGTCTTTTAACTTTTCATCAGTTCCAGGACTGTGCTTGAGCTTTCCATATGCTAAACTTTGCTCTCCCCCCATAACCGGCCCATCTCATTTTCTAAGTGTACGTTTCCTGGATTATATCTGTCACAGTTTTATCACACTGCATGTATTTGTTGGTGATGTGCTGTTGTGTATACCTACTAGTAACCTCCCCATCTCATTTTTGCTCAGCTGTAACTGTTCCTGACATAAAATCTAAATTTGTCTCTTTGAAACTTCCACCCAGTGCTGCTCTTTCTGCTTCCTGGAGCCAAACAGAATGAGTCTAATCTTTTCTCCACATGACATTCCTTCAAACTTAAAGATATCTCAGTCTTCTCTTTCTCATGGGAAACATCCCTAATTCTTTCAACTTACCCTTATGATTGTCCTTCTTTGGATGCATGCCAATGCTGGTTCCCAAACCTTACTTTGAAGAACTCAGCAGAGTCCTCTAGATGTAGTCTGATCAGGACAGAAGGCCTGTTACTACCTAAGTACTGTCAGCAATGTCATTCTTTAAAACCCCAATGGCATTAGCTGTTTTGGGTGACATACCACACTACTGACTTACCGAGTTTGCAGTCTCTTAAAAGCCTTACTTCTTTTTCAGACAAACTATGCTCTAACTATGCCTCTCCATCTTATATTTATGAAGTTGAATCTGTGAGTAAGATTTTACATAATTCCATATTTTTTTTGCATATTAGTCATTCCTCCATGCAAAGTAAGCTACCTGTACAGAATCGCTCTGAGTGACTCCATTTTAAAACTTTGCTTAAACTGTGAGTACATGCACGGCCAGATCCTACAGGAGCTGGTGTGTGCATGTAGATTAATTGAGACCATCTCCTCACAATTGCATACCACTGAAAATACTTTTCTCCTTATATTGAAGTTGTTTACTCCTTTCTATAAAAAGCTACAAGCATTTTAAATAGAGGCCTGCCACACTCAACTGCTTTGCTTCCTTTGTGTGCTAATAAATTCTTTTTAGCTTATTTCCTGAGTGCACCTTATTGACTAAGGCAAGGCAGGAAGTGAGATTTCTTTTTACACTTCCCCACTTTGTGCCATCTGCAAATTGGAGGAATAGACCACATGTGTTTTTATCTTTGTCATTGTTTATATGTATGTATATGTATACACATGTGTAGTATATGTGCATACATGTATATGTATGTGTATACATGTGCATTGTGTACATATGTGTGCATGTGTGTATCACATATACACACATACACACATGCATATATATTTATATTAGCAGACCATATGCAGTACTTCAGGGTTACTGAGTAGAGGTTAGGGTTCTTGAAATATTGGCCATAATACTTTCATATAACATATACAGATATAAATATATTGTAGCTTCTATAATGTACTCTATGCATATATAATGCACATATATATAAATGTAATATATTCTACATTGCCCTAAATTATAACATCCAGCATCCCAAATTCTGAAAAAAAATTATCTATTTTTAATGCAACTTCCAATCTTTTCACTCTTCTCATTATCTTACATACTGTAAAAAGATTTTTCAGATAATTAGTTGAGACTCCCTAGCCCACCAGTAGTGACTGAGTCTGCCCTCATTCCTTCCCACTGCAAAGACCTGCTGTCCCCAATGAGAAGAGGATCAGGTCAAGGCCTCTGGAAAGCAGAGGACTGAGGGGCACAGAGCCAACCCCCTAATCCCATTTTTCACTCATCCCTCTCACTACAACTGCACATATTCATACACACTTGATGCAGAACCAAAATAGGAAATAGAGCAGAAGAGGATTATAACTTTGTCTTCAAGATGGTGCTGATAGGAGAATCTGGAGTGGGGAAGACCAGCCTGTTGTCAAGATTCACAAGAAATGAGTTCAGTCAAGCCAGTTGGACAGTCGTTAGGGTGGAATTCTCTACTAAAACTGTATTGCTAGGGACAGCAGCTGTTAAAGTCCAAATCTGCGACACAGGTGGGCTGGAATGATACTGTGCCATCACTCCAGCTCATTGCAGAGGGGCAGTTGGGACCCTTCTGGTATCTGATCTAACCAAACACTGTGGTGGAGTGCTGACAAAAGGAGCTATATGACCACACAGAGGCCACCATCATTATCATGTTAGTGGGCAATAAGAATGACCTGAGTCAGCCAAGAGAGGTGCTCACCAATGAATATCGAATGTTTGCTGAAAATAATGGACTCTTATTTATTGAAACCTCTGCTCTTGACTCCACTAATGTTAAGATGACTTTTGAAACTGCCCTCAAAGAGATTTTCACCAAGGTGTTCCAACAGTGGCAGAATAATGCCTGTGTCTATGCAGTCATTCCAGGAAGCATCCAACCTGGGCAAGAGCTGGGATCTGAGGAGAAGAATGCTTGCTGTATCAACCTTGGAAGTCAGCTGGTGACCTGAGTATTTTGGCCTGAAGCCTCTCCTGTTTGACCTGAACTTCCTATCATTTTCTCCTTATGAGTGTAAGCCCTAAAAAATGACCCCTGTAGTTGCACCCTCACTAAGCAGAGGGAGAAGGAGGGACCTATATGTCTAGAAAGCCATCCCTAGTTGGCTTTGGGGATCTGAGACTGATCACTTTTTTAGAGTGTTAGGAGAGAATTTCTATAGCCCAGTTCCACATCCCTTCCCTATTATTCCTGTATGTCCTTTCTTCTCTAAAAAAAATTAATTAGTTTCTGGAATATTTCTGTACCCTTTGAGAAGGTCAAATGGCCCTAAGCACCTTGCTCTCACTCGCCCAGGAATACAGAATTCTGTTACCAGCTTCATTCCCCTAAGCCCATCCAGTAATACCCACCCCTCACTAGATCCCACCAATAAAAACTGTTCTGTAACAAGGGAAAGAATAGATTCTTCATAATCTTCATGTCATCTAGTCCCACCTTGTCTCTTCCCTATTGTCCCAGCATGTCTCATTTTGACTTTGCTTGTCTATTAATCCAGCCTTGACTCCACAGTTAGGCCCTTCAACAATTCATTCGTCTAGTCTACCCTAGAATGCATTAACTCTTTAATTTTAATTATTTTGTCTCTCCTAATCCTCCACCTTGAATGACCTCCACTATCATATTTCCATAATTCTGTTCCCAAGACACTGACTATTGTTTGATCAAGCCTCAAAATTGAAAATGATTTCATTTAGTGTAAATTTATTTTGTATAACCCCAGATGGTCTCTCCTGGATGCTTAAAAACCATTTTATTGTACTCATTCAACATTCGCTTCCTTCCTGACCAGTTTTAATCTCTCTTGTCCAGTCTCTCCGTCACTCACTACAATTACAGCTGATGGTCTTAACTCTGACAAGAATAAAAAATAATATCATAGAGATTTTTGTAAAACACAGTTTGAAAAGACTTCATTGTTTACCTAGTTCAGTCTTCAAGATGGAGACAGTGTCATGGTGATGATTTGATTTTAAGTCCTTTAACTCTAGAGAAAATGCTTTTATATATTACACCATAAAATCATAAGGGAGGATAACTGGAAAGAGACACATACAATACTTATAACTAATAACACCAGGAAGTTTTTGTTTAATATGCAAAATATGACTAATATGCAAAGTAAGTTTAAGATCTTAAAGTACATAGGTATTTCTAGGAATTAATGGATCCGGCATTTACAGCCTGAAAGGACCCCAAAAATCATCAAGTTCAATCCTCTTTTTTTTTATAGATTAAATAGTTGAGGTCTCTGATGGTTGTGAACTTCTGGAGAACCAATTCTTTTTTCTACTATACTAAGGAATTAATTGAAGAACATAACTTAGAAAGGATATAATGATCATATTAGCAAAAGTTAACATTTCTATGGCACTTTCTACTGAAAAAATTATATTTCCCCACTTCAAAGTATTTTATTTTTTTTCCAATTACATGTAAAGATAGTTTCCAACATTCCACCTCCCTCCTCTTTCTCCAAGACAGTGAGCAATCTGATATAGGTTATACATGTACAATCATATTAATCTTACTTCTACATTAGTCATGTTCTGAAAAAAGAATCAGAATAAAAAGGGGAAAAACTATGGAAAGAAAAAAATAAAAAAGAGAAAAAAATATGCTTCCATCTGCATTCAGACTCCATAGTTCTTTCTCTGAATGTGGATAGCATTTTTCATCACAAGTCTGTTGGAATTGTCTTGGATCATTATATTTCTTAGAAGAGCTAAGTCTATCATAACTGATCATCACACAATATTGCTGCTACTGTATACATTGTTCTCCTGGTTTTACTCGCTTCACTCATTTAGTTCATATAAGTCTTTCCCGGTTTTTCTGAAATCTACCTTCTCATCATTTCTTTTGTCTTTTTTTAAGACAAATCCAAAATAGGTGGAGAGGACACTGCAGTACCACTTCAGGGTAAGAAAATTTCTATGTGGTGATCTATCCAATGGGGAATGAATGTATATGTGCCAATGAGTGCCGTATTTGAATGAAAGTAGAAGGGACAAGAAGTAAAAGTTGCTTCACAATGTAGATCAATACAACCAACCAGCATCCATTTCATTTAGCTCTTTGTGGTGCCAGCCATACAGCAAGATCAACTCAAAGCAACTTCTGGCATATAGGTAAAAACCTGCCACCTCTTCCCTCTCTTATCCCCCAAGATGACCTATCCTCTATAGTGAGTATTTATATTTTGACTAAAGCATTTGATCTCTCTGGCTCTCAGTTTCTTCTTTAATAAAACAAGAAAGTTATATTGAAGTCCTTTCTGGCTCTACAGGTCTCTCATTCTATGTGGTGATGAGAAAGCAACTATCCAGACATAAACTGAAGGTTTTCCTTTGCAAAGCAGTAGAGCATCTGATACCTTCATGGCTTGCCTTTATGCTCATCTCATCTTGCAGAAAATGAAGGAAATAATTTGAATAACTGATTTTTTGTGTATGTTCTGGTGTTGAGCTAGCAGAACTCCTTTCCTGAGATAATGCAAACCTCTGAGTAATTCCAGAACATATCCAGAAAAAAATTGGATTATTGCTCAGCTTTCCCTATACTTGATATAGATCCTGTCCCCAGGAACATCCAATACTTCTTACAAGAGGAATAAAAGGAACAAACCCAGAGGTCCAAAAAGCATAAATGAGCCATAGAATTCCTTTCAGAAATATTGCACATAAACTCTACCCATACTCTCCACTCAAACTCTTTTTCTCATATGTGAATAGAAAGGTTGAATTAAGAAATCAGCTTCATCTCTTCTGTCTACTTCCTCTAAACGTCCAAACTAACTACAGTCCCAGGATTAAGTGCTGGGACCACTAGCTGTTCCTCAGTTCAAATTAATTAAATTGAAAAATAAACATTTATAAGCTGTGCTAGGCTCCAGTGGATGTACAGGTTAGAGAGGAAAGAATTTTTGTCTTAATGTATCTTGTATTTTAATAGTATATGAGAATAGTGTGAAATATGGCACATGCAAAGATTACTTCAATATAAACTAATACATCACAACATTTGAGGGGCACAAATCAATGTCCTGTATGAGGTAAAAAAGGGAAAAGTTCCCTAAGTCCCTACAATTTGAAAGGATACCATGAGAGTCTCCAGTATATGCTGACTTTCCTTTGGCCTTTATATACAATTGTGCTTTCTTCTGACTTAGTTTTGACCAAACATGATGGTCTGCAATCATGAGGACTCTAGGAGCTATCTAGTCTGACTCCTTCATTTTCAAATGAAAAAACAGAGGCCCAAAAAATCATGATTTATCCCTTTTCACACAGATAGTAAGCATCAGAGGTGGCATTTAAATCAAAATCCAGAGTTGATGTGTTTCCAAACTGGTAAGAGAATTAAACTTGAAGGGAGACTTAAAGAAAGTGATAAGTGACTATCATCCCAGGGCAATTTAAATAGAGATGAGTTTTCAATACCACCTGAAAAATGGACTAGAGTTTTGGAGTCATGTCTGAGTTTCTAATAAGGATTATAGATTTAGAATGAGAAGATACCTTAGAGGTAATTTAGTAAACCCTCCCATTTATAGATTAAGAAACTGATAGCCAGAATGATCAGGTGATTTGACAGAGGTAAAATAGATAGTGTGATAATTCAAAAGTTTGAGAGACATAGTTTCTTGCTAATTTAAACATTTTATTAATAAGACCTATACATTTATTAATGAAAGCATTGTCATTCGGCCATCTATTTTAGACTAAAGAACCATCATAGTAGTAGGTTCATGGTTTGTATACCCTTTGAAGCGTGGGTGTTATTGAGTAGTGCGATCAACTCTGATCGGTCAACAAGCAATGAGAAAATGAATATTACAATGAGAGGCTGGATTATATTATAATCAGGGTCTTGGGGTATGTAACTTGGGTCACTCAAATCTTGGTCAAAGAGACATCAATTTCCATAGATCTGTCTGAGCAAACACTTGAGCAGGAGTGCACTTATTAGCCCAAACTTAGAATTTCTTTTACTGTCTGATTAGATCTTGGTCTGAGTAAATTTTTAAGTGTGATTTCCCACACTGGTTGGTTTCTGGATGAGGAAGCAGAACAGTGGAAAAACTTCAATCCTAATACAATAATTAGTTACTAAATACAAGAAAGAAATACTAATTTCTCAGAGTAGTAAGTGACAAAGACCAAGTTTGAATCCAGATCTTTGGATTCCTCTGGCTCCAAAGTCAGCATTCTTTACACTTTGCAACAAAACAAAACAAAGTAAAAACAAAAACATTTTTTTCAAGAGGAATAGAAGGGAAATTCAAGGACAAATCATGGCAATTTAATGAGTTTACATCATCAAAAATGATAAATTATCTCCTACAATTATGAGAGAATTAGTGTATATGATTGATAAGCTACTCTTTGTGAAAATATGGAAAAATAGAGATGTTATGCTGGATTACTGGTAGATAAATATTTCAGTTTTCAGGAACTAGGTTTGAAGGCAGATGCTGCAAATCACTGGCAAGCTGAGTGTGATACTCACTGCTAGCAAATATTAGAACATAGTATTAAAAGAATAGTTTGTGAGCCCTTAGAAAGGGAAACGGTGATCAATATGTCACTATGGGTTCATTAAGTGTAAGTCATGCCAGACAAACTTCGTTTCCTTCTTTTGACAAGTTCATTAAACTGATGGATCAGAGAAAGCTGTAGATATAGTACATCTGGATTTCAGCAGGGTATATGACAAAGTCTTCTACAGTGTCCTTGTGGAAGGTTCTGAAGTTATGATCAAATGGAAAAATGTGAAGGTGTATAAGATCAAGTCTCAGCCCATCTATCTGGCAGTGGTGAATGATGGACAGATGAACAACCTGCTTGCAGTTGTCACCACTATGGCCAAAGGATCATACTTAACCTTCTTTCCCAGCTCCTTTCCAAGAAGAGCAAGGAACAGACTTAACTTAGCTGTTCCACCTTAATACTTCCTGCCATGTTGTAGTACTAAAGAGAAACACAAAATATTTCATGTGATTGAGGGGAGAGGCTGCCTTAATTATCACCTTTAGTATTTTGTATTATGTGAGATTCTTTGTTTGAATGCAGTGTTTTCGCTTCTACAAATTAAAAAGGTTACATGTAGAAGAGGGGAAATAAAGCAAAATAAGATAGAAAGATGTGGGCTCAGTCATAGTACAGTTAGGTAAATTCAGAGACATGTTAGTTACTGTCATTTGTAACTTGGAGGGAGTTCTCTAGAAGAACACTTTGAGTAAACATGCTGTGAAGTCTTCTGCTCAACATTTTTTATCAGTGACTTCAATAGAAATATACTTGGCATGATTTCAAAAGGCTCAAAAATGTTAATTTAGAGCTTGAAGGAACTTCAGTCATCATTCAGCCCAATTCCATCCTTTTCCAGATAAAGGTATCAATACCCAGGGATATCATGACACAAGTGGTAAGGAGAAGAACTAGAATCCAAACCAACGTTTTCTCCGTTCAAACCTAGTATTCTTTTCACTGTACCATTTTGCCTTCCAATTTGCTTATGATCATTTAATCATTGCTTTGTTTAAGGTTATATGCCAAGAATGAGGAATGCAGATGTCCAGCAAAAGAGTCTCTCTTTTCAAGCAGTTTATATTCTAAAGGGAAAAATTATATATCTATATAGAAATCTAGGTATAGACAGATATAAATATGGGTATATACACACGCATGTATATGTGTATATGCATACACACATCTGCCAATGCATATATTTTATGTGCATGTGTCTCTATGTATAAGTGTATATACATATAGGCATGTTTATGTACACAATATACACATGCATGTATATATCCACATGTATTTATTATGAACATGAATATACACAAAAAAGATTATTACCATACACACAGCAGAACACAAAAAGTACATTCTACATTCATCTGTTAGTCTCCATTTCATGCTGCTTTCTTTTTATAAAAGTATAGGATAAATTCTACATATTACTTTCAACATTATCTGACTTGTCTGTGCTTCCTTCCGAACTTTGTTATGTTCTAACTTATTATATAAGCAGGACATATAGAATTGATTTGACTACAGTTCTCAAGGCTGAATTTGGAAAGTGGTTAGAAAGGGGAGGAGAGAGTTTTCATGCAGGGGCAATGACCAGATATTGATATGGCGAACCTGAGACAAGGAAGCATGAGGTGAAATGTTCATCTATTGGAGCTCAGGGTAATGGGGGGTTTGGTCTGGATCTTCAACTTCAGATGGACATATAGGCTGGAGAGTGAGCATCAGGGCATGTGGAGGGGCAGAAAGTGACAGAAAAAAGTTTAAATGAGATAACACAAAGTTAGTAGTGACACTTAATATGTTGAGTGAAAGAACTGGAATTCAAAATACCTCACTGGAATCCAACAATAGGTCGAATACAACAAGACTAAATTTAATAGGAATAAAAGAAAACCCCTGAATTTTAGATTCAAAGCCTCAAAAGTGCAAGTTCAAGGATAGGAGAGACATGTTAAACAATATGATAAACATGAAAATTCAATAGAAATAAAACGTGACATGGTCTCAAGCAAGTGTTGCCTGGTGAGTGTGCTTTGCGCTGTTGGGAAGTCCAGCATGCATTGGCAGGAATATGTGCATCTACTGACTTGTTCACAATATAATACTATAGGGTTACATGATGCATATTGCATCATGATGCATACTGCATATGTTTTATATTTTTGAAATGATGCAAATTTTTTAAAAATGTTAAATACTTAAAGAAAATAGATTTCCAGGGGCTTGCTGAGTAATTTTCTTTAAAGGGGGCAGTAGGTCAAGTAAGTTTTGGAACCTCTGGTTTAGTTTGTCAATTGAAGCATGATTTCAGTGATGTACAGGCTCTATCCTCTATTTGCAGATCAAAACTTGTTGACTCCCTCTTGTTTGATGTGATTCTTTTCTTTGAAATTCCATAAATAAGTCCGAAGTTTGGATCTGTGCGGGCTGAGAAGAGACAGGGAGGAAATGGATGTGTCTAAGAGTTTCCAAAGAATTCTGGAATTTACAATTTCCTTGGGGTATTTAGGAGTGTCAGAAAGTAGCCTCGGAGTTTGCTTTGCTTGATTTGGTGGTTGAAAGACTAGCTAGCCTAAGAACAGTAATTTAGAGCATGTGAAGGAGAGCTAGTGATTATTCTGAAAGTAGTTTTTGGTTGTATGCCACACTGAGACTAGAGAGGGAGAGTAGTGTGCTTTTGGAATCAATTTGTTGAGAAAGTCTTTTCACTGACTTTTGTCGGGTTTTAAGAAGTTGAATCAGTGCCTACAGAGCAAGTGCTGAGCTTGAATATTTTTCAGTAACGTATTAAGACTTGATATAAGAAAGATAATTTATAGGCTAGGGTTGTGACTTGATTGCTAGTTTCCCTTACTATACAGAGACTTATTATGCCAACTAGAACTGAGTAGGAGAATTTGAGGTATTGTTCTAAGCAGCTAGGAGGTAATGGGAGGTCATCTGATAATTGTAATATTGCCAATAATTAGCTAAGTAGATAGCCTCTTAAGAGGTTGTTCTTAATGACAATGAAACATTCTACCCAATATCTGACAGAGGTGAACAACTCCATATGTAGAATGACATATTTTTTTTGAAAATGGTTTGCTTTGTTTGTAGATATTTGTTTCGAAGGGTTTTTTCTTCCTTTTTTATCTATATGGAGGGAGAAAAAATAGATGCTTGCTAATTAAAAAAATGTTAAAATATTGCGCAGATCATATAATTTTATACTCAAATTATCTGAGAGGTAAGTAGGACAGATGATTTAATAAAAATAATTTTGAGATGAAACAACTGAAACTAAGAAAGGTCAAGGTACCTGTTTGTGTTTATTTAGCCAGCAAGTAGCAGAGCTGGGGATTTAAAATTTGTGTTCTAATTCCAAGTCAAGTGTTCTTTCCAGTTTATCTTAGCTGCCTGTTATACAAGTGGGTCATAACTATTGGCATGAATAGAGAAGAGGCTTGATGTGTCAGTACATGTCACTTCCACTCTAGTTATACCTATGGTCATAAGAAATTGAGGTGATAATTATGGCAAGGATGTAGCAATTTCCTGTTTCATCATTTCCCTGATATTAAAATTACCTAAATTAAAGAATTTTTTAGCTCTGTCTGATTGATTCAAAATATAAAGATTTGTCCATAGTTGTTTTGCATAAACAAATCTAATGTAAAATTAGAAGACCAATAGATTACACAGAAAAATATTTGAAAGGAATTTCTTTAATAAGGTTCTCATATTATAGACATACAGGAAAAACTTATTTCTATTTATAAGCCTAAGGGGATATTCTCTGGTAGACAAATGGCCAAAACATATTAATGGGAAGTTTTCAAAGGAAGAAATATAAGCCACCAACAATCATATGAGAAGATGCTCTAATTCACTAATAAAATTCAGAAATGGAAATTAAAGTATTTCTGAAATTCTACCACTCACAACCCATCATGGAAAAGATAACAAAAGAGAGAAAGGAAAAAAATGTCTTGGAAGGGTTGTATGGGAAAACAGGTACACTAGGGCACTTTTAGTAGTATGCTGTTCTGGAAAGCAATTTGGAATTATTCCCTAAATTTACTAAAATATGCATACCTTTTGATCTAGATATACTACTTCTAGGCCCATATCTCAAGAAATAAAACAATAGAGGATAAGGACCTATAAGTTCAAAAATATTTGTGGCAGCACTTTTCCCAAACTATGGGAGTATCCTCCTATCACAGAATGGCTTAAAATATTGTAGTACAAGAATGTAGTGGAATATCATGATACCATAAGAAATGATAGATTGAATAGTTTCAGAAGAAACTGGGAAGGCTTTTATGAACTGATTCACAATGAATTGAGCAGAACTATGGAAATGATTTATAAAATGATAACAACAGTATGAAGAAAAGCAACTCTGAAAATATTTAGAATCCAAATCAAGGCAGAGATAAACCACAAGCCCCCCCAAAAGAAGATAAAACATGCCATTCATTTATGTTTGGAGAATTTAAAATGCAATCAGGTGTATATTTTGAGACACTGCTACTGTGGGAGTTTGTTTTGCTAGATTGTGCGTTTCTGCATTGAAGGCATTATTTTTCAGTTTTGAAAAAAATTGCTCAATTGCAATGTGAGGGTTATGGTTTAGTTGTATCTGCTCTTCATGATCTCATGCATCATGGCATGCCAATGCTGTTCAATGAGTTTTCTTGGCAAAAAAAAGTGGAGTGGTTTGCCATTTCCTTCTCCAGTGGATTAAGGAAAATTAAATTAAGTGATTTGTCAAGGGTCACACAGTTACTCGGTGTATTACGCTGGATTTGAAGTCAGATTTTTCTAACTCCAGGTTCAATCCTCTATCCATTTAGCCATCTAGCCTCTGGTCAGGAGCATATTAACAAAAGAAACAAGTTTCTATGGTGGATGGCTCTTTAGGAAAGGAAGAGGGAGGCAAAAAGGAGGAAATTCTGGTCAAAAATTTAAAATATAATATATCAACAAAATAGTAATTAAAATAAGAAATAAAACAGAAATCATAGGTATTACTTTATATACTTAATTTCATATACTAGCAAAGTGTTAGAATAGCACACCTCTTCTCTCTCCCCCAGCCATAAATTCATCTTCCAACCCAAATCAGAAAAGCAATCTTTGAGAAGATGGAACTTGGCAACTGCCTCTGCAGGTAATTTACCACCCCCATACCCCTAATCACTTCAGCAGCCACATCTTCTAAAGACCAAGAAAAGAAAGCTTTTTTCCTCCAAAGTCCTTGACATTAGAGATGGTTTAACATCAGGCAAAGATATAGTTTTATTATTGGAAATGACAGTTGGTATGCAATCCTTGCTGTCGGACCTTAAGGGCTACTGGACTTCATTATTCACATTGCAAATGAACCTTTTTAAGTATGTTATCACCCTCTATTAGAGTGCCTTACTTATTGGAGTTCTTCTGAGAAAAGGGCCTGTCTTTTCGATTTGTATCCCCAGAACTTAGCACAATGCTTTGCATATTGTTGGTGTCTAATAGATGTCTTTTTTTCATTCATTAATTTATTCAGTACAAACTACATTCTTCAAGAAGAATGAAGAGAAAAAAAATAACTGTGAGCATTGGCAAAATGGAAGATAAATGAGGAAGCATTTAAGAATTATTTGTAAAAATATTTAAATTCAGTCTACAATTAGCAAATATAGGAAGCTAAAATGGTGCCTCTGACTTCCCTAGTTCCTTCTGATTAGAAATTACATGAAAGAGCAAAGTACAGAACAGGGAGCCAATTTATAGCAAACTCTCCTCTGTCTGGAGTTTATATAACCAGAACCGTCCACAAATCAGCACTCCAAAGCATCAGCACTGTTCCAGCCATAATGAAGAGCTGCAGCCAAGCAAAGAACTAATGGGAGCAGGAGAGGATGAAAAGCAGTAAGAAAGCCAAATATTTCTTTGGAAATATTAAATCCCATTACTGCATTTGGACAAAGCATCCAAGGAAAAAACAAGAAAAGGCAAAGATCTCAGAGAAGAGATGTCAGAGAAATAGATGCGAGCCAAAGATGCAGTTCTAGGTTGCGATAGGAACACTTTTCCTGATGAAATTCCATTGATCCCAGCTTTTACTGATAGTCCTGGATTCATAGATGTGACTTTCTTCTCTCACTCCATATAACATGATTGGTTCCAGCTTTCCAGATGAAACCTCTTGGTCTAGGAACATGGCCATAGTAAGGGTTTCTCCAATGAGAATGTGCTGGATACCATACCTTACTGACCTACTGACTAGATGCATTTTCAGATGGAGATAGGGGTATGGGAACATCAGTGAAGTTAATTGCCATTATGTATTTGCTGCATATTTTTGCAGTGTTAGGAATAGCAAATATGTGTTAAAGGTTTAAGTAACTTGTGAGAACCTCACACCACACCAATATTGAACCTGAACTAAGAGGATGCTAGTGTTTGAGCCAGGCCTCCAACATATGTAAGCTTGATTGTATTATAATTCTTTTAATTTTTGAAATCTACATGTGCTCTGTAACTTAATCATGTCTCTACTGGAAAGCCCCATATACCAGATAACCTGGATATTTGAGAGTTGAATAAAAAGTCTAAAACATCTTTTTGAAATGTACTTATTTAATTTTTCAATATTCATTTCCACAAGATTTTGAGTTCCAAATTTTCTCCCCCCTCTACTCCCTCTACCCCAAGACACTGTGCATTCTGATTATCCCTTCCCCCAATCTGCCCTCCCTTCTATCACACCCCTCCCTTCCCTTTCTTCCATCTTCTCTCTTTTCTTATAGGGCAAGATAGATTTCTATACCCCATTACCTATATTTCTTATTTCCCAGTGCCATGCAAAAACAATTCTCCACATTCTTTCTTAAAACTTTGAGTTTCAACTTCTCTCACTTCCTCCCTCCCCAGCCATTCCCACTGAGAAGGCCAGTAATTCAATACAGGCTATACATGTGTAGTTGTGCAAAAGAATTCCATAAAAGTCAGGTTGTGAAAGACTAACTATATTTCCCTCTATCCTTTCCTGCCCCCATTTATTCTATTCTTTCGTTTTACCTTGTCCCTTCCCAAAAGTGTTTGCTTATAATTACTCCCTCTTGCTATTTTCCCTTCCTTCTATCATACCCCTAAACCCCCCCCCTTTATTTCCTTCTCCCCTACTTTCCTGTAGTGTAAGATAAATTTTCATACCAAATTGAGTGTGCATGCTATTCCCTCCTTGCCCTAAAAGTGATGAGAGTAAGCTTCACTTTTTCCTTCTCACCTGGTCTTTTTTATCCTCCATTGAAAAAAGATTTTTCTTGCCTCTTTTATGAGAGATAAATTGTCCCATTCCATTTCTCCCTTTATCTTCCAAATATATTCCTCTTTCATCCCTTAATTTTATTTTTTTAGATATCATGCCTTCCTGTTTAACTCACCCTGTGCCCTCTGTCTCTATGTGTATAATCCCTCCAACTACTCAAATGCTGAGAAAACTCTCAAGAGTTACAAATATTGTCTTTCCATGTAGAAATGTAAACAGTTCAAATTTAGTAAGTCCTTTATGATTTCTCTTTCCTGTTTACCTTTTCATGCTTCTCTTTATTCTTGTGTTTGAAAGTCAAATTTTCTATTCAATTCTAGTCTTTTCATCAAGAATGCTTAAAAGCCCTCTTTTTCATTGTCCCTCTGAAGTATTATACTCAGTTTTGCTGGGTAGGTGATTCTTGGTTTTAATCCAACTTCTTTGATGTCTGGAATATCATATTCCAGACCTTTGAACATATTCCAAGCCCTTTGAACCCTTCATGTAGAAACTGCTAGATTTTGTGTTATCCTGACTGAATTTCCACAGTACTCAAATTGTTTCTTTCTAGCTGCGTGCAGTATTTTCTCCTTGACCTGGGAACTCTGGAATTTGGCTACAATATTCCCAGAAGGTTTTGTTTTGGGGTCTCTTGCAGGAAGTGATCAGTGGCTTCTTTTAATATTTATTTTATCCTCTGGTTCTGGAATATCAGAGCAGTTTTCCTTGATTATTTCATGAAAGATGATATCTAGGATCTTGTTTTTGATCATGACTTTCAAGTAGCCCCATAACTTTAAAATTATCTCTCCTGGATCTATTTTCCAGATCAGCTGTTTTTCCAATGAGATATTTCACGTTTCCTTCTATTTTTTCATTCTTTTGGTTTTGCTTTGTGATTTCTTGGTTTCTCATAAAGTCATTAGCTTCCATCTGTTCCATTCTAATTTTTAAAGAACTATTTTCTTCAGTTAGTTTTTGAACCTCCTTTTTCATTTGGCTAATTCTGCTTTTTAAAGTATTCTTCTCCTCATTGGCTTTTTGGACCTCTTTTGCCAATTGGGTTAATCTGTTTTTAAAGATATTATTTTCTTCAGCGTTTTTTGGATCTCCTTTAACAAACTATTGACTCAGTTTTCATTATTTTCTTGGATCACTATAATTTCTCTTCTCAATTTTTCCTCTACCTCTCTTACTTGATTTTCAAAATCCTTTTTGATCTCTTTCATGGCCTGAGAACAATGCATATTTATTTTGGAGGTTTTGGATGTAGAAGCCTTGACTTTTATGTCTCTCTCTAATGGTATGCTTTGTTCTTTCTCATCCAAAAGGATCGAAGAAAATACTTGTTCACCAAGAAAGTAACCTTCTATGGGTTTAATTTTTCCCCCTTTTCTTGACATTTTCCCAGCAAGTTACTTGGCTTTTGAGTCCTTTGTCAAGTGGAAGGTATGCTCTAAGGAACTGTAAGTTCTCAATTCCTCCAAGGTGGCACAATAAAGGGAGAGGAGTTTACTCATCTCCTAGTCTGCACTCTCATCTGGGAGCAGCCACAAACTTTTCTGCCCAGGATCTGTGAGTAGGGTTCCCTCTCTAGAGCCTCCACAAGCTCCACCACTACAGCACTCCTCACCCCAGGATCACCACTCAGAACTGAGATCCAGAATGGCTGCTTAATTCTCCCAGAGTCTTTAGGTAGAGGGTTCCAAAAATGGATGCTGCTGCTGCAGTGGTTGCTGCTGTGGCTGTCAGTGCCCTGGGGCCAAGGCTAGAGTTGGACTCTGCTCCCTTCTCATCCAGGTGAAAGAGTTTTCTCACTGACCTTTGAAGCTGTCTTTGGCTTCTATGGGTCAAATAATCTGGGAACTGCCCCTGCTACCCATGATCCTGCTCCTTGAAGCCTGCTCCATATCTGTCCTTGCAGTGCTGTGCAGCCAAGACTGGGGTATGCTCTGCTCTAAGTCTGGTGCAATAGACCTTTCCTGTCAGTCTTCCAGGCTGTCTTGGGCTGGAAGTCTCTTTCACTTTGTCGTTTTGTGGATTCTGCTGTTCTAGAATTTGTTTAGAGTCATTTTTTACAGGTATTATATGGGCAATGGGGGTAGAGTTAGAGCAGGTCTGTCATTCTACTCCACCATCTTGGCTCCAATCCCCTAAAGCATCTTTAAGGAAATAGTGCTACCAGAATTCTCATAGAATGCCTCTGGCTTTTGACATCATTTTGAGATTAAATTTAATTTTCCTTTAAGTTTAAACTTAAAACAGACTATATCGGTCTCTTGAGTGCTAATCTCTTGCTTCCTAGGGTTTTATTGTCTGGAATAGTTTTAAACCACCTTTGAGAGGGATTTTTGTATTTAGGACCTCTTATCCTAGGTGACCTTATTCCACAATTCTTTTGGAGGAAATGAATAGTGTTATACTTCATCCTCAATACCATCCTCCTTTCTTTTTTAAAATAAACTTTATCTGTTCTGAGTCAATATTAGTTAACATTTGTAACAGTGTCTAATTGTAGGTTGCTCAGAGGCTGGAGCCATGATGACAGAGAAAAGGTAGAAATTCACTTGGGATCTCTCAAATTCTCCTCCAAATAACTTAAGATAACAACTTGAAATAAATTCTGGGATGAAACAATATTGCAACCTAAGACAACCTAGACTGTCAGTAGGAAATTTCTATCCTATCTGTGTGAGAATAGAGCACTGTCCAGCATGGGCAGTGCCAGGGCAAATCAGCTTCAGGCCTTGGAGGTGACTGAATAGGCAAAAGCTCTCGGCCCACAGATGGAAAGGCGGTCAGACAAATAGCCAAAGGGACATTATAGGGGTCACTTTGCTGGCACTGGATACAGAATTCTGTTAAATTGCCCATACATACACAGATTCTTGTCATAGTCCCAGGGTAAGGGTAAACAATAGCACAATAGAACTTGTAGCAGCTCAGGAACAGAGACCTTAGTCACAGTTCCAGGGCAAGAAAGAATGCTGTCATTGCTCAAATACAAGAGCACAGACAATGAAAGTAGTAAACACACCTTTCCTTAGATCATACCATTATGGAAGAACTGAAAACTTACAGATCCCCAGAACTAGGTCTGAAAGTAGCTACACACACACACACACACACACACACACACACACACAGATAACCTGAAGCTTGGGATAGTATCCCCTTCACCACCAGAGCAGAACTCAACTTTGATATCAAGTTAAAGGCAAAAAATAGCATTAAAAAATGAACAAACAACAATAAAAAAACAACTCGACTATGGGAAGTGACTGTGGTGATAGGGAAGATCAAAATATACACTCAGAACAAAACAAAGTTAAAAGTGTTAAATCCAAAGGCTCAAAGAAAATGTGAATTTGTTTCATGTCCCCCACCCCTGCCCAGAAGTAAGTTGCTGGAAGAGCTCAAAGACATTTTAAAAGATCAAATACCAGAGGTGCAGGAAAAAATGGGAAAGGAAAGAGAAGTGCCAAAGAATAAACAGCTTGGTAAATGAGGGACAAAAATACTAAAGAAAATTGTACCTCAAAAATCAGAATAGGTCCAATGGTAAAAAAAAAAAAACCAAAACATAAAAATCCAACAAAGAGAAGCATGTCTTGAAAAGCAGAATTGGCCAAATGGAAATGGTAAATGAAAATTTACTGAAGAGAACTCCTTATAAAGCAGAATTGGCCACATGGAAAAGAAGATACAAAAGGTCACTAAAGAAAATAATTTCCTTTTTCCCAATTGGCAAATGGTCAAAGATATGAACAGGCAGCTTTCAGAGGTAGAAATTAAAGCTATTTATAGTCATATGAAACAAATGCTCTAAATCACTATTGATTAGAGACATGCAAATCAAAACAGCTCTGAGGTACCACATCACACTTATCAGATTGGTTAACATGACAAAATAGGAAAATGATAAGTGTTGGAGAAGATGTGGGAAAGTTGGAGCAGTAATTCATTGTTGGTGGAACTGGGAGTTGATCCAATCATTCTGCAGAGCAATTTGGAAATCTGCTAAAAGGGTTATAAAAATGTGCATACCCTTTGATCCAGCAATACCACTCCTATAGAGGTCTATATCCTAAAGAGATCATAAAAATGGAAAAAAGGACCCACATGTATAAAAATATTTATAGCAGTTCTTTTTGTAGTGGCCAACAATGGGAAATTGAGGGGATGTCCATGAATTGAGCAATGGCTGAACAAGTTGTGGTATATGAATGTAATGGAATACTATTGTGCTATAAGAAATGATGAACAGGAAGACTTCAGAAAAACCTGGAAAGATTTATATGAACTGATGCTGAGTGAAGTGACAAGAATCTGGAGAATATTGTACACAGTAACAACCACAGTGTGTGATGACTGATTTTGATAGACTTAGCCCTTCTCAGCAATGGAAGGACTTAAAACAAATCCAAAGGACTCATGATGGAAAATTCCATCAACATCCAGAGAAAGAACTATGGAGTTGGAATACAGATTGAAGTAGACCATTTTCTTTTTTGTTTTGTTTTGCTTTGTTTCCCTTTCTCATAGCTTTTTTTTTTCCATTTTTATCTTTTCTTCTATGCAACATGATTAATATGAAAATGTTTTTTTTTTATTAGGAATGTATGTGTAGAGCATGTATCACACTGCATGAAGTCTCAAAGATAGATGAGGGAGGGAGGAGGAGAAAATTTAAAACTTATGGAAGTGAATGTTGAAAATTAAAATAAATTAAATAATAAATTGGAAAAAAAATAAAATAAATCCTTAAAAATTAGGATTGGGCAAGTAGAAGCTAATGATTCTATGAGACATCAAGAATCAATTAAATAAAATCAAAAGAATAAAAAATGGAAGAAAATGTGAACTATCTCTTTGGAAAAAAAATTAACTTAGAAAATAGATCCAGGAGAGATAATTTAAGAATTATTGAACTATCTGAAAGCCATAATCAAAAGATGGACTTGGATATCATACTTGAAGAAATTAACAGAGAGTCTACCTACTAAAAGAAATCCAGGGACCATATGAACACAATTATAAGATATTTTTCACACAAATAAAGTCAGAACTAAGTAAGTGGAAAAATATCAGTTGCTCGTTGGTAGGCCTAGCCAATATAATAAAAATGACAATTCTACCTAAGTTAATTTACTTATTGAGTGCCATACAAATCAAACTATCAGATAATTATTTTCTAGAGCTGGAAAAAATAATATTGAAATTCATCTGGAAGAAAAAAAGGTCCAGAATATCAAGGGAACTAATGGAAAGAAATGCTAGGGAAGGTGGCCTAGCTCTACCAGATCTCAAATTGTATTGTAAAGTAGCACAACCACTTGGAAATGGCTAAGAAACAGAAGGGGAGACAAGTGGAACATGCTAGGTCCTCAAAACATGGTAGGCAATGAATATAGCAATTTACTGTTTGATAAACCCAAGGACCCCAGCTTCTGAGATAAGAACTTACTGTTTGACAAAAACTGCTGGGAAAACTGGATAAAATATGGCAGAAACTAGGCATAGACCAATGCCTGACCCTGCACACAAGAATAAAGTCCAAATGGATACATGATCTTGGTACAAAGAGTGATACTATAAACAAATTAGTGGAGCAAGGAATAGTGTATTTATCAGATTTATGGAGAAGGGAAGAATTTTTGACTAAACAGGCAGAAAGCATTATGAAGTGCAAAATGAATTATTTTGATTACATGAAACTTAAAAGATTTTGCAAATCCAAATTCAATGTAACCAAGATTAGGAGGGAAGCAGAAAACTGGGAAAGAATTTTTGTGACTAGGGTCTGTGATAAAAGCCTCATTTCTAAAATTTATAGAGAAGTGAGTCAAATGTACAAGAATCCAAGTCATTCCCCGATTGATAAATGGTCAAAGAATATGAACAGGTAGTTTTCAGAGGAAGAAACTAAAGATATCTATAGTCATATGAAAAAATGCTATAAATCACTATTGATTAGAGAGATTTAAATCAAAACAACTCTGAGACATGCTATCAGATTGGCTAACATAAAAGAACAGGAAGATGATAAATGTGGGAGAAGGTGTGGGAGAGTTGGAACACTAATTCACCGTTGATGGAGCTGTGAGCTGATCTAACCATTCTGGAGAGCAATTTGGAACTATGGCCAACAGGCTACAAAAATGTGCATACCCTTTGACCCAGCAATATTGCTTCTAGGACTGTATGCTGGGAGATCATAAAAATGGCAAAGGATCCCACATGTACAAAAATATTTATAGCAGCACTCTTTGTGGAGGCCAAAAACTGGAAATCAAGGGGATGCCCATCAATTGGAGAATGGCTGAATAAATTATGGTATATGAATGTAATGGAATACTATTGTGCTATAAGAAATGATGAACAGGAAGACTTCAGAGAGGCCTGGAAAGACTTATATGATCTGATACTGAGGAAAAGGAGCAGAACCAGGAGAACTTTATGCACAGTAACAACCACAATGTGCAAGGATTTTTTCTGGTAGACTTAGAACTTCATTGCAATGCAAGGACTTAAAAACTTCCCAGTGGTCTTTTAAGGCAAATGCCTTCTATATCCAGAGAAATAGCTATGGAATTCAATTGCAGATTGTAGCAGATCATTTTCTTTTGTATCCCATTTTGGTTTGTTATATGACTTCTCCCATTCATTTTAATTCTTCTATACAACATAACTGTAGTGGAAATGTATTTAATAGGAATGTATGTGTAGAACCTATATAAAACTGTTTGCTGTCTTGGAGAGAGTGGGGGAGGGAGGGAAAGAAAAATATCAGGTTATATGATAGTGATTATGGAACCTTGGAAAGAAAGAACGAAAAAGAAAGGAAGGAAGGAAGGAAGGAAGGAAGGAAGGAAGGAAGGAAGGAAGGAAGGAAGGAAGGAAGGAAGAGAGAGAAAGAGAAGGAGAGGAGAGAAGGAGAGGAGAGAAAGAGAGAGAGAAAGGAAGGAAGGATGGAAGGAAGAAAGGAAGGAAGGAAGAAATCTGCTGTGACATCCTAGAACCAGAGTGTAAAATAGACATTGAAAAAATCCACCAATAACCTCTAGAAAGAGATCCCAAATTAAACTCCCAGGAGTATTATCACCAAATCGCAGAACTCCCAGATCAAGGAGAAAATATTGCAAGCAGACAGAAAGAAACAATTCAAATATTGTGGAGTCACAGTCAGGATAACACATTAAATCATTAGAGGGCTTGAAATATGATATTCCAGAGGGCAAAGGAATGAGGATTATAATGAAGAGTCACCTATCCAGCAAAACTGAGTATAATCCTTCAGCAGGAGAAATGGATCTTTAATGAGAAAAGATTTTCAAGCATTCTTGATGAATAGACTAGAGCAGGATAATAAATTTGCCTTTCAAAAACAGACTCAAGAGAACCATAAAAAAGTAATCAAGAAAGAGAAATCATAAGGGACTCAATAAGGTTTACTTGTTTACATTCCTACATGGGAAGATGATACTTGTAACTCTTAAGAACTTTATCAATATTAGGGCACTTAGTAGGCGTATACATAGAGGGAATGGGTGTGAGTTGAATATGATGGAATGATACTTTAAAAATGTTTTTTCAATCATTTTCAGTCTTTATCACCCCTTTGGGGGTTATCTTGCAAAGATAATAAAGTTCTTTGCCATTTCCTTCTCCAGCTCATTTAAGAGTTGAGGATATTGAGGTAAACAGAGTTAAGTGACTTCCCTAAGGACACACAGCTGGTAAATGTCTGAGGCCAGATGGGATGATATCTAAAAATAAAGGTATGAGAAAAATGAATGCATCGGGAGAAGGAGAAAGGGAGAGGTAGAATGGGGTAAATTATTTCACATAAAAGAAGCCTGACAGAACTTTTACAGAGGAGAAGAAGATGGGGGAGGTAGAGAGGAATGCTTGAATCTTTCTCACATCAGAATTTGCTCAGAGAGAACAACATGCATACTCTATTGGAAAAATACATACACACACAAACATATATATGTATGTATGTATGTGTATCTTACTGTGCAGGAAAGTAGGAGTGAAAGGAGATAAGAGAACGGGGGAGATCTGATAGAAGGGAGGATGGATTGATGGAAATGGTAGTCAGAAAGAAAACAATGTTGATGATGGACAGAGTGAAAGGAGAGAGAATGAGGGATGAATAGGAGGAAACATAGGATCAAGGGAAATACAAAGCAATCATAATTGTGAAAGAATTTACACTGTCTCTCTGATAAAGACTTCATTTCTCAAATGTATAGAGAAAGTGGGTCAAATTTATAAGAATACAAGTCATTCCTCAACTGCTAAATGGTCAAAAAGATATGAATAGGAAATTTTCACATGAAGTAATCAAAGCTATCTATAGTCATATAAAAAAAATTCTATCACTATTGATGAGAAAAATACAAATTAAAAAAACTCTATGGTATCACCCCACACCTAGAAGATTGCCTAATAAGATAAAAAAAAAAAAAAAAGGAAAATGACAGATATTGGATGGAATGTGCAAAAATGGAGACACTAATGTTCCACCACTGTTGGTGGAGTTTGAACTGATTCAACCATTCTGGAGAGCAATTTGGAACTATGCTCAAAGGGCTATAAAACCATGGACACTCTGACTCAGCAATGCAACTTCTAGGTTTATATCCCAAAGAGATTAAAGAGGGAAAACAGCCTTTATGTACCAAAAATATTTATGGCAGCTCTTTTTGTTGTGGTAAAGAATTGGAAATTGAGGGCATGCCCATGAATTGGGGAATGATTGAACAATTTGTGGTATATGATTGTGATGGAATACTATTGTGCTATAAGAAATAATAAGCAGGATAGTTTCAGAAAAACCTGGAAAGATGTAAGTGAATTGATGCAAAGTGAAATGAACAGAATCAGAAGAAATTTATAAACAGTAACAATAATATTGCAGGATGATCAGCTGTGAATGACTTAGGTATTCTCAACAGGGCAATGATTCAAGATAATTTTGAAGGACTTATGAGGAAAATAAATGCTACTCATCTCCAGAGAAAGAAATGATGGAGACTGAAAGCAGATGAAAGAATACTCTTTTTAAAACTTTCTTTAATCTTCTTTCTTTTTTGTTTGTATTTTCTTTTATAACAAGACTGTTATGGAAATATATTGTTCATGACTGCACGTGTATAACTCATGTCAAATTGCCTACCTTCTCAATGAGGGGAGAAGGAGAGAATTTGGAACTCATTTTTTTTTAGAAAATGAATGTCAAAAACTGTTCTTATATGTAATTAGGATAAAATTAAATACTAAATAGGCAAAATTCAAATATGTCTATAATGTTATACATAATTACTTTTTGATAATTTGTTGTTCCCTCACAAGTTTTACAATGTCTCAAAGATCAAATTGTACCACTTAAATCTGATTGCTCAAGGTTAAACTGTCCTTTCTGCTTTCTTGGTTAGCTAATACTTAATATTTATGCTACACTATTGAGGTTCATCATTCATTTATCTCTCAAACCTTTAATGAGACCACTTTGCAGTGATTGACATCCACATTTCCCTTGTCACATAAGTTTTCAACCTCATATTCCTCTGTTTCACATCTCCTCCTTTCATTCCATATCGCCAAAGCCTGCCAATTCTCACTTCATACTTCAGTGTTTCAAGAGAATGAAAATGCTGGAACATACAACTCGTTATTTAGAAACAAAAGAAGCCAAGAAATAGGACTGAATGGAATGTGTGCTGGCATGCCGGACCTATGCTCTATGCACACCTACACACTGTTTTATGAATTAAGCATAATTTATTAGAAGAAAGCTCAAAATTGACACAAAATTAGAAAAAAAAGCAATAGACATGTGAAGATATGAGAAGCAATGAAAACCACTCCACCTTGACTTATTTATGTAAGCTGTTACTACAAAGCAATAAGATATGGATAAAAGAATAATATTTTCAATGAAAGGCTAAATGAGCCTTTCAGGCAAAAAAATATTTCATGTTCTTCCTAAGAATCGCAATATGGCATTGAAGGGCAAAGGGGAATTTTTAATTTGCAAAACTTTATGAAAGAGGATGACAGAAGTTTATGAACAGCATATAGCTTCATAAAACAATGAAAATTGATGTGAAAAGCTTAATATAAAACCCAATAGAGGGATCTATATGTATATACATATATATATGTGTTTATGTATGTGCACGTGTGTATAAAATTTTTAAAAATGTTTTCATTTAAAAAGATTCTGGGAAAATGGTGCAATAAGGCAAGGAATTACCTGGCTTTTCCAAATGCCCTCACAAATAATTTAAAATAGTGCTTCAAAGTGAGCTTTAGAGTGGCATAAATAATTAAAAGTTGGGATAAAGCAGTTGTCCAAGCTAAGACAACTTGGGTGGATGTTAGGAAAGAATTGATCTCTGGGTTGGTGGTCTGGCTTGAGTGAAGTGCAGATACATCTCAGCAGATGCCACCAAATCAGCAAATAGCAAGCCCTAGGATCAGCTGTCTTGGGACAGCCTCAGCTTCAGGAACTTTCACCTCATAGATTGTGTAGGGGTTAAGCAACTGATCAGAGGAAGCTTGCAGGCACCTCTGCTGCTGCTGGACAAAGACCCAGGTGCACTGACCAAATATGGTCAGAAGCTGTGGTTCTGGGCTAGAAGAAGTAAGTACACATCAGTGAGTTTAGTAGTAGAGGGACGCAGTCACTGCTGGCTCTTCAAAAAAGAGTTAAGTCCATGGTTTTAGTTCTAGGGAAGAAGGGTGAGCTTAGGCTTTAAGAGAAATTGTGATGACAGCATTGCTGGGGGGCTGGTAGTGGCTCAAGCCTGAGAAACATTGACCACATCTGGCCTTAGGTTGTACAGCTCTAGAAGAACTGAGAAGGTAAAGGCCCCTAGAGAGAGCTCAGATCACAGCAGTGTGGAAAGCCTGAAGTATGAGATATTGTCCCCCACATCCCAAGATGAAAGTCTGACTCTAACATACAGTTAATAACCAAGAAATAAGCTGCTTTCTTTTTAACAAAAATGAGTGAACAAATGAGAAAGAACCAGATCATAAATAGTTACTATGGTGACAAAGAAGATCTGGATTCAAACCCAGAAGAAAATAGTGAAATTAAAACTTCTACTTCAAATAAAAATTGTAAAATGGTTACAAGCCCAAAAAGAGTTCTTGGAAGAGCTTAAATATGATTTTAAAAATCAAATAAGAGCAATTAAGAATAGAAGAATAAAATAAGAGTAGTGCAAATGATAAGAAGCAAGTACCTAAAACCATCAGCAATTATCATCTTTAATGAGAATAAGCTAGAAACCTTTAGAGTAAGATCAGGAGTGAAACAAGGATTTCCATTTATCACCATTATTACTTAGCATTGTATTAGAAATGCTGACAACAGTAATAAGATAAGAAAAAGAAATAAAAGGAAATGGAATGGATAACATTGTAATAAAACTCTCTCTTTTTGCAGATTATATGACAATATACTTGGAAAATCTTAGAGATTCAACCAAAAAGGTATTTGAAACAAGCTTATCAAAGTAGCAGGTTATAAAATAAACCCACGAAACTTATAAACATTTCTATATATCACCAACAAAACCCTGCAAGAAGAGACAGTAAGGTATATCACACTTAAAACAACTGTAGACAATATAAAATACTTGGGAGTCTATCTGCCAAGGCAAATCTAGAAGTTAAATAAACATAATTATAAAGCATTTAATACAAATAAAATCAGATTTAAATAATTAGAGAAATAGTAATTGTTCATGAGTGTACAGGGTCAATATAATAAAAGAATGACAATTCTACCTAAAATGATCTACTTACTCAATGCCATTTTAATTAAACTACTACAAATATTTTATTGAGTTTGAAAAAATAACAAAATTCATTTGGAAGAACAAAACATCAAACAAATCTAAGGAAATAGTTTTTATGTAAAAAGATGAGATCTAGCAGTACCAGATCTTAGAATGTATTACTATTGGCTAAGACATAGAAAGGTGGGTCAGTGGAACAGAGTAGACACATAATACACACATTAGAAAATGGTTATAGTAACCTTGTGTTTAACAAAGGTAAATATTTAAGCTGTTAGGGGTAAGAATTCACTATTTGGTAAAAATTGTTGGGGAAACTGGAAAGCAGTCTGGCAGAAACTAGGTTTAGATCAATATTTTAAACCAATTTACCAAGATAAGATCAAAATGGATACATAATCTAGACATAAAAGGAGATCTCATAAGTAAATTAGAAAATTGAACATATTGTCTATCAGACTTATGAATAAGAGAAGAATATATTAATAAACAAGAGATTGCATTGAGATATAAAATGAATAATTTCATTAAGTTAAATTAATAAGATTTTGTACAAATAATATCAATGTAACCAAGATAGAAACAAAAGCAGAAAATTGGGAAAACATTTTATAGACAGTTTCTTGGAGAGAGGTCTCATATCTCAAACTTATAGAGAAAGTTGTCCAATTTTTAAGACTATGATTCATTCCTCAATTGAAATGATCAAAAGATATGAACAGTCAGTGTTTGGATGAAGAAGTCAAAGTTATGTATGGTCATATAAAAATTGCTCTAATCATTATTGATTAGAAGAATGCAAATCTTGGAGATATCATCTCCACCTATCAGACAGACTAAGGTGACAGAATGGGAAAATGAAAACATTGGTGGAGATGTAGAAAAATTGGGGCACTAATATTCTGTTGATAGAACTGTGAACTGATGGAATTACTTTAGAGTGCAATCTGGAATTATGCCCAATGGGTTATAAAACTGTATATCCCCTTTGACCCAGAAATACCACTATTAGGTCTGTTTTCTAAGGTGGTCAGGGAAAAGGGAAAACAATCTATATATTTTGAAATATTTGTAAGACCTCTCCTTGTGGTGACAAAGAACTGGAAGTGGAGGGATGCCCATCAGTTGAGAAATGGCTGAACAAGTGGTGTTTTATGACTCGGATGGAATACTACTGCACTGTAAGAAATAATAGCCAGCTTAATTTTAGGGAAAAAAAAAACACATGGAATGACTTGGATGAAATTATGAAGACTGAAATGAGCAGAACTACCAGTACATTGTATACAGTAATAGCAATAGTTTGAAGAATTAATTGCTAATGATAAAGCTATTCTGAATGTTACAAATAGTCTAATCAATTACAAAGAAGCTATGAAGGAAGATGCTATTCAACCCCAGAGAAAGGAATGATAAATAGAAATATGTGTATTAAGGTTTTGGATAAATCTATGTCAAATGATGCCCATCTCTAGTGTGACGTGGGGAGAAAGGGAGGGAGATAGCTTGAAACTTAAAAGTTAACAAAAAAAAATAATTTTAAAATATGTTTTCAAGTGACATCTATTAATTTTACATCACCTAAAGTTCATCCCTTCTCTTCCCACTCATAGAAAGAATTGAATTAGTAAGTTGATCAATATATTTAAAAATGTTTTTTACATTATTTGCAGTATTCTACACCCATGGACCTCTCCCTCCAATTATTACAAGTAGTGGAAGTGTCTTAGAAATATTGCATTGTAATATTATAACAAACTATTGTTTCATCAGTGGCAGTGGAATAGCCACATTTGACTATATCGTTCATGCACTAAAGGAGAAAATGGAAATAGATCCAATGAAAAAAATTAAATAAGAAAAGATACCAAATTATTGAGGTGTGGGGTGAGAGTGGGAGATGGACAGTATTACCTCAAAAAACAGAATATGAAAGAGAATCAATAACTAATGACCACCATGCATGCTTTCCTATCTTTAAAAATTATGAGTATGATATATATATTGTGAACATTTAAATAAATTCTGAGGGTTTCCTTGATGACCATATTAGAAAGAAATTGGTAGGATTCAACAAAAGAGAATACCTAGCAAACCAAATCTTTATTGTTATACAATTGACTGAAAGATATAGAAAGTATAGTATCCAATTGTAGTTAGTGTTTGTTGATTATTACCAAAAAAAGACATTTTATTTGATAAAGCAAAATATGACCCTAAAGGCTTTTTCTATGTATATGCTATACTTATAAATTTGCACTGAAGCTATAAAAATGGAAAACATAAGCAGTTTTTCTCTTTTCTGATCTTATGATTTCCATTTTGACATTCCTTCTTATTTTTGTAAGGTTTTCTTTATGGTTTTTGTCTTCTTTTTCTGCTCTGGCATGAATAAGTTCAGAGGACCCTAGTTTTTACTTTATCTTTCAGTCTTTGGGTTGCCTTATTTTTCTGGGACTCAAGGGGCTCAGAAATGCTCTAGCCTTTTCTATTAACCAAGCACTATAATGTGGCTTAGGAGGAGTGGTCCAATAAAACCTTGAGAAAGGAACTTTTTTCTGCACAATCTTATCTTTTGCAATGTACTTTTATTGAAAGTTGGAATCTCTACATTAGTATGTAACATTCTATTTCTTTGAGAGTAATTTTCTTCCTCTCATTATTCTTACAACTCTTTATCTTTCTTTTCTGCATATATCTTTTCTGCTTGACAAGTGAGTGTGTGATTTACTAGTAAAAGTCATTAAAGCAATGCTCTTCAAGTAAAGTAGTTACTTGATTGAACTAATTCTCTTTTTGATGAATGATTTACATATTTGAGAGCTAAAGCTTCATCAATATCATCAATGTATATTTAATTCTGCATGCTTAATAAATTTGCCCTCCTTTTTCCCTAAGAAACACCTGCCACAATATTGAATACAACATGACAACACATACTATTGCCAAAGCTAAAAGGTCCCAAGTCATTAAACTCAGGGAATATATGTAAAAGAAGCAGATGTCCAGAGAGTCTCACTAACATATGTGAGTGTCACAAAAGATTCCTTGACAAATTGAACAACAGAGGTAATTTTGTGTGATGATTCTTTATTAATTTCAAGTGACATACAACTTAGAAAGATTTAAGTAAGAAATGGTAAAAAAACAAATAAACAACAATAACAAAAACCATAAGGCAAAGTCTGACTCTGGCACAAAGTTTTACTTCAGAAATTAAAACTGGAGAGATGAAGAAACCAAGGAAAACACTACTTATTTTTTTTAATTATTGTAGATTTAGAGAGTCTCTCAAAGAAGAATGGGGTAACATTAAATCAATTGAAAGCAGAGGCTGAAAGGGTAATAGTCAACTTTGATTACATAGAATTGAAAAGCTTTAGCACAAGCAAAATCAATGGAAGTGGAACAGCAAATTGAGTAAATTGTTTTTATTTTTCTGATAAGGGTATGATAACCAAGATTTAAAAGAAATTACAAGTTTATAAGAACAAAGGTCATTCTTCAATACACAAATGATTCAAGGGCAAACAGTTTTCTAAAGACAGAATAATGGTTATCAACACAATGTAGAAAAGAGAAAAGCAAATTAGCAACTATCAGCTCCAACCCAACATGTATCATTTTAGAAAATATGATTCAGAAGAAAATGACAATGTATGACAATTCTGAAGTCCTGCTCCAAACCGATACTTTTGTATCTCTTGATATGGCTAAAGTGATGATTGGCCTTTCTTTTCTAGTACCACCTCATCCTTCAACATCCCCTTCCCATTTCACCATTAGATTGCACAAGTATGAGAAAGCATGGAATACTATTTCCTGGGAGGTAAAAAAAAAGCAACAGGCTGAATAATTTGGTTGATGTGACAGAGATAGATGGGGACCTTTCAATAAATAGGAGATAAATCAAATCAAGTTAATAAGCATTTATTAAGTATCTGTTAGTTGTCAGACAGTGTGCTCAGTGCTGAGTAGACAAAGAAAGTAAAAAAAAAACTCCTGCTGTCAAGAAGCTCATATCCTAATGGGTAGACAACATGCAAATACAGGATAAATTGGAGATAGGGAAGGACATTAAGTTTAAAGATGATGAGAAAAAGCTTCCAATAGAAGATGGCTTTTTTTCTGAGACTAGAGGGAAGTCAGGAAATAGAAATGATGAGAGAAAGAGAGAGAGAGAGAGAGAGAGAGAGAGAGAGAGAGAGAGAGAGAGAGAGAGAGTTTTAGATACAGTGACATTTCGCATAGAAAGATGGAATATTATGTTTGAAGACAGTCCAGAAGGAAAATATCACTTCATCAGAAAATAAATGGAGGGGGATAAGGAATGAGAAGATAGAAAAGGTAGAAAGAGGTGGAATATGAAGTATTTTAAAAGCCAAAGAGAGAATTTTATATTAATTTCTGGAGGTATTAGGGAGCTCCTGTGGTTGATTGACTAAGTGGGGGTCGGTGACATAGATAGTCCTGTGCTTTAGGAAGACCAATTTGAAAGCAGAATTGAGGAACATTGGAGTGGTGAGAAATTGAGATGGACATATCCACTAGAAGGCTATTTTGGGGCAGGTAGATGGCACAGTGGATAGAGTCCCAGCCCTGAAGTCAAGAGGACCTCAGTTCAACTCTAGCCTCAGGACTTCCAGAAACCAAGATGGCAGAGTAAGCAGAAAATCTCCTGAATTCTCTCATATTCACCTCCAATATAGAATAATGCCCCAAAATGAATTCTAGAAGGGCAGAATCAACAAAAAGACAGGGTGAAACAAGTTTTTAGACCAACACAACTTGAAAAGTTGCCAGAAATTTTTACTCACTTGAGTAAAAGGGGAGCCCAATCCAAGGCAGGCAGCATTCCAGTAAGCCAGTAACAGGCCTTGCCTCAGCAAGCCAAGAGGAAGCCCTGAACCTCAGCACAACACCAGGCAAAAAGGTCCCATCATGTACCTAAGCAAAGCACCAGTTGAGCTGCCAACAGCACCATCTACTCCCTTACCCTCACCTTAGTGTAGCACCAGGTGACCTATCAGACTCCTACATCCCTGGTCTGGACCAAAGGTCACCACGGGCCTCAAGGCAGCACCAGTGTAATACCTGACAAACAGCCAGGGCCTGCGGGTGCCACCACAAGAAGCCTGAGGCGGTGTCTCTTCCACCTCAAGAGGAGAGCTCACCTTTAAAGTAATGAAAAAGACTGGAAAAGATGAGCAAAATAAACAAGATAACAAAAAAAAAGAACATGACCATAGAAAGTTACTATGGTGACTGAGAAGATAAAGACACAAACTCAGAAGAGGACAACAGTGTTAAAACTCCCACACACAGTCTCAAAAGAATGTGAATTTGTCTCAGGCCCCAAAAAAACTCCTGAAAGAGCTCAAAAGGTTTTAATTTTAAAATCAGGGTTTACAAAACAGATAAGAGAGGTAAAAGAAAATTGAGAAATGAGTGATGTATGTGAATCACAGGGGGGAAAATCAACAGCTTGATAAAAGAAGAACAAAAAATGTGGAAAAATATATGAAAATTTACTGAAGAAAACAGCTCCCTAAAAAGTAGAATTGGCCAAATGGAGAAGGAGATAAAAAGTTAATTGAAGAAAATGACTCCTTAAAGATTAGAATTGGACAAGTAGAGGCCCACGACTCTTTGAGACATCTAAAATCAATTAAAATGAAAAGAAAAAAAAAGAATAAAATATAAAATGCCTCTTTAGAAAAAAGAGGCAAATGATTTAGAAAATAGATCCAGGATGTATAATTAAGAATTATAGAACAATCTGAAAGCTATGATCAAAAGAAGGGCCTGGACAGCATACTTAAAAACTAATTATCAAAGAAAAGAGCCCGATATCCTAGAACCAGAAGGTAAAACAGACATTAAAAGGATCTACTAATCACCTCTAGAAAGATCTCAAAATGAAAGCTCCCAAGAATATCATAGGAAAAAATCCAGTACTCCTAGGTCAAGGAGAAATTATTGCAAGAGGCAGAAAGAAACAATCCAAATATAAAAGGGCCATGGTCAGGATTACACAGGTTTTAGCAGCTTCAGCATTAATGGATTAAAGGTCATGGGCTATGATATTCCAGAAGCAAAGGAGCTACAACCATAATGAAGAATCATCTACATGGAAAAACTGAGCATAATCCTTCAGGGGAAAAAATGGTTATTCAGTGAAACAGAAGACTTTCAAACTTTACTGAAGCAAAGAGCAGAGCTGAAGAAAAAAAAATTGATTTTCAATTTCAAGACTCAAAAACAGCATAAAAAGATAAAAAGGAAAGAGAAAATATAGGAGATTCAATAAAGCTCAACTGTTTATATCCATCCATGGGAAGATGATACTTGTAATTCTTAAGAACTGTATCACTATTAGTGTAGGTACAAGAAGTATATATAGACAGGGTGACTTTGAGGGGATGATATAAAAACAATTAAGGAGTGAGAAAGAGGATTACACTACGAGCAGAAAGAATGGAGATGTAGAACAGGGTAAATTATCTCACATGAAGAGGCATGAAAGGTCTACTGTAGTGGAGGAAAAGATGGAAGGGTGGGAGATAAGCATCTCTTGAACTATACTCTCATCAGAATTGGCTCACAAAGGGAATAACACATACAAACAGTTGGATATAGAAATCTATCTTACCTTATAGGGAAGTAGGAGGAGAGGGGGTTAAGTAAAGGTGAGGGGACTAAAGAAAGGAGGGCAGTTGGATGAATTGGTGTTCAGAAGCAAAACACTGTTGAGGAGTGAAATGGTGAAAGGAGAGAGAAAAGGATAAACAGAAGCAGATATAGAATGGAGGGAAATACACAGTAATCATAACTGTGAATGAGGATGGGATAAACTCTCTCATAAAACAGAAGCAGATAGCAGAGTGGCTTAAAAACCAGAATACTATAATACGTTGTTTACAAGAAACACACTTGAAGCAGAGAGTCACAGATAGAGTAAAGATAAAAAAAATAAGGGGTTGGAGCAGAATCTATTTTACTTCATATAAAATTTAAAAAGGGAAAAAAGTAGGTAGCAATTATAATCTCATACAAAGCAAAACCAAAAAAAAAAAATAGATCTAATTAAAATAGATAAACAAGAAAACTACATCTCACTAAAAAGTACCATAGAAAATGAAGTAATCAACATATAGGCACCAAATGGTATAGCATCCAGATTCTTAAAGGAGAAGGTAAGTAAATAGGAGGAAATAGACAGAAAAATCATACCTGTGGAGGACCTCAACTTTCCCCTATCAGAACTAAATGAATTTAACCATGAAATAAACAAGAAAACAGGAAAGAAGCTAAGGAAGGGAACATATATATTTTTAAAGTTAGATATGATGACCTCTGGAAAAAACTAAATGGTATATAAAAGAATATAACTTTTTCTCAGGGATACATGCACCTACACAAAACTTGACTATGTATTGTGGCATAAAACTCTCAAAACCAAATGTAGAAAGGCTGAAATATTAAATGCATTCTTTTTCAGATAATAATGGGATAAAAATGTATTCAATAAGGGCAGTGAAAATAGATTAAAATTTAAGTGGAAATTAAATAATCTAAGCCTAAAGAATAAGTGGGCCAAGAACAAAACATAGAAACAATTTCATTAGAGTGACAACAAGACCACCTACCAAAAGTTATGAAATGCAGTCAAGGTAATACTTAATGAAAAATTTATTTCTCTAAAATATTAGATCAATAAAAGAAAAAGCAGATCAATGAACTGGGCATGCAACTAAAAAACAGAAAAAAAAACAAATTAAAAATTCACAATTAGACAATAAAATGTAAATACTGAAAGCCAAAGATGTTATTAATAGGACCTGGTTTTATGAAAGAAACAAAACCGTGAGGCAGACAAACCATTGGTTAATTTGATTTAAAAAAAAAAGAAAATCAAATTTCAAGTATCAAAAATGAAAAGGATGAATTCATCACCAATGAAGAAGTTAAAGCAATCATTATGAAATATTTTGCCCAATTATATGTCAATAAGTCTTTAAATCTAAGTAAAATCAACAAACATCTATGAAAACATAAATTGCCCTGATTATCAGAAGATGAAATAGAATACTCACACAATTCCAACTTAGAAAAAGAAATTGAAGAAGCCATCAATGAACTCCCTATGAGAAAACTTCCATGGCCTAGGTGGGTTCACAAGTGAATTCTACCAAACCTTTAAATCATAAGTAATTCGAATACTATATAAATTATTTGGAAAAATCAGCAAAGAAGGAGTCCTACCAAACTCCTTTTATAGTACAAATATGTTGCCGATACCTAAACCAGAAAGGGCTAAAACAGCGAAAAGAAATTATAGCCCAATCCAGTCCATTCTCCCATTTCTGTTTCTCACCTTTTATCGCCAACCCCTGCCCTGCACCTTTTCCCCAATAGATCATTAGCTTTGTCGGCTTCTTTCTTAAACTTAATTCATTATCTGTTCCTACAATACATCTCATTCATCAGGGGTAATAGATTTTCTATCCTACAGTGTGCCATAATTTGGGCAACATACATTCTTCATCCACTTGATTTTCTTCATATAAATAGTTAAACTTTTCTGAGTGGTTGTGGATATCTTCCAGGAACTTCTATAATGCTTCATTGCTTTGTACCACTAGCAATATTTCCTATATTTAATGGAGCATAAGGAGGACCATTCCATTTATAGGAAATCCCTCTTTGACTTTAACTATGTGCTGGATTTTCTCCAACACAGGGACAAATACTTCTAGTGAGCATGTACCTGCTTATTCTATGCCTCACCTGTTGTTTGTAATCACAGGATTGTTGAATCATGTTATCTTTGTTATTTTATATTAGAAGAGATCTTAGATGATTTCTACACATGGAGAAGAGACAGTGTTGGAAGAGAGCCTCTGACATCATGTTTTGCTCTATTAAAGGAAAATCTTAAATTAAATTAAAGGAAAATCTTATTAAAAATAATTAGGACACAGTAAGTACAGTGGGATCTTGTATTTTCTATATTTTTTAATAACTGCATTGAATAATTGGTAGCAATGTGATTTATATGGAATAATGCTTATGAAAGCTTAATTTTTCCCTCAGTGGTTATATCTTTAATGAGCACATACATGACTGTGATTATTAAAATGTATATTGATCAGAAAGTATTTATATAGGTCAGTAGTTGATGTTCCGTCTAATTTAATAAAGGTATCAAGGTTTTTCCATGCTTTTGATATCTTTATATCCTTAAGATACTGTGAATTGTGAACATGTTTGCAATTGTATCATTAGAAAGATGTACTTGAAGGTGATTTCCCCCAGGACTCTATCTGGATTCTTCTTCTCTTATCTCTCTAGAATCTATACTCTCTAATTTGGTCATCTCACTGGCTACTATAAATTTAATTATCAACTTCATTCAAATAATTCCAGATGTATATACCCAACACTAGTCTCTCCTCTCGTTTATCATCAATTGTCTTTTTTCATCTTGAACTGGATGTTACACAGTCATCTCAAACTCAATACATCCAAAACAGATCTCATTTTTTTCTTAAAATCTTCTCCTATCCTACCTTTTCTATTACTACAGAAAGCACTGAAACATTCCCAGTTACCCAAGCTCACAACTATGGGGTTATTCCTGGGCTCCTCACTAGCACTCACTTCATATAGCCAAGTTGTTTCTAACTTCATAATATCTCTCATTTCTGTTCCCTACTCTTATCTTGAACCGCCATTACCTAAAGACAGGTCCTTATTCTCTCATATCAGGACTATTGCAATAACCTCCTGGTTTGTTTTTCTGTCTCAAGTCTCTCCCTAGTCTTATCCATTCTCCACTTAGCTGCTAAAGCGATTATCCTAATGAATAAATATGATTGCATTCAGTAAATTCCAATGACTTCCTATTTCTTCCAACAAATAAAAAAAATCTTCTTGGAATTTAAAACTAATCACAACAAGACTTCTTTCTATCATTCTAATATTCTTTCACTTTATTTTTCTTCCATGGACTCCATAGTACAGTGACACTAGCCCTCTTGCTGTTCATCACATATTGTACTCCATCTACCATCTCCTTCACTTTTTACTGGCTGTTGTATATGGCTGAAATGCTCTCCCTCTTTATCTCTGCATTAACTTTTTCTGGCTTTCTTCAATATTCAGCTCAAATTCCACCTTCTACAAGGGGGCCTTTCCTACCCCATCGTCCTTCTCAGCATTTTCTCTCTGAGATTTTCTTCTATTTTATACACACACACACACACACAGTATATATGTATATATATATATATATATATGTATATATGTATATATGTCTATATACACACATACATACATACACACACATACGCACATGCACACACACGCACATATAGATAGTATGTACACTGTTGCTTCCCCTGTTAGAATTTGAGCTTTCTCCCCCCTTTCTTTGGTTCCTCAATGTCTGATTGCCTGACATGTAACAAATGCTTAGGAAATGTGTACTCATTGACTGATGGATTTTCTCTGTATGTACACTTGATCCAATCTGGCTACTTCCAAATCCTCCACATGTGCATCCAGGTTAGTGTTGTTAGTCTAAATGTGTGGAATGTACTTTCCTTGATGGTGAAAGTAGTTGTTATTAAAGTCTTTGTAGATTTTTAAATTTTTTTCTTCTGTTTGTTGTCCCCATTCCATGTTACCCTTAAATATCATTAATTTGCCTTTGCTGTAGTCAGTTGGACTACCTACTAAGTTTTCTTTAATTCATTTTTACTCATCTCTTTTTTTCTCTGCTTTAAAAGTCTACATTGCTTAATCTTTTCCATCTTCTTCTGCCAGAAGATTTTACAAATGAATTTATAAATGAAATTTATATTTGAAGCCAATTGGCTGTCATATTTTTCTGTCTGGTAAGTGAATCAGGTGTTTGATGAATATATCAGTTTTTTTTTTATTTGGTCTCCTTGGTTTATCAGTTGATGTACATGGATTGAACCCAAATATAGAATTTCACTATGCCAAATTACAATATGTCTTGCTATGTCCATTGATTTCAAGTGGTTTTCCTGCAATATTAGCCCATATCATTCCTTTCCTCTACTTTGGGAAGCTAGGTCTGGCAGAAGTGATTATTGGGTCTGAATGATGGACAAGTGTATCAGTAAGCACCCCAACATACACAGGGTTGTCTGCTATCACAAGTTCTTAGATCTTCATTCATAAAAGGAAAGATAACTTTTGAGGGGTTAACAATCACTTTAATCAAGCACATGTGTCATTTCTTTAACTAAGTACATATATCATTCAGTCAGTTCAGGGAGTCAGCACCCTGAAATTCAAAGAAAATACAGAGAAATTAAAAGTCAACAGACATGGCTTCCTCTGCCTAAACTCAAAAGACAATCAGACCCAACTCTCTGACCATAGTTACCAGAGAGGGAAGCATGACATCTGGGCTCTCAAAGCCTGGGGGCTCCTTAGTTGCTTCTCAGAGTCCTCATCTGGCCAAACAAATACTTCTAGTCAGTAAGCCCCAAAGTAATCAACAGATGTGGCTTCCTATGCCTGACCATAATTCAACAGATACCTGCCTGACTATAGTTACCACAGGGAAACACAACATCTGGGTTCTCAAAGACGGTGGGTTTCTTAGTGTTTCCCATAGTCCTCATCTGCCACTCAAACCTTTTTGCAGAAACTAAGCCACAAAGTAAAACCTTAACTCAGAGTACCTTTTTTAGAGCTAGAGGGCATCACAACCCTTGAGAACCAGTGCCTCATTAACAAAAGATTTGGACCTTCCCACAAATCCTCCCTAAAGAAACTCCCCATAATGGGCAGGCAGGTAGGGAAGATTTTTAAACCCATTAAAATAACTAACATTACAAACACATACTGTTTCTAGTTAAAGAAACTCTTGTTTCTGTACTTTACTCCTTGTAGAGACTCTTGATTGATAAAAGCAAGATTCAATCAGAGGCACTTGATTGTATTAAAACAAAACAGCAGAAGATCCTATTTTGATTGCCATCACAACAAGCTAGACCCTGTCATACTTAAGGACTGTGGAAGAGTGGAAGCAGAGAAAGTGCAAAGGAAGAAGGAAGCCACCAGAGCAGGGAAGGGCAAGCTATGTAGATAAGAAATTGAAAGTTGCAGGAGGAAGTCATCATGAAAGTAATAGAGGGGAAGGGGCAGGAGTTTCTTGCTGGATCAGGGTTATATTCACAGATCATGTATGAGATATGTCCATGTGGCATGTCATGGAAGCTCCCGCTCTCATGGTGTGCTTCAAAAAAGTCATTCTTCATTTCCTATCTCCTTTTAGGGTCCCTTGTACCCCTCTCCAGAAACGGGCCTGGGCTTCATCAAAGTCTGTCACTTTATGTTACTTTATCTTTGTGTAAACACTGTGTCTCTCAAATGAGCAATTATGATAAACTACTAACCAAAGGCATTGTTATGTAGACTATACATACATAGATACATATAAAAAACACACAATATACATACATATATACATATATGTGTATCCTCTGCCTAATAACATTTCAAGTACGCATATGCATACATATGTATATGTATATACAGTACAATAAATGATACATGCATATTTATATATTATATCAGGGTCCTATGTGCATATATACATATATGTATGCATATACCTAGTAATATAGATTATATGTATGCATACCCACACACATATGTGCATATTGTTGCTGTTGAACCATTTCAGTTATGTCTGACTCTTTATGATCCCCTTTTGAAGTTTTTGTGGCAAAGTTACTAGAGTGGATTGCCATTTCCTTCTCCAGCTCATTTTATAAATGAAGAGCTGAGGTTAGTAGAGCTAAGTGACTTGCCTAGGGTCACACAGCTAGTAAGTGTCTCAGATAAGATTTGAATTCATGAAGATGGGTCTCCCTGATTCCCAACCTAGTGCTCTATCCATTATGCCACCTAGTAGCCCATATGTGTGCATGTACACACACACACACAGACACAGAAAGAGGGGGAAGGAGAGAATACCTGTATATATGTATATGTGCATGCATACATATATATGCATGTGTACATGTGTATATGTGTGTATACACACACACACACACACACACACATATACCTATTTGAGATGTTGTTAGGTACAGGCAATTGGATATCTGTCCCTAAGCAGAAAGAAACAGACAAAAGTTGAAAAATTATATAAACTACCTGTCTGGGGACTCATAACTGAAAAGAACAGAATTATTGAATCTTTTTTTTTAATGACATGCCAAGGCAGAAGAAGAATACTTATAGTGAGGAAGGGAAGAATTGTTTTTATTTTATTTCATTATTTTTAGTTATTTATTTTTAAGATTAGTTTGAAAAAAAATTAAGTTTCCAATTCTCTTCCTTCCTCCAGTCCCTCCAACATACATTGACAAAGTTAGCAATATGATATCAAGTATCCATGTGATATCACATAAAAACATCTTTCCATCTTAACCCTATTGAAAAAAAGAAAGAAAAGTAGAGTTTAAAAAGTTTGCTTCAATTTGTACTTAGAGTTCATATCATTTCTCTCTCTGGAGGCAGATAGCATTTTTCCATCATGAGTTCTTTGGAATTGTATTGATTAGAGTACCTAAGTCTTTCACAGTTGCTCATCATTACAATATTGTTGTTATCGTGTACAATGTTGTCTTGGTTCTGATCACTTCACTTTGCATCAGCACATATAAATTTTCCTAAGTTTTTTCTGAAATCGTCCCCTAATCGTGTCTTATACCTCAATAATATTCCATAAACATCATATACCACAAATTGTTAAGCCATTCTCCAATCAATGTGTATCCCTTCAGTTTCCAATTCCTTGCCACCACAGAAATAATTGCTACAAATATTTTTGTGCACATAGTATTGTTTTTTCTTTTTCTTTGATCTCTTTAGGTTAGAGAAATAGTAATGGAATTGCTGTGTCAATGACTACGCATAGTTATACAGCACTTTGGGCATAGCTTCAAACTATTCTAATGGAACAATGCCAGGACCTATGCTACATAATTAGATTAGAGACTGATTAGAGACTGGGATCCCTCTAGACAAGGAATAAATCAATAGTGGCTTCAGGGTCTATGAATGGTTTCATTAATGGATGAATTCTCTGCCATTTTCCCCTGGCTTATTTTGTGAGCCAAATCCCATCAGTAGTGTCTTGGCTTGCTAAGGCAGAAGTCAAAGTTGAAGCTTGAGACAGTTATACACAAAGGGAAACATAACTCAGCACAGAAAGAGGGAGGGGGCAGGGCAGATAAGAGTACAACTCATAATTAAATCACCAAACTCTTGTCAAATTTATTACTGACATATTTTAATTCCTTGAATAAATTAAGACATTAGGATATTTTCTGAGTTCTTGATATTCCATTTAATTTTATACCACCAATAGATAGGATACACAGCTTAGCTATTATTTCAAACCTAGAATTTTCATGTTAGAAATCTTTCCTTAAGTGAAAGAAATAATATTCCAAAATAAAATTTGACTGACTCAAATAAGCTAGACAGAAAATTCATTGTGATATTACTGAGACACATATAAAAGAACTGACTTTCTAGAATCATATACTTTCAAAACATGAACTGAAATGACTCACAAAATATAATTTTGAAGCTCACAGACTGTTAGAGCTAGAAGCAATTTAGAGATTATCTAGTTCAGACCTCTTATTTCTCAGAGAAAAAAAATGCAGCTCATAAGTGAAATGATTTACCTAGATTCATTTCTAGTTAGCACCAGTGTCTTAACAGAACCAAGGTCTTTCTTCTATTTCAATGAGGAGTATGGGGGAAGTATAATGAGTTCTATTTTTGACAATTTGAGTTTAGGACATCTACTCAACATCCAGTTTGAGATGTCTGAAGACATTTAGAGATGTGAGATTGGAATTAAGGAAAAAGTTTGGAGTAGTATAGAAGGAGAAGAGAAGAAAAAAAAGGCCCAGAACATAACATTGAGGGAGACCCATGAATTAGAAGGAATGATCTGGAAGATGATTCACCAAAGGAGACAAATGAGTGGTCAAATACATAGGAGGAAAACCAGGAGAGAGAGATATTCCAAAAGCATAGAGAGAAAAGGAAGGAAGAGAGAGTAATCAATAGTTTCAAATATTTCAGCATGGTTAAGGGGAATAAAGAATGAGAAAATGCCACTGGATTTGGCAACTAAGAGAACATTAGAAACTTTGGAAAGAATAATTTTGGTGGGGGGTAGAGTCAAGATGGTGGAGTAGAAACAGAGACCTGCTGTAGTTTCAACCCCCCCCCCCCCAACACCCTTCAATAAACCTGTAAAAAATGACTATAAACAAATTCTAGAGCATCAGAAGTCACAAAATGGCAAGCTGAAGCAAATTTCCAGCCCAAGACAACCTGGAAGGTCAATAGGGAGAGTCTATCTCACCAGATGGAAGCAGAGCACAGTTTGGCCATGCCTGACCAAGCAGGAGCAGACCTAAGGGAACTGAACTGCTGCTGTGGATTCCTAATTTCTCAACCTACAAATGTTAAAAACAGCTTTAAAGGTCAGCGGGAAGGGTCTCTCACCTGGATAGGAGGGGATCATGGTCCAGCCCCAGGCCCAACCTGGCCCCAGCCTCAGGGCATCACAGACACTGTTGATGCAGAGGATGCTTCTGGAGCACTCCAATTAACAAACCTCAAAAGTCAAGTAATTGGCTGGGAAAATGAGCAAACAGGGAAAAAAGAAATCGACTATAGATTCTTACTTTTTCAGTGAAGAAGGATTTTCTTAACGTCATTGGTTATGAAGAATATCAAAACATACAGTCAGAAGAAGACAACATGGCCAAAGCTTGATCTAAAGCCTCCAAGAAAAGTACGAATTGGTCTCAGGCCATGGAAGAGCTCAAAAAAGTTTTTGAAAATCAAGTCAAAGAAGTAGAGGAAAAATTGGGAATGGAAATAATAGTGATACAAGAAAATCATGAAAAAAATGATTCAATATTTTGCTAAAAGAAATCCAAAAGAATGATGAAGAAAATAACACTTTTCAAATTAGAGTAACCCAAATGGCAAAAGAGGTCCAAAAAGCCAGTGAGGAGAAGAATGCCTTGAAAAGCAGAATGAACCAAATGGAAAAAGAGGCCTAAAAGCTCACTGAAGATAATAATTCTTTAAAAATTAGAATGGAGCAAATGGCTTTATGAAGAATCAAGAAATTATGAAACAAAATATTGGAAAAATAACTCACCTGGAAAATGAATTCAGGAGAAATAATTTAAAAATTATTGGACTACCTCAGAGCCATGACCAAAAAGACAGCCTAGACATCATCTTTCAAGAAATTATCAAGGAAAGCTGCCCTGATATTCTAGAACCAGAGAGGAAAGTAGAAATGGAAAGAATCCAATGATCACCTCCTGAAAGAGAAAAGGTTTTCCTAAAAGGAAAACTGCTAGGAATACAATAGCCAAATTCCAGAGTTTCCAGGTCAAGGAGAAAATATTATAAGCAGCCAAAATAAACAATTCAAATGTTAAGGAAACACAATCAGGATAACACAAGATCTAGCAGTTTCTACTTTAAGGGATTGGAGGGCTTGCAATATGACATTCCAGAGGTCAAAGGAGTTAGGATTAGAACTAAGAGTCACCCACCCAGCAAAACTGGCTATAATGATTCAAGGGGAAAAAATGGAAGTTTAATGAAATAGAGGATTTCCAAGAATTCTTGTTGAAAAAACCAGAACTGAATAGAAAATTTGACTTTCAAATACAAGAATCAATACACATGAAAAGGTAAACAGGAAAGAGAGACCATAAGGAACTTATTATAGTTCATTCCTACATGGAAAGATGATATTTGTAACTCATGAGACCTTTCTCAGTATTAGAATAGTTGGAGGGATATACATGTGTACATATATACATGCATGAATAAATACATACATGCACATATGTGTGTGCATTTGTATGTGTATATATAGGTGTATATTTGTGTGTGCATGTATATGCATGTGTGTACATATACATGTATGTATATGTATGTATACACACATACATATGTATAGTGAGAGAGAGACTGACAGACAGAAAGACAGAGACAGGGACAGTGAGACAGAGGACACTGAGTGAATTGAATATGAAGGGATTATATCTAAAAAAGAAAATTAAAGATTGAGAGAAATATATTGTTCTAGGAGAAAGTGAAAGGGAGAGGTAGAATGTAGTAAATCATCCCACATAAAAGAGGCAAGAAATAACTTTTTCAATGGAGGGGAAGAAGTAGAAAGTGAGAGGGAATAAGTGAGCCTTCCTTTCATTGGATTTGGCTTCAGGAGGGAATAAAATACATACTCAGTTGGTTATGGAAGTTTATCTTACCCTACAGAAAAGCAGGGGGGAAGGGGATAAGAGAGGAGGGGATAATAGAAGGGATAGTAGATCAGGGGAATGCAAGATCAGAAGCAAATACTTTGGTAGAGGGACAGGCCAAAAGAGAGAATTAAATAAATAAAGGTTGGGGCAGGATAGAGAGAAATGTAGTTAGTTCTTCACAACATCACTGCTATGGAAGTGTCTTGCATGACCACATGTATATAACTTTTATTGAATTGCTTGCCTTCTCAATGAGGGTGAGTGGGGAAGGAGGAAGGAAAAGAGTGTGGAACTCAGCTTTAAAAATGAATGCTAGAGGTTATTTTTACATACAACTAGGAAATAAGATATATAAGTAATGGCATATTGAAATCTATCTTATCCTGCAGGAAAATAGAAGAGAAAAGGATAGGGAGTTGATGGAAGGGAGGACATATTGGAGGAAAGAGCAAAAGGGCAATCTGAAAACACGCTGTTCAGTGGTGGGGTAGGGGGGAGATAGGGAGAAAATTTGAAATTCAAAATTTTGTGGAAGTGAATATTGAAAATTGAAAATATATAAATTTCCATGGGAAACAAAAGAATGCTTTTGGTGGACTGATAAGATTAGAGCCAGATTTTAAGGGGTTAAGAAGAGAATAAGAGAAGAGAAAGTAGAGACATCTGTTGGATTTTCTAGGTTTTTAGCTACTAAGGGCAGAAGAGTTTGGGGAAAATGAAGGTATCATATTAACATGATCTATGGGAGGTGGAATCAGGATGACAGAGTAGAGACAGAACTCATTCAAAGTCTCCCAACACTCCCTCCAAACAACTTTAAAATAACAAGTCAAGTTCTTCATAAAATAGTCTTTTATGCAACTGTACATTTTGCATTCAAACAATATTGTCAGCCTACTAGAGTTGTGCTCTCAGAAGGAGAGTTTGAATGCTTTGCAGTTTAGTTTGAGAAAGTACTTCAGTATCTGGTATTTTATCCTGCCAGGCAATATCTTCCTAAGACAATTCAAATGGAAGCAATTTAGTTTCCTGCCATGGCACTGATAGACTGTTCATGTTTCACAGGCATACCACAATGAGGTCAGCACAATGATTCTGTAGAACTTCAGTTTGGTAGTTAGTCTAATACCTTTTCTCTCCCATACTTGCCTTTGTAGCCTCCCAAACAGTGAGCAAGCTCTGGAAATATGTGTGTCAACCTCATTATCAATGTGTACATCCCTGGAAAGTTTCCTGCCAAGGTAAGTGAACTTATCCACAGCATTCAAAACTTCTCCATCTGCTATAACTGAGGATTCCACGTATGGACAGTGTGGTGGTGGCTGATGGAGCACATGTGTTTTCTTGGTGTTAATTGGTAGGCCAAAATTATCACAAGTGGCAGAGAACTAATCCATACTTTGTTCCATCTCAGCTTCATCTGCAAATAGAAAATTGTGCAACAACACTCCTTCCACTTTGATCTTGCCTTGTGAGCTTTTCAAGTTGAAGAATTTATCATCAGTGCAGTAGCTGACTTTGATGTCATGTTCCTCCTCATTGTCATTTGACAACATGTTTGAAAACATCATGCTAAAAAGCATGGGAGCAAGCACACAGCCTTGTTTCACTCCAGTGGTGACTGGGAAAGCATGAACACATTGTCCATTATCCAGAACTCAGGCAAGCATGCCATTATGAAATTGAAATACAGTGTGATGAACTTCTCCAGACAATCAAATTTTGACATAATTTTCAATAAGCCCTTACAACTGACAGTATCAAAGGCATTGGTTAGATCTATAAACATGTACAAACCTCTATTCTGCTCCTGGTATTTCTCTGGGAGTTGTTAGGCAGAAAACCCCATATAAACTGTTTCTTGGCCCTTTCTGAAGCCACAATGGTTGTCAGATAGATGACCATTTTTCCAGTGAAGGATCAGCCTATCATGGATGAGGATTATGAACTTCTCATCACCAGTACATTTACCTAAATGCAACAAGACTTTGTGGATGTACCGTTGCAGCAAACACTGGCATTTAATATACTATGTGATTAAAAGGAGAAGAGACAGACAGGATGTGAGAGTGCTGAAGGCAATATGTGGTGCAGAGGGCTGGACTGATCAGAGTCTTATTTTCTCCAAGCTAGATAACACCATTAAACAAAAGCAGCGGCCTCAAGGGAAAATGGCTACCAGAAGAATCAGTGTCAACAGATTAGAGTTCTTTTCTGAATGGGAACAATTTGTTGTCAACTTGGAGGGAAAGTTGAGCCAAGACACAGTTGGCAACAGTGGAGCAGCTTGCAGAAATTTGTTGTGTCACTACTGCATTTACTCATCTAGGTCAGAACTTCTCTAAGCTGGAAGAGTTTGTTGCTAACCTGGAGGGAAAGTTGAGCCAACACATAGTTGGCAACAGTGGAGCAGAAATGGAGTGGGCAGTTTTCAGAGACTTGGTGTATGGCATTGCATTTGCTCATATGGGTTAGAACACTTGCAAACATCAATACTGGTTTAACAAAAATGACAGGGAAATTCAGAAGCTGCTAATTGAAAAGCAAGAACTCCACATGGCTTACTAGCAGGATAATTCATCCACCTCTAAGAAGGAGCATTTAACTTCTATGAAAGTAAAGTATGAGTAAGACTTAGAGAAATGTGGGATTCTTGACTCAGTAAAAAGGCAGATGAAATTCAGTTTTATGCTGATAGTAACAATCCAAAGCACTTTTATGTTGCCTTGAAGACTATTTATGGACCAAAAACCTATAGTGTATCTCAGCTACTTAGGACTGATAGAGTCACTTTGATTAGTGATACGGACTTGATCCTAGAGAGACGGGCTGAACATGTCTATAGTGCTCTCAAGAGACTATCATCAATCACAGTTGAAGCCATTAACCATTAACCTCAGGTTGAAGTCAATCCCTCCCTAGCTGAAGTTCCAATTGAAGAAGTTTTGAATGTCATTAGGCTTCTTTTGTGTGGCAAAATACCTGCTACTTATTCTGTTTTAGCTGAGATTTATAAGGTAAGGGATCCATTGTTCATACAAAAAAACAATTTCCAGATTGTATAGCAAGATAGAAAAACTTGTAAATCCATTTGATCATGTTCCCCCTCCCCTTTAAGGATTCATTCATGGCATGTTCAGTTCCTTTTTCTAGGAGTAAACTATTTAAGTTGTCTAGTTTTTGTTCTATTAATCTACATTTTTTTTATATTTTATAACCATTTATTAATTTAATTTAATTTAATTTGACAGCTTTGTTGTCACATAACTGAGCTTTTTTTAAAAAATTTCATCAATTTCTTATTTTGTTTTGATGTGTCTTTTATTCAGATTGGATGGTTGTCTTTTTTTTTAAATGAGACTAGCTCAAAATTTATCTTAATTTTTTCCCCCTAAGTTTTATTTTCATTGTTTCTTTCCCTTTTCTTAATGTTTTTCTTTGATTTTAAGATCTTGTATTTTATTGTTCAGTTAGAGTTTTGGAATTTCTTGGTATTGAACCCAGGAAGTGCAGAGCACATGCAGTACAGCCCAGGAAGCATGGAGCACAGACTGCTGTGTCAGGGACAGGACCCTGAACAGACTTCAGGGAGTCATGGGCAGCACCAGTTCCCAGATTGCTAAACCTACAAATAGTTTCAAAGATCAGTGGGAGGGCCCATTCACCCAGGAGAGGGAAGGTCGATCTGGATGTGCAGCAGCAACAGCTTCCATTTTGGAGTCCTCCCCCTAGAGCCCCTGGGGGAATTGAGCAGCTGATCTGAATCTCAGCCCTGAGTAGCAGCCCTGGGAGATCTCTACCTAAAGTCCCTGGGGGAGTTGAGCCACTGATATGAATTTCAGTCATGATTTCAGCCCTGACAAAAACTCAAAACTCAAGTAACTGACTAGGAAAATGCCCCCAAAAGGGAAAAAGAATAAGACAATAGAAGATTACTTTCTTGGTGAGCAGGCATTTTCTTCTATCCTTTCAGATGAGGAGGAACAATTTAGGTCTTCAGAGGAAGATCTAAGAGTCAAGACTTCTTCAAGCAAAATCTCCAAAATAAATATGCAATGGTCTCAGGCCATGGAAGAGTTCAAAAAGGATTTTGAAAAGCAAGTAAAAGAGGTGGAGGAAAAATTGGGAAGAGAAATGAGAGTGATGCAAGAAAACTATGAAAAACAAGTCAACAGTTTGCTAAAGGAGACCCATAAAAATGTTGAAGAAATTAACACCTTAAAAAATAGACTAAGTCAAATGGCAAAAGAGGCCCAAAAAGCCCATGAGGAGAAGAATGCTTTAAAGAACAGAATTAGTCAAATGGAAAAGAAGGTTCAAAAGCTCCCTGAAGAAAATAATTCTTTAAAAATTAGAATGGAACAGATGGAAACTAATGACTTTATGAGAAACCAAGAAATTAAAAAAACAAAACCAAAAGAATGAAAAATTAGAAGACAATGTGAAATATCTCATAGGAAAAATAACAGATCTGGAAAATAGATCCAGAAGAGACAATTTAAAAATTTTGAGACTACCTTAAAGCCATGATCAAAAAAAAGCCTAGACGTCATCTTTCATGAAATTATGAAGGAAAATTGCCCTGATATTCTAGAACCAGAGGGTAAAATAAATATTGAAAGAATCCACTGATCACCTCCTAAAAGAAATTCAAAAAGAGAAACTGCTAGGAATATTGTAGTCAAATTTCGGAGTTCCCAGGTTAAGAGGAAAATATTGGAAGCCGCTAGAAAGAAACAATTCAAGTGCTGTGGAAATAAAATCAGGATAACACAGGATCTCGCAGCTTCTATATTAAAGGATCAAAGGGCTTGGAATATGAGATTCAAGAAGTCAAAGGAACTAGAATTAAAACCAAGAATCACCTACCCAGCAAAACTAGTATAATACTTCAGAGGAAAAAAATGGCCATTCAATGGTATAGAGGATTTTCAAGCATTCTTGATTAAAAAAGCAGACCTGAAAAGAAAATTTCGCTTTCAAAAACAAGAATCAAGAGAAGCATGAAAAGGTAAACAGGAAAGAAAAATCATAAAGGACTTTCTAAAGTTGAACTGTTTACATTCCTACATCAAAAAGACAATATTTGTAACTCTTGAGACTTTTCTTGAGAAAGGGTGAAATGGAATGGGGCAATTATCTCTCATAAAAGAAGCAAGAATAAGCTTATTCAATGGAGGAGGAAAGGGAGGAGGTAAGAGGGCAAAAGTGAAGCTTACCTTCTTCACATTTGACTTAAGAAGGGAATAACATGCTCACTCAATATGGTATGAAAATCTATATTATACTACAGGAAAGGAGTGGAGAAGGAGACAAGTGAGGTGAGGGGGATGATAAAAGGGAGGGCAAATGGGAGAAAGGAGTAATTAGAAGTAAACACTTATGGGGAGGAACAAGGTCAAAAGAGAGAACAGAATAAATGGGGTCAGAATAGGATGGAGGGAAATATAGTTAGTCCTAAACAACATGACTATTATGGAAGTCTTTTTGCAAATCTACACATATATATCCTATATTGAATAGCTTGCCTTCTCAGTGGAGATGAGTGGGGAATGAGGAAGGGAAAGAAGTTGGAATTCAAAGTATTAGGGACAAATTTTGAGAAATATTTTTGCATACCACTGGGAAATAAGAAATACAGGCAATGGGGTATAGAAATATATCTCACCCTACAAGAAAATGGAGAAGATGGGGACAAGGGAAGGGAAGGGGGTGATAGAAGGGAGGGTATATTCAGGGAAGGGGTAATCAGAATGCAACATATTAAACATATTATAGGGTGGGGGAGGGGAGAGATGGGGAGAAAATTTGGCACTCAAATTTTATGGAAATGAATGTTGAAAACTAAAAATTAATAAATAAACATTTAAAAAAAACAAAGGAAGAAGAGGAGGGTGAAACCTGGTGTTAAGGCAGGTGTGGAGATTTAGTAGTGCAAAATTAATGATGAATGATGAGCATAGACTCAGAAACAAAATTCTGTTGTGGGGCAAGTTTGATTATCTCCCAGAGTTGCTTAGGAAGAGGGTAACCAGACAGACTTCAACATTTGACTTGGACAAGGGCTAAGTAGGGAGGTCTTACCTTAGGCTAATTTGGAAGTCCCCACAGTATTGACAGCAGTGGCCTGAGAGCAGAATCCTACAATGTCTTTCAATTGGGAAAATAGGGTAACCCCAGAACTAACCATCTGAGGGAGATTGTCCTTTTTCATAATAAACTTGAAAGGGGTGTGGGTCTCTCCAAGTATGGGGCAAAACATGAGAATGGAGATGGCACCTCTGCACCTGCTAGCAAGGTAGGTCATGTTTTTCTGGCGAAACTTCTGACTCCTTCATCTGGGGACTTTGTTTTCCCTGAAATACTCTTCCCTGGCTTCCCACGCTTTTCCCTGGGTGTAGGGAATTTGATAAGAGGGTCTGGTTGCTAGCAAGTTCAGCACTCTGTAAGGCAAGAAAGGGATGCTTCAGAGAACCTAAGCCCTTTCAGTGGTCAATGTAACCTAACAATGTCCCATAGTCTCTCTGTTTTCACACTTTTGGCCTTATTCATTCTTTATCCCTCAATAAAATTTTCCTTTGCATTGAAAATGCCAAGAAAGAAATTCTTGATATTGTAGATTTTATATTGTAACCCGATTAATTAATCTCTTCTTTCTCTTGAAATTGATAAAAGCATTTAGAGATATAAAAGCTTAGTTCAAGAGGACTTTGACTATATTCCAAATGTTTTGTATAAATGTTGTCATTGCTTTAATGACATTTTCTATCCTCTAAATGATTTCCTCTTTGATCCGTAAATTCATTAGATTTGCTATTTAATTTCCAAATAACTTTCTTTAATCCTTTCTTGAAATGTCTTTTATTGGATAGAATGTTATTACATTTTAATCAATAAGGGATGTGTTTAATATTTCTTCCTTTTTGCATTTGAACATGAGGCTTTTATGTTTTATACATGGTGAGTTTTTGTACAAGTGTCAGTAACAGACAAAAAATTCATACTACTTTTTCTTCCCATTCAGTCATCACAAAAAGTCTATCATACCTAAATTTTCTCAAATTTCATTCAAGTCCCTGAAGTGTTCTTGTTTATCATTTGTTTAGATTTGTCTATGTCTGAAAAGGATATATTTAGATCCCCAACTATTGGTGTTCTACTCTCTTTTTCTTCCTATCAATCAATCTTCATTTTGTGTAATTATGCTATGTCAGATATGTGTTAATGTCAATATATTTTCTATATTGCCTTTAAGAATAATGTATTTTCACCATATCTTTTTTTCTCAAAAAATATCTAGTCATTTTTGCTTCCAATGCTTTTTTGAATTCACATGCATCATGACAGATTTTGCTTTCTTTATTTTCACTGTTAAAATTTTCTATTTCAAATATGTTCTTGTAAACAAAAAATTGTCGGATTTTGCTTTCTTGTACATTTTACTAACTGTCTCTATTTTACGGGTGAGTTCATTTTATTAACATTTGAAGCTCTGATTCTTAATTGTATATTCCACTACCTTCCATCCTATCTATTAATGTTTGTTTTTTTTTTTCCCCATGCTCCATACCTTTTTGGTTTTGTTTTCTTTTTAATTAATTAAATTAATTTTGAGTTCCATATTTTCTTCCCTTCTCTCCCCTCCACCCACCCCAAGACAGTGTACATTTTGACTACCCCTTCCCCCAGTCTGCCCTCTCATCTATCACACCCTTCTCTTCTCTTACCTCTCTCTCCATTCTGTTTTCTTATAGAGCAAGACAGATTTCTATACCCCATTGCCTGTATGTCTTATTTCCAAGTGGCATGCAAAAATAATTTTTAGCATTCACTTTTAAAGCTTTGAGTTCCAACTTTTCTCCTTTCCTTCCTCTCCACCCTCCCTCCCTCATTGAGAAGGCAGCAATTCCATGTTAGTCATACATGGGTACTTATGCAAAACACTTCCATAACAGTCATATTGTGGAAGACTAATTGTATTTCCTTCCATCCTCTCCTCCCCTCATTTATTCCATTTTCTCTTTGGATCTGGTCCCTCCTGAAAAGTGTTTACTTCTAATTATCCACTCCTCTCATTTGCCCTCCCTTCTATCATCCTCCCATCACACTACTTATCCCCTTACTCCTCTACTTCCCTGTAGTTTAAGATAGATTTTCATACCAAATTGAGTGTGCATGTCCTTAAGCCAAATCTGAGGAGCTTAAGGTTCACTTTTTCTTTTCACTTCCCCCCTCTTCCCTTCCACTGAAAAAGTTTTTTCTTGCCTCTTTTATGTGAAAAATAATTTACCTCATTACATTTATCCCTTTCTCGTTTCCTGAATATATTCCTTTCTCACTCCTTAATTTTATTTTTTTAGATATCATCTCTTCCTACTCAACTCACTCTGTGCCCTCTGGCTATATATATATATATATATATATGTGTGTGTGTGTGTGTGTGTGTGTGTGTGTGTGTGTGTGTGTGTGTGTGTGTGTGTACATATATATGTGTGTATATATATATATTTCAAATCCCTCAAGCTACCATAATACTGAGAAAAGTCTCAAGAGTTTCAAATAATTATCTTTTCATGTAGGAATGTAAAGAGTTCAACTTTAGTAAGGCCCTTATGATTTCTCTTTCCTCTTTACTTTTTCATGCTTCTCTTGATTCTTGTGTTTGAAAGTCAAATTTTCTATTCAGCTCTGGTCTTTTCATCAAGGATGCTTGAAAGTCCTCTGTTTCATTGAGTGGTAATTTTTCCCCCTGAAGTATTATACTCAGTTTTTCTGGGTAGGTGATTCTTGGTTTTAATTCTAGCTCCTTTCGCCTCTGGAATATCATATACCAAGCCCTTCAATCCCTTAATATAGAAGCTTCTAGATCTTATGCTATCCTGATTGTGTTTCCATAATACTCAAATTGTTTCTTTCTGGCTGCTTGCATTATTTTCTCCTTGACTGGGAACTCTGAAATTTGACTACAGTATTCCTAGCAGCTTTCCTTTTAGGATCTCTTTCAGGAAGAGATCAGTGGATTCTTTCAATATATATTTTTCCCTCTGGGTCTAGAGTATCAGGGCAGTTTTCCTTGATAATTTCTTGAAAGATGATATCTAGTCTCTTTTTCTGATCATGGCTTTCAGTTAGTCCCATAATTTTAAAATTGTCTCTCCTGGATCTACTTTCTAGGTTAGTTGTTTCTCCAATAAGATAGTTCACAGTGTCTGCTATTTTTCATTCTTTTGGTATTATTTTATAACTTCTTGACTTTTCATAAAGTCATTAGCCACCATCTGCTCTATTTTAATCTTTAAGGAATTATTTTCTTCAGTGAGCTTTTGGGCCTCCTTTTGCATCTGACAAATTCTGTTTTTTAAAGCATCCTTCTCCTCATTGGCTTTTTGGATCTCTTTTGTTATTTGGGTTTAATCTATTTTTTCAGGTGCTATTTCATTCGGTATTTTTTGGGTCCTCTTCAGCAAGCAGCTGACTTGTTTTTCATGATTTTCTTGCATCCATCACTCTCATTTCTTTTCCTAATTTTTCCTGTATTTCTCTCACTTGATTTTCAAAATCCTTTTTGAGCTCTTCTTTGGTCTGAGACCAATTCGTATTTTTCTTGGAAGCTTTGGATGGAGGAACTTTGACTTTGTTATCTTCTTCTGTTTGTATATTTTGGTCTTCCTTGAAAGTAAGATGCTATAGTCTGATTCTTTTTCCAGTTTTTGCTCATTTTCCCCGCCAGTTACTTGACTTTTGAGCCCTTTGTCAAGGTAATTCTCTGCTTCCAGTGGGGTTGGCAGTTGTACTGTGAGCCACTCAATCTCTCCCACAATCTGTTGGCCTAGAGCTCCAGAAACAGCAGCTGCCTCTGTCCCTGCTGCTACTGTGGCTACTACAGGCTCCTCTGCCTCCTCTGCCACACTGATGCTGGGAGCAGACCACTCTGCTCTCACACACAGGTCTGACAGGTTTTTTTCCACTGAACTTTCCAATTTGTCCTTGCCATTGGGGTTGTGAAATCTGGAACCCACCACAGGTGCCACTGATTCAGTCCCCTGAGGTTTGCTCAGTTCCTGTTTATGCAGGTGTGGCCCATGGTAGACTGGGCTCTGCTTCCAGACCTTTGGGATAGACATTTCCCGTTGACCTTCCAGACTGTCTTGGGCACTCTGTGGGTTCTGCAGATATTTAGAGTCATTTTTACAAATGTTTGGCTGGGTTTGGGGGGAAAGCTATAGAAAGTTCCTGCTTCCCAACTTACACATTCTATGCTCCAGCCAAATAAATTTGCTTCCTTGTTTCCCTCAAGCAGAATTCCATCTCCTGCCTCCTTACATTTGCCTAGACTGTCCTCAGTCACTGGAATTTAACTGCCTCTTCAGACTCCTACTGTTCTTTAAGGCACAGTTCAAATGTCACCTCCTTCAAAAAGACATTTCTGATTTATCCAGTCATTAATACCTCTTGTTAAATCATTGTGTAGTTGTGTTTATATTCTAAATTTATTCATGTTAAAAGGAAATTTTTTTAATTTACATTTTTGTCCAGATTAACAAGGCAAAACTCAGGAAAGTAAAGAATCAAAAGGAGTTTGTTTTTTTAAAATACCATCAAAGTAACAATATGCTGAGTGACTCATCTCTAGCAATCAACAAGGGAACTAGATTTTATCAATAACTTTAGCAACGAGATAAAAACAATTAAGAAAGGTTTATGTCCAGCAAAAGGAGATGTACCATTGCATCTCAGCTTCTTCCCAATTTTTCTCTCATAACAAAATGAGATCACTTTTGATTCTGAGTTTCCAGTCCTTAGCATATAGTTAGTAGGTGTTTGATAAATGCTTATCAATTGTTTAAAACACTATGACTTCATTCATGTGACCTCCCTTATCCTCAGTTTTCTCATCCACCAAATAGAGATAAAAATATTTGCATTCCCTTTTTGGAAGAATTGTGTGGAAAATATTGGTAGCCTTTAGGGGCTCTATAAATGAAAACTATATCCATTTCACCAATTTTCCCAGAGACTTTTTCTTGATTCATAAATTTTTAGCAGATAGGAAAGTCCTGAGGTTCTTTGAAGGAAAAAAAAGCATCAAAGTACATTAGCATTAGTACAACAAAATAATCCTCACGTCTGATTTTTGATTGCTATAGTTAAAGATAACAATATACATTTCATGTATAATGTATGGTATGTGTATTTGTGTGTGTGTGTGTGTGTGTGTGTGTGTGTACGTGTTCGCAAGTGTCTGGGGCTGTGCCTAAATGAAAAGATTTGTACCATATTTCTTGTCCAAACATTTTAGTTTCCATGGTGCAAATTATAACAGGCCCATGCTTTTGAGGGGGGCGTGTGTAGACATCGATGTAAAAATAGCCACCCAAATTGTGTGCTCTAATTTCAAGAGAGATGACAGTCCATTATTCTGATTTTTTAATAAAATTATTCATATCTTAGTGATTACCACTAATAATGACTTCTCTTTAATTAGGGTTATATTTAAGTCCACTGTGACCAATGAGGAAATGTATGTGTGTGCTCACATGTATGTGTGCGTGTGTGTGTGAACACATAGGTGCGTGTAGAAATGACACACCAATGCTAAATGGAATAGGAGTCAAGAGAACCCTGATTAGTAACAGACAAAATTGCCTCCTATCTATTTAAAGAATTAAATATACTGATTAAGACCTACTTTCCTAAGAAATATGATGCATAGGCATTAGTTCTAGTACAGAAGATGACACAGGTTAGGATTTGTTTTTTATTTAGAAACATCCCAAATTCATTGCTTTCTCATATATTTCCAAAGAATACTATTTATTAAAAGTATGATGAGAATTACTTTTTTCTGTTCAATTTATTTTTTACATGTTTATGTTTTGGAAGATCTGTGCAGTTTCTTTTAAAACCTGTGGTTGAGAACACTTCTTACCCAAATGAAGGCTGTCTCAGTACTATTTTCAGTTTCTTCAGGATTGGAAAATCTACTGTAATGCCATGCCCTCTCACACAGAGAGCTGGGAGGCAGAGAAGAGAAAACCATATGAGTAGTTAAAGCTGAGTTTCAGAGGCCCTGGGCCACAGATGACAATACTTATTGACCAGTTTAAGCAAGTGTGATAAGCTTAAATTCAGAAACCCGTTTAGAGTGTTGCAGTAAGCCTCAGATAATAGGCGAAATTCTTCTTGCCCTGGGACTAGGGGCTTTTAAAATTTTTCTCTTCAAGAGTCTTTGCCTCATTGATCCTTCCCTCTCTATCTCATCTCTTCCTTTTCACTGGTTCCTTTCTACAACCATTGTCTACAACCATTTTCACAACTCCCCAGACCTTAAAAGAATTTTCATTGATTCTTCCTTCCCTACAAGTATGCTATCTCACCCATCACAACCACTAAAGGATGTAAGAATAAAGACTCTATCTGTATCCCGAGAAAGAACTAATCAATAAAAGTATGTATAGAATAATTCTCTAGGGTTGGGAGGGAAAAAAAAATAAAAAAATAAAATTACATGATAAACAAATAAATGCTGTATATTTGGAGGGAACAGTATGTTGTACATTGTCGATTTGCTGTTTCATGTTATATGTATATACACACACATATACACACAGATATACACACACACATATATTTTTGGATATATCTATATCTGTATAAATACAGATATAGATATATAGATAGACAGATAGATAGATACTTTCTTCCCTTTTACTTTCATTTAGAATAATCTCGTCATTAAAGCCAATAGACTTTCAGCTCTCTTATTCCTTGATTTCTCTGCAGTCTTTGCTTCTGTCCCCTAATCCTTCTGCACAATTTTTTCCTTCTTTAGTTTCTGTTAGGTTTTCCTCACCTCCTGAAGCAAGGAATAGACTTGTTTTTGTTTGTTTTCCTCTAAGACAAAAAAAATTGCTTATTTGACCAAAGGTGCTAAGGCTTAAGAAACACCTTCCTGGCTGAACTTCTTTATAGCCTCTGGGTGTTTGGATTTGGCCTCCTGGTCATCTAAGGGTATCAAAAGACTAACTTGTACTTAGAGCCCTTTAGCTTCTTTGGTGTCTCAAGATTTTGAATCTCTATAGGTTTCTCTGATTATGGAAAGAGTTTCCATAGGCTGGTAGAGGTTTTTCACCTAAAATACGTGTTACATTATCCTTGCTTATCAATAATAATAACTAACTTTTAAAATAATACTTACTATATATTAGGCACTGTTCTAAATGCTTTACAAATATTATCTCACTTACAACCACCCCAAGAGGTAGATGCTGGTATCATCCCATTTTATATATGAGAAAACTGAGGCAAATACAGGTTCAACGACTCACCCAGAGTCACATACTTATCTCAAATTTTAATTTATCTCTGAATGCTTGAAATTCTTACCCTCCTAATCTTTACCTCTTGGCCTTCCTGCTTCCGTCAAGTGCCAGGTGAAATCTATAAGAAGCCATTTCTGATCCTCCTTAATGCTCGTGTGTTCCCTCTCTTGATTATTTCCAATATGCCCTCTATTTATATGGTTTGTTCATAATTGTTGGCCTGTGTCTCTCCCATTAAACTATGAGTTCCTGGAGACCAGGCACTGTTTTTCTTTCCTTCTGTATCCCCAGGGCTTGACACAATATCTGACATAGTAGGTGTTTAATAAAATTTGTGTTGACTTGCTGACATCTCATATCCCCAGTAAAATGTAGGGTCCTTGAGGACAGATTGTTTTTCATTTTGTTCTTGCATTCCCAACATGTAGCACAATGTCTTGCAAAAACTAAGTTCTTAATAAGTGTTTCTTGGATTGGATTGGAAGCTACCAAATATTCAACATGTATGAGAACTGTCACACATGTAGCCCAGGGTTCAATCTGTTGCCAAGTCTGGACATTTCTACCTTCACAACATCTCTCACATATACCCCTTTTTCTCCACATAAGCAGTCATCATCCTTATGCAGGCCACCATCATCTCATGCCAAGACTATTGTAATCACTCAGTCCAATCCACCCTCCACTCAGCAGACAGTTGATTTTCCTACAACAGGGGGCTATGTACTACTCAATAAACTCCAATGCCTCCTTATTACTTCCAATATCAAATATAAAATCCTCTGTTTGATATTTAAAGCCTTTCACAATCTGATTCCTTCTTATCTTTCCTATTTTCTACTTTGTTTCCCTCCCCGTACTCTAAGAATCAATAACATTCGCCTTCTTGTTTTCCCTCAAATCTGACACTCTATCTCCCGACTCTCTGTCTGTACATTGGCTGTCTCCCATTCCTGGAATGTTCTCTAGCTCCTCACTTCTTCACTCTCCTCCTTCCACCTCCTGGCTTCCTTGGACTCTTTGAATACACAATTTAAATCCTGTCTTCCACTAGAGGCCTTTCTCATCTCCCTCTCCACTATTAGAATGTGAATGTCTTGAAAACAGATATTGTTTTGTGCTTTCTTTGTAAACCCAAAGATTAGCATAGTGCCTAAACACTTAGTGAATTCTTGTTGATTAGCATCTTCTCGCTGTAATTGGTGGGTCTTTCTCACCTCTGACACCAGGTTCAAACATCCTAATTATGGGTCAAACTAATAGGAAACAGATCTATAGCATTTCTGTATACATTTTTTTTTTTCTCACATTAGGGTAGGATACATATCAACTTTGACTAGAGAAATAAGTAGTTTTTGTTTTGTTTTGTTTTTACCCCACCTGAGGCAAAAGCAGTTGAGTGAGGACAGGACGTGGGAAGCGGTGCTTCCGAATGTAATCTAACAGGGAGGAAACACATGAGGATAAGGGGCAATCTAGTTCTTATACCTTCGGGTGTGAGGACAGTACTTGGGGAAATACTGAGGCTGACTGTGCCATATGAAGGACTAAAATGCTCTAGCTTAGTAATGGTTGAATGGAGGAAGCATCCCTTACCCCACCCTCAAGTGTCAGTGCCTAAGACCAAAGAAGTCCCATTTACCATTTGCTAATTTTCAGCTCTGTTCTAACCTTGCCTTAGGACTCACTAACTCACTGACTGCTACTTTCTACCATCAAGAAAGTGACTCTTTCCACGGTTCCCTGATCACTGTTTACAGAAACCCTCCAGTCAAACTGATTCACTCTATTCACACTTTTGTTCTTTCCTCATACCAACTCAATCACTTTGATCATAAACATTGGCATTCTTTTCATGTCCCTTCCTTCATTACTCCTAGTCTGGGTCATCTCCAGTCATCCTGATGAATATCTGGTCACTGGACTCAGATGGCTCTGGAGGAGAAGTGAGGCTGGTGACCTGTACAGCCCTCCCTCACTCAAAACAAAGTCAAGTGCAAGTCATGTCATCCTTTCTCTGATGGCATGGTCTTCTTCGACAACAAAGGACCAGCACACACTCCTAGGCTATAAACCCTACCCTTTACCACCACTGGGCATTCAAGGAGTGCCTTGTACTACTTTCCCCTGCCTTTGCCACTCTCTAAAATGCACATCCTTCATAAACTATTCTTGATCTTCATTGTCGTTATTTACATTGCAATTACATTAAACATAAACCCATTGGAGATTGTTTCAATCATTTGTACTTATATCCCTAAGCACTTGGTTCAGGGCCAGGTACATAGATGCTTACTTAAACGGTTGTTAGCTAATTGAGTAATTCTTCTTCCCCTTTTTGAAAATTTACATAGCATTTGTTTTACACTTTCTCTTATGTACCCATTAGGCATTGATTATGTTAAAGTTATTTTGCGGGTAAGTTATGTCCCCCAGTAGACTTTTAGGATCTTTTAGATTCATGAGAGCAGGCAATATGGCTTATCCAACTTCCGTATTTGTCCCCAGCATCTAACAGACCAGTACATCCCTGAGGGGGTCAGAACTGGGTGCCATGGGTATTCATTGCAATGGGATAAATGTGTGCTTGATTTCAGGAAGAAACAACTAAATAGCCCACATTTAAAGCTGTTGAAAACCTGAAAGGGCTACCTCAGAAAATTGTTTCTTCCAACACCTCAGAGGTATTCAAGCAGAGGATAAAATTGTCAAACATATTTACATATTTACAATCCTGACCTCTGAGATATCATAGGCACATCGTAAAGTGCCTATAACATTTCTATTTAAATCCTGATTTAAATCTGGATCTGGTTCAAGTCCCCATGAAGCCTTACCTTACTAATCCAGTCTTCAATAGTCTTCCCTGATCAATCAGTCAGTAGCATAAATAAAGTGCTTACTCTGTGCCAGGCACTGGGATTATAAAGAAAAAAGGTGAAACAGTTCTTGTCTTCAAAGAACTTGCATTCTATCAGCCAAACAACATGTAAATAAATGCAAGTTAATACAGAGTAATATAGTAGGAACACTGGAATCTGGGAGCATCAAGAAAGGCCTCCTGGAGGAGGTGGCACTTCAGCTGACCTTTGAAGGGAGCTGAGGATTAGGTGAAGTTGAGGAGCGAGTTCATCTTAGGCATGAAGGACAACCTGTACGAGGAATCATCCTCCTGACCATCGTCAACATCATTGCCAACCTCATAGTCTATGTCATCTCAAAAATTATGATTCACATTGATATAGCCCTTTAAGGGTGTAAAGTACTTGGCAGCCCTTTCCTCACAACAGCCCTATCTGTGAACATGTTACTTCTCTCCCACCCTCAAGTATCATGTAAGTTTTCAAGGGCTTTGACTATATCATTCGTCATCTTCCTCTTTACAATGGTCAGCATAGGGCCATCTGTGCATATAGTAAACTCTTAAATATTTGTTGATTTCAAGTTTTTGCATGATGAGGTGGAAGAATCTGATTGAAGCTGTTTTAAAAATGAGGATGCTTTATTCTGTTTCAATAGTGATAAAGAGAGGCAGCAAGATATAGTATTAGAAAACTGTCCTCAGAGTCAGGAATATTGGATGTGTGACCCTAGAAAAGTGAAACTGTGGGGGCAGAGGTATGTGGCCCCAGTGCTACAGTTGCTGGTCCATGGGAAATCTCTAGTTAAGGACTAGGGTATCACCTGTCAGGTACTGTTATGAATAATAGCTTTTCCTTACACAGAAAGATCATATGGTTGTGTAGAGATTTTTATTTTAACATTAAAATATATGTATATCTATATTGATCACATTATATACACATATACATACATATATGTACATATACATGAACACACATGCAAGCACACAGGTAAAATTTAGATTATTGTTTGTTTTTCTGAATACACTTTCCCTTGAAAATGTTTATCCCATTTCTGGAAAAAGAAAGAAAATGAAAAAAAAGTTAATCTCAGTATCTCCAGCAATTCTCTAAAAGTATTCATTGCAGAGAGTGCTGATCTGAATTGATAGAGGAAGTTCCTCACCTGAGGCAAAGCTATGCTAATGAAATCACAGGTTCAGGAAAGACAAAACAAAACATAAAAACAATGATTTAAAAACTCAACAACTCCTTGAAAATTTTGTCCTAAAATATATGATAAAAAGATGTGAAAGAGCATCACAAAGTTGTTGCTTAAACACCTATAATGATGGCTTGAGACAACTCCTCTAGGCCTCATTTTCATAATCTTATATGATACAATTAAAATGATTCCCAAAGCACCTTCTCTTAACAGGTAGTGTCTCTAATAAACTCAATCTGCTAACAAAACTTTGTGAATATTCCTTTTGTACGTAAAATAACCCTATCTTGTCTGTAGATCCCTCTGGCCAGTTTTCTTCTCCCCTGCAGTCTCCTTGAGTCAAGGCCAAGTTCCTGGTATCTGGGACCTTTAAGAAGGGAGAATGAGAAGACTAAGGCCCAGGGAAGACTTTCACTGAATCTTCCTCCCCTAACGATGTCTCTTGCTTGCAAAGACCTCAGGCTAGCATCTCAGTAGCAGCCTCATCTCCCATAGTGCCTTAAATGTGGAACATCATAAGGTTGCCAGTAAGGGCTGCTGTCTTTTAGCTAGGGCTCTGTACTTTCACTGTTTGGTTTCCTTTGTAGTTCAGGAAATCCCACTGGCCTTGCTCAGTAGCCAGGGGCCAAATTTTGTTGTCCAAAAGTGAAAGCTTTTTTCTCCAGCCTAGGATGCTCCCTTTAGAAGTCTCCAATTCCTCTGAGACTGGCCTCAGGCAGCATCTTGAAGTTAACCTTTTGTTTTTAAGAGTTTTCTTCTTATTTGCTCTTGGCTGGTGCCACCGTAAGAGAGCAGGCTTAGGGACAGCAAATTGTAAACTCAATGACATTTTCTCCAGGTTTCCTTTAAGGCTCTTCTCAAAACCCACCTTCAGCAGAAGACTTTTCACAATCCATTCTTCCTCTTCTTCCTTCTTCACTCAAAGAAGATCCTTCATTTACTCTATATATCTTGTATGTACTTAATTGCTTATATAAATGACTATTATTATCCCTTTAAGGAAGGTTTGTTACATTTTCACCCCTCCCTCAGATCTCTCTGGTGCCCATAAAGAGCTTAGGGGGTCCTTAGTCTCTGCCATTGACTCAAGACCCCTCCAATTGTATTCCCACAATTTTAGGAGTCTAAGAACCTCCTAAAGCTCCCTTTGACTTTTTAACAGATTAGCTTTTATAAAGGATTATTAACTTCAAAGGTATAGCAAGAACAAATATACAAACATTCCTCCCTAGGCTTCCTAGATTTCTGGGGAGGGGAGGAAGATTTGCTTCACAGTTAACTCAATTCTTTAATAGCCTTGATTCCACCAAGCTCCAAGTCCAAAGTTATCCCTGGCCTTGCATACCAGGACACTGGCTTCTCAGGGCTTCCGTTAACTGATATCAGACCTGGAATCCTGGCTCCAAGATCTCCATAGATCAAGCTCCTGGGTCCAGGACTCTATTTCCTGCACCTAGAACTTAAAAAAAAAGACACATAAAATAGACTAAAGTTCTGAATATATTTCTCTGAACCACACGGCCTAACAGGAAAGCGAAGAAAGCACTACCCACAAATGTGGGTGAACAAGATCTGTTTGACCCCTGGACACCACTCCAGAAAGTTATTAATAAATGCTTCCTGACTGCCGCATCTTATTTCCAATTAGATTAATTCAAGATCCTAAAAGCTAGCTTTCTTTCTTGTTGAATGATCTAATTCAAATCTACTTGTCTTCTTTAATGCAAAAATATCATTTGACAATCAAGAAAGATTGTCTTGTCATTTTGAATGCTTTGACCTTCCTTCATATATGCAACTTAATAAACACTCCATGTTATAGCTACGTTAGGAAAAACAATAACAAGGTCTTGGCCATAAAATATAATTACCACACAATTATGGTCATCATATCATATCACAAATGTATGCATATTATAAAATTATTATAATTGTTAAATAATTAGGACATACACTACTGGTGGGCTTTGAGACAATCTCATCTGAATTGCTCTCCTAAGAAGGCAAGACTTACACAGCTTAGACCTATAATATCATCAGATGTTGATTGAAATTTAAATTTGGGGACAATGAGAGGAATTTGGCAATAGTCCTGCTTTGTCTTAATGCCATCCTGCCAGTGCCCTCACGACTATATAACCTATTCCTTTCATGATTCTATAAAGATTGCATGGGTTGTTTGGGCAATTCCTATGCTATGATGATACAAAATACATAATCAAAGATTGAGAGAAAAAAACAAGGGATTATGTCTACAAAAGACAAACACTATTTGATGACATAAGCTGTTTTGATGTTAATTCCAGAGCTGGAAATGTACCTTAGAAGCCCTCTAATTCAGCTCTCTCATTTTCAAGGTTAGTCACTTAACTACCTTTTTCCTTGGAAAATGAGACCCAAGGTAGTTAAGTGACTTGCCTAAGGTCACACAGAGTGTCTGAGTGGGACTGGGACAAAAGTCCTCTGATTTCAAAGGACCAATCCTTTATTTAAAAGATTGGAGAGTATTTTAATATCTCTCTACTTTTATTTCTCATTTTTTTTATGATATATTCTTAAAGTCACAAGTTACTTGAAAGTACCTCAAAGAGAAGAAATTATTCATTTGAACTTCAAAAATGTCACCTTTTAAGACCTTTGATAAATGAATTTAATTAAGAAAACAAATCTACTTACTCATTTAAAATTCAAATGTAAAAGGTATAGAGACTTATAATGGTACGGATGACCAATAGTTCTGAATGAATGAAAAAAAAAACCATTTGATTACTTAGATATGCAAAGCACAGTACTAATTGCAGAGTAGACAAATAAAATAATGAAAATCTCACCTTTCAGGGAGTATACATTCTAATAGAGAGATAAAATACAGAGGAGGCCCTAGATGAAAAGTTCCCAATGTTCTGAGAGAAGTGATTATTATTTTTTTCCATCAGTTTCTCATACATTTCTGAGAACTTTCACTACTCTTATTCTTTTTTTAAATTTATTTATTTATTTTTGGTTTTCAACATTCATTTCCATAAGATTTTGAGTTCGAAATCTCTCTCCTCCCCTCAACCCAAGACACTGTGTACTCTGATTACCCCTTGCCCCAATCTGCCCTCCTTTCTATGTCACCCCTCCCTTCCCTTTTCCCCATCTCCTCTATTTTCTTGTAGGGCAAGATAGATTTCTATATCCCATTACCTGTATTTATTATTTCACAGATGGATGTAAAAACAATTTTTAACATTCGTTTTTAAAACTTTAAGTTCAACTTCTCTCCCTCCCTCCCCACCCATCCCCACTGAGAAGATAATCAGTTCAATATAGGTAATACATGTGTAGTTATGCAAGACTTCCAAAACAGTCATGTTGTGAAAGACTAACTATATTTCCCTCCATCCTATCCTGGCCCCATTTATTCTATTCTCTCTTTTGACCTTGTGACTCCCCAAAAGTGTTTACTTCTAATTACTCCCTCCTCTCATTTGTCCTCCCTACTATCATTCCCCCACACTCTCCTGTAGTGTAAGATAGATTTTCATACCAAATTGAGTGAGCATGTTATTCCCTCCTTAAGCTAAATGTGATGAGAGTAAGCTTCACATTTTCCCTCTCAACCCCCTTTCCCCCCTCCATTGATAGAGCTTTTTCTTGCCTCTTTTATGAGAAAAATTTGCCCTATTCCATTTGTCCCTTTCTGCTCCCAATATATTCCTCTCTTACCCTTTAATTTTATTTTTTAGATATCATCCCTTCCTATTAACCTCACCCTATGCCCTCTGTCTATATGCATACAATCCCTCCAACTACTCAAATACTGAGAAAAGTTTCAAGAGTTATAAATATTATCTTTCCAAGTAGGAATGTAAACAGTTCAACTTTAGTAAGTCCCTTATGATTTTTCTTTCCTGTTTACCTTTTCATGCTTCTCTTGATTCTTGTTTTTGAAAGTCAAATTTTTTTATTCAGCTCTGGTCTTTTCATCAAGAATGCTTGAAAGTCCTCTATTTCATTGAATGACCATTTTCCCCCCTGAAATATTATACTTAGTTTTTCTGGGTATGTGATTCTTGGTTTTAATCCTAGCTCCTTTCACCTCTGGAATATCACATTCCAAGCCCTTCAATCCCTTAATGTGGAAGCTGCTAAATCTTGTGTAATCTTGATTGTATTTCTACAATACTCAAATTGTTTCTTTCTGTCAGCTTACAATATTTTCTCCTTGATCTGGGAACTCTGGAATTTCGCCACAGCATTCTTAAGAGTTTTTCTTTTCATATCTCTTGCAGGAGGTGATCAGTGGATTTTTTCAATATTTATTTTACCCTCTGGTTCTAGAATATCAGTGCAGTTTTCCTTGATAATTTCATGAAAGAGTATGTCTAGGCTCCTTTTTTCATCATGGCTTTCAGGTTTTTTCATAATTTTAAAATTGTCTCTCCTGGATCTATTTTCCTGGTCAGTTGTTTTTCTAATGAGTTATTTCACAGTATCTACTATTTTGCCATTCCTTTGATTTTGGTTTATAATTTATTGATTTTTCATAGTCATTAGTTTCTATCTATTCCATCCTAATCTTTAAAGAATTATTTTCTTCAGTAAGTTTTTGGATCTTCTTTTCCAACTGGCCAATTTTGATTTTTAGGGCATTCTTCTCCTTATCAGATTTTTGTACCTCTTTTGCCATGTGGATTACTCTATTTTTTAAAGTGTTATTTTCTTCAGCATTTTTTTGGGTCTCCTTTGGTAAGCCGTTGACTTGTTTTTCATGATTTTCTTGCATCACTCTCATTTCTATTCCCAATTTTTGCTTTACTTCTCTTACTGGATTTTCAAAATCCCTTTTGAGCTCTTCCATGGCCTGAGAACAATTTATATTTTTCTTGGGAGCTTTGGATGGAGGAGCTTTGACTTTGTTTTCTTCTGTTTGCATGTTTTGGTCTTCTTTGTCACCAAAGTAAGATTATATAGTCTGATTCTTTTTCCAGTTTTTGCTCATTTCCCTAGCCAATTGTTTGACTTCTGAGCTCTTTGTCAAAGTAGATTTCTGCTTCCAGTGGGGGTGGGGGTGTACTGGATCCAGCCACTGGATTCCCCCACAATCTGTGGGCCTAGAGCTCCAGAAAGAGTTGCTCTGTCCCTGCTGCTGCTGTGGTTGCTGTGAGTTCCTTTGTCTTCTTCCCCCTGCACTGCCCTGGGGCTGGGGCTGGACTGCTCCACTTTCCCACACTGATCCCACCAGCTTTTTTCACTGACCTTCCAATTTGTCCTTGGTGTTTTGGGGTCATAAAGTCTGAAAATTGCCAAAGGTGCCTGAGATTAAGTCCCCCCAAGCCTGCTCAGCTCCCCTCTGTGCATTTGTGGCCCACACTGGACTGCACTATGCTCCCAGTGTGGCATGACAGACACTTTCTGGTGACTTTCCAGGCTGTCTTGGGCTGGTCATTTACTTCACTCCATCATTCTGTGCATTCTGCAGCTCCAGAATTTATTTAGAGCCATTTTTTACAGATATTTGTCTGGGCTTTGGGGGAGTGCTCTAGGAAGTCCATGCTGCTACTCCACCATCTTGGCTCCAACCCCCAGAAGTGATTATTAATAATCAATGATTTGGGGAGTTCCAAGGTTTCTCCCTTTTTCTAAAGTCCTGATTTTAAAAGTTGTTGAATTGGGACAATTAAAGGAGAAAATTCACCATACTGCTGTCTTCTGATCTTTTAGGATCAACAAACATTTGGGTCTCCTGAAAGTTAGCTCACCTATGTATGACTATTGACTTCAGTTTAAGTAAATTAAGCTCAATGTGCTTTTATTAAGTACCTGTTATGTTCTAGACCTTACAGTGGGTTCCGGATTTATAAAGATTAAAAAAAGTGGCCTCTGTTTTAAAGAAACTTACATCCTACTGGGGAATTGTGGAACAATGATGTGTACAAAGAGAAATATCAATTTTATACAAGTAATTTTGGGGAGTATGGGTACTGTATGCACTGTCAGAAATCAGAGATGATCAGAACATTTGGTGGCTCTTCTAAGCTTCAGCTTTTAAGGAAAGTACCAAAGCGTAAGCACAGTGATTTTGAGTCCCTACCATTTGTGAGACTGTGTAGATGAGCTTTGATGAATTGATCTGACCAGATCATTTGGTCACATCCAATTCTCCTGGGCTTGTATAGGCTTCATAAGTAGCCTCTCTTCTCCTGAGGGACTTTCAAAATCCATTTCAGGGTCTGAAGAAGTCCTTTTTCCCCTTGCCGTCTTAGACTGTTAAAGAATTACAAAAAATTGAGAGGCTCATAATGTACCCTTAGAGAAACCATTAGACATGTCTGGAAGATTTGTGCTTTTAGATCTGAGCTTTATGGATTTTATTTTTTCCCTCTCACATCCTCTCAAACTTCAGGCTTTATATAAAAATTGTTTTCTGGGTACTGAAGTAAGGTTGAATCTTATTCTGCAAGGTCCTCCTTATCTCTTTTGCAGAGATTAGTACCATTCTGGACACCTTCCAGAACGCTAGAATAATAGCTCTTTTTAATGATAAATTGTGTATTTGTTAGTAACTCATACACTTCTGTCTTCACTTATTCCCAAACTAAAATATATTAAATGCCATCTGCTTCTGATGATTTATTGTCTTCTCATTTCTAATCATTTCACTATTTTCCCTCTAGTTTGTTGGGCAGGAATGGGAAGAGATCTTTTTCCTTTGAAAGAATCAGAACTCTATAGTGGGAGATAATAAACTCCACCTTATCTCAAGAACACACCTCCATTTTTAAAAAATACAATCTACTAATGCTTATTGGCAATCTATACCCCTGACTCTACAATGATCTGTGGTCCTTTTATTTTTGATACCCTTAAAAATTCACTTTTAGTTATTTGCTTTTACTACTGTGACTATTTTCTCTTTAGTGTGCATTTTGCAAAAACTAAAAAAATAAAAACTGGAAATTCATACTTCAAGTGATTAATGTTGCAACTATGTACAATGAAAAGCAAACCTGTGAAATTGTTAATGTGTACATATGAAGGGAAACCAGGGCCTTGATGTTGTTATCAGAATGTTCTAATGACTTGAGTTAAGCAGAAAGAGAGCCTTTTTGGTCTGCCATCTTGAACCTTGTTTTCTGATAGGAACAGATGTGGCCAATAGTTCTATTATACTTCCCTGGGCAACTCTTCAAGCTAGGGAAACTACCACTTCTCTTTGATCTGTTCATGTTAGGATGAATATCAGCTGCCATCCTATCTATGAAACCCTGGAGATTAATTTGTATTAAAATATTCTTATGATAGAAGAAGCCAAGAATCTAAACTGTTCAAGGAGGTAAAGAGCCATAAACCTGGAGAAACAGCTACTTGAGTGCAGTGTACAAACAAATAATTCTGGATTCAGGTTTAAAAATATCCTAAAGGTCAGTAGTTTTAGTGGTGTGGGTACTCCCTCCACTGGTACAGATCCCCATTCTGTTGTATCTTCAGGATCATTTGTGTCACTTGGAAGGAGGGTGATGGGAAGGGCTGAGGGAAGTGGAGACAGAGATTTTAAAGACTAAAAGAAAGGGATGTGGTCTTTCTCCATCTATTTTCCATTTTCTGACCTCATTTGTATTTTTGTATGTCTTAAAAATCTAAGTTGGCCAATGGGTTTCTTCTGCATCCACATATCTCTCCAAAAAACAAACAAACAAACAAAATCAACAATCTTCCCTTTACCTTTTTAGCACTTGTCCCAAACTATTAGGTACAGCACTCTCCTTATTGGTGTAGATGAATGTCTTTTCCTTTGTGAAGGTTGATGCAGAGCTGGTGAGAGGTGGGAAAGCTCTAGCATTTGCCAGCATTCTTTTGGTCCTGATCAAGTTTCCAATTAAGTCTTGTTAAGCTTTGAGTTGCTTTGGGTGCTCCTAGCTTCCAGCTTCAAGAGACAAGATAGAAGAAGCCCCACTTTAGGTTGCTGAAGGAAAAGACTCTGGTGGTAAAGTAATTAAATAAGAGAAAAGGGGTTTTGAAGGTAGATAGTTAAAAAATAATAGGTAGCATTTATATGGTGTCAAAGCACTTTACAAGCTATCTGGTTTGATCCTCATGACAGGACTGTGAGATATAACCCCATTTTAGAGAGAAGGAAAATAAGATTAAGAGATGCTTAGTGACTTATCCAGGGTCACATGGCTATGAAGCCTCTGAGGCAAGATTTAAACTCAAGTCTCCCTCTCTCCACTGTACCACCTAATTACCCACTTCAAGTTATATTTGGAAACTGAAAGAATAATTACCAAACTGGGGCTCTCACATAATTTGATGATGACCAAACAGGAGAAAGTAGAGGAGTGTCAATGATACTAGCAGCTGTTCAAAGCAGGTTTCATGAAATATATTTCATATGAATGTATATGTAGAACCTATAGCAGATTACATGCTATCTTGAGATGGGGGGAAGGAGGGAAGTAGAGAAATTTGAGATAAGCAGGTAGTCTCCATCATGTCAATATATCTAGCTTGCTATTGTAGAAAGTTTGGGGAGTTTCGCTTTGTATGAAATCCTCTTACTATTTAGTTGAGCTGAATTGCCTTGCTCCCTATTAGAGAGCTCCTTCATTCTATTGTCTGGTAAACATTCTCCTACATATACCTTCTCTGATTTCTGTTTTGGTATAATTTGGATAAATGGCTTTCTCTGCTATTATCTATATATGGTCATTGTGGAACTGGTATTGGGGGGTGGGGAAAGGAGTCAAGCATTAGATAAAGAACTGGGGACCTTCCTTCCCACCAGAAATGATAAAGCAATCAGAAATTAGAATCCAAATCATATCCCCTAGCTGAACAATATTTAAGAGAGCAGATAAACAGAAGAATCCTTGCTACATGTGGAACCTCACTACATATGTAAGGTTCACTTGCCCCCTCCTCTTCCTTACATCCCTAGAAGCTGTTTCTCTCTTATTTCATTATTTTAAAATGTTTGATCTCTCTTGAGCTCACTGCCTTAAAGATTATTAGACCATGGGATTTTACTTCTTTCCTAGAATTATTTAAAATCTGCTTTCTCAATATCTATGGCCTGTTTTATAATATAGAAAACCTCCTCCTCTTTCTCTTTTATAAATTATTAGATGGAATGGCCACATCTCCCAAGATTTCCTTGACTTCTGTTTGAGCAATCCATTCTTCTTTCAGATGGGTCCAGAAAAATTGCATTTTCCTTGCCACTCACCTCTCTTTTGACTGGTAACCTATTGCTTCTTAGAAAGAAAGGAATAGAAGTTAAGGAAGTCTGATAATACTTGAGGCCCAAAACACCTTGCACAGCATTTCAATCAAATATTTACTTAAAAGTTGTATGTTTTGCCATGATGATGGGAAGCTTCTGGTCAAAATAATCCATGATTAGATGTAAATAAGATATATGTGAATTATTAATAAAGGCACACATACATACAAAACTGGTTTGACTGGATCCATTTTTTTAAAGGAGTTGAACATCCTAGAACTAAGAATAAGTCTTCATGGCTTTGAATAGCAGGTTTCACTGAACACAGCTTGGAAAGAGTTCTAGTGCCATGTCGATATTATGAGTAAGATTGATTACCAGGCTGAGTCACAGTGAGTGGCTTATTACTAAGACACTCTAATTCATTAATAACTCACAGGCCATGACTTCACAGTCAAGAAGAGATTGTTTTGTTAGAAAACCCTGGGTTTTCCCTGAATTTATATAGCTCAGCTGGTTAGGGATTGAGGGACTGGGGGGAGAATGATTATATCTCTTGGATCCCAGTGGAAAAGGCCTCTTATTGCCACCACTCTTCACATCAGTCATCTGGTGTGGAGGACAGAAAGAATCAGATGGACACATAAGCAAATACAGGTAGCAAACAGATGACATAGGTAGGATGTGCTGCAAAGTCTCTTCAAATCTAATAGAAAGATATAATGTATATTGCAAAGTGAAAAGTGGTGGTAAAGAATTAAATAAGAGAAAAGGGGTTTTGAAGGTAGATAATTAAAAAATAATAGGTAGCATTTATATAGTGTCAAAGCACTTTACAAGCTATCTTGTTTGATCCTCATGACAGGACTGTGAGATACAACCCCATTTTAGAGAGAAGGAAAATAGGATTAAGAGATGCTTAGTGACTTATCCAGGGTCACATGGCTATGAAGTGTCTGAGGCAAGATTTAGACTCAAGTCTTCCTCTCCCCACTGTTCCACCTAATTACCCACTTCAAAGCCAAGAGATTCCATTTCAAGTTATATTTGGAAGTTAAAAGAATAATTACCAAACTGGGGCTCTCACATAATTTGATGATGACCAAACAGGAGAAGGTGGAGGAGTGTCAATGATACTAGTAGCTGTTCAAAGCAGGTTTCATGAAATATATTTCATATGAATGTATATGTAGAGCCTGTATCAGATTACATGCCATCTTGGGATGGGGGGAAGGAGGGAAGTGGAGAAAATTTGGAACTCAAAGTCTTATAGAAGAGAAAGTTGAAAACTAAAAATAAATAAATAAACAAAATAAAAAAAACCGTTTCATGAAGGAGGTGGTACCTAATATGAGCTTTGAAGAAAGAGAATTTTAAAAGGCAAATATGAGGAGAGGATGGATTCTGAGGAACAGGGGTAAACTGTCTGAGTGCACACAGGCAGGAGGAAGTATACTGGTTTCAGGAACACCTAGGTGTCCAGTTTATCTGAAACCTGGATGGCACAATGATGTGTTGTGTGAAATAATACTGGAAAGGTATGTTGAAGTACAACTGTAGAGTAACATAAATAGCAGGTTAACAAGCTTTTTATTTTTATCCTACAGGCAATGAGGAGCCACTGAAGATTTCTGAGCAAGAGAGAAGCAAGTATAGTCCTCTCTGGAGGGTTCTATTTGGCTTTGATTAAAGACTTAGTGATGGGAAAGATTAGAATGCAGAGACAAAATAGACAGGATATACAGAAGATGTTTCTTATTCAGTGGAAACAAGGAAACACATAGCAAGACAATTTCATCTATTGCATTCCAAAGTTTTATTTTGTTTTGCTTTTAATCTCAATTTTGGATACAAGAGAGAAAATTTTCAGGCTACAGAATGTTCATAATAATAGCAGGCATTTATCTATATTTCCAAAGGGCTATGTAGAATTGATAGGGAATTTAGAAGACAGCTAATCAATCCCAGAAATCTTACCATGACATTCCTGATAAGTAGCCACTCATTCTTTGCTCAAACACTTTCAGAGTAATAGGGAACTGGCGATTACGTGAGGCAGCCGAGTCTGGTTTTGGACAGCTCTAATTGTTAGAAAGTTCTTCTTTACTTTAAGTTGAAACGCCTACTCATTGTTCCATGCTCTGTATGCTGGAGCTACCCAGAATAATTTTAATCCCTCTTGGTTATGAAAGCTAGAATATGCCCTTCCCCACCTGCCCAAAGATTTTTGCTCGAGATTTTCCTTTTTCAACTACGGATCCCCAGTTCCTTCAGACATTCTATCAATGACATGGTTTTTAAATCCTTTCGTAACAGTAATAATGCTGCACATGGTTATAGTACTTGAAATTTTACTAAGTGCTTCCTTCCTTACAATAACCCTATGAGGGGTAGTACACCTGCAATTCCTCTTTTACTCTTAGGATCCTAGAGCTGAAGGGCCCTAATTCAACTTCTTCAATTTATAGTCAAAGCAACTGTGGCCTGTGGAAGTTAAGGAATATGCCCAGGGTCACATAACTAGTAATTGCTATAGTGCTAGAATTGGATATTAGGTCTCGTTGGGTAGATGGGAGAGATTTACAAAGTTGCTAACAAAGGGTTATCATATGTTTCAAGAAACATGCTTTTTAATTTTCAATCAAAGTTTGAGGAAAGGAATATCAAAAGTAACAGGGCCACATATAAAACCTTTAGTTAATAAGAAGCCAATGTACCAATACTTATCTTAACCTGGGAAAGGTATTTTCTGCATTCACTCCTTGTGTGCTAGGCTTTGAACCATGGAGGCCATATTGGTAAACCAGAGAATCACCAAAGGGGGAAGCATTCTGGCCACATATATGTTCTTTAAATCAAAACTCTAGACATATAACTCTAGTTGAGATTGTAAAGATTATTAATACTTAAGACATACAAACATAATATTTAAATATCGTAATCCAACAAGATTTTGTTGTATTTTTCTAAAATAATATGGCACGTATCCCTCTTCCTTCAGTTAGTTAATTGGTTTGTCTCTTTGGTTTGCTTGGGTTGGGTTATAGCCTCTTATTATAACACTGAACTTGTTTCTAGAAGAAATGGAGAAGTCTGAACTCAAATTCTCATGTCACTCTAGCACTTTGAAATATAGAGTCCTCTTTGTTTAAGCTTTGATGTCTGTGAGTGACTGGTGACGCTAGTGGAGATTACAGGGCAAATTAACCCAAACAAGGGTGAGTGATGGAATTTATAATTTTGTGGGGTCATTTAAACCCAGTTTTTGTTTATACTACTCTATAATAATTGATTAAACACATTCTTATCACAAATTTCTATTAAATGAAATCATACATATGATTTGTAACAATTCATATATGGGCATATATTTTATAGAAGAAATGACATCCCAGGGTGAAAAGAATATTTCATTAGAGTCAGAAAACTTAGATTTGATGCTTATGTTTGACACTAGCAGTATGACCTTGGACTAATCAGAATGCAAGTCTAATCCAAATAGAACACATAGACATTCATGATCACTTCTAAATCTAAAATCATATGATATGAAGATTCCATCCAATTCTAAAAATAATTCCCATTTCTATGGATGTTTTTGCTTTTGCTTAAGACAATCCTATGAAGTGGTATCAGGTACAGAGATGTCAAGCATGTTGGAGATTTCTTTTTTAAACCCAAGTCACTCATTTTATAGGTAAGAAAATTGAGGGAGGCCCAGAAAAACATAACTCTCTCAAGGTTAAACATAGGCACAAGAATCTGATTGTAACTGTTGTCCTCAGTCTTTCACATTCTTGCCAGCCCAGCATCCTGCTGCCTTAGAGAATACCTGGTTTACTATCTTTCTCATTTCACAGATGAGATTAATCAAGGAGATCAGATGATTTGTTCATGGTTACATGGCTTTTTAAGACTCAAATCCACATCTTGTGACTCTGGGTCCAATGGGCTTCTTAGTATACAACCATACCTCTAAAAATGCCATGAGTCCTACAAATAATCAGTTACCAGTTCCTTTATTTTGACATATATCCTTTTAAGTTCTTAAGAATTAAAAAAAAAAAGCTAGCAAAATAAATTTGCCTAGGGAAAAAAGAATGCATCTAATATTAACCAGCAATCTAGTTTTAGACTTCAAGGTCACGTAGTGGCTAGAGTGCTGTACCTGAAGTCAAGAGGATCTGAATTCAAATCCAGATGGACTCCCTTATTAGCTTTGTGGCCCTAGAGAAGTTACTTCATGTCTGTCTACTTTGGTTTCCTCATCTGTGAAATGGGGATAAAAATAGCACCTACGTCTCAGGGTCATTGAGAAGATCAAATGAGATAATTTTTTGTAAAGCACTTAGCAGACCTTATAGCACTATCTAAATGCTAGTTGTTTATATTATATGATAATTTGTTTCATATATTTTATTTATATCACATAACTATCTAATATCTTTATAATAATAACGCTAATTGGGCTGTTGGACTCAGATGGATTATTTCTGATATTCTCTATATTTTACCAAGGACTCCCTATCCACACTTCTTTGTGGTTGTCTTAGAGGAACATAAGAAGTGTCTTAGCCTGCAGCATGAACTTGTCTGCTAGCTATAGCTTAGAAATTGTCTGCTTTAACTGGGAATAAACTTCAGTTTGAGATAGACTGGATGCAAGGCAGAAGCAGGGCTTTTCCTCGCTTTCATGGTTCTACAAAGCTGATGTTGCACCCTGTGGAGTGGTAACAGTAGAATGGAGCTGATTCCTTTTATTTTATTTTCAGGAAGTTTAACCCTATGCGATAGTTATATAATCTTGCAAGCTGGTTGCCCTCACTGGAAAACTAGACATTCAGATGAATGAAGTAGGAAGAAAATAGTATGGAGGATAATATGAGGATAATGTGAAGAAGCACAAGGCAGGAGGGGGAAGATATACCTCGAAAGGATAGAAATAACCTCTGATATGAGCATGATTCAATGAACAGTGAAAGTCAATGAGGCAAAATACAGTCTGATACTAAAAATGCATAAGATGAAAACTTTTGTGGTGGCAATCATTTTGGAAATGTCTTCCAGCCCGGAAGCCATGCATTTGAATGTGTGTTGGGGTGTTGGGGTAGGGAGATCAATGCTTCTTTCCTGTCTCCAAATGTTTCACTACTTTGAGTCTTTGGGTTCCTAGGCTGAAATATTGCTGTGGGGAGAGAGGATGGCTGAATGGGAAAGAAGAAGCTGAAGGAGAAGGGGTCCTAAAAAAGTGAAAACAAGATAAACTTGAGTCAATAGGATTTTGACCTCATTGTGTTTTATTGCTTACTGACTGACATTCAACTGAGTCATTAGCGACCCTTCCAAGTGAATGAATTATCTTCTTCTGTTCTTATTAAAGGCTACCATTGGTAATAACAATAATAAATAGTATAATAATTTTCCCATCTCTTGCTTCCTATGTGGATAAATCTTCTTATGTGGATAAATGGAGTTCCCTGGGCCCTAGTCTTTTAATATATAAAATGTAGGGGCTGGAGGAGGGTTGAACTTGATGATCTTTGAGGTCCCTTGCAGCTTTAGCTCTGTGATCTTATGAAAGACGGTGGTAATTCATAGTTTTGCGGCACATTAAGGCTTGCAAAACACTTTGTAATCCAAAATGTACCATCACATGCAATTTGTCCAATTCCTTATGGAAGGAGCTATGCACATCAGCATTGAGCCAAGCCCCCTGTAATTTGCAGTGATTTGGAAAAGCGTGTAGATCTGTATGCATGCTTGTACTAGAGCTAAATGGAATTTGATGACAGAATTTGCATTGTCACCCAAAACAATTTAATCCTAAAGGCTTCTGCTGAGAGAATTCCCTGTTTTCATTTAAGAAAAGACTAAGAATTTTCATTTCACAGGATGAATGACTGTAAGGTAGTAATAGGTAAGCTGCCTGGCACATAATAGGCTCTTAAATGTTTGTTGGTTTCTCGTTAAGCAATGAGACTAGCTAAAGAAGACACAATGCACAAAAATAAATAAAACAATCTCATTGCTTTATAATCATGTTGTATAACTTTGGCAACTTGAATTTTTACTTATAGGATTTTGAGCCAGAAGGGAGTTCAGAGATCTTTTCATCCAATCCTTGCAGAGTCACAGTGATTCAGTCAATGTCATGCACACAGCAAATAGATGGTCAAGCCTGGATGTAGCTCAGATCCTCTGACTCTGAATACCTATTTTGTCTTCCATACATGTTACAATGAATACATGGGGTGTACAAGGGGTTCAAAGAGGATTAGCACCTCTGATGTGAGAGTTTGCTGAGTTTTTTTCGGGGCTGCTCATTCACTTTAGGTATTTACCCAGCACTCCACTGTCACCTGTGGTTCTAAGAAGCTATAGCACGCACAGTGCTATAACATGCACCCTTCTAAACTATCTCAGCAGATGGATTAAGTCAGGGTGAGTGTAGCCAATAAACCTCAGACTCATCGATGAGTTAAGGGGTGTCTACCCCGAGCACGTGGAGACTTCCCTGGTAGAATGGGCAGATGAGAACAATTTGTTTCAGTGGCCATGAAAGTAACTGAAGCAAGCTTAGTCAGACATCAAAGACACCAAGGTCATCTACTGCATCCTGGGCCATCATCAGTTGTCTTCACTTTTGTCTTGTCACTAGACTTTGATGACTCTGGAAGAGAAAGTGAGGTTGACTACCTTATGCAACTCTGCCTCACTTACAACCAATTCATGCACCTGTCAAGACATCATCTCATGATGTTATTTTTTTTGAAAATGAATGATAATCAATAGTAGCAAACCTTCCTCTAGTTATATCCACCAAGTTCTGGACACACCAAGGCAGGTACCTTTAAGACTCCCAAAGGAACAGTACCTATAACACAGAGATGCCTTCCACAAAAAATTCCACCTGTGATGCACCTCCTCACCCTTCCACCTTTTTGTTAGTTTCCTCCTGTAGTGACTTTGCTTTTTACCTCTTATTCCCACTACTCTCTAGGTTGCTGGATTTAGCTCCACATTTTTTTTCTTGTTTCTGACTCAGGTATCTATATGACAGCTCTGTGCTTACCCTTTGGTCTAAGATCACTACCTCCCCAGCATCCCTCTCAGATAAAAACAATAATTGCAGCTTGGCTCTACTCAGGCTGCTACCTTTCAAGCTCTGGTTCCCTGCTGGACCCTATAAACTGTATTATCTCAAGTGATTTGGAAAGACAATTGCATCCAGGAGAAGAGACCACTGAAGTCCTCAGTATGATCTAAAACACTTACTTGGCAAGTGTTAGTTCTATAGAGTCACTGTGAAGTAGGTATGCCACATGGTAAATCAGACCCTGAGAAGATAGAAGTGTTTCCTGCATGACTATCATTGAATACCTCAGTGGGGTTGCAAGACTATCGTGGGAAATTGATGAAGAAGCAGTCCACCAGCACAAAACCTCTCAACTATTTCAACCATAATCAAATGTTTCAGATTAATTGATAGTACAAACCTGGATGGTTCAGGGGTAGTTTTGTACCCAGAGAGTGATACCCACCAGAGGTCTATTGCATTTGCCAGAAGGAAACCCACTGACAATGGTATTCATCATTTCAATCATGATATGGAGCTCTTGGCTGTTCAGTGGAGAATCACTAAAGCATTTGAAGCTCAGTTTCAGGTGCTAGTGGACAAAGATCTATTCACTCACTCACTAAGCATATGTTAAATACCTACTATGTGCCAGACAATATGCTAGGTACTAGGGACATAAAAGTAAAGAATGAAAAGATTATTTCAAGGAGTTTATGCTCTAACCAGGGTAACAAGTATAAATGCTTATGTAGACTTTCTACCTTTCTGACCTTTTATAGCTTTCAATCTATTTGGGGCTCACAATCCTCACCTGTAAAATGAGAGGTCTAATACCTATACTATACACATATATAATATGTGTATATATGCATGTTATATATACATGTTATACACATATGCATGTATGTATATATGCAATGCAAAATGAAAATAAAGATAATAAATACAAAATCATTAAATACAAGGAAGTTAGAATGGAAGGGTTCTAGAAGTTGCATCTTATGAGATGAAGGTGAAGTGGGAATTGTTTCTAGTAATGGAGACAGGAGTTAATGAACTGTGTGTGTAAGAAACAAAGAAAAGCTTAGTTTAGCTTAATTGCAGAGTGCAGGAGTGGGAGTAATGTCTCACGAGACCAGAAAGATAGATTGGGACTAGGTTAGGAAAAGTTTTAAAGGCTAGATGAAAATGTTTATACTTTATAATGGGGGCAATGGGGAGCCACAGGAGTTTATTGAGTATGTGAATAACACTGTCAGATGTACTAAAGGAACATAATTTGGGTATCTGTGTGGAGGATAGAGGGGATGTCGAAGACACATTAGTAATAACACTGACATAGTCTGACAGCTGTTAAGTTGGATGCTGCCTAACAAAGATGGGAACAGTACTGGCCAAGTATGAGTTCGTAAGATCTTAGATTTAGAGAGAGAGAGAGAGAAATCAGAGGTTCTTTAGTCCATTTCAGCTCTGCAACTCACTACTTATGTGAGTCAACCTGTTTGGACCTCACTTTTCTCATATGTAAATACGAGTGGTCCAGCATCCATCAATTGACAATGGACAACTGGCGGCAAGCCCAGCATAGATGGAATTGTCTCTGAGGAGTAATAGGAGCCAAATGAAAGAGCCATGACCTTTAGGGACTCAGGCTTAGTTCCTTACTGGCATTCTACTGCCAAGGGAGTGGCAAAGATTAAAGCTATGCCATACATCATTACATTGGAATATGATGGACTCCACATGAGGCATAAGAAAGGACTAGCGATACCCAAAATCTACCATTGCCTATTAAACCTCTTCATGAAGGTCTCAGGAGAAAACTGTCCAGTAGAGAAGAAGTTCTACAGCCCCAAGTCAGCAGTAGATGCACATAATTAGTGTAGGTGTATAATCCTGGCGCCTAATATATGCTTAATAAATGCTTGTTTCCTATTTTCCTTCCATGATCTCTCCTATCAGTCTTTCACAGAATCACTCACATTACAAAGCTGACAATGCTTAAAATTCACTTATTACCTGGGAGTTTCTTTCCCACTACAACTTTGACATGAATTAGTTTATTGTATTATCTAGCTGATGTCCTGGAAACCCAGACTGCCTGGCCTTGGGAGGATGGAAAGAGAACATTATTGTAATGTTCTGTAACATCCTTGTACTTGCCCGTGAATTCCTCTCATGGATGCAAAACACTGCAATGTATAAAACATTAAACAAAAGCTTTGATGTAATATTACCCTTTTCCTGAACTTATGTAGCACAGTCTTTGTTGAATTAAAAACTACATTAGAAATTTGGGTCACTGGAAATAATAGCTTCCTCATTCTTCTTCCTCTTTGCTAAATGCTGTCCTCCACTCCAAGAATATGCAGGTTAGTCATAGCACTCAAAGTCCTTCAAAACCTGGACCTTTCCTCCCTTTTCAGTCTTAATGAGTGGAATAACACCTCACTATCTCACCTGTATTATGTGATATAGTGAAGCTTTCCTCGTTGCTGTCCTTTGCACAAGAAGCTCCATTTCCCTATTTCAGTCCTTTTCATTGCCTTTCCCCCTGACTGGAATTCTCTCCCTTTTCATCTACACCTCCTAGCTTTCCTGGATTTCTCTAAGTCCTAGGTAAAATCCTTCTTCCTAGAAGAAACCTTTCCTGATCCACTTTAATGCTTTCTCTCCACTGGTTATCACCCATTTGTTCTGTAAGGAGCTAATAAGTTCATAATAATTTGTATATTGTTTTCCTTTAGACTGGGAACTCCTTGAAAGGAAATTCTATTTGTTTATTTTGCCTCTTTGTGTATCTCTGGCTACCTGGCCCCATCAGCCTGAAGTCCAGATATGTTGCATTTCACCCCTCCTCCAGGGCAGTAATCTTAAGGGCATTGGAAGATGTCTAGTCTAGACTCTCTGCAAATCACTTTAGTCCCCACCAATAATGTTCACTGAAATGCAGAGATGGGTTTACCCACACCTCAACTCCATTTGCCACTTACAGTCAGATTAGTTTTTTATAAAGCAATATTTACTTCAAAGTTATAATAAAATATATTCAAACATATTCCATAACACATGAGAGACATAAACATAGTGTGAATTCCAAGTCCAATACCTCCCTTGGACTCAAGTTCCAGACTCCCTGGCTTCTCAGGATTTCCTTGTTGGGCTGGCTACGTACAGCATGAAACCTAGAATCCTGGCTTCCATGTCACTATGGCTCTAAATCCTAGATCTTATATCATCAAATTACTACTGTCTCTATCTAAAGTTGAAAATTACAAACAAAACAGAAAATAAACAGAAAAAGAAGCAAAAACACTCCAAACCACAGACTTAGAAGGAAAGAAGGAAGGATGTTATCCCCAGTTCATGGTTCAGATTATGACACTTATGGATGAACTGTGTAGGATCTTTACCCTCTGGACTCAACAGGAAAGAACATGTAGGAGAAAGAGCAAGACTCTTCTAGTCTGGCAATTTTAAAGAAGCAGCTTGTTCTTGCTGTGCAAGCAGAGGAAGCTACTCTTACCCATGCTGTGGGAGAATGAAGGCTATGTCCTCTATTTTTGGTAATCTGGGATAGCAAGAATCTCCATTATCTTAGTGCAGTAGATGGCCCATAACAGGTGCATAATAATACTTGTTGACTTTCTGATGTAGCCCCCAGAAAACATGTGACAAATTTGCCTTCTTTGTGTATTAGGGTAAGCCATGCTCACTTTGCCCCCTTCCTTTCTTCTTTTCTTTGCCTTGCTCCCAACCAATTAAGATGTTTAATAATAGTAAGTCATACATTTGGAGAGTGGAGGCAAAGGATGATAACTTCTTCCTACCAATTGCCAGACTAGAATCCCTGGGAAATGAGAAAACTAACAAGGTATTATCAATGGCCATTAGAAATGGGACTTACATATGTAAAGGGAATTCTGGGAAGCCATTTTTGCACAGCTTTGTATGATGAACTGATTTGGGGATGCAAAAAAACTTAGAGACACAGATGGTTGTTGAGAGATTCAATCTATAGATCTGAAATGGGAAACATTTTTTTTCTTAGAAGCACCTGGAAAAAATATTCACAGTGCTTCTTTTGGCCTTTGATCCTTAATTAGAAACTCTTGCCTCTGATAGCTGTCTTTCATTTTTCTAGTGAGCTGGCATAGATGTCTCATACATGGACATTTATTTATAGGGCATATGCTATTAAATGGTGGAAATGACCTGAACAAGCTGACCAAACTATTTGACATCTAAAAACACCCCTCAGGATCTAATAGAAAGCACAGTTGGAAGAAAGGCAAAGACTGGACATATGAGTCACTCAATAAGCCTTTGTTTTGTATCTATGTAGGCACTGTGCTTGACACTAGCCAAAGAAAGTCAAAACAGTTCCTGTCTGTCCATAAACAGTTTATATCTTAATAAAAATAAAGATCATGAACATAGGTAATAAAATAAACTACGCAGATAATGCATATTATATATTATGATCTCAATTTTCCAGATGAACTTCAGAGAAGTAAAGTGACTTCTTTAAAGTCACATATCTATCAATAGAAATAAGAGAAGTGTAAGAGGAAATGTTCAAGTATGATCTCTTGTCAAAAATCATAGAAATAGTTAAAAGAAAACCTAGAAATTAAAGGATGATGGATTTAAGGGTAGAAAGTCCCTTAGAGTCCATCTAGACCAAGAGCCTTCTTTTATAGATTTTTTTATTGAGTAATTTGTGCCTGAGTGAGAGAGGAATGGCAAATCGAAATGATAAGACATGAAAGTAAGGGGAAGCGGACATACATGGATAAGATTACAGGAAACAGAGGGAGAGAGATGATAACTTACCTCCCATCCACCAGAAATGGCAATTGCAGGTCCTAAGTCAGGAATTCCAGTGGCTCATGGTGGCAGCAGGTTATTCCTTGCTGAAGAGAGCTTATGAACTCATTCTTCTTGTTTTGTGATGAGCTGGCTATGACAAAATGCAATTTCTAAGTGAAAAGACAAGACAAAAAGAAAAAAAGAAGCCATCTTCTTTCGGAGTTCTAATATTCATTGGATCCATTGATCTATGACCCCTTCTTTGAGTTCCAGTTCCCAAGTTCTTGAGTTTTCATCAGCCTGCTGTAAGTTTAAATTGAACTTGGAGTGAGGACTATATTATTAACCTCTTTGACTACCTTTAGGAGGAGCAGCCATCATAGACCAAAGAAACCAATTAGTGTTTCCCATAATTTTCCTATAATGCTTGAGTCTAGAGCAGCCTGTGGATGGTTGTGGTGGTGGTATCTGGTTTTCAGGAAAATTATAGGCCAGAAATTGTGTGAGATGGTTTATTTTATCTAGCTTATTGCTTTTTAAAGTTTATTTTATACCAAAAATATAAAATGTTATATAGATATATAAAATCTACAGAAGTGCATAGAAGAATAGAATGTTATTTTGACTGTTCCTGTCAGTATCTTCATGGCATCCAGGTCACTTTACTAGGGATCTGGATATATAATAAGTTCAGTAAAGTGTCATAATTTTGCTAACAGAATGGTACTTGGAGTTGATTCAAAGTGGGTAAATTTGCACTTAACCACATCACCTAATTTACAAGTTATTTTGGTGACCCAGAGAGAAGTAGATCTTCTACTTTCTGAGAACCACAGAGATCTTGGCTGTTCTTCATCAGTTCTATCTAAAGGAATGGAACTCCATTAACCAATAGGTTGAACATGGAAGGGTTTTACTCAATCCCTTCTATTACTTAGGATCAGGTTAGTTGCCAGTAATGGTGCTACCTCCTGGTTAAATCTGAAATGAGGGGTTGGACTAGATGCTCTTTAAGGTAATTTCTAGTTCCTGGTGTTTATTTCTATTGTCTATTTGTCTTCCCTATTTTCTTTACTTTTTATGAACTCTTCCCTCTCTTTCTGATGTCATGGCCTAAGGAGCTCATTTATCCTTCAGCTGCAAAAAGCCTCTATCATATCATGCACTAGGGTCAGTTTTCTTGGGACAGCACCTCCTTTAAAAATAGTTTTTGATGTTCCCATTCCCCTTATGTCTTTTCCCACTATTATCTTACCTCCAATGAAACTCCAATTTGCCTTGCTCTGAGCCTTTTGATGGGACACAGGCTGAGGAAGGGACCTGGTAGGGAAGACAAGCCACATGACAAGAGAAGCTATGAATGAGTGAAAAAACCCAAACATTTATTAAAAGCTTACGATGTAACAGACACTACACTAAGGACCAGGGACCTAATATAAAAAGCAAGGCCCTTGAGGAACTTCTAATAGGGGAATACAGCATTTTTAGGGAAGTGGAGCAAGAGGGATGTTTGATCTGAGGTCCTCTAAAACATATAGGGGAGAAGTGTGATGAAACTCAGAGACAACAAATCTAACATCAGGCTGAACCTTTGGGGGAAAGGAAAGTCAAAGTGGGATAGACCACTGGAAGGCAAGTACAAGAGAATGCTGAGATGATTACTGTCATTAGCTATAATCATTCCATTGGAGAGTGTCTTTGCAAAGGGTTTGTGATTATTATATTGCATCCAATGAGAAGCTGAGAGCAAGATTCAAGTGCTGTTGTCAAGCTTGTATCTAAGGAGAAAAAGCACAGTGATCATATTGATAGTAGAGGTGTAGAGCTCAAAAACTTCACTTGAGATCAAAACTGGAACTAGAATAAGCAAGCTAACCTAGCTGCCTGAGATACAGCACAAAGATTTAAAGAATATTTTGCAAAAACTTTTTTTTTCAGTAACTGCATGAGAGGGCATAGAAGGATAGATAGAAGGCTGGCTTTGGGGTCAGGAAGACTTGAATTCAAGTTCTGCCTTTGACACATAGTTGGTTTTATGACCCTGAACAAATCATGCAGTCCTCTCAGTGACCCAGTCTCCTTTCAGTGATGCAGAAAAAGAGCCTATAGATGGGAGGGAGTTTATATATTGGAAGTGCTTCATTCCCATGAAATAATAGATCAGGATCTTTCTCAATTAAAAAAAATCAAGGAAACAAGCACTTTTATTTTTAGGAGCAGAGAATTTTGTTCTTCCCAGGAGTTAGAAATTTGTTTTGTGGTAAGTTAAGCAGTGTGTTATGGTGAGAACCCAAAGCCTTCTGGGATAACAATTAACACAGAAGTTGACATTTTCAAATTTAAGATCATCTTTCAAATGTTGCCTATGGCACCTCCTCCTGGTTCTGTACTTTGCCTTGACCAGGTGATTAGGCTAAATGAATAAAGTGGCAGCCATTGGCCCCATTGCATTGCGGGCCCCATAAGTATTAGAGGTCAAAGTCTAGCCAGAAGGCAAGGGCCCTGCTCCAAAAGAAACACCTGTAATGGGCTCTATGTGGAGAAATATATTCTCCCTGATTGAGTTTACTATTCCAACACTAATTCTTATAATTGTAGAAGCTGGGAGCACTTTGATGAGTTACCTTTTTCCAAGGGTGTTCCACATTGTTTAAGAGATGCTCAGAGACCCTTGAGCTTTTTACCCAACAAATGAATATCTCAGAGTGGGGTTTCAGGCATTTTATGGCAGATGGGTGGGAGAGATATTTTTGGACAGGAAGACCTTCCCTGCACTCCTCACATCACACCTTCGCCTACTTGGCTTCTGTGTAAGGCTTGCTCCAGTTGCAACATTATTTCAGTCGTCGTCTCTTCATAATGCTAAATATTTTCATTTCTAAGTGTTGCGCTAGAGCAGTGGCAGAGTGATTTTGAAGGAACAGTACAAAGTCCTTAACTGGGCAGAAACAGACAACTGTGGCTGTGCTTTCCAAGGAATAGTCACCCTAATCCACAAACCCTGTGAGCAAAGGCACACAGGAACTGTGGACAGAGTGTGTTGCCTTGATTGGCCATATATTTTATAGAAGCAGAGCTTCATAAAAATACGCACCATTAATAGTTTTAATGGAACAATCCAGAGTAAAAAACAGGTTCTGCTTACCTTTGCAAGATGGCATTGGATAGTTCTTTGATAACTTTTAAATATACTCTGGAAATAAGGAACAGTTTGGAGCTCTAGTTGTATTCAGCATTGATTCAAAAAAAATCAAAGATAATGAGCAATCTTAATTTCAGGGCCTTGTGAACTGTCACATGTCACTCCCCCTGTATTTGAGCTAAGTTGATGAGTTGCTTCTCTGTATGGGTTAAAAGCAAAGGGTTGTCAAGTTTACTGCACATTAGAGTTCATTTCATGATTTTTTTTTTCTCTTGACTAGAAGTATTGCCTCCACCCTACTCACCATGGCAACAGAACAACTGAAGATTCTAGCAACAGACCCAGGATGGAAAAATACTTGAAAATATCCCTTGATGCTAAAATTGGTTTTGTTTTCACAGCAGCACACTGAGCAGTTGAGGGAGGAGGGATATCACCATACATTTCAGATGGAATCACCAGAGAGGGAATTAAAGGGAGGGGTGAGAGGGAAAGAAAGGAGAACTGGTGACTGGGGAAAATGGGTGAGATGTGCATGCACTTCTTTATAAGCATAGTGGTGACCTTACTAGTGCATGAAACTGATTCAGGTTACTAAGTGCTTGATGAGGGGAAGGAAAGTAGAATGTTCCACAGGTGACCCAGTGGGGAAAGAGCCATTCTTCTTAACACATCCTCTTTAAGAGAGAAAGCAGTGAAACCCTATTTTACAGAAGTCACTTGCAAAATAATGTAGTCAAACCCATAGCTGGGCTAAAATCCACTCTAAAGCATGCCTGACAAGTATTCATACTAACTGAAGACCTCGGGGATTACAGAACTCACTGTCTCCAGAGGAAGCCCTTTCTGTTTTGGGGGAGTCCTCATCAGACTAACAACACTGCAAAATATTAGAGGAGAATAAAACCTTAGAGATCATCTAATCTGTAATCTTTTTACAAATGAGGAAACTGAGGCCAAAAAAGCAGTGACTTGCCAAAGGCCACAGAGCTGCTAAGTAATAGAACAATTATTTGTAATACCGAGTCTAAATATAATTTTCTGTTATCATATGGGCCCAAAATTCAGTCTCTGGTCTGTGTAAGGAATAAGTCTACATAATAATAACAGGATGTAAAGAAACCTTTATTCCTTAGTCCAATTCAAATGTTCACTCTCATGTATTTACTCATATTCACATAAGCATAAACCAACAAACACGTGTCCAAACAAAAACCTTTCCAAACATGTAGGACCTGCCAAAAACTGGAAATTCAAAGCTATGCGAATGACAAATTGTTACACAAATGGTAGATTATCCATGGAAATCACAAACTGGCTTGTCCCTGTGCTAGAGCACATATCCAGATGATATCTCTTCTTGCTGTCAGCAGCTGTGGACTCAAAGAATTCAAATTTATTTTAATAATTGATGGAAAGATATGATAATTAGGAAAATAATATTAGTTAAATCAGTCATATAACATGTTATGAAGTCCTTTATCAACCACCCCATTAAGAAGCTTTGAATAAGTACAGAATCACCTAGGTGGTGCTGTAGATAGAGCTCTGGGTCTAGAATTAGGAAGACCTGACTTCAAATTCAATCTAGGCACTTCTTAGCTGTGTAACTCTAAGTAAATCATTGAAATATTTGCCTCACTTCAAATGTAAAATGGTTGTTGTGAAAATCGAAGAAGATAATATTTGTAAAGGACTTAGCACAGTGGCTGGAACTTAGTAGGCATGATATTAATGCTTTTATTTTTTCTCCTAAAAATTAACTTCTGTGTAGTAGGCAACATGTTAAGCACTGGAAACACAAATACACTGGAAAGAATAAAACAATGCCTGCTCTCAAGGAGCTTACATTTGAATGAGTAATCAACTAAGTATGCATAAAATAATAAAAGGTAGTTAGTAAAAAAATAGAGTACCAATATTTGGGCAGATGATTTAGGAGAAGTTTCATGTAGAAAGTGTTGATTGATCTACACATTTAAAGCAAAGTGAATTCTGTGAAGAAGAAAGAATAGGGCAAAAGAAATAGATGGGAGGTGGTGCCATATGTGCGAAACAGAAAAGTCAATTTGTTTGGGTCACAGAGTAGGGGAGGAGGAATAACAACCAGTAAGGCTAGAAAGATAGATTGGGGCCAAGTTGGGGGAAAAAAACTTTTTTATTATTATTATCATAAAAGTAATAGGGAGCCACTAGAGTTTATAGAATGGGCACATTCATATTTTATTATTTTCATTATCCTTAAAGATCTGTGATTTCATTAGTTATGATTATGATAGATAAGAAGGCAGAAGGGAGCTCCAACCACCTGAATCCATGTTGTATCCTCACATTTTATTGGTCATTTTTATGGCTGAGTAAACTTCTCTTTGTTAATATTTTATGACCCACTAGCATCTCAGTGTATTTTGCAGTAACAGGCCTTAAGCAGTGGATTGGCCTGAGTTAGGTTTGGTCTACACCAGTCACAAAGGCTACATGAGGGAGAAGAAAACAGAATCCAGTCAACACATGCTCTTACAGCTTAATCCCAACTAGGATTGCTATGAAATAAAACCACTTGCTCAGACAAGATTGCCCAAAACATTTTTTTTTATTAAAAAACAACAACAAACAACAGCTGGTCAATCTAGGGGGAACATTCCTTTTTTAGGAAGAAACTCCCAACTCTTAAACTACTTTGGAAAGTGAAACAATGCATATTAGAAGGGCCAGGGCATCTATCTGCTATATCTAGGCTTGTTTACAATGTCTGAAAATAGGGCTCCTGTCCTAAAGCATAGGCAAGAGCGAGAATTTCAGGATCACCTAAAGGTGATTAGGTTTAGCATGACTTTAACAACTGGATTATATCTTTCTGAGCATGGGAGTATGTAGTTTGTGAAAAAAAAGGTTAAGAGAGCAAGGATACTAAAATATGTACTTTTTTTGTTTCAAGCAATAGAAAAAAGGACAATTTTAAAATTCAAGTACTTTAAAATTCAAGTTTCTGCACATTTCTCTGTCTCTAAAGCCAAGACTTGATGTTTCCACGCAGAGTTACTGATGTTGTGTGCTGGACTGTAAGCTGCTACTTACTCTATCACGTGTCTTGATTTTGATGTCATAGACTACGCTGCCTTCTCAGATGCTTTTCGATGTTTAGAGGCTCAGCTGAACTACATTTTACTTATGTTTTGCAGGAAAGTCATCATTGATATATTACTGTACTGGACAATACACCATACTATTCTACTCTCTCTATAATACTGCTATATATACAACACTACTATCTTAGTAGATAATCTATAACCCAGGCTATTTTTGACTCTTTTGTGAGTTTTATCCACAATTGTACCCAGTTGGCCTGTAGATCATAGGTCAAGTCTTTCTTGGAATTCTGATTCTACTTGCATGAACACTGACTCTCGCTACCCCATACCTCTGTAAGCAATTTTGGTTGAGGTAAGAAAATTACTTTCAAATTCCATCATGCCCCTGGTAGAAAGAACTGATCATGCTCATTGTCTTGGAACTTCATTTTGGTAAGACTTGAGGAGTCTGCAGAACCATAATAGGAAGTTTGATACCACGGGAAAATTCACTTAACACAGAGAAGAGTCAATTTTTTCATCAAATAAAGATAATAAAAATAAGAAAAAAATATCATTTCATTACACAGAATTTTAGTTTTCAGAACTGAAAACTTTTATCTTTGCTTTTTGTCATGCTCAATGAATATAATTTCTCTCTTTGGCAAAGCAATTGGATTTGTTGATAGGCGAAGTGATAAATAATACCTTAAATTCAATGAGATCATTGTCTCGCTTTGCATATTCTTGGCATGGCAGATGAAATGGGATAGAGGTGAATAGTAAAGTAAGCACAATTACTGTTAGGGGATCTTATCTGCCAAGTCTATGGAAGACTGGACTAGTTTATAAAGAGATATAGAATTTTCCTAAAATATTTTTTAAAAGGTAATCTCTGATAAGGTAAGTGAAATTCTCATTATGAAATGGAAATGGAACACAATGGGAAAATATTTGTTAAGCACTTATTTTGTGCCAGGGACTGTGCTGAGCAGGAATAAAAAATGGAAACTTTCCCTGTTCTCAGGGGGTTCACATTTTAATTGGGGAAAACAATACATAAAGGAGAATACATGATTATTTTTAGTTCATGGCAAATACAAACACCATAGAACTTAGTCAAGGAACCTAGAAATGTGGCAAAGTCAAGGGGACCCTGGGGGGTAATAGCAGGGCAGATGATCTTCTAACAGGATAATGCATTTAAGGAGTAGAATGAAATAGGCCTCTGGGTATCTCCAGCAGAAGTAAGTATCTTGGAGTCAACACACCACTTACATTGTGTCCCTAATGGGAACAGGGTAGAGGAATAACGAATATTGTTTGGATGAGGTATAAGTCTATGCCTCCCCCTAGTGGCCATGAGAGTTTCTCATCTGTCTTACTGCTCTAAAATTAGAGTTTCTGGTCTAACTGCTCAAAAATGGCAGACAAGGCTAGGGAGAAGCAATAAGGCTTCCTGACATAGAGCCGTAGTGCTGGTTATTGGTCAAGAGTTTAGTGGGCAAGAATGAGAGAAAGTCCAAGGTGTTAAATCATAACCTTTCATACTCTGGCTCCTAGCTACTTTTCCAGCCTCATCTTACATTATTTACCATTATTCACCGAGACCAAATCAAACTGGACTATTAACTGTTCCCTGAAGTTGGCACTTGAATTTTAGCTGCTCACTATAGCCAAGGATTCTCTGCATGAGTTTCTTTCTATATCTGGCTATAAAGACCTCTCCAAATGAATGATTGTGATTCCATGTCCACATGATGGAGGAAAATAAAAAATCCTATGTACAAGACGTATGTCCAAGAGGATTTATTTATTATAGGTTATTCTGTGTAGTCAGCTATGACCAGGTGTTATGGTGGCTCCAAAGATGGCCATCAACTTTCCATTGTGTGTGTGTGTGTGTGTGTGTGTGTGTGTGTGTGTGTGTGTTGAAAAGATCTCTCACATCTATCAGAGATATTTTTCTTCCTTTTCAGACGTCCAAAGACAGTGATTAATGGGAAGTAACGTGTTATCTGCTTTCTTTGCTTTTACATCTACCTTTATATCTATATCTGGGATATTTGAGTGAAATACTTAGGAGGAATGAGTTTGTTACTTTTTTTTCCTGCTTTATTTAAGGTGAGTTAGCAAAGGATGCGTGGAGGGTCTTATTGATGATGGAAAATGCGATGGAACCGTTTGAATCCAGATGGAAACCTCTATGATGCTACTAAGAAAAGGAGGAAAACTTATTGGCTGTTTTTAAAAGTTAACACGTAAAAAATGTAGGGAATGGTGGCAACCAATACTTACAGGATGCATGCTCACTGATATGGGCATAAATGTTCCAAAGGTGTTCTGGCAAGTGCCAGAAGAAATGTCTTGGTTTATTATCTCAAGTGAGAAAATACAAACTAACTAGAGGGATTAATGCTTTTTTCTGTAACCTTTCCCTCTGTGGAATTCTACATGTCAAATGCTAACTAGGATTCCATTGGGAAGGGAAAATGAGCTTCCAAAAAAATGAAAATCCGAAGAAGGCATTCCCAGTTACACACATACACACACACATATGTGTATATATGTAACCAAATTAGAGCATTATGTTGATGACCAGTAGTGCCCATTCCATAAATCATGAGGATCCCTGACTGTTCTTAGGTAAGGCTTTTTTGTACCTCCAGTAGCCAGAAAGTCATGCCAATAGTTAAAACCCTAGTCCCATGGACCAATCCTGAAAAATGACCTTTTTCCCCTTTAAAGAGAAACCAGCCCAATCTACAAACAAATACCACTCCTACCACATCTATAAATGCTTCCTCTCCCACTTGTGTCAAAGAAACCTGTGAGAGAAATGTGACCATATAAGTATGGGGTGAGTAGGTGGGGAAATGAGTTATTTCTTATCATTTATTTGATATTTGAGTTTAATTAAATTTTTTTAGATGAATGTGTCATCTTCTTTGATCTGATAAAAGAGCTACATCAGTAGGTGCCTATGAGCTATGATATTTGGTTCTAAATAGATATTGAGCCAAAGCATGACTGGAACATGGGTATAACTTTGAGGGAATCTGTCTACCCAAAATATCCATTTTATTACCTGATGCCATTCTTTCTTTTATTTCCTCCATGTGTCTGTATAAGAGGTGGTCCACTCTCCACTGTTCCTATCCCACTTTCACTTGAACAGATTACCTTCACATATAACCTTCCTTTAAGGTCCAGTTCAGCTGTCATGTCCTCCCTGATACTCCCAATTGGAGGTGACTCATTTGCCTTTAATCTCTGATAAGAATTAGGGTTAAAAAAATTAAAAATCAGATAGATCTTTCTACAGGTAAAAACATTGAACTCTGCAAAATTTAAGTCACTTGCTAAAATTTATATAGATTGTAAATTGAAAGAACCAGGATTAAAACTCAGATCCTCTGATTCCAAATCTAATCTTTAGTCTACAACTCCACATTATCTGCCTTGAACTGATCTCTCTTGTGTTGATTTACCTACTTGTATTTGGATTGAAATAATTTGTGTACACGTATCTTCTCTCGGCTAGACTTTAGGCTCCTGGCTTGAAGGTGCTGTGAAGTTTTTCGTTTTTATTTCTCCAATGTCTAGCACATAGAAGGTGCTTAAGAAACAATTGCTGAATTCAGCTAAATTAACGAGTATGGCATATAAAATTATGTCAGTGACAATGAAGTAGAAGTGAAATATAATTTTCAAAAGACATTTTAATCAGCCAATAAACAAGTATTTATTAAGAACCTCTTATGTGTCAGAGATCATGCTAAGAACTGGAGTGGGTATGGGCAGGTGGAGACTAAAATTTAGGTAAATGAAATCATTCTATCTATGCACTGAATATCTCAGGCTTAGACTCTCTGGACTCTCTGGACTCATGCCATGCTGGAGACACCTGAGGCCTTTCTCTCCTGACTGGTGTCTCCTTCCTTGGGCCCACCATTGTAGGAACAACCCTAGCTAGCTCTACTTTACTTCACTTGTGCCTGGACTCTCTATCTGGATACCTATTACTCCTACTCACCTGCCATTTTGTCCTTGAATACTTTATGTGTTGTGTGCCTTGTTAGAATGTATGCTCACTGAGAATAGTACAGTCTTGCTTATTTGTATTTCTGTCTTCAGCATTTAGCAAATTGCCCAACACATAGTAAGTATTTAATAAATACTTTATGTAACTATTTATCTTGCTGTTTTATAGAGTTTGTTGACAGATGCAGCCAATTCATTAAAATCCTGTTTTGGGCCTTGGGATCGCAGTTTGGCTTTTTGTTGCCAATTCAAATAGGTAACTCTCAAGTTGACAAGATGAATTGCACTGAGGATGCTGGCAGCCACTGAGGGGTGTTTCATTGAACTTTACTAGCATTCAGCCCAGTAGGTCTGAATTAAATTAATTTACAATGAGATTAACATAAATTGATTTAGTTCTTCTGTTTCTTTACCTACAGCCTTTTTCCTTACTGCCTCAGCGATCTCCCTCTTCTCCAATTTCAGATTCCTTCTCCTGGACCTTCCCCCTCCCCAAAGTCTTTATCTATTGATGCAATATTTATTAGAAAGTCAATATTTGAAATTCTAGGGCATTTTTTCCTGACTTTTTCTACTCTTATGTTCTTCTCCATCCCACACTGCCATCCTGCTACTACAGTACTTAACATTCAACCTGTAGAAATAATGTTTCCCTAGGTATTAAAATGAAAGCAATGGTGAAAACACTAGTAACAGAGATGGAACTAAAAGTATATTAATTTTCCATTATAATTCCAGGCCTGACAATTTAATGCAAATAATCAAGGTAAACTGCTGAGACTTTTGCTTCTTACAGACAACCAGACAGTATTCAAATAGGTTTGATCCTTTCCCACATAAAGATGCAAAGAAGGAGAATCATGCAATCAAAGTCCAAAGAACTCATTTGGATTTTAGGAACTTTTGATTGTCATTGTAAATTTAGATTGGATGACTATCTGGAAATTAATAATTAGAAATTAATAATTTAGTCACTGCTTCTCAAAGTATGAATTCTCAAAGACTGCCTATGGAGGACAATCTCTGGCATATTCCAGCAAGTAGGAAAGACTCAGTCATGGACCCAAAACAGCTAAGTAAGCTGAGAGAGACACATAACTAGGTAACTGGCCATCAACTACTGAATTTGTTTGGAAACTGAAAAGACTGTTAGTGTAGTAAAAATAACTGCCTAAAAGTATTTATAAGCATTGAGATAAAAATTTATATATATATATATATATATATATATATATATATATATATATATGGCATTCCCCCCTTACAATTTCATTGATCTATCCATATAGAAGATTTCATAGTAGCATTAAAAGTTCACATTTGTATTCCTTCCTTCCTTCTTTGCTCTCTCTTTCCCTTTCTCCTTTTCTTCCCTCTCTCTCACCCACTCCTGCCTTCCCAGATTGGAAGTTTTAATCAGAGTCTTATCTAAATGTTTTATCTTCCCTATTACTTACTTTCTCTGTACATAAATTTAACAAACATTATCTACTGAGGATCTACTATGTATTAAGCACAGTGATAGATATTAGAGGGGATACAAAGATAAATAAAACAGGTCACATGGCCAGTTCTATGTTTTTGAGGATCTAAGGCCAGTTCTCTGTCTACTAGACCACACTGGGCTTGAATTTAATAGAATTTAATAGCTAATAGCCTCAGGATTTCAAAATAAGTGTCGTTCCTTTCTCACATAACAGACCAGAAATTGTCAACTCTTGGCTTTGTATGACTATAAAATATATAGTCATAATATAATTGGTTATATTAACAATTGGTTAATTGATCTTCTCTGACATATGAACCAATGGCTGCTGCCATATTTCCCAACCCAAAAGCAGGTGCAGGAGTAATTGATGAACATATTCTATCTTTACTACCTGGAAGTTAACAGTCATCTCAAATGACTTCAGAATCCCCTACTTCACAAATTTGTACAAATCCTTTAGGCCTTTGATGTCCCCTCTGTTCCCTCCTTTTGAAGACTGATGATCTATACTGTGTACAGTATAATCCCTGATAATTTGGCATATATAACTACGAAGCTGATATGATGGAAAGAACAACGTATCTGGAGTCAGAAGATGAGGGTTCACCTTTAGCCACTGAACTTCTCTGGACCTTCATCTCTTCATTTATAAAATGAGAGTTTGGGTCTGGACAATCTCTAAGATCCTTCCCAGCACAAAATCTATGGCATGACATTCCAATCATATCACTCTAGATGTTTTCGTCCTCCTTCTCCATTTAATGTAAGTTTCCTGAGGGCAGGCAATCTTGCTTTTAACTTTATATTCCCATTGTCCATCATGGTGCCTGGCTAAATGTAAGTTTCTTAATAAATGTGTTTGAATGAATAAATGGTTTCGTTAATATATGAAGCAAATGAGTAAAACCAACTCCATTTCGAAACAACTTTGACAATTAGAACTTATATGACAAGCATATTCCTACAAAATGAAAAGGATGAATGTGAAGCAAATTGTTTTAGAATGTAAAATATAGATATCACACAATTTGGGAATGTAAATGTAGAAACTGCAAAATGTTAGAAAATTCTTAATATTTTTCCATTATGTTTTCACTCTTGCTTAATCCATTCCTACTATAAATGTATAAAAATCCAAAGCTGTGCCATAAAGACTTGGAATAGTATCCAGAGTAATTAGACTGTTTCCCCATTGTGACTTTTAGTTTTAGACTGAAGTCTTAGCTGTGGAAAAAAAAATTACTTTATTTTCTTATATAATTCTATCATGTCCTCCTTGGATGACTTTGCTCTTCCCCTACATTCTCTTTCTTTTCCATTCTCAGGCCTTTGGAAAGCTTGCAAGCAAGATATGGTAGAATTTTGCATGCAATACATTTTTAAAAAACCTTATAAGTGGAATCAAACTCTTTAGAAAAAGCATGCTTTCTCATGACTGTCTTAGCTTAGTAGGAAACTGCTTAACTCAAAACAACAAACTAAAAGGACCGAATCACTACAATCTGGCCTCCTTAGATCCTAGGCAACTTTTCTTTGCAAAATCAATTAATCATCGAGCTATTTCACATTGCCTGGTTACAATATCTTGGTTTTCAGAATGAATATTTATTCTTTTCTATATTCAGTACCTCAAAGTAATCAGATGACTAGAAGTTCCTTGAGAGCAGGGAATATATCTTATTCTTTTCTATTTCCTCAACTGTGTCAGAGAGAATGCTATGACACAAAGTATGTACTCAGTAAACGTTTGCTATAACAGAATCTGAGGGTTGAAAGGAATGTCGCAGGTCATCCAGTGTATCTCCTACCTCAAGAAGAATCTCTTCAATGAGAAGAATGTCTTTGGTCTGTCAGTAAGAAGGAATTGTTAAGTGCTTATTATGTAGCAAACTCTGTGCTAAGTTCTGGTTACAAAGGAAGGAAAATGTAACATATTCACTGAAGGAGCTCACATCCTAATAGGACAAACAACATGGAAACGTCTATGGGAAAAGATGATAGCTACAGGACAGATTGGAGATGATCAACAGAGGGAAGACTCTAGCATTAAGAGGGATTAGGAGAGCCTTTTCTTGCTGAAGGTAGAATTTTATCTGAGTGTTCTGTGTTAGTTCTTCATTTTGGAAGAAGACTATGACATCAGGGAAATAATGACATGACTTGCACTTGACCTTGTTTTGAGTGAGGGAGGACTGTGCAAGGTCACTAACCTCACTTTCTCCTCCTGAGCCATCTGGGTCCAGTGACCAGATATTCATCAGGATGACTGGAGATGACCCAGTATGCCTTTTTAAGGCTGGCCTTTTCAGGTACTCACTTAGAACGAGGTAATGCCCACTGAGTAAATAGGTCTCTTTAAGAAGTAGTCAGGGAATGACTATTTTAATGAAAAAAAGAAAAAATAACTAAATCAACAGAAACTGTTATTAGTGATAATCACTCTAAGTCAGTCATTAAGTGGAGGTTGGGCAGGGACCTATTGTTGTCTAGCCCATTGGCTTCAGAGTACTCTGGGTTTCAGGTTTTGGGAACAAGAAGGAAAGAAGGAAGGAAGGAAGGAAGGAAGGAAGGAAGGAAGGAAGGAAGGAAGGAAGGAAGGAAGGAAGGAAGGAAGGAAAGACATTTAGTCATTAAACCCCAAAGCCCCAAAGGAAGGGAAGAAGGAGACAGAAGGGAGAGGATGAGCTGGGTTACCCAGCTAGCAAGATTCCCACTATCTGAGTGTTAAAAGAACCCTGAAAAGCTAGGGAACAGAGATTATTCAGGTCTAGAGGAGAGGCAGTGAAAACGCCTAGACTAGGGAGATGGAGTATTTGTGGGAGGAACAATAAAGAGGGCAGTGTTGGTTTGCAGAATATAGTTAAAGAAAAGACTAGAAAGATAGAAACCAGCAAAATTATGAAGAGTTTTAGATATCAGAAGATTTTATACCAGAAGTAATGGAAACCACTGGGACTTATGGAGTGGGAGGAACATGATATAATAAGAAATATCTATTTGACCATTAATTTTACCTTTTCTTGAAGACCTGCCTATCTGCCCATCTACCATAATGGCTTTCCTGGAGGTGTGGCCACTGAGTATGTTACAGTTTGTTGGAGCCACAGTTTGAGGGTAACCAACAGGTCTCAAACATGTCCATGAGTTAGGGGAGGTATCTACCCCAAGCATGTTTTCCACTATGGAATGGACAGATGAGAACAATTTGCCTCAATGGTCATGTGGTGACTGAAGCAGGCACTATGGAACACTTAGAACTTGTTCAGTCATAGAAGATACCACTGTATCCTGGGCTATTGCCAGTAGTCTTGACTTTTTTTCTTCCCACTGGAATTTGATGACTCTGGAAGAGATAGTGAAGATGATGACTTTGTGCAATGCAGGGTGCACAGCAACATCTATAATGAGGTCACTCTGTTGCTTTTTAAACAGACCATTCCACTTTTAACCTTATTTTTTCATTTCACTTTTGCATAGCACTACTTGTTTGAAAGTTTTTTTCTTACCTCAAACCTCACCCTATCTTTTTGCAAGTTTTATCCATGATTCTAAATATGGCCAAACAGAACAAGTTTAATCCCTCTTCCATACGTCATCTCATCAAATGCTTAAAAAGAAAACTATCACATCATAGAGAAGCCTTTATTTCTCTTAAGAGCCTCATTTTTTTACAATTGATCTTCCTATGGCCAGGAGGAAATAAGGCAAGTCTGAAGGCACCAGTGTAGGCAACAAGAAAGATGGTGGGATATTTCATAGAAATAAGTGTGATTGAGTGAAGAACAGGATGACAATGAGATACATTTTGGACAGTTTGAGTTGGTGATGCTAATGGGACATTCAGCGGATAAATCCAGTAGGCAGTTGAAGATGTGGCCTCAGAAATATATAGATTTGGAAGTCAGAAACATAGAGAAAGTAACTGAACCCATAGAAGTAGATATGATCTCTAAGAGAAAACAAAGAGAAAGTAGAGAAAAGGATGTAGGACAGAGCCTTGGGGTTATCTATGCTTAGTGAATAGGTGGACAATGAACCAGCTAAAGAGTTAAAGAAAATGTAGTCATAGGATGTATGTGTGTGTGTGTGTATGTGTGTGTGTATGTGTGAGGGGGGAGGGAGAGTAGAGTAGGGGAAGGGATGATAACAAGGGCTTTTGAGATAAAGAGAATGAGAGAAGAGGGTGAATGACCACAATTTTGTTATTAATGTAAGAAGTAAGGTCCTGAGTTAAAGGACTTAAGAGGAGAGACTTAAGTAAAGATGTTTTGAATAATTTCTGTGGGGAGTGCAATAGGGAATCAAGTAAGGAAAATTAAAAAGATTGCCATGAGGTAATTAAGGCCCTTTTGAGATGCACTATATTAAAGTTGTAGGGTACCCAATGAATTTGTCTAGGTTTCTTCAGCAGCATCCAAGTAGGAGTAGAGGAGGTAGGTGGTAAGTGTAATCCAAAATTAGAATATTACTAAAGATGAGTAAGGGAGAAGTGGTAAAGTGATTTGAGAGTAATGAACTGTGCAAAGATTTGATTGACCTTAGGGTACAGATTAGGAAGGTCATGAAGTGATATAATGGGCTGAGAAAGTACTTCAGTATGGAGGGTTTGGTGGTTCAATGAGGTTAAAAAAAAATAGGTTTAGGAAGAGTAAGCCATAGGCAGAAATGGAATGACATGAAGCTATAGCCAGGTAGGGGAACATCAGAGTTTTCAGTCAGAGAATGTCAACAATTGTGTATAAGGGTGAGATAAGAAGTATGATCATCCCTGTGAGTAGCTCAGTTGGAGTAGAGAAGTAGCTCATGGGATTTGAGGAGATTGAATTATGTGGAGATTAAGGAGTTTTAACATTAATGTTGTAGTCTCCTAAAATAAGGACAAGAGCTGGGAAGAGAACAGTAGAGTGGGTCAGGTACTAAACTCTATGAGAAAGCAGGAGGAATGATCAGGAACCTGATAAACAGAGTAAGAGATTTTAATAGCCTGGATTCCAAAGGAGGAAATTTGCTGAATGATGGCAGCAGGGGAAGAATAGGAAGTAACGGTGGGGAACAAAGAAGATCTTGACCTTTTCTCCAGTGCAGCAGGGATATCAAAGAAGGTACAATTAATTTTTGGATGGATGGCCTGAGATATAGCATCATCTGAGGAAGACAGTCCTCAGTAGGACAAGTGGGAGGAAGGAACATGACAGAAAGAAATCCAGTAGGAAGAGAAATGTATTCATTATGGAACTGGAATTCAATAGTTCACATTGGAAGGGGTTGAAAGAGCTGGAATGGAACAGAGGGAAAGGAGGAAGAGAGGATGAGAGACAGGGTTAGAAAATAGTTTAGTCTGAGGAAGCCATGCTTAGGTAACTCAAGGACAGAAAGAATAAAGGATGGTAGGGTTTTGCAAGTCATCGAATAGAAGTGTATGATAGATAAATTGAAATGCCTGTGGACCTGGAGGGTCTCGGTGACTCTGTCTGCTAGTCAAGTCAGTGGTATTGTGGGAAAGGCTGAGGTCTGGGACACTAGTCTGGCAGTAGTTACCTGTTTCCCCAGCCTAGAGACAGGGCAGTGATATTGCCAGTGGGGTAAAAACCTGAGGGAGCATGGATGCCAAAGTATTGCAAGCCTGGCCCTTACTTGACTGCTTTTCAAGGCTGAAGTGGAATGGATGGAAATGTGGGCTGGACAAGGCTCCGTCTGGGGTCATGAGCCTCTTGCTATGGGTCAGGATCTTTATCCTTTAGTGAAGGTATATATTATATGATGATGATGGCAACTGAGACAGCTGTGATAGTGATTCTGATAATGACAGTGATTACATATAAATAAATACTGCATTTACTTACTATTTTTTAAATTATATTATTTTCTAAAAATACATGTAGTTCCTTCTACAGTTCTCTTTCTTGTTCTCTTTGTATTTGAAATGCTTGATTTTGTTAAGGATCACTAAAATTGACTTTTTTAATTAAAAAAATGATGGACAAAATTGTAAATGTCGATGAAATGGAAAGAACACTGAATTTGGAGTCCTCAGTTTGAATTGCCTCTCTGTCATTTCCTTCTGATATTACTTTAGTTAAATAAATTCACTTCTTTGGGCTTCTCATTTGCAAAATGTGAATGTTACAATAGATAACTTCTGGGCTCCCTTCTAACTTGAAATCTAAAATTTATGATTCTAAAATTATAGATACCATAGGCCTGGCCAAGTAAGGAGAGGAAAAAAATTGTAAATTGATTGCATAAAAGTAGAACTAAATACATTTGTGTGGTGTATGTTCATCTGTATGTGTGCTATGATCTGCTCACCATTTATGCCTAGTGGCCAATATTCAATATTTTGTTGTTGTTCAGTTGTTTCCATTATGTGCAACTCTTTGTCACTCTATTTGACTTTTTTTGGGCAAAGATGCTGGCCTGGTTTGCCATTTCCTTATCCAGTTCATTTTACAGATGAAGAAATTGAAGCATGCACAACTAGTAAGTATCTGAGGCCAGATTTGAACACAGGAAGATGAGTCTTCCTGATTTCAGGCCTGACACTCTCTCCACTGTACCACCTAGTGGCCCCTCATTAAATGTATGTAGAATTAATTTGTTAGTCATATTTAACATGGGTATAGACTATATACCTAATCTCATTCCTCATAGTTAGTATCCTAGTGGTTGACTCATAATGTAAACTGAGTAGAAGAACATTACTTCTAATGTTTTTTCACTAGCTGAAAATATTTCAGATGATATAAGGCATTATCCTGTCCACAAGAAAATCAGACAAGCTCCTGTGGTTGTGGTGGTAGCTGCTGGAACAAATCAATAAGAGTTTTATTGAATAAAAATCAGACAAAAGAGCTGCCCACACATTGCTTATTGCCATGTTTCCATTTGGTTGTGGCAAATTTAGTGTGGAACACAGTTCTATCTTGGAGTTTACTGTAGACTCATATTCACCTAGAAAGACAGTTTATTTTGTTAAACTCATGGGCTGTAGCTGGTATTCATCATAAGAAAAAGAAAATTAAATTCAGCAGGAATATACATATATATACGATACATACATATACAATATACATATACAGGAAAACTAAGAAGCTGACCACATAGGAATTTATATTCTTATCCTCATCAAGGGCTAAATTATGTAAGACCTTACAGATTCACAAATCTAGTGCTTGTATTTTTTTTTTAAAGATAGATATTGAAGGAGAAAGAACTCAGGCTAATAAGGTTGGCATGGTTGAGAATATAGGACTTTTATCAAATACATGCCACTAAATCTTGGCCCTCAGTTGTCATCAGAAGCCTATACTCAAGGCACTTTTCCCATTTTAAAAATTGAAATTGAGATTTAAAGGAAAAAAAAAATAAAGGGCATTAAGTACTGCTTCATATTTTTTTCCCGTCCTTAGAAAAATTTGTGTGTTATTTCTGGTATGGTTTAGTTCTTAAAATGTCAACATTTAGTGCAAAGGAAACCATGAGATGTTCAAGAATAATTTTATGGGAAATCAGCAACAGCTGCTAAGAATTTCCTTAGTGCAATGACATGACAAACAGGTGGTGTATCTCCGTTGCTCTTGCAAAGGGCCACATAAAACCATGTTTTAGAATTCACAATTGTTTCATCTGTCCTTTGGTTTTGGGTGATGCACAAAACAGAAATAAACAAAAACCTCCTGTACAGGCTATCCATGTAAACTTATCAGTGCCTACATCCACTCCCATTACTCTCATATTCAAACACCTTCAGTAACTCTCCACAATATTCTGTCAACCTTCTGTACAGTGTCAGACTTGAGGCAAACAACCTCAGTCACAACAGAATACAATAGATTGTAAATGAAGGTAATGAGAATAGAAAAGAAGGGCTGAATGCTAGAGATTTTGCAAACATAGAGTGTACCAACCCAAGCAAGTGACTGGATAAAGGAACTGAGGGAGAGGAAAGAAAAAAAGGTTTTAAGCCTGGTAGCTGAGAGAGTAGAGATCTAATCTGGAAATAAAGAAATTAGGAGAAAAAAATCATTAATTTTCACCTGTGAATATGCTCATCTTGAACTGTTCCACGTTCAGGGGGAGATTGGAATCATGTGAATGAAGCTCTAGGTAGAGATTGAAAAGATGGGACTGAAACTGAGAGAAGAGGTAAGGTTAATGATGCAAATCTGGGATATGACCATTAAAGCAACAATAATATAATTGTCATTTATGTAGGTCCAGTAAGGATTAGAATGGATAGAACGGTAGGCTTGAAGTCAGGAATATCTGAGTTCAAATATAACCTCAGGCACTGGTGATATGACATTAGACAAATCACTTACCCTCTGCCTCAGTTTCCTCCTCTGTAAAATGGGGATAATAATAGCACCTACCTAACAATATAGTTGCAATGATGAAATGAAATAATATTTTTCAAAAGTGCTTAGTATAGTACTTAGCACATAGCAAGCACTGTGTAAAGGTTACTATTTATTTAATATATACATATACACACAGATATATACATATGCATACATACACACATATATACATACACACACGTAAACACATTAAAACTTTTAAAATTCTGTACAAATCAAGTTGATTTCACAGAAATCCTGGCAGGTAGTTAATACTACCTCAGGTATGTATTGTCATCCCCATTTTGAGATGAGGACATTGAGTCTCAGATAGATTAAGTGATTTGCACAACTGAGAAGTAAATGTTGAAAGTAGGATTCAACACAGAGATTCCAAATGACCCCCAGTACTCCTTTAGCTGCCCCACACTACAATGTGTCATGGTTGTGAAGGATATTCCTGTTCTTTGCCTTTTTTTCTGGCTTTTTAATTTGATCTTTGCTTCTGGGAGCCATGGGATACTGTCCCAGACTTCTTGTGCAGAGTCTAGGGGTCTGGTTACTGGTTTTCTGTATTGGGACCTCAGGTCCCAACAATTGGATTTTTTAGTGGTCTAGTGCTGAGTTACAGGTGGTGTGTGCCTGACGATGGCATCTGCCTGCTCCTCCATCCTAGGGCTCAGGATCTCTTTCTGGTCCACTGAGCTGAGGCTTGTCCCTGACTCCCTGGGACTCCTCCCATCCTGTACTGGTCCCCTTTAGCTGCAACAAGAGGGACCTTTCCTGTTAATCCCCCTAACCTTCCAAGCTAAAAGACTGCTATACCCCATCTTTTTGCTGACTCCACTACTCCAGGATTTTTCCTGGAGCAATTATCTGGGTTTTTCAAGGTTAACAAGAGACTGTTAGAGTGCTTACTCCATCATCTTGGCTCCTGAAAATTTAAATAGGTGAATTTCAAACATTCAATCTGTGGGCTGATAGCCCCAGAAGTAGCTGCTGCCACTGTCCCAAGCCCTGTACAGGACTGTGCTTCTCTCTCGCTCAGTTCCAACAGACCCTCCCCCACACCCCTGCACTGAGAGGTCTGGGAATCACCACTGCTGCCAGTGATTCAGTTGCTGGGGTCTCAGGAATGAGATTCCTAAAGGACAAAGAATATAAGGAAAGGAAAAGAGGGTCCGGGACAGAGCCTTGAGGGACACTCATATTCACTGAGCAAAAGGAAAGAGAGAAACCTGTGAAGGTGAGAGAAGGTTTCAGAAAGATACGAAGAGATTCAAGACACCGCAGTGTCAGAACCAAGTGAGAAGTGCGCATTAAAAATAAGGAGGAATTTGACAGCATTCAATGAAAAAGAGAAGTCAAAGGCAGTGAATGAATTAAAAAGATCACTGAATTGAGCTCATTGGTCACCTTCAAGAGAGAAGTATAAGTTCCTAAATGACAAGAACTGTCTTCTGACTTTTTGTATGTGGCTAGCACTGTACCTAGCATTCAGTAGGGGCTTTATAAATGTTTACAGATCGATTGAGAAGAATGAGAATGGAAGCCAAGTAAGATATCACTGGATAGTAGGAAAGCCAGAACAGGGTACATAAATGACTCTTTCTAGTAGTTTGGCAATGAATATGAGGATGGCCCAAAAGGTAGCCAGATCAAGGGAAGTGGTTTTAGTCAGGGTTGACCCAAGGAAGCTGGTAGACTAAAAGGAGAGGAGGGAGAAATTGACAATGAGAGTTTGGGTCAATCAATGCATCAAGATCTCAGGGGAGATTGGATAAAATATAATCAAAGACAACAGTAGAATAAGCAGCATTGGCAAGAAGACTCCTCATTCTCTGTAGTAAAAGGGAAAGATAGCGAAATCAGAAAAATTTTGATTACAGAGGATGGGGAAAGGAGAAAATGAATGAATGAATGAATGAAAAACATTTAAAAATGTTTACTATGTATCAGGCATTAAGTTAAGCATGATGGATAAAAATACAAAAAAAAGACAGTTCCTACCCTCAAGGAATTTGCTTTCTAACAGAAGACAGTAAATATAGAGAAGAGTGACCACCAGGGATAAGAGATCAGAGAGAGTGTTTTGGTCTACCAAGTCAGAGTGATAGTGAAGATTCATAAGACAATTTGTTAATGTGTTCTTTCCAGGAGTAATAGTGCTAATTTGGTTATGATTTCCAACCCAAGAAGTGGAAGTGGGGGGGGACCCGCAGTGCTGAATGGCATGACCCATTAGTGTGTATTATGTTTGAGAGCATATTCATTAATCAGGGCAGGGGATGGAGATTCAGTCTGGAGGCAGAACGTACTTTGTGGTATGGCATGAAGATAATGGTAGATGGCCTTAGTTAAGTAGGAAGGAGAGTTATCTCTTTTTTACTTATATCCCATTTCTTCCTATATTAGTTTCTTTGTATGGAATATGTGCACTTTTAAATATTAAAGGCCACTATGAACATAGTGATATGCATAATATGCATGTCATGGCCCTCTGAATGCAAAGATGTGCTTTCAGCATGAGTGTGTAACAACAGAGACTAATACATGACAGTAGCCCTTCCTATGTTAAGCATATATATTGCTCATATTTTGGTTCATAGTTGCTTTGGATATTTTCACAGTCTGTCCTTGTTTGCATTTTTTAACTTGTTGCTTTGCAGGCTACCCGACATGTCTGCTCAAAACGAATCTACCCATCCCTAATTTGTTTTTAGTATTCAAGTGCTGCATTTTCCAAGGTTATTCGTCAATAATGTGGTTACTGAACGGAGAGATTTTGAGGTGAGGGGAAGAGAGGGTGGAGAAATATTGCCCATTCCCCTCACCTTTGATTTCAATTACATTTCAAATACTGTCATCTCAACAATAAACCTTTCCTTGTGATTACTAAACAGAGACCCTTTGTGAACTACTTTTTTATATTCCCAAAACACTTGAGAGAATTGTTTTCTATGACAAGAAATGTGCTGCTGCAGGGAAAAGAGGGCAGGGTGTTTGAAGAGCTTTCTTGATATCCCAAAGCCTGAGATACCCAGCATAAAAAATGCAAATAGAAGCACTCCCTTCTCTGCATGCTTAACTCTATGCAAATACCAACTGGAGAAGTGACCCAGTACAACATGTGGCAGGAAAGTAAATATGCAACCAAGTTCCCTTGACATAAATTAATAGTTCAGCTATGCCAGTCTTTCTGTTTACAGAGGAATGGTCTGTCTTTGTATTTACTGACTGCTGAAAGATGTCTGAGTTGGTGTGTATTTTTTGTTTGAACAAAAACCACATGAGATTACTGATCTAAAATAAACATAAGTATCTGTGAGGGCCTGGATGAGCGTGAGTAACCTTTCATTATGTAAAGCAGCAGTACACAATACTTTGGGCCAGCATTTAATAGATGCTGAAAAAAGAAGGCATTATGAAGAAATTAAATTTTAATAAATACTTTTCCATAGTAACATATGTTCAGTTGTTATGAATATTCATAGCTACCTGGGCTAGTTTTACTCTCCTTTACTCCAGTCTATAAGGGTATATTATTTTGCACTTTTGAAAAAGATTTCTGAGAATATATATATGTATATACATATATGTATTTTATATTATATTTCCATACTATAATAATTTCTAATTTACTTGGTGTGGACTAATCCCTCCACTAATGCAGACCTCAGTCTCTCTCGAACTTAAAAATGACCTTGGGGGTAGGTAGCTATATCTGAAACATTGTGATTATATGAACTACCTAGAGATGAGAATTTCTGTGCATAAAGAAAGGCTTAACCTTGAGCAACAGCTCTCAAGAGTGGAGAACCTGGGGTCTCAAGGCCACATGTGACCTTCTAGGTCCTTGGGTGTGGCCATTTGACTGAGTCCAAGTTTCACAGAACAAATTCTTGCATTAAGGAGATTTCTTCTGTGAAGTTTGAATTCAAATGCACTATTGGTGGAACTATGAATTGGCCCTACTATTCTGGAAAGCACTTTAGAACTAAGTCCAAGAAATTCTATTTATCTAAATTCTATCTATCTATCTATCTATCTATCTATCTATCTATCTATCTATCTATCTATCTTTCCTTTGCATCAGGGATATAAGTACTAGGTCTATACCCCAAAGAGATCAAAGAAAGAGAAAATGTAAAAAAAATGTCAGCTCATTTTGTGAGAACTGGAAACTAAGAGGGTGCTCATCAAACACAGAGTGGCTAAACACATCATGATATATAAATATAATGAAATATGAATTGTAAGAAATGATAAGGGAAACAGTTTCAGAGAAATTTAAGATTTGTATAACCTGATGCAGAGTGAAGTGGGTAAAACCAGGAAAATTTATACATTAATAGCATTATAATGAGAAATGACTTTGAAAGACTTGAAAACTAATAAATTTAATGGCTTACTGTGATTCTGTGAGTCCAGAAGACTCATAATGAAGCATACTTCTTATCTCCTGAAAAGTTATGAACTCAAGCTATAGAATGAGACATACATTTTTAGATGCAGAAAATGTGGGAATATGCTTGTTTTGCTATGCATATATGCATACTTGTTATAAGGGCTTTATTCTTACGTGGGGGTGGTGATGGAAAAGAATATAAATACTTGTAAATTGAAAATAAAATAAAAATAATTTAAAGGGAAAGAGAGTGGGAAAGAGCAGGAATGAATAAATGAAAAGTATTTTATTAAGTACCTACTCTGTGTCATGAACTAGGCTAAAGACTACACATAAAAGCACAAAGTCAGGCAGGTCTCATCCTCATGAATAATCTTTATATTAATACAACATAGATTTTCATGTGGTGACTAGAGAGAGGCATTTGACCTAGAAAGTTATAGGGGTAGTAAGTGGTACCATAGAGTAGTAGATTATTATTTCCCATCCTAGAATAATAGCAGAGTTGATTTTATCATGGTTCATAGTTCCAGGACTGGAAGTGATGAAAAGAAAGGAAAGGACATGCAGACATTAAACCTAGAAATGGAATGGAGATACAAGATATGGTTAGAAAGAGGGAGTGAAGTGTAGCATATCTACACTTTTTGTTTTAGGATAGAATACACTTGTTTTAGGATAGGCCAATCAAGATAGTGGGGTCCCAGGAAGAAGAGGATGGGAGGAAAAGACAGAAAGGGAGAAGGGAAGAGAAAAGAGGAGAAGGCAAGAGGAGAGAGTTAAAGCTTTCATGGTCTCTTCTTATAATATTTAGAACGGTTGACTCTTTCTGTCTCAATTGTCCGTCATCACTGACACAGTCCCAAAGTCAGAGACAAAGACTTTAGCAAAGGATCTGAGAATGTATGTAGAAGACAGGAACAGAATGCATGTCAACTCAATGGGAAGTGTTCTAGTCTTAGCCATATTATAACAGCAATATTTTGAGGGTGCAACAAAAGTGTTCCATAGGAGAATAACATAATTCTGAAAATGTACATCTGTATAATAAAAAAGGATTCATGAACTTATAATTTTTGAAAACTTTTAAAATACAAAAAAAAATAAAAATGAAAGAAATCTAAAAAAAATACATGAAATGGGAAAGAAAAGATAAAAGAAGCAGCAAAATTAAGAGCTGATTTTCTAAAATAAAAAAGACAAAAATAATCAATAAAACTTTAGCTAACCTGATCTATGAAAGAAAAGAACACCAGCAAAAATAAAAACTTAATGATGCGAGTTCACAATGAATGAGAGGACATAAAAACAATGATGAGGAACCACTAGCACCATTACATGAAACTAAAATTGAGAATCCAAAGCAAATGTGTGATTAATTAGCAAAATATAAACTACACAAATTTATAAAAGAGACATAAAGATCTCCATCTTAGAAAGATGAATTAAAGGAGAAATTGATGAATAGCCAGAGAAAAGATAATTCTGTTTCATCTAACTTTACACCAGGGAAAATAAAGCAGAGAAGGAATTTAAAAATCAATATTCCTAATGAATATTGAGATAAAAATGTTAAAATAAAACTCTAATAAAGACACCACATCAATGTATTAAAGCCAAACATATATACACACTTCAAAATAGAATTAGCGTAATTAATCTCATAAAATCACATAATTTTGTCAATTGATTAAAAATGTCTTTGACAAAACACAGCACTTATTTGAGCTGAAACTCATAAAAAAACAGTGATGGGCAGACAGATTCTCTCTCTCTTATATGTATATATATACATACATGCATGCATGTATGTGTATGTATAAGCATATGTTTATATATGTATATTCACACATATAACAAAAAGCTGGATTTATTTCAATAGATAAATACAGAAACATTTCTGAGTAGATAAGCATAAAGTGCTTATGTTTCCTTTCTCCACTATCATTTAATTTATCTGGAATTCCTAATGAATTCCTACTGAAAATAAAGGTTGTAGAAATTAAAATAATGTATATAGACAAAGGGGTGAAATATCCCTATTTATATATGACATAATAAAAATGGAAATCAGAAAACATTGGCATAATTAAATTAGTAGTTTACAAAACATTTTGAAAAACGATCATCCTTCTTATTTACTAGTAGCAAAAATCGAGGAAATAATAGAAAGTTAAATTCCATTAAAAACACAAGTCTTCAAATATCTAGAAATCAGTCTAGCAAGACAGACTCAAGACATGTAAATATATTTCACCAAAATTAAGAAAGACAAATATTTGAACTTATATCCATTTGTCATGGTTGAGTCACATGAATACAATAAAAAATACTTATTTTTTTCTGCAGATTTAATGATTTATCAATAAAATTCTTAAAGAATTACCTTATAAGAGAAAGGATTTTTTGTAAAATTTAATTTGGGAGATTAACTTTAGAATGCCAATGGGTATGACATAATTAAGAGAGAGTAGTAATTCTAAACCTTGAACTATGAGCTTCCTGAAAGCAGGGACTTTTTTTTTTTCCTAATCCCTGATATCTCCTGTGTTTATCACAATGTATGACAGAAAGCAGGCACTTAATACATGCTTTTTTAACATGACTTGGCTATGTCATAACTCAGAAATTATCAAAACTCTTTGTTTAGTAGCATTTGACTTCAGTCTTGACTGCTGGTGAGGCAGTGGCTCGTGTATCTCTTGAGTTTCTGAGTTCTGAGCTATAAGGCTAAACCCATTGAGATGCTGGCATTGCCTGGAACTAATATGGTGAGATCTAGGAGCAGAAGGCCACCAGGGAAGCCAAGTGACCCAGGTCATAAATATTGAGGAATGTAAAGTTTCTATGCTGATCAGTGTTACTGTCAGATCCAGAAGTGCCCTCTGCACTCCCAGTCTGAGAAAGATAGGATGATCAGTGTAAAAACAAAACAAAACAAACAAACAAAAAAACCCAAAAAACCTAACAACTATTTAAATAATTAAATTACAAGCTTGTTTACAAATTGGGAGTCATTAAATATCTATTATACTGATGTTGGAGATACAAAGACATAAGTGAAAGTCCCTGCCCCTAAGAAACGTATCCTAAGTGGCGAAATAACAAGTATATCTATTTTTTAAAACCAATTTTGTGTTTTCAGTGAACAATTTAAAAAAAGCTATTTCTTCTCTCTCCTTCTATCCTGAGAAAAAGAAGTTAATCCCTAATAACAAATAGGAATAATCAACAAAACAAATTCTTATATTGACTGTGATCAAAAATATATTTCTCAATCTGCATCCTAAGTCCATCATCATCTTTGTCCCTTCATGGATTCTTTGGAATCAGGATTGGTCATAGCATGAATCAGAGTTATTAAGTTTTTCAAAGTTGGTATATAGTAATATACGTGACTAAATTAAACAAGTTTTGGAGCTCACAAAAATCAGAAATAGACGGACAAAGGAATATTGTTACTGATAATAACAATATCTTATAGAACTTTAACCAAAATAAATCATTATTCACAACAAAGAAATGAACGCGGAATGATGGATAGAGGGTTAGACTTTGATTTAGGCAGATCTGGATTAAACTATACATAAGATACTTACTAGTTAGGTGACTATTGGCAACTCATGGAATCTCTCTAGTTCTCAGTTTCCTCGGTTGTAAGATGAAAACTAGATGGCCTCTAAAATACCTAAATGATCTAAATTTATGATCTTATGAAAATATCACCACTTGACCTCCTTGAACAAGGGGGAAATATAATACTTAACAGCAACATCAATTTAGAGCGTAAACTATTATATAAAATTGTATGGAGAATTATAGAGTGTTAAAAGTAGTATTTTTTAAAAATTCTATTTTATTTTATTTTCAATTCTGCATTCACTTCCTTCACTGGCTTCCCTTATTGAGAAAGCAAGAAAAACACATATGTGTGTATACATACATATGTGTGTGTAATACATATATACATATGTTTGTATGTGCGTGTGTGTGTTTGTCTCATTATATATTCAGTAGCTAATTTTACCATGATCCATGAGAAGCATGGATAGTCATTGTACTGATTCAAAGTTTTGCAACTTTCATCGTTGTTTTGTTTTTATAGGTTTTTTATATAGTGTATTATAGTTTAATAAAAAAAAGTTCTGGTTCTATTCATTTCATTCTTCATTTGTTTATAAATATTTTAAAAGCTGTTCATTTTGTAATATTGATGTTATAGTGTAAGTACATGCATGTCTGTATGTATATTATATGCATCCATTGAGGACGTTGCTTTTTCTTTACTTGACAACCCATATTCATTACAAGAAGTTTGGTTTTTTCCCTTTCCTCTGGGGTGAGAGAGGAAAAAAATTTCTTCCTTTTTTTTTTTTTAAACACACAGGTAGTGGCGGGGTACTTCCAATATGAAATAGAGCATTAAATTTCAGATAGGGTCTTTGTACTATTAACCTTACATAGTTATTTTACTTTGTTACAGAGATCTCTTATAATCTCATAATATGAAAATGTTTATAACCTAAAAACAAAACACATCCAAAAATCACTTTTTTAATCATTGTTTTTTAACCTGGAGTCCATGACTGTGAATAAGTATCAGAGTGATGCACTAATTTGGATTGAAAAACAACCTGCATCTTCATTTTCATAACTTCTAACTGAAATTTAGGGTTTTATAAGACTTGAACAAAAGCACCTTTTTTTTTCCTGAGAAAAGGTCCATAGGCTTTACCCAACTGCCAAAGGAGATCATGATATAAAAAGATAATGAACCTTTGGTTTAAAGAAAGAGAGGTTAATCAATTTCTTATGAATGTTTGATTAAAATTACGATGAATGGAAAAGTGGCTAGAGTAAGGGACAGCAGGTGGACAGATTGTGTGCTCTATTTTTATACAGGTGGTGTTGATAAAATGTGACAAAGATCCCAAGAAATTTTGGTGAATCCCGGTGTTTGAATATTGTGAGTTCATGTACAAAAGTTGCCTAAGATAGACAAATTTGGATGGGTTGTAATCTGTAGTATTGCAGAGAGATAAGAGAATTTATGGAATATTGAGAGAACCAATTTTGTTACATTTTGATGGGACAAACTTATTCATCTTTTTGTTCATAAATTAGATTCTGACATTGTCTGACTAAACTAAATAAATTTTGAATAGAAAAACTGGAATAGCTTATAGCACATTAAGGAGGTTACACAGATTGATATCAAAGATATTTTACAAAGAAGATGCAAACAACATATTACTGAAAAGAGCATTATTCTTGAAGCATAGATGACCATATTTAAGTTCTGGGTTCATTCTTAATTGCTTTTTGACCTTAGTTGTGTTCTCTGCTGTAAAATGAAGTGATTGAATTGTATGGTCTCTAAGGTCTTCTCTCTCCTTTATCAATAAATATCTATGTCTTTATGTAGCCAACACACAACAACTCAGAATGGGCTGAACTTTAGTTCTGTAAGTAGGGGAAATGTGGTAAGACTATCCATTAATGGTTGGTGCCTGAAAAATCTATTTGGGCTTCATTCTTTTTTTTATTACATTTCAGTCTCTCTTAAAATGCACATCATATTATTGTCAGTTATGCGAAGCAACAGTAATTGGTGCACATAACAATGAGTACGAAAAAACTTGGAGTCCAGTATGGGCACTGACACTCAATACCCATAGGTCATATCTCTTTACTTTTCTGGCCTTGTTTTTCCTCATTTGCAAAATGAAGAGCCCTTCACTGTGCATAAATTTCACATTTCCTTTTTTTTAAATTTTTAAATAATATTTTATTTTCCCCATAAAGACAATTTTAAACATTCATTTAATAAAACAGTTCCAAATTTTCTCTTGTCTTCCCTTACCTGATCCTACCTGAGACAATAAGCAATTTGACATGGGTTACACAAGTTCAGTCATGCAAGCCATATTATCATATTAGTCATGTTTTTAAAGAAGACACAGACTTAAAGGAAAAAAATGAAAAAAACACGAACAGTGAAAAATAGTGTGCTTTCATCTGCATTCAGACTCCATCAGTTTTCTCTGGAGGTGGATAGCATTTTCCATCATGAGTCCTTTGGAACTGTCTTGCATCACTGTATTGTTGAGAACAGCTAAGTCATTCACAGATGATCATCATATAGTATTGCCCTTACTATGTACAATGTTCTCCTGGTTCTGCTCATTTCACTTTGCATCAATTCACATTGTCTTTCCACGTTTTCTTTTTCTGAAATCATCTGTCATCATTTCTTATTTCACAGTAATATTTCATTAAAATCATGTAACATGACTTGTTCAGATATTCCCCAAATGATGGGCATTCCCTCAATTTCCAGTTTTTGCCACTACAAAAAGAACTGCTACCAATATTTTTGTACAAATACGCCCTCCCCTCCTCCTTTTTATCTTTTTGGGATACAAACCTAGTAATGGCTTTGGGAATAGTTCCAATTTGCTTTCCAGAATGATTGGATCAGTTCACAGTTCCACCAACAGTGCATTAACGTCCAAATTTTTCCACATCCCTTCCAACATTTATTATTTCTCTCATATAAGTCAATTGCATAGATGTGGGGTGATACCTAAGTTATTTTAATTTGCATGTCTCTAATCAATAGCATTTTAGAGTATTTTTAGCTGTGATTTCTTCTCATGAAAACTGACTGTTCTTTGGTCATTTATCAATGGGGCAATGATTTGTAATCTTATAAATTTGATTCAATTCTCTATATATTTAAGGTATGGGTCCTTTATCAGAGATACTTGCTATAATAACTGTTTCCTTACTATAAAAGCTTTTTGCTTTTCTTTTAACACTGGTTGCAATAATTTTTCTTGTGCAAAAAACTTAATTTAATATGATTAAATTGTCCATTTTACATCTAGAAATGCTCTCTATCTCTTGTTTGGTTATAAATTCTTCCCTTTTTCATAGGTCTGACAGGTAAACTGTTCCTTGCTTTCTAATTTGTTTATGGTATCACCCTTTATATTTAAACCATGTACCAATTGTGATATTATATTAGTATATACTGTAAGATGTTGATGTATACATAGTTTCTACCATACTGGTTTCCAATTTTCCCAGTAGTTTTTGTTAAATAGTGATTTTTTGTCCCTAAAGCTAATATCTTTAAGTTTATCAAACATGAGATTATTATGGTCACTTACTACTGAGTCTTGTGTATCTAATCTATTCCCCTGATACACCATTCTATTTTTTAGCCAGTGTAAGATAGTTTCAAGGATTACCACTTTATAACACAGTTTAACAACTGATATGGCTAGGCCACCATCCTTCTCATTTGTTTTCATTCATTTCTTTGAGAGTCTTGACCTGTTGTTCTTCCTGAAGAATTTTGTTATGATTTTTTCTAGCTCTATAAAATTATTTCTATTTGTTTTATAGAACTGAACAAGTAAATTAATTTATGTAGGATTGTCATCTTTATTATGTTGGCTCAAATTACAGATCTTTAATGAAAGATTTTGATAAGGAACTAGAGTAGGAGAGAAATTACATCTTTAAAAAAATCTATATATTAAAGCAGAAATTGAAATGTATCATTCCCCTATCAGATGACTTAAATAAGTTCTACAAGTTAATAACAAGGAAAGTTAACAGAAATCAGTTCAATTTAACAAACATTTATTAAATACCTTTTATATGCCAGCCACTGGATTAAGCATTGGGGATACAAAGGAGAAAATTAAAGTCCCTGCCTTCAAGGAATTTATAATGTAATGGGGGAAGATGATACATAGAAACAAACTTAATAGGTCAGAAGAGGAAGAAGGTAGACATCTGCGACGCACTGCGATGAGGAGTCTCAACAAAAGAGCACACCTTATAGGAAATGGTTGGGCTGTGAGTCCTCTGTGGCTTCATTATATGCAAACTTTATGAGTTTTTTTGCTCTATCCTCTAGGCCTCCAAACAGAGGGTCAGAGGCTACTGATGGTAATAAATAAAGAGATTTGAGTCCCCAAACTGATACAATCTCTAGGCCTCCAAACAGAGGGTCAGAGACTGACGATGGTAATAAATAAAGAGATATGAGTCCCCAAACTGATACAATCTCTAGGACAATGAGTTTGTTCATGATGTCTTTTTTCCTGTGAGCATGAGAATGATGGAGTGTAATCCAAAATTTGTAGGTGGTGTGAACTGACAGACATTGTTTTATTTCTTTTTTTTTCGTCTATTCTTAAGAATTTATGATAGAATTGGTTCAAACCAACACTTCCCAATAAACCCCAAATAAACATCACTGTCCTCCCCCACATCATATGGTATATTTTCTACAAAATTAGTTTATTGATCATGAATAGAAATGGAGGATGTATCCTTTAATGCTCATCCTATAGTGATAACCATTCATTATTTTATTTGAACAAAGTTTTGTTTGCTTTTAATATTGATTTTTTAATGTTGTAGTCATTGCACATATTGTCCTTTGGAGCATACTTCTTGTGTTATACAAGTCTTCACATGTTTCTCTGAATTTTTTATACTAGATGTTCCTTATGGTACAGTAATATTTAATTCAACATTTGTATGACACAGTTTGCTCAGCCATTCCCCAATTGTTCAGCGGACATTTTGTATATATGTATTTTTCACAACAAATAATGTTTTTGTTAATATTTTGGGCCTAGGTAGAGATGTCAAAGACAACACTGCCAGCAGAGAGAGGAAACATTGCCCAGAAGAGAGCAGCATGAGGATGTCACCTGAGGACACTAGCAGCCTTAAGGCATCAAAGGTGTGAGTTGGTAGGGCACATGGATCTTGGCTATATATTCTCATCATGTCTGTATCCTGGTCATTATATGTCTGCCAGTATTTTTTCCTGTTAATACCAATTTTCCACATGAATTTTCCAAATGTGTTTTTTATAATTTGTGGGAGGGTGTCATACTCATGTACATGAAGGGATTCTTTTTCCTATAATTTATTTACTGTGCTGTTTTGCTACATTTTGTCTTGAACTAATGTGTCCTCTGGTCAAAGAAAATATATGAGTCAGGGCTCTTGAGTGATTATTTTCTATAGATGTGGACTCATGAGCAGCATGAACCTGGAAAATGTTGGGGGGAGGGGCTAAGTGGTACAAAGGAATCAATGCAGTCAGTAAAATTGAACCAGATATGATACCATGTCTGGAAGCTGGGGAAGTGGAGAGGTCATAGCACTTGCTAAATTTTGATTATAGATCACAAGTTCAGAGGTTCCAGACCAGGGTATATTCTAACCTACTAGTACAGTGTCATAGATTTGTCTTTGATCTTGAAAGATGCTTTGAAAAAATGTTTTGCATGAGGAAGTGATAATAAGATTTGGTATCAAACTTATGGGAATTCTCCATTTTCCACTTTATTTGTAGCTCTGTTTGACAGGAGAAACAAACCAAGAACAGAAACCAAAGAAATTGGGAAATGACTGAAGTGAAATGTTTCCTTGCTTATGCTCTGTGTGTTTTTTTAATTGCTAGTAACAATTATGCCTCTGGAATACTTTTGGTTTTTTGCCTTCAAAATAAAGACTAAAATGGTGCAACCATGTAATGGTAATTTAAATGGGAAGATCTTTCCCATTCATTAATAGGCCCATGTGACCTGCCTGGGTCACATGGAAGTCTGAGTCACATGGAGCCTGTGGTGAGAGAAGCTTGCTGAATGGATAGAATAGGAAAAGACAGAGATAGAGAGGAGCTGAGAAGTTAGTCATGAAAGCTATCAGAGCTAGGAAGGATTCCGGCAAGCAGGCAGCTGGCTAGCATGAGTGAAAGCTTATTTGTGATTTTCTTTAAGGGAACCTGCTTGTAATTTGTTTAATGGAGCTGGTTTGTGGGAAGCCTAGCAGGAGGAAGGCTTGGGGATGGTGTTGTCCCCTGAATTGTTGTCGTGTATAGATTTTTGTTACTATGATGGATTTCTGGTGTCTGAATAAATGTTTTGGTTCTGTCTTCCATGTGAATCATCTGTGGTATTTCATGATTCACAATTGTGTCAGGATATTTGCTGTGAATATCGTGTTGGTGCTAAAAACCAAAATCACAAGTCATACTCTATCAACAACTTTCTTGAAGTAGCCTTGGGATTTACAGGCTAGATGACTTTTTAAAGGATCTTTCCTTAAACCCCAATCATTTTGTCTTTCATTGATTGAGCCTCATTCGGTCATTGTTTAGACCTAGATGTCTCAGAGTGAGCGTAAATAGCAATTGTTTCTGTTTTGGTCAGAAACCCTGGGTGGTCTTTCCCTCCCAGATTGATTTTTTTTTTTACTAAGTAAAAGAGGTCATTTCTTTTCTTATTTCCCCTTACCTAACCTTAATCACTGAATGACCATTGTCTCAGACAAACTGAGACTTGGAAAGTAAGCAGAAAATGATTAATCATATCTCAGTACTACATTACCAACTATACACTTGAAAAGTGGTGTAGAAGATATCAAGAGCCATGGAAGTTCTGAGAAGAATATTCCTAACTGAGTGAATCAAAGTAGATTTTTGGGAGAAGATGGTATTTGGTCCTGTTTCTGAGGGAAAGACTAAATTTCAACAGGCAGTGATGGAAGAGTGAAAAACTTTCCAGATTATGGAGTGGCATGAATAAAGGAAGGAGAAAAGCATATGATGAGTAGTCTGGTTTGGCTGTGTTAAGTAAAGAGAGATCAAGAAATAATACTTAAAGGCTGGTTGGTCAGGTAGTGTAAGGTCTCTAAACCTTCCAGAACTAAAAGTATAGCCTGAATTGCAATATGCTTTATGAACCTTTAAGCATCAGTTCTTACTATTAAATGTAATCTAATTTTCACCAGAAGAACCTGATGTGTAAAAAGTTACTACAATTAGGTAACTTTCATTGATATTAATTATTGTAAAACTTTTAAGTGTTTATTACTATGCATATAAGCATTCCAAATAAGTATCAATTAGATGGCATACAGAAAAGACACATATATTTGCTTGGTATTTTCTAGATTCTTTCTGTAAGTAGTGGAATGCTCAGAAATTTTATACATAGTATAGCATATAGCAGAGCAACACCCCCCTCCCCAAATACTATTTATGGGCAAGTGAAATGAGAAAGCCATATGGACCAAGCCACAAGAGATCATTAAACAGTTCCTGCTAAAATTTTGGACAACAATTAACAGACAGGCAGCAGGATATCCCAACTGTTGACCCCTAAAGGGTGGCTAATCAACAGCATATGTGTTTATTCCTGAATACCCTTTTAATTAACAGCTCTGAGGTGTATATTTCTCTTTGAATTTGGCTACAGTACATTATGAAAATATTTAATAGATGTGTCAAAACCCTAACTAAAAAATAATCATCTCATTTCATGTTAAAAGCAATGAGGTTGGGGAAATTCAGTGTGAGGAAAGTCAGGGGTGGTTTTCATTCATTTGGAGGAGGTTATGCAATTTGTCTTTAAGTACCAAGAAAATTCTGAGTGGGAACCTGAAAAAGCAGAAACACTATTTTGTCAATCAATAAACATGTTTTAAATGCTTACTGTGTCCCAGACATTGTTCCAAGACAGTCTCTTTTCTCAAAGAGTTCACCATCCATTGCAACATGCATACAACTATAACAATTCTGTACAAAACACAATATAGACACATAAACTGGAGATGATGAATAGAGGGGAGGCAATTGGATTTATGGAAGACTGCAAAAGGCTTGCTAGAGAAGGTGGCAATTTCGTTGGTACTTGAAGGAAGCCAGAGAAGCCAGGAGGCAGAGATGAGGAGAGCATTCTAGGTATGTAGCATAGCCAGTGAAAATGCCCAGAATTGGTAGATGGAATTTCTTGCTTGAATAACATCAAGAAGGCCAGCATCACTGGTTCACAGAGTATGTGTATGGATGGGGATAAGAGGGGCTGGAGAGGTACAACTTTTACAGAGAACAAAGACTGGACTTTAAAAAGGGGAAACAAGATAAAGTATCTGAAATCTGATTCATGGAAATGGTCTCTCTCTTTCTCTCCCTCTCTCTTTCTCTCTCTCTCTCTCTCTCTCTCTCTCTCTCTCTCTCTCTCTCTCTCTCTCTCTCTCTCTCTCTCTCTCACACACACACATATCTGAATATCAAAGCACATGATTTAAAAATTTAAGGATGTTTAAATGGATCAGTTCCTTAAGTCTACCCCCAACATTCCTAAGAAGTGACTCCAGTCTCCACAAGGTAGAAGGAAGTTTCCTTGTATATCACAGTAAGTCAGAAGCTACCCTGGAAACTTAATGAAGAAGGTTACAGGATACTGGAAGGAACCAAAGCAGTAAACAATGGGAAGATTTGAATTCTAATCTTTACTATAAAAAACATCGCTGCGACTTTTTGCAGGTCACTCAATCTGTCTAAACTTCATGCCTGCTTCCTCAGATTTAAGTTCAAAATAAGAGCAAATTTCCTAACAATTTGAGCTGCCCATAAGTAGAATAAACTACCTCGGGAAGTAGTAGGGTGCCCCTCACAAGAAATTTCCAATTAAATACTGGATGATCATTTACTGAGCATATTATGAAGGGGATATATTGATCAATCAATCAATGTTTATTAAGAGCTAACTTTTTGTCAGGTTCTAGGTGCTGGTAAGACAAGTATAAAGAGTGACATAATTTTAATGTTAGAGAAAATAATATGCTATGCATATTATATATACATCATATATGTATAGATAACAAATATGTATGGATAACAATTATAGGTATATAAATATATGATAAATTTTGTGTATATGTATGTATGTATGTATTATGTTAGTTAAACACAAGGTGCTATAAAAAGGAATTGGGAAAAGGAAAGGTTTCATGTAGAAGGTGGTGCTTGAGTTACCTCAGTTACTTCATCTATAGAATGGGGATAATAAAAATATCACCTACTTCTCAGGGTTGTTGTTAGGTTAAATAGCATTTGTAAAGAATTTTGTAAACCTTAAACCCATACACACAAACACACACACACATACATACATATACATATATACATACCCACATATATACACACACATATATACACACATATACATACCCACATACATATGTACCCACATATATATACATATATATGTATATACACACACACATATATATACACACATATACGTACACATACACATATATACAAGCCCACATATACATATACACACATGTATATACACATATATACATACACACATATGCTCGTTGTCATTAGTTTTGAGGAGTCAGCTAGATTACTCAGTGGATAGAGCACTGGGCCTGGAATCAGGAAGACCTGAGTTTAAAACTGGTCTCAGACATTAGTTGTGTGACTCTCTTCAAGTCACTTAACCTCTCTTTGCCTTAATCCACTGGAGAAGCAAATGGCAAACCATTCCAGAATCTTTGCCAAGAAAAATCTCAGATAGGGTCATAAATCTGGATGTGACTAAAATGACTAAACAGCGACATTATTGTTGTTGTTACCATTATTATTAATATACTAACAATAACTAAACAATAAAAAACCTAAGATGAACATTTGTGTAATAATAACCATTGGTCTAATGATTCATTTCAGAAAATAACCCCTAAAATATCACATACATCCATGCTCTGAAACTCACCTTAAATCTCTAACTTACTGAAGATCGTACTAGCCCTAATTTTTTCAATCTCCCTGGAACTCAATTTCCTCATCTGTAAAAGTAAGAGTGTTGAGCTAGATGGTTTTGGGGATCCTGTCTAGTAGTAGTTCTAGGATCCCTCTTAATTGCCAAATCTGATGGTTTATGTTCGATCCTAATCCTTTTTTACCTATAAGCTTCATCTCCCTCACCCCATACGTCTAACATTGTTAAATTTTGCTATTCCTACCTTCACAATATCTCTTGTATCTGACCCTTACTCACAGCTATTACTTTAACTAAGACCCTCATCAACTCTCCCTTACGTTATTGGAACAGCCCTTTCTCCTTCAAGTTTCTCATTATCTCAGTACTTTCAACGTACTAACACAAAATTCATTTTCCTCAAGTGCAAATATGATCACATCATCCCTCTTCAGAACCAACTCTAGTGGTTTGTTACTGCACTTAGAATAAAATATAAATTCATATGTCTGTCTTTTAAAGTATTATACAGCCTTACCTTGACCAATCTTTCCAACTTTTCTGACCCACACTTTGTGTTTGAACCACGCTAGTTTCCCTCTTCCTAACTCATGAAATTCTATCTCCCATCTCTACGCACTTTTCATTGGCCTCAATCCAGACCTGGAAAGCACTTCCTTTTATCATTTTCTTTGACCTATAGAGTCTGTCTCTTCCACTAAGGCACAGCTCAAGCAACACCTTCTACATGAAGCCTTTCCTATTCCCAACTCCTTTTTGACAGCACCTTGTGTTTAACTAACATAATATGTACATAATATACATAATATGCAAATATATATGTAATATATTATATATAACATTTATGGGCATCTATAGATTTGTTTTACATTTATATTATCTATACATGTATATGTATAAATATATTATTTTTATGTGTATATATATTATGTATAGTACATTATCTTCTCTGTCATTAGAATTATTTCATTCTTTATGCTTGTCTCTCCAACACCTAGAAATTGACAAAAAGTTAACTTCTGATAAATGCTGATTGATTGATCAATACACTGCCTTTATAATGTACTCAGTAAATGTCCATCCAATATTTAACTGAAGATTTCTTATGAGGGGCAACCTACTACTTCCTAAAGTAGTTCATCCTTCTTTGGGCAGCTAAAATGGTTGGGAAATTTGCCCTTATTTTGAACTTAAATGTGATAAAGTAAGCATGACTATTAGGTAGATTGAATGCTGTGCAAAAAAGTCTGGAATTCAAATTTTCTTATTCTTTATTATTTTGACTCTTCCCATTTCACCATAACCTCGTAACTTTCTACACTAAGTTTCCAGTGTAGCTTCTGACTTGCTAAGATATACAGGGAAACTACCTTCTACCTTATGAGATTGGACTCATTTCTCAGAAATGTTGGAGATATATGCATGTAGACTTAAGGAATTGATACATTTAAACATTCTTAAATTTTTAAATCATATTTAGATATGTGTATATGCATGTATACACACACACGTGTGAGAGAGAGAAAGAGAAAAGAAGAAGGAGAAGGAGAAGGAGAAGGAGAAGGAGATGGAGAAGGAGAAGACACTGGTGACATTATGGTGTGGTGATGGTATAAGAATCAGGAAAGAGAGAATTAAATAAATTTTAGCACTTATTGGCTGTGTGATAGGCAAATCAGTTAACCTCTTAGCACCTCAAGAAACATTCTACAACTATAAGTGGAGGAGTTCTGTCTTGGAAGTTTCCCTGTGGTGATCTCCCTACACCAATGAAATTACATATTTGAAGACACACAGGTAGATAGATATAGATATATACACACATCTGTCTATAAGCTATATTTGAGAATATGCTCTGTAATTTTTACTGACAAAGTTATTTTATGTCTATTTCTTCATTACTAATAAATTTATTATAACACAATGCTGTGGGATTTCTGCAGTCTAGAAACTAAGGGAAACAGAATACTCCCACAGAGCAAGTAGAATGAAAATCATCTCACTGGCCCAGATTCTCATCTATTACATTTCTACAGGATTAGATAACATTTAATGATTTCAAATTTTAAAAAATATGAATGCATTGCTTTTAATAAATTGTACCTATCTTTTTCCATCACTGAAGTTTCAAAGTATGCATGGTAAAATACTTGGAGGTGGGAGCATGTAGGATGGATGCTCATTCATTTACCCTATGATCTGTATTACCAAGCAATATTGAGCTATGTGGAGTTTAAAAAATGTCAATCTTGGTGAGTTAACATAGAAAGCGTACTGCATATGTTTAAAATTATAAAGAATTTTGAGTGGTCCTTTTCTATTTTGTTTTGTGAAGTAGTGGTATTTGATAGAGAAACTTGATTATGAAAGGCATTTTTTATCTAAATTCTAGAAAATATTTTAAGGTGTCAACATTTTAATGGGATGTGGATAAATATGGTCATTTGGAGGTTGAGCAGTGGGACCCCAACATATATTTGTGATGACAAAGTAGAATACACCTTTTACCTTTTAATTGTAGTGTCAGTAGCTTCCATTACGCTCTTAATCCTGATTTCTTTGCAGCAAATAGCTGGTTCCAGGACAACGCACACTTGAAATGGAATGAAAGGCAAGGCAATGCCAAGATGCAGTGAACAGATCCATTCTGCTAAAATTGCTTACCACTGGGACCTTGTGTTCTGCTGAGACTGCATTGCCTACATTATTGTACTTACTAGGAATAAACATGAGAAGCAATGTTTTAATGAATCCATGGCAAGATTGCCACATGCCACATGAGATGTATAAAATGTATTATTACAGTACTCATAACAGTCAAACTGACATCATAGCTTGATGAATAAACCATTCAGCTATAGTGGTGTCACATGTATTGAATAATAAATAAAACAATACCCATTTATGTAGCACTCTACTCATAATAGCTCTGTGAAATAGGGAGTGTGCAAGTATTTTACAGACGTGAAAATGGAAACTTAGAAACATAGAATGACTTTGTCCAGTTTCTATAACTAGCAAATTTCAGAGCTGGGATGAAACCATGGAATTTTGTTTTGTTTTATTTTATTACTTTTTGTTTTATTCAGTTAAACATCAATGTTCGTCTTAGTGCTGCTTCTGGTTTGTAATCGCGTTTCAACAATAACTCGGCTTACTTAATCTGCTCATTTGTTTCATGAACATCAAACTATAAGTAGGCTCAGGTTCACAAAATCATCTATCTGATTTGAGTTTTAAAATGGTTAGGACAGCAAACAGCTTGGTTAGGTTGGTCATTTTATCTATGAGATCACTCATTTTTGCAACAGTTCTCATCCAATGCTTCATCCATCATGATACAGATACAGTGTCAACAGAGCACTGAGAAAAAAAAATTCTGCCAAGATGCAAAGATATTGAGTATGTCCCCAAGAATGGTTGTCTGCTTATCTTCTCAAGGTCACCCTTACTTAATTTACAGGAGTTCATCACCTTACCTCCAAGATCACAAATGCATTTTTAATGTAATATTTTTCCTTCAATTACATGTAAAAACAATTTTGGCATTCTTTTATTTTCAAATTTTGAGTTTTGAATTCTCTTTTTCCCTCTTATCCCCCCCTCATTGAAAAGGTAAGCAATTTGATAAGTTATATATGTGCGGTCATGTAAAACACATTTCCATGTAAGTCATGCTGTGAAAGAAAATAGATTTTTAAAAAAACCAAGAAAAATGAAGAAGTGAAGAAAAACTATCTTCAATCCGCATACCAGCTTCACCAGATCATTCTCTGGAGATGGAAAGCCCCTTTCATCCTAAGTCCTTCACAGTTGTCTTGGATCACTGTATTGCTGAGAATAGCTAAGATATTCACAGTAGACAAGATAGTAAATTTAAAAGGCAGTATTATACAATGGAAAAAGTCACTTGGGGGACCTATGTTCATATCCACACTTTGGTCCTTGCTGCCTTTTTAAACTCTGGCAAGTCATTTTACTTCTTTGGGCCTCAGTTTCCTCATCTCTCAACAGATGAAGTAGGACGATCTCCAAACTCACTTTCATTATTATGATCACATAATTATTATTCCAATTCCCTCATGTTATTGAGACCATGAAAAAGGTCACATGGTTATCTGATGAAAAAGCAAAGGCTGGATCTAAATTGCATACTGTCCATTTGGGGTTCTTTCTGCCAGATTACTTAATAACTTGGTTCATCACTTGTGATACTAGATAGTCAGACCCAGCTAAGTCAAGTCTGGCAGCATTTAAATTTAGAGTAGATCATAGACAAGTCTTGGTTTTAGATGAAACTTGTTCCTTGAAGATGGTTTCTTAAAGAAGATTATCCTTAGTGAATGTATGGACACATGCACCATAATCTTTCTTTGAACATCAGTAGCAACTATTGGATATGTAGGTCAAAGCCCTGAGAAGGGAAGCCCTGTTAAGTCAAATTAATGAGGCAAGAAACAGGAAATGGCAAAAAGTGCGCACTGATTATCTTGTGCTGTAACATCTTTGAAAAAAATAAGAAAAACACACAAACTTTTGTGATACCTTTGAGGTAAATCCCAGACTCTGCTAAATATGTATTTGATGTGCTATGTTTATTAATTTTGTTTTGACTGGTTGAAAATACAAAATTTGTGAAGCAAATACTATGATTTAAAATTCTAAAGTACACTTGAAAATTAAGTTTGCATTGTCATTGGCATATCTAAGAGTAGGATAGGTGGAAAATGTGTTGTCAAAAATAGGGAATATTTTGAAGCTAACATCCAATTCAGGATTTATGATATTACAAATGAACTCATGACCACTTGGAGTTTTTAAATGGTAACATGTCTTTCACTAAGATCTAACCTTCCAGAGATATGCTAACCTCAGAGAGCTATGATTTTTTTTTTACTGCATTATGTTCTTAGACTGAAGTGTTAGAGGGTTCTTATATTTGCCATTATGGGAGCATGGCTATTTCCTATTTAGAAAAAGTTAGCAACTGTGAGGAGCTATTCATCTGAACATCTGAAGTTTGTTCAGAAGATTCAGAGTATTGAGGTGAGTCCCAGGATCGAAGGCTCAAAAAGGATATCTGCTCATTCTGTCAAGAAAATTCCTTTGGAAAGTCCATATCCTTTTGGACACCAGGATGCTTGACATCTTGCTTAACCTTATTTGCATTTACCTTTCCCTGTGGTGCCTAATGCTTCCACACTAGAACCTATACCTTTTGATTTGGAAAACAACAACAACAACAACAACAACCACAAAAACTCTAAACTTACTTCTGGCACCCAACTACTTGTTGCCTTTTAATAAGTGACCTTATTGTCTCAGATGAACCAGCTTTGCATTTGGTTTTTCACTAACATAAATACGTTATGGACTTGAGGTCTTCTTTATCAAGATAAGAGAGAACTGCTAACCTTAAAATACTTTGGCACCAGGCTCTGACTAGACTTAACCTTTAACTTTATCTCTAATTAAGACAAAAAAAAAAGTACTATTTGGTAGATGATTATTTACAGAGAACATAGATTCTTTTCCTCCTAAGAAAGTTCCTTAGTAGATAAGAATTTCATTTTTCCCGTAGGATTTAACTTTTATAAGAGCCAATGTGAAATAAATCTCGGTGTTGGGAGAGTTTGAATCCTATCTATAACTGGCAGTTACTACTGCATGTCTGTGGGCAGATCATTTTATTTCTATAAGCCTAAATTTCTTCATTCAGAAGAGCCAGGCTATGAGAACAACCTCCACTGCCCCTCTCCCCAACTCCCTTTCTTCTTGACTTGCCCCAGATACTTGATGGCTTGAGAGGAGATGAGCATCACCAACTACATTCCTTTTGAATGTATCGTGAATGAGTAGGTCTTTACTATCTGCCCTGTTATTACTTCCTAAGATCCCTTAGGTCTTATCATCTGTATTATCTCATGCCTTGCAAGGCCCAGACACTGTCATCTTAGCCACTTATGTAACCCAAGGACATCTGGGCTTTCCCATCCTCTTCAGTGCTACTAGGTGACATAGTGAATAGAGAACTGGCCCTCAAGGCAGGAATACTTGAATTCAAATCCAGCCTCTGATATATACTGACTGAGTTGCCCTGAACTAGTCATTTAACCTCTGTTTGCCTCAATTTCTTCATCTATAAAATGGGGATAGTAATGGCATCTCCTTCCCTTCTTATGATGATCACATGAGATAACATTATTAAGTGCTTATTACAGTGCCTGGTATGTAGTGAGTGCTATGTAAATTTTAGTATGATTTATTACTATTATCTTCATCTGCTTTACAATTACACTTTTATTTATGTATCATCTCCTCCAGTTAGAACTTGAGCTCATTGAGTGCTATTTTCTCTTTCTATATGCATCCCCAGAACTTAGCACAATGTTTGGCACATAATAAGAATTTAATAACTATCTTTAATGAATTCATTCATCTGTGAAATTGGGATAATAATATTCTCCTAACACTCTGGATTGTTGTGAGGATCCAATGAGATAATATATGCAAAGCACTCAGTAATCTTAATGCACTACAAAAGTGTTAGCTATTATTACTGGTTTTATTTTTTTCTTATTTGTTCATTGTTATGTGGCCTTGTAAAGACACTGATAACAAAACAAAACATAAAAATAGTTGAAATTAAATTTCCTACCATTATTCTTGAAGAATAAAGAAGAAAATGTAGAGGCATCAAATTGGTAGAATACTTTCCAAGAAGGAAATAAATATTTATTAAACACCTACTATGAATCAGGCATTGTTCTAACCACTTTAAAATATTATCTTATAAGATCCTTACAACAACCCTGACCATTTTACAGTTGAGAAAACTGAGGCATGCAAAGACTAAGTGACTTACCCAAAGACTAATGACTCTGAGAAGAGATTAGATTTGAACTTAGGTCTTCCTGACTCGAGGCCCAGAGCTTTATTCAATATACCACTTTGCTGCCTCTAAAGGATAGAATTCTCTAAAGGAAAGTGAGATGACTTTAGCGCCAACCTGATATTCATAGTACATATGGCGGCCATGAATACGCTAGCGTAGTTCTGAATCATGAGATACAAAAGACTCTCCACATGGAAAACAGAACCAAAACATTTATTCAGACACCAGAAAGCCAAATCCATCATAGTAACAAAGAAATCTACACACAATTACAACGCAGAGGGCAATAGCAGCCCCAAACCTACATAATATACATGATCATTGAGAGAAATAACAGAATTTTAAAGGAAAATATACTCTGAATATATATAAAATTAGGGGATAACAGAGGTATCTAACTAGATTATTTGAACCAAAAAAGTTTTGTTCTTTTGAAAACATTGCAGTCCCCTTACTCTTCTTCAGGGACTTTGGAGGAAGGTTAGAGAATGCTAACAACCAAAAGTTTTAGACCATATATAAACATTGTGAAGATCATTCAGAGGTGGGTAACCAGTGATGAGGGATCTTGAGATCATGCAGTATGAGAATTAAAGAAAGTGAGGATGGTTATTCTGGATAATAGAAGACAGTACAGACATGATAGCTGTCTTCAATTCTGTTTTGTTTTTTTAAAGTTTTCATTTAGAAGAAGGAATACAATTTCTTTTGCTTGGCCATAGAGGCCAGAACTATGGGTCACAGGGGAAAGTTGTAGAAAGGAAGATTCAGGATGAATATAAGGAAAAATATTCCAAACATGGAATGCTCCATCAGTATAAGGTAGTAGTTTCCTCCTTATTAGAATTCTGGAATTGAAGGTTGAATGGACAATTTTTGGGGGTGTTATAGACAGGATCTTGATCCAACATGGATGTAATTGACTGGATTATGTTGTAGACCCCTTCTATTTGAGATCCTTTGATTTTGTGATTCTGTGGTTAATTTCATGCTAGGTACTATCAAAGTGAGCTCCTTATTATAATATTTAATTATCATAATATAGGAGGAACTAAAGTAGATAAATATACACTCCCCATAAATGAGGTCAAAAAGATATAAGGAAATTGAGCTAATGTAAACCTAAGCCTTGTGATATTTCGTATGGTCTCTTTGATTAAGAAAATGAAGATATAGGAGACTGTATTTCCTTGTTCAGCCAAAGACAATAAAAATAATTTCATGGGACATTGAATCAATTTGCCTTAAACTGCTTATGATGAGAATAAACAAAAAGATTATCCTGAAGATAATTGCTCATCACACACTAACATCAGGTATAGAGGATGTATAGATAGATAAATTGTTTGAAGAATTGATAAGACTCTACAAATCAAGTAAAAATACATATCTATATTTACACATATCATAATAATAATTATTATATAAATGTATGTACATGTATTTGCATATATATATATTTGATAAGTGGTAACATGCTGAAAGTAGGCATAGGTAAGATAGTAAACAATAAGTATCTTGGAAAATATGGTTCAGAATCAAAAAAAAGGAAAGGGTCGAAAGTTTATTGACTACTCAAAAGTATCATGGCTAAATGTCATCGATAATTTCTTCTTTTTCTTTTAAAAAAAATATATAATTTGTTTATTTTTCAGTTCTCAACATTCACTTCCACAAGAATTTGAATTCAAAATTTTCTTCCCATCTCTCCCCACCCCTCACCCCAGGACAGCATGCACCTCATCCACCTCTTCCTTCAGTCTGTCCTCCCTTCTATTACCCCCTCTTCATGCATCCCCCTCCTCTCTATTTTTCTGAGGGCAAAATAGATTTCTATACCACATTGCGTATATGTCTTATTTTCCAGTTGCATACTAAAACAATTTTTAACATTCATTATTAAACTTTGAGTTTTATAGTCTCTCCATTCCTCTCTCTCCACTCACCCTCATTGAGAAAGCAATTTAATATAGATCATACATGTGTAACAATGCAAAACACTTCCATAATAGTTATGCTATGAAAGACTAACCACATCTCCCTCTGTCCTATTCTCGCCTCCATTTATTCCATTCTCTACCTTGACCTGTCTTCCCACAATAAAGTTTGCTTCTGAGTATCCCTATCCCAAATTTGCTGTCCCTTCTTTTATCTTCCCTCTCCTATCCCCTTTCCCCTTGCAATCCTGCAGGGTAAAATAGATTTCCATATTCAATTGAGTGTGTTATTCCCTCCTTATGCCAAATCCCATGAGAATAAGGCTCACTTATTTCCTTTCATATCCCCTCCTCTTCTCCATCATAAAAGCTTTTTCTAGCATCCTTTATATGAGATGATTTGCTACATTCTACCTCTTCCTTTCTTTTACTCCTAGTACATTCCACTCAACAGTAAATTTTATTTTTTAGGCATTCTCCCTTCATATTTTGCTCACCCTGTGCCCTCTGTATATGTCTATGTATATGCATACACACATGTACATACACATAGCTACACATATATAATATATACATACATAAATACCCATACACACCTAAAAATATATATATATATACATATTTGTGTATATATATGTACATACATACATACACACATACTATATATATAGTATGTGTGAGTATGTATGTATATTCCCTCCAATCACACTAATGCTGAAAATGGTCTCATGAGTTACAAATAACATCTTTCCATGAAGGAATGTAAAGAGTTCAACTTTAATGACTTCCTTAAAGCTTCTCTTTCCTGTTTACCTTTTCATGTTTCTTTTGATTCTTGTATTTGAAAGTCACATTTTCTATTCAGTTCTGGTCTTTTCAACAAAAATGCTTGGAAGTCCTCTATTTCATTGAAATTCCATTATTTTCTATGAAGTATTTTACTCAGTTTTGCTGTTTAGGTGATTCTTGATTTTAATCCTATATCCTTTGACCTCTGGAATATCATATTCCAAGTCCTTTGATCCCTTAGTGGAAAAGCTGTTAAATCCTGTGTTATCCTGATTGTTTTTACACAGTACTTGAATTGTTTCTTTCTGACTGCTTCTAATATTTTCTCCTTGACCTGGAAACTCTGGAATTTGGCTACAATATTCCTAGGACTTTTCCTTTGGGGATCTTTTTCAGGAGGTGATCAGTGGATTCTTTCCATTTCTATTTTACCCTCTGGGTCTAGAATATTAGGGTAGTTTTCCTTGATAATTTATTGGAAGATGATATCTAAGCTTTTTTTCTGGTCATGGTGTTCAGGTAGACCAATAATTCTTAAATTATCTTTCCTGGATCTATTTTCTTGGTCACTTGTTTTTTCAATGAGATATTTCACATTGTGTTCTATTTTTTCATTCTTTTGGTTTTGTTTTATAATTTCTTGGTTTCTTATAAAGTCATTAGCTTTCATTTGCTCCATTCTTTTCTTCAGTGAGCTTTTGAACCTCCTTTTCCATTTGGTCAGTTCTACTTTTTAAAGTTTCTTCTCTTCATTGGCTTTTGGGCCTTTTTTGCCATTTGGGTTAGTCTACTTTTAAAGGTGCTATTTTCTTCAGCAATTTTTGGGTCTCCTTTAGCAAGCTGTTGACTTGCTTTTCATTATTTTCTTGTTTCACTCCCATTTCTCTTCCTCTATTTCTCTTTCTTGATTTTCAAAATCCTTTTTGAGCTCTTCCATGGCCTGAGACCATTGAATATTTTTTGGAGCCTTTGAATATAGAAGCCTTTACCTTGTTGTCATCCTCTGATGGTACGCTTTGCTCTTCCTCATCAGAAAGGATAGAAGAAAATATCTTTTCACCAAGAAAGTAACCTTCTATAGTCTTGTTTTTTGCCTTTTTTGGGCATTTTGTCAGCCAGTTCCTTGACTTTTGAGTCCTTTGTCAAGTGGAGGGTATATTACCCTAGGTTTCAGAAGTTTTGTGCAGCTGTTCCCTGAAATATCTCTAGGGATCTGTAAGTTCTCAGTTCCTCCAAGGTGGTACAAACAAGAGAGAGGAGTTTACTCTTCTCCTGGCCTGTACTCTGGTCTGGGAGGAACCAAAAACACTCTTTTCTGCTCTAGAACTGCTTATTAGATTCCCTCTGCACAACCACCACCAGCTCTGCCATGCCAGTGCTCCTCCTCACCCCAGGACCACCTCTCAGGACTGAGACCCAGATCGCAGTGCAATTAGCCCAAGGTCTTTAGGCTGAGGGCTCCAAAAGTGGATGCTGCTGCTGCAGTGGCTGCCACCGACCTGGGTCCAAGGTTTAGGCTACACCTAGGTCCCCTCTCACCCAGGTGAAAGAGTTTTTTAACTACCTTTGAGGGTGTCTTTGGTGTTCATGGGTTGAGAAATCTGGGAACTGTAGCAGCTGCCCATTATTCCACATCCTGAAGCTTACTCTAGTCCTGTCTGTGCTGTGTAGCCTATGCTGGACTGTGCTCCTCTCTTAACCCAGTGAGACAGACCTTTCCTGTCAGCCTTCTAGGTTATCTTGGACTGGAAATTTGTTTTACTCTGTCATTTCATTGCTTTTGCTCTAGAATTTTTTACAATCATTTTTTACAGATATTTTATGGAGTTTTGAGGTAGAGCTTGAACGTCAGTCCTTCTACTCTGCCATCTTGGCTCACTCCCATTGATAATTTCTTCAAGAAAAGAGTCAGAAAGAGGTAAAATTAAGGAGCATCATAAAAATTTAGTCAGCTATCTGAACAGAGGAGAAAACTTGTTACTAACAGAAAAATCATCAGAGAATCATCCATTTCTGTGTAATCACACCATTGACTAGTTAGAACCAAGATCAAAATTAATACCAAACAAAAGACAGGAGGGGATGAAAACAGTTCACAAAACTACAGTAAACACCAACTGTGCAAACAATAAACTTACACACCAAAATTATTTTCAAAAGAGGCAAATTGTCAAACAAAAAGATATCTACTCTGAATATTACCACTTCCCACAGAAGTTTAACCAAAGCAAGGAAAAAATTGCCCAGAAACCATCTTAGTAAATGAGTTCTTGATTCTGCTTATAAAAAAAAAAGAATCAAAAGGGAAACAAAAGTGTCACTAGTTTAGGATAATAGCTCACTTTCAAAGTGCTGCAAAGTATTATAATGGAAGACTGTGAATTGTAGCATCCAAAAAATTAATATTGGAAGGAGAAATGATTCTGTAAAATACTTGACAAGAAACTTAACTAAGCCAGGCCATTTATGGATGAAAGAATTTCGAGGTAAAACTTGAAGGACTTTTCCTTCCTTTAGTGTAGTTTGCAACCCACCTATGCATATCATGCATATATTATTCTTGTCTGTGGCATCTATCAATTCCTCACAGAGGAAGATACATCAATTGGAAATTCTTCTTCTTTAACATTTTGTCACTCTAATTATAGCACTCAGACTGTCCATCTATGACTCCTTAATTTTCAGTATATGACTCATTCATCTTTCCAGTTATATGTGTTCTTCCTGATGACTTTTCACACTACTTCTTGAATTCAAGTCAACTTTGGAAACATCCTGCAATCTCCCTACACCTACAAAATGTATTTCAATTTCCTTGTGGGTCACCTGTAATTTGATTCATTTATTATCATAATGTTCTTTGATTCATAGCCATATAGAATCCATGAAAGAATTACACAATTAAAAGAAGGATTTCTGAAGCAGTGAAGAACTTAGGATATTTGAAGGTCCTGGGCAGTTTCATGAATGCAATTCAACCTGCCCTATTGTATCCATTGAATTCTCAGCCTGGTTCATTGCCAAACTATAATGCAGGGTCAAGACATATGCACTGATGAACAAACTCAATGGGATGATCATAGAAAAACTGCATATTGTTATCCAGACAATATACTTTTTTCCTGTAAGAACTTTTTTCAGTGTGGATGAAGAAACTATTGCATTTTGAATGACTCTAGTTTTCTTCAGGTCTTCCTCATTATGATTTATAGGCATTATTTCAATTAACACAATATTAGCCACTGGGACATCTGTAGAATCTTTCCATAAATATGGAATATGGAATATGAAATTCTTTTTTTCTCTTAATTCCATTCAGAATACTCTCCATTACATTAGTAACTACTTTTATAAATACACACACACACACACACACACACACACACACACACACACACACACACACACATATATATATATATATATATATATATATATATATATATATATCTTCCTGCTTCATAATTCATTTCTTTTGATAGTACTTGTGGATTATTGAATAAAGGAATCTCAGTGGTCACATCTATTATCAGCTCCAGTAATACATAGTCATTTGTATTCTTTTGATGTTTGAAACTCATAATATCCAGCACTTTCTGAATCATTTCTTTTTAAAAAAAATAATTTATTTTAATATACAATATAAATTGTATAAATATAAATAATATGCAATACTATATAAAATACAAAAAGTTAAAAATACATTAATAAAAGAAAAAGGAAATATAAACTTAAACATTAAAACTTAAATACATAAGAAAAAAACATTTCCATGTGCACAGCAGAACGTAAGGGAGGATTCAAAATTTACAGGAATAAATCCCCATTTCAAGAGAGCCTATAAAAATAATACTACCCATCTTCAGAGCTATATATCTTTTCTGTGCTACCTTGTAAGTATTCTTTTTTCAGTGCTGTGTATTTTTTACTTTGTTCTTTTTTCCCCTTTCTCCTTCCCCAAGAAGGTGCAATTAAGCATATATTTGTATGTGTGTATACACATATAATACACACATGCATGTATGTATATGTATGTACATATGTATATACATACATCTACATATGCATCTACATGCATGCATATATATGTCTTGCATAGATACAAGATGTATGTATATAATACATGCACATACACATGTACACATATATCCATACAAATATCCATACATATATACACATCTATATGATTAGAAATCTATAATTATGTAAATAGACACATACATTCATACACATATATGACAGACTATGCTATACTTATTTGTCCTTTCTTACTCTGAGGGTGGATAACGTCTTCCTTTGTAATTCTTAGTCTTTCTATATTTTTCTAAGTCCACAAACTCATCATTTCCTACAGCCACAGCATTATTCCATCCTTATACTGTCTAATTATCTTAAATAGTCTAAAACAGTACTGATTAATATGGCTGACATATAGTGTAGTTTCCCTATTTTTCTCTTATGATTCAATCTATTTTAGTTCTATTTTTTCTGAGTTCATAATTACTATCACTACTTTTTTTCTCTACTAAATTCTGCTCCTGATCTTTATTTATGTTTCTGTGTATCTCTTACTTCCTATCCCTCCTGACTCACCTACTTTACTTCTATCTTCAACCTTGCCCTCCTACTGTTCAAATTATCCCCCACTGGATCCTTCCATTATCCTCCCATTCCCATTAACCTAAACACACTGCTATTACAAAGTACAAAGTCTGACAATTCATGAAATGTCTTTTTTTTTAAATTCAGGATTATGTTGAACTTTGTTGGGTATGATATTTTCAGCTGCAACCCCAGTTCTTTTGCTCTTCAATATATATTGTTCCAAGACCTGTCATTTGTTAATTTAGCTTCTACTAGATCTTATGTGATTCTAATTTTGGTGCTACCATTTAAAAAAAGTTATTATTCTTGAGCTGTGGATTTCAGAATTTGACTATTATATTCCTGCAGGTTTTCTTTGCAGAATCTCTTTTACTTGGTGATTGGTGGAATTTTTTTTATTCTTTCTACTTTCCCTTCTTGGTCTACTGCTTCAGGACAATATTCTTTAATTATTTTTCATATTATTGTATCAATATTCTTTTTTTTGATAGTAGCTTTCAGGTTGTCTGATTATTCTTATGTTTTCACTTCTTGATCTGTTTTCCAGATCAGTTGTTTTTCTTATAAGACATTTCACATTCTTTTCTTTTTTTCAATTTTTATATTTTGCTTGATTATTTCTTGGTTTTATAACTTTGCTCAGTTCTAATTTTCAAGGAGTAATTTGTTTCCTTAAGATTCTGAGTCACTTTTTCTAATTGATTGACTTTCTTTTCATAACCTCCTTGTTTTGCTTAGATTGTTCTTATTTATTTTTCCCACAATCTTTCTCATGTGATTTTTAGTCTTTTTCAAAATTTCTTCTATGAATTCTTTTCAGGCAAGTGACCATTTGACATTATTCTTTGGAGTAGGAGAGCATTTTCTGCTTCACTATCCTCCTCTACAGATGAACCCTGATCTTCTCTATTTCCATAGTAACTTGCTATGGTTGTATTCTTTCTCCTTTGTCTGCTCATTTTTTTGTAGCAGCTTATTTTTGTAATCACTTCTAGTCCTGGCGTATGGGTAATGGTGCCTCTGGCCTCATTTCCTCCTTCAGTTCTCCCCTCTAGCTTGGAACTGAAACTAAGAATTCTGCTCTCCTATGATTTCCCACAGTCAGTGGCATCCCTACCCCACTACTCTTGCTCTCTCTGGATGTAAGCTGATCCCTTCTCAACGAGGGCTGCATCTTAACAGCAGAGCTGGAACTGGAATTCCTTATAAGCAGAGGTGCCCTCAATCTTCCCCCACTCAGATCCCCCCACAATGTCCAGAAAGTAAAAGTTACTGGTGCTGGCACTGAGGCCACCTCTCAACTCAGCCAGCCTCAGGACTTGCTGCTTGCCATTTCAGAAGAACTATCCTGGAGGTGTTTACTCTTCACAGAAACTAAACCTCAGTCTTGGGATTTTTCTTTTGATCTTCTGTGATTGTCCCAGAAGAGCCGTTGTTCTGCCCCAGCTCTTGCTTATTTTTAGTGATCTAAGTTGACCCTGAGGTGCTATTTTGTCTTGTTTGTTGGGGGAAATCTGGAAGGTTTGCAATTTTCTTACCTACTCCACAATCTCCTCAGAATGGTCTCCCCTGAATCATTTCTTAAAAGAAATATATACGATGTTACACTGATATTTTTTAGAATATAATGATCAATTTCTGATACCTTGCTTCTTCCATAGACTTCCCTCAAAACAAAGAAAAAGCAAAATAAAACCAATCAATAGAGCAATGTTATCTAATGGAACATGCAGCATTGAATAAAGTGTTCATGATGCATAATAAGAATCAAGCTTTTAAGTAATCTTTAAATCTTTAGTCACTTTCCTTTGTTGATCTTGAATAACTTTTCAATAGTTCTTGCTGCTGTATCTTGAGTTCACCTTCACATAAAAAACAAAATCGCTGAGCCTTCAGATAGTTCTTGGCTGTCAGCAAATATTTCCTTGTGTGTTATCCAATATGACAGAAAAGAAACTCTAGAAGCTGTCATGCTTATATATGTAAGAAATAAAGAAATAATATTTTCAATAAAATTATGTACTTAATTATGAAGTATTCCTCAAATGTTTTTAACAATTTCTTACAATCCCTACAATTACATGCACCCCTGGTTGGTCACTCCTGCCATAATAGATAATTTTATGAGTTTCTGTCTATGTTAATTATAATTGCACCATATCTTCTTATAGATTTCTTTGACAAAGAAAAAAATACTTTTTACTGACTAACCAGGTATGATCTTTACTAAGTTACTTTATCTCTGAGTCTCAACTTGCTCAACTCTAAAGTGATATTGTTGGTTCTAGATGGCCTCTAATGTCCTTTCCAGTTTTGAATCTAAATCCTATGAACCTTCTGGGATGAGTTTGCCTAAACCGGCACTCCAGTGACACAAACATTGAGAACTGAGTACCATCATCCTATTAGGATTGAGATTTTATTATGTGATTACAGTGAAAGATGCTTGCTTTATAGGAGAATATTCACTTATAAACAGTTAACCAGGTAAAAAGCATATAAAAAAAATACATGACTTCACTGATGTTCATATAGTCAGCAAATGACTTGATTCTTAGTTCACTCTTGCAACCATTGCAGAACTGAATAAAATCAAGCAAGGCAATTCCTTTCATAACTGAACTATGTAATTCATTACAGAGGCTCTAATTAATGGGGGGGAAACTCCATTTTTGGCACCAAACCATACTCTAAATTGCAATTAGCTTGTATTTTACTCTTGTCATGCACAGGCTTGTGTGAATAAAGGAATTACAGCTGGATAATTATCACAATGTGCGCCATCAACAAACAAATATTTATTAAATGCTGATGTACAAGACACTGCAGCAGCTACTATGGCAGATACAGAGGAAGAAGTGGAGGAGGAGAAGGAGAGAGAGAGAGAGAGAGAGAGAGAGAGAGAGAGAGAGAGAGAGAGAGAGAGAGAGAGAGAGAGACTCTCTTTTAGAAAACCTTGGGGAGCATTATATATTTTGGTGCACTTATTCATTCGTTAATTATATAATGAAAAAACCTCCTGCAACTCTTTTCTTACTTTCTACATTATAGGACCACCTTAAAGGTAAAAACAAACAAACAAACAAACAAACAACAACAATAACATTTAGGAAGGTTTATAAAAATATTTCAGGTCAAGATAGCATTAAATTGAGTTAAATTTAGTTGTATACCACATAATCTGATACCTAGATGTAAATAATCATTTACACAGGTTGGATTTGATAATAATAACAATAATACAAATAGAAATTTTATAGAACTTGGGTTTTAGAGAGAGCTTTCCATATTTATTTCATTCACTCCCTACCCCACTTCTATAGTAGTGTTATTATTAACTCCATTTTAGAGACGAACAAACTGAGACTGCAAGAGGTTAAGTGACTTACATAGGGTCATAAAAATAAGTGTCTAAGAAAGGTTTATGTCCTAATTGTTGCTTAGTCCAATTCAAGTGCTTTATCATGGGGTAAAAAAGCACAACACAGAAATATGCAGATAAACAAATAAACAAAGGATCCAAGTAGCCATGAGACTTGAGTTTGAATTCTAGCTCTGCCATTTATTACTTGCCTGAACCTCTGTGACCCAGAACCAGTTACCTATTTCCTCTAGGTCTCAATTTTTTCATCTATAAAATAAGATGATTGAACTTGCTGATGTATAATTTCTCCTTCAGACATAGATTTGTGATCCTCTGTCCAAGACAAAAGTTCCACTGTCTTCGTACTGTCCAGAATATAGCTGGAGTATGTTATCTAGTTATTCAACATTTTTTATAGTAATATTAACAAACAGAAGTATGTCCAAAAGATAGAGATACATGAGGATTATCTGAAGGAAATTGGAATGGTTTGTTTCAAGAAAAGAAGACTAAAGTGAGACATGAAAACCATCTTTACATATTGGAAGGGCTACAAGTAGAAGTAAGATCAAACTTTTCCTTAAAATTCCAGAAGATAGCACAAGGACCAAAAGGCAAAATTTAGATAAAGGAAAAGCTCAATTCGATATAAACTATTTTAACAATTGGGCTGACTTACAAAGTGCCAAGTCCTTACCATTAGAAATAGTCAAAGGTAGCACAAATAATATAGAGTGGATTCTTAAAATATATGAACAGTGTTCACAGTAAAGGACTGGGGGAATTGGAATATTATTATTTCAGAAGGCAAAGGAGTCAAGATTGCATTCAAGAATAACTTGTGCAGCAAAACCAAGCAAGATCCTTTAGGGGTAAAATAGATACTTAATGAAATAAAGGATTTTCAAGTCTTCCTCATAAAAGTGCCAAAGCAGAATAGATAATTCAATATTCAAACACAAAACTCAAGAAAACCATAAAAAGGCAAACATGAAAGAGAAATCATGAAGAAATCAATGAGAATTATCTGCTTACATTCCTTTGTGGGAATATGATCCATTTAATTCCTAAGAACTTTATCATTACTGGGGCAGTTAAAAGGAGGTTACATAGACACAGGGCATAGGTGTGAGTTGATTATGTTGGAATGATCTCAAAAAAATGAAGGGGTGAGGAAGAGGGAGGCACTGGGAAAGGGGGAAGGGAGAAGTACAATTTTCTTACAGAAAATTTTCTTCATAAAAGAGACAGAAAGAAGAGCCTTTACAGTGGAAGGGAAAAGGGGGTAGTGATGGCAATGCTTGAACCTAGAGTTAAAATAAAGAGCTGGAGCAGAATATAGTATATGTCAGCTGAAATATAAAAGACAGGACAAGCAATCATGATGTCAGAAAAAGCAAGAGTAAAAATTGACCTAATTTAAAAAAAAAAAGAGAGATAATCAGGGAAATTGTATTTTGCTAAAAGGTATCATAGACAATGAAGTAATATCAAACAATTCTGCAGCAAATTTCCCTGATAAAAGTATAATTTCTGAAACATATAGAGAATTGAATCAAATTTATAAAAATAAGAGCCATTCTAAAATTGACAAAAGCTCAAAGGATATGAACAGGCAGTTTTCAGCAAAAGAAATGAAAGCAATCTATACTTATATGAAAAAAATGCTTTAACTCACTATTGAATAGAGAAACAGAAATTAAAACAACTCAGAGGTATAAATCTCACACCCATCAGAAATGACAAATGCTGGAAGGGATGAGGGAAAATAAGTACAGTAAAAAACTGTTGGTCAAGCTGTGAATTGGTCCAACTATTTTGGAGAACAAATTGTAATTATGCAGAAAGTCTATAAAACAGTGCATACCTTTGGTCTAGCAATATCACTACTAGGTGTGTACACCAAACAGATAAAAGAAAAAGGACCTATATTTGCAAAAATATGGATAGCAGCTCTTTTTTGTTGTGGCAAAGATTGGAAATTGAGAGAACGCTCATTGATTGCGGGATGACTGAATAAGTTGTGGAATATGAGTCTAATAAAGTACAATTGTGCTGTCAAAAATGACACAGGGATGTGGTTTCAGGGGGAAAAAAATGGCAAGATCTCTATGAACCAGTGCAAAGTGAAGTAAGAAGAACAAGGAGATCATTGTACACAGTAACAGCAATGTTGTAATGATAACCAGCTGTGAAAGATTGACTACTCTGATCAATATGATAAGCTAAACTATTCCAAAGGACTCTTGATGACAAAATGCTATCTAGCTCCAGAGAGAGATTGATGAGCTGAATGAAAATTGAAGCATAATTTTCTCATTAATTTATTTTTTTATTTTTTTGCAATATAGTTAATGTAGAAATATGTTTTCATGATTTGACATGTATAATTGCTATCATATTTCTTGTCTTTTCAGTGGGGAGTGGATACAGGAGGAGGGAGGGAAAGAAAGAATTTAGAACTCAAATTTAAAAAGAAGAAATTCTTTAAAATGTGAAACATGATAAAAAAATTAAAAGTGAAAATTGCATATTAGTTTACTCAAAAAAAATAAAAAGACTTTCTCTATTTGATTATTCCCTTAATACCATATAGACCTTCCCATCCTAGGTAATTCTTGTCCATGTCAACATAAATTTGAGAAAAGTGGGTCCACACAACATTCTAGAGGCCTGAGGAGCACTTAGGCTATACATCTTTCATGTCTTGTTTTTTCCCCATATTTTTCCATATTAATTTTTAGACCTTCATTTCCTATTGTCATCCTTCACTCTTGTTCTTTGAAGTTCCTCATTAATTTTATATTGCAGTTTGCTCATAACTACAATGTTCCTTTCCATTGTATGGTAAGTCTTTCCAATGCTTTAGATATTTGTGTTTCACTTCTCTCTACCATGTAACACCAGTAGAATTGGTATTCGAAATACATCTTTATTTCTGGGAGAAATTTAGAGTTCCTTAAGGATCTTTGTATTTCCTGAAGGCAATCTAGCTGACTTGTTTTGTCTTGTTTAATTGCCCATTTGTATTGACTATTCTTGATATTCCTCAGCCAGGTGGTGCAGTGGATAAAGTGGAAGCCTGGAGTCAAGAAGGCTCATCTTCCCAAGTTCAAATGTGACCTCAGACACTTACCAGCTGTGGGGCCCTGGGCAAGTCACTTAACCCTGTTTGCCTTAGTTTCTTCATTCATAAAATGAGATAGAGAAGGAAACGGCAAACTACTCCAGTATCTTTGCCAAGAAAATCCCAGATGGGGTCACAAAGAGTCAGACATGATTGAAACAACTGAACGGCAACAACAGAGGTCCAGATACATGTAATAATTACTCTAATAGGTTGTATACTCAACTGCATAGCATAATTTAGGCAATGGATATCCTTTATTCGGTATTTGTTTCTTCTTCAGTCAGGTCAAATTGTGAATTCTTTGAAGGTAGAGAATGGTTTCATTTAGTAAACATTTATTTACTGATTGAGTGACAGACTTTTGAATTGTCCTGAAGCTCTTTGGAGAGGTACTGCAATATCTCAGGACCTGATGTCATCCATACGATGTCATCTGTGAATACTTGTTTGTGTAGGATTTTATCATCCACATGGAAGCCTGATTCAACTTGACTCTGTGCAGGATCTCAACCACTGTGACAAGTATGTTTTGGGATCATTGATCTCGTAATTTTAATCCTGGCATAATTTTTACAATAATATCAGAAGGTCCATTTAAAAGGTTAAGTCTGTAGTATATTTCAAGAGTTCTTAAATAACTTCAATGTATGAATGGGAAATAGATTGTTGGAAGGGACCTTTTAAAGCAATATTTTGTTTTACTGAATCAAATGCTTTTCAAAAATAATCCACAACTGTAAGTAGAGTAAAATCTTATATTCTCTACATCTTTCAATTATGAAATGACAAGCATGTGCTATATAACTTGTGAAAGTCTACCTCCCTCTTTCATATTAATATCCTATTTTAAGATATATTTGATGTGCATGGATATGTTTCTTATAAAAATTATAAGATGTGAAAAATGGCATACAGGTTTGTAGGTGTCAAGTTTTTCTTAGCTACCTATTTTCAGGATTAATAAAGTTTGAGATTATTTCCAAGTCTTTGGTGGTCTTTTTCTCCTTTAGATAACTATGACAATTCTATAACCTTCAATAAAAATCTTTCTGGTCCCATTTGTCTGGTTATCCCATTTTTATTTTCTTTAGTGTCATTTTTAGTCACCTAAGTGTCACTCCTTTATAAATACATCTGCATATTTAATGTTAGAATTATCAATTGTAATAGTTCTATCAATCAATAAGCATTTATCAAGCGACTGCTATGGGCCAGGCTCTGTGCTAGGTACTGGGAATAAATAAAAGACTTAAAAGACAATCCCTGCTCTCAAGGACTTTACAGTCTAATGGGGGAGAAAATTTGTGAACAAATGTAAACAAACAACATATATACAGGATAAAAGGAAATGATTAACAGAAAGAGGGTACTGTAAATAACAGGGCTAGGGAAAGACTTCCTGTTAAAGATGGGGTTTTAGTCTGGACTTAAAGGAAGTTAGAGAGGTCAGTAGTAGAGGTCAGCAGAGGAGGGAGAGCATTCCAGGCCAGTGAAAATGCCCAGAGTTGAGAGATGGGATATTTTGTTTATAGAACAGTCACAAGGTCAGTGTCACTGGATCAAAAGGTATGTGATAGGAAATAAGATATAAGAAAACTGGAAAAGTAAGGGGAAACTAGGTTACGAAGGGCTTTCAATGCCATATGGAACATTTTGCATTTGATCTTGGAGACAACAGTGAGCCATTGGAGTGTATTGAGTAGGGGAGGTGATACTGCTGCACTGATGAAACCATTTTGGTGGCTGAATGGAGGATGGATTCAAGTGAAGACAGACTTGAGACTGGCAGACTCACTCAGAGGCTATTGTAGTATTACAGACAGGAGATGATGAGAGACTGTACTACAGTGGTGGAAATGTTAGAAAAGAAAGGGGATGTTTACGAGAGTTGATGTAAAAGGTGAAATTATAGGTCTTGCCAATAGATTGGATGTGGAGGGGTGAGAGACAATGAGGAGTCAAGAATGACTTCTATGTTGGAAGCTTAAGTGACTGGGAGGATGATGTTTCCCTTTACACCAATATGGAAAGTCGGGGAAGGGGAGGCTTTAGAAGGAAAGATGAATTCTGTTTTGCTTCAGCTTATGATATCTTTGGGATATCCAGTTGGAGATATCTGAAAGAACATTGTAGATATGAGATTGGAGATTAGCAGAAAGTTTGGGGCAGGATAGATTTGAGAATCGTCAGCATAGAGATAGTAACTAAACTTAGAGGAGCTGATGAGATCAAGTAGAATAGTATACAGGTAGAAGAGAAGAGGGACACCTGTGGTTAGAGGGCATGATCTGGAGAAGGATCAATAAGGCTGAGAAGGAGTGGTCAAACTGGTAGGAGATAAAGAGAAAGCAATATTAAGGAGGGAGTGATCCATAGTGTCAAAGACTTCAGAAAGGTCAAGAAGAATGAGGAGAATCTGATAGAATCTTCATAGAAATTTCTTCTTTTTCATTGAATTTATTCATCTTTCATTTTTTTATCCACAAATTCCCCTAAGATGATTTTATTTAGTTGTCAAGCTTTCTTTAGACTGGTTTTGACTCTTCACTGTTTCTCTCTGCTTTATGAAGTGATAATGCTTGTATTCTTCCAGCATGATTCTTCATAAGATTTTACAGGAAATTTACATGATAAACTTATGTTTCTTTTGTCATCTCTTACTTGACAAATAACCCATATGTTTGCTAAATAAAGCACTTTTTGATCTCTCTTGGTCTGCTTCTCGTTATGGTTAAATTTCCATCTAAGATTACTACAGTCACTGTTGATGTCATTTCTACTATCCATTACCAACTTTCATTTTAAATACTGAATTCAAGATTTTGGTTTTTTTTCTGTCTTCAATTGAGTATGTTGCCCTTTCTTGTTAATTTTTTTTCTTTCTTCTACCTTTTCATTAATTTTAATCTTTTCCATAACAATCAGTCTGACTGCACACCAGTAATTGATTCAGGGATGGCTTTCACATAAACATTATTTCCTGTCTGTTTAAGTTTAATACATTCTATTCTGTGATGTTATTTGATGCTCATCATGTTCAGTACTTACAATTTCTTTTCTCAAAGAAAATTCATAATTGTAGGAGAGGGTAGCCTCTCTTTAGCCTTTGAATCTGGACTTTCTCATTACCTATTCCTGAATTATTCTTTGCAATACATTTTTTTTCCATTCTTGCCTATTTGCTCATTTACTCTGTAGTCATTAAGTGTCAAAGGCATTGTTGATTGAATTTGGAGAGTTCTTGAGCTCTCTCTATATATATTTTTTCTCCTTCCCATCCTCTGAATCTGGTGAAAGTAAACTGTAATAATTTTCATGATGATCTTTTAAAAAACACTTGTACATATGAACTGAAATAAGATAGCTTTCAGGGTCCACAACCTCACTTTTCTCCCCGACCTCCACTGCTGGTGCTTTCACTCTAAGATTAATTACCAATTATACTGTATATATCTTATATGTACAGTACATATTTATATATGCTGTCTCACCCATCAGAATGTGAATTCCTTGAGGAGAGGGACTGTTTTTGCCTTTCTTTTCATTCATAACCTTTAGCATAGTGTCTGTCCCTTAGTAAGCACTTAATAATAAACATTTGTGATTGAGCAACTTACCAAGTGTCCCATTAAATATTTCTCATTGATTTTGGATGTATGATAAAATCTGACAAATTTATTCTTTGCCACCTCAGGGGAGACATTTGAGTCACCTTTATATTTTAATGCAGATTTCTCCATCCTTCTGATTTTGTTTATTATGAGAAAGGCAATGGCATGATCCGGTTCTTCCAGTTGTAAATCCTTTCTTTGATCTTTGGATGAGGATCTAACATTTAGTGCGTTCATTGGAAATTTAAAGTTCATAGAAGGTCCAAAACCTATGTGATTTTTAGCACTCTCTGCCATGAACTCTCCCTTTGACCCCAATCTAGAACAATAATAGGAAGGAGCAGGGCAAAAGAACTGAAGGACATTTTGTTTTTTACCTTGTTTCACAAATTACCATGGTCAAATGAATTCATTGCGAAATGTCTAGCAAGAATTCTACTGGTAATGAACCTCTCTATACTTAATTAGGCTACTCCTTTGAAAGCAGATTCAGTCTGTTTAGGCAGCTCACACACAAAAAAAAAACCCTTTCTGGAATCATAAAAACTTACCAGAGTTTCTGCTTGCTGACATAAAAGCAGATACAAAAATGGACTCCTGAAAAGATGGCTATCTGAATGGAAGCAGAATGCTTATTTCCTAAAAATCTGTTACAGGAGAAAAATAAACCAAAACTGAAGTTCACACAAAACTGAATAATGATAATGAAAGCTGATGAGAATCTACAGTAGTTACTTCTTTCATCTCAAAAATGTGCAAAATGTCACCCTAAATTCCATTTGTAATAGAAAATGGGATCCTTATACCAAAATTTTTGTCCACACAGATAGCTTTCCTACGCAACCAGAGATAGGGCTAGGTCTATCCTTTGCAGGGCCCTGTGTCTATTGACAGTGAAGGTCTAAAGGGCCCTTCTGAGAAAGCGATAAAACAGTCCTACAATTCCATGGAGTTATTAAAGACTCATGATAGGGACTTTGGAAGCCAAGGAGATCTGGTAGTGACCAGAGACCAGTGAGGTACCACAGTATTTAGATCTGGACAGATGAGGTCTAGGGACTTCATAGCCCAAAACATTCTGTCCTAAGACATCAAGAAGACCCTGAAGATCCATCACTCAACCTCAAATATCCATTGGGACTAAATCTCAGGAAACAGAGCTCAGTGTGAGAACCCAGGCCAAATTAGGAAAAGCTGAACACCCCACCCAAAAACAATAGTAGAGGATGCAGTATGGCCCTGAAATAAGGCCTCAGTGAAACAGTGATTAATAAATCAAAGAAAAGACTGATCAGTAATAAAACAAATTAATCTAGAGATTCTCTAATGAGGAGAGAGTGATTCTGGGACAACTGTATGCAGAGACTTCAGCTTATGTATTATGCTTCCCATTAAAATGTTGACAAGAACTTTCCCTTTCTTCATTCTTTCTTTGCCTTCCTCCTTCTCTCCTTCCTTCCCTTTCTGTTTCTTTCTTTGTTTCTTCCTTCTTTCCTTCCTTCCTTTCTTTCTTCCTTTCTTTCCTTCTTCCACTGACTGTCTCCCATGACTAGAATTCTCTTCCTCTTCTTCTGTACATCCTAGCTTCCTTCAAGTTTCAACCAAAATTCCATTTCTTAAAGAAGCCTTCCATGGTTGCCCTTATTGTAATTGATTTCCTTCTGATATTGTCTCTATTTTATGCAATTTATATCTCATTTGTACATACTATGCATGTGTTTCCCTAATTAGATTCTATAGTCCTTCAGACTAAGGACAAGTTTTATCTTTGCATTTCCATGACCTGGCACAAAATAAGTGCCTAATAAATACTGATTTACTTGACTTTATCTGATTCCTTAAAAGCCATGATAAATAAAAGAAGCCTGAAAACTATGTTTCAAGAATGCACACTTTAAAAATGCCCAGATCTATTAAAATTAGTCAGAAAAATGAAGAGATGAAAAATTTATCAATAACCATTTGAAAGAAACACAAAGAAAATTCCCAGATATGTAAAAGTCAATATCCAGGTACATAACATTAAAGAAATATAATGTAAGCAACCAAAACAAAGTTTAAATACCAAGGAACTGTAGAAACATCTCACAATACCAGCCCCCATGGATAGAAAACTGAACCTGAGTTCAAATCCAGCTTCAGATATTTATTAGATAGGTAACCCTAAGCAAGTCACTTAATCTCTGAATAAGTCACTGTCTTGGTTTTCTCAAAACTTAAAATATTATGTAAAATGCTAGTTGTTATAAATGCTAGCTGTTAAATGAGAACAGATTTTGGAATAAAACGTTATAAAAGGGAAAAATATAGGCTTACAACCAAGTATAGCTTATACTACAAAGCTAAGTATAATCTTGCAAGGTTAAAAACAGACCTTTCTAATTAAAAGATTTGAGTGAAAATTTTGAAATTCAAGCATAAAAGTTTCAGAAAAACCAAGAAAGGTACATTTATTTAAGCAATTGCAAGGTACTGTACAGTGACATAATGCTAACACTCTAATAGGCAAAGAAAAACATGTGACCTTTCAGGACTTTGAACACTGGTATCATGTGGATTTATTTTTTTTTTACTATGTTTATTGTTAAAAGATTTTTTTTTCCTTTCTCTTGGTTTTTAATAGGGTGAGAGGGGGGGTTGTGAGAAAGTTAGTAGTAGAAGTGTCTCAGAGAGAGAGAGAGAGAGAGAGAGAGAGAGAGAGAGAGAGAGAGAGAGAGAGAGAGAGAGAGAGAGAGAGAGGGAGGAAGGGAAAACCATTGTGACATTTTTAAATGCAGAAAGCATATATACATATATGTGAATGTGAGTATGTGCACGTATATATATATGTGTGTGTGTGTATGTGTATTTATGTTTGTGTGTGTTTCTATTCCCTTAAAAGTAGTTGGTATATAATTGAGATTCATGGTTTTATATAGAACCCTCCTTTTTTGTTCCACTGTGTAGAGAAATTTTTTTCAGTGTTTATTTTATAATTTTTTTCAAGTAAAAGAAAAAAAGCAAAAGGCCAGCACTATTCCACAATTAAGTATAAAAAATATCTTTTTGAATATTGAAAGAACTCAATTCTGAAGTATCTAAACAAGTAATTGATGTTGAAAAATGGTAGTAGACTTCAGAAATTATATTACTTCATTTATAATATTTTGTGAATAATTTAACTCTTGTAAATTGTTTACCACAACAAGTTCAAAAGACTCTAAAGAGTACCCTAATCAGTAAACACTTGACTTGTCAATTAGAGAGAGCTGGTGGCCAAAAGGAATATGAGTTAATTAAAATTATTCAAAAATTTACCAAATTTGTTTGTAAGTGTCATGATGAAAAGTATTGCATCATTAAGAAGAAAGAGGTAATAAAAGGCCATACCTGTTTTAAAATAGCTTGACAAAAATCCAGGTAAGCAAAATAATCCTGAAAGCATTTAAGAAAAAATGGAAGGACCAAAAGAAAGGTAAATTCTCTGCAAATATTTTTAACAACATGTTTACTATCAAGGGCTATGAAATTCGCTATCAAATTTGGACTCTAACTTCACAGCTGTGGATATGGTTATAGAAGAAATAGAAATGGAAAGAAAGAGAAAAACAGCAGAAAAAAAAGAATCCACCTTGAACAAAAAGATCTTAGAAGGAATTACAGCTAGAAACAATATAATGGTGTGAATTGATTCATGAAAATTTGATTTATAAAGCATCTAAATGTAGGGAAGATGACAAAAGATAGAAAATATGTAAGACCTTATTAATGATGAAAAAAGTGACAAAAATATTGTTACTGACCTGTATGCCTACTCTCCCCTCTATACAAAATTATTATGATATTAATCTACACATACAATCGGATATCCTCAATGATAGCCTCAATAAGGAACAGGTAGACCTATGAAGGTAATTCAAAGCATATTAACTTCATTATTTTATAACTGATTGAAATATATAGAGAATATGAGTTCGTTCTTTGTTTTTTTTGAAAGCCTATTATTCAGTACAGGACAAAAAAACTGTCTTAAAAGTTATCTTCCAACAAACAGACTCCCATTGCTGTGTCACAGTCATTCAAGACTATAAAAGATACAACAAGAGAGATAAACCTGTTTAGTGTCCCAATAATCTTGACCATTAGGCAGGGTATAAACAGGCAAAATGCTCATCAAAGACATTGACCACAATCTTGTAGGAGATCCATTGCAGACTCCAAGTTGAGTAAAATTTCCTTGTGGACAGTAAAGCCCTCCAGGAGCTTTCCTGCCTATACAATCTATTCATATAGTGTATTAGAAATAGCATTGGATTTGTAATTGGAGGAGCTGTTCAATTCTTGCTTTAGCGAATTACTTCTGCTATATTCTTCAGTTAAGTCCCTTCATCTCTCTGGGCTTCAGTTTCTTCATGTACAAAATGAGAGAATTGAACCATCCAATATTAAGGAACCACTGCTGGGCTCAAAAGCCTGGGCCACTGTACCTATTTCCTTCCCTCTGCTGCATCCATGGATATGATGTGGACTGCATTCAATCCTAGCTTTTAAGAGACAGAGGTTATGTTCCATTTATCTCAAAATTTTTGGATCACTAAAGCCCTATGTAAGCACCCTGGGGACAAATTATTTAAAGCTTAGATTTTGGCACAAGTCTAGGTCTCTCCAAAAAGTGAGTAGAGAGCTACTCATTATACATCGTAAATCAAATTTGCAGTAGATAGTATTGCCTACACAAAGGGAATGCCAAGAAGCACATAAGATTCATAGGAAACATGGGCAAACCAATTGATATAGAATTCAGTAATACAATTTGGATGTTATGATCTCGAAGGATGTTGATACTTAAACCTCATCAGAACATAAAGTAGTTTGTGGTACATCACACCTTGCTTCTCTAAAATTATGTGCACTTTACTTATCTCAAAATTCCTATCTTCTGGCCAGCCAGACTAGTGGCTTAAGCTCATCCTCTTTCTGGTAGTTACCTGATCTGTTCCTTCCTTAACCACCAATCAGCTCCACTCATTAAACTAGGACTTCTGGATCTCTTGAATTCATAAATTCAACACTAAGGTTCCTTCTTCTCAAGGTTGATGTATAATTACCTCCTCAAGAAAGCAGGGAAGCACAAACACACAAAGCACAATGGAAAACACAAAGCAGCCAGGGGCCAAGTCCAAAAGCTCAACTAGTTGAGTCCATGTTCTCCTTCAGAGAGGCATCGGTGTCAGGGAAAAGAGCACATCCCATTTTCCAACCTCATTCACAGGGATTCTGGAGGCAGAGTATACTATTTAGCAAATGGGTAAGTTGAAGCCAGATACCAAGCCAGAAGATATCTCTTCTTCTACTTATTTTTTTTCCTTTTTAAAGTCCATTAAGTCAACATCTCTTCTGGTTTGGTAATGGTGAGATTTTTTTTTAAAAATCATCTCGATGTTCCCATATCCTTCATCTCAACTAGAAGCAGCTAGAGAATTCATCATTTGCAATACCTCCAAGTGCTGAACCAGCATACGTTAGCCAGAACTGGGATACATCACTGAATATACTCTATGGAATAACATAGAGCTGTCCCATAGAACATAGTGTATGGTTCTAACACGAGTGTCTTTTTCTAACTCAAATGCATACTTCTAATTCAATGTTTCTCAAACAAACAAATATAAAAGGAGTATTTGCTTGAAATTCCAAGAGATCTGTAAATACCTGAACGAGTAAATTTTGGGGAACAATGCTAAACTGAGTAGATGACCTTTTTCACATCTTAGACTTTTTAAAAGGACACCTCCCTGGCATCCTTTAAGAGTTTGTTGATTCCTTGTGAAGAAAGAGATAGATCCTAGGGGAGAGGTACATACAGACATATGTCTGTATATACAAAAGTAGGCACACATATTTGTTTTTTAAAAGTTTATTAGAAATGTGTGATACAGCATGGGAGATTTCAAGAGTATTTGAGAAGAGGCCTTTAAAGGATATACAGGAAAAGTTGACAATTGTTTCTTTAAATGATACTCAGGGGAAAAAAATCATTGACTTCCTAGAAAATGTAAGCAGTCCTGAAAATGCTGCTGGCAGTAATTTTCAATAGGATTTGGTATCCTACTTGGAGTTACACAGCCGCTAAGCCTTCATTAGCAGATGACACCAGCTTGCTTCACAAATGTATTTAATATAGCCTAATTTATGGGATTTGGTTTCAAAATAAGTATCATTTATCGTCTGGCACTTTTCTCTCTCCCTCTTTTTTCTTTTTTAATTCCTCACAGAAAATTGTAAATAGAATAGCCCCCAGTCATGGAACCTTGGGACAGCTGTTCTTCCAGATCTTTTAGCCCAGACAGAGCTAACTGGAAGGGTGTCATTATTGCACCATCCCTGACTGCACAGATATAGTTCTGGATGCCACATTGCAATGTGTGCTAAGTTTTTCAATGAAAAGTATCATAGTATAATGTAATATCTGTGCAGTGCTTTATGGTTGAAGAAAGTGGCAATTGTTGGATTTGGATTGTTCAATCCATCAATCGACAAGCACTTGTTGACCACCTCCTATATGCAAAGCATCGTGTTGGGTACTAGAATACATAGACAACATCGCAATAGTCCCTGCTCTCCTGTACTTAGATTTACTACAGGAAATAGCATGTAAACATATGAATATGTACAAAACAAATGTACTCAATTAAATGCAAAATAAATCTACGGTAGTTAGATTCAAGGCTAAATAGAAAGGAGGCAGTGGTCAGATAACTGATAGTTAACTGTCTCTGCAGTCAGGAAGACTTGATTTAATTTTTTTTTTCCTCTGACCCATACTTGCTGTTTGGTCCTGGGCAAATCAATCTCTCCATGCTCTAGGCAGCTGTCTAAGCAATCATTTCCAGAGAAAGTGTTATCTTGCATTTAGAGAGAGGGTTTCCTCATCTAGGGGTGGCCTCTACCAATCTCAAATCTAATCTCTATCCCTAAATATAAGTTAATCAATGAAGGAGGCCCTAGAATTTGAAAAGTGTTGTTGAATGAACCTTTTCATTTGGATAGAAGGATATGTAGTAGTATGCATGATCATCTACTTTTAAACTTAAAAGAAAGCACTAACAATATTGAAACATTTTAAAATCTTAAATTATATTCAGAACTTTACCACTAAAATCCTACTTCAAAGCCTCATGTTGGCATAGAGATGACCCTTCCCCCCTGATTTTTTTCATGGAGTCAGATGCCATCAAGCTATAAAGAGTCTGAACACAAGCCCAAAGGCATGTTGTATTTAAGATGTTTGCTTCCATGTAGAGAGATAAACCTTTTGGTCTATTTTATTTTTTAGTTTGATGGATAAGCACTAATTGGCTTGTCCAAAGTCACCCAGGTAGTAAGGAGCAGGTCCTGAACTTCAGTCCAGATCTTCTGAATCTAAATCTCTGTGTCTAGTGCACAACACATAACAATAACACACCAATAGATCTCATGTATGTAGCATTTTAAAACTTTCAAAATGTTTTACATGTTATCTCACTTAATGCATATAAAAAATCATCTGAAGACCAATTACTCAAAAAAACAAGAACAAAAATCAAAATGTTGCAAATTTCCCTATTTACTCTTGCTGGAAATAGTTTTATAAACTTATTAGATTGAACTTAGAAGCACTGCCTGCAGAAACCATATCATAACTGGTACTTAAGTACCTGGCCTATTCCCATTTAATCCATAATGCACTAATATGGCAATTTCAACTACATATAACCACTATTTGTAACATTGTTTCTATAGGAATCAGAGTTCCAAATTAGAAAGACAAAAATACATGTAGTCTCATTTTTAACATGGAGATGGAAAAGCCTGGAAGAGGTTGCACTCCATTGATAGGGTGGTTAATCCTGCCTCACAGCAATTTCTCAAGTGGATATCTGGACAAGATACTTCTCCGCATCTTTATGCAAAAAAAAAAAGCTGAATTAATCAGTTGGTCCCAGGTACTTTATATTAAATAACAAAAGGCAATTTGTCCCCTGAAATATCTACTTTCCCCTATTCATTTTGGGATGGAGTCCAACAATTCCCTAAATTTGCCCATAATGCATTACATCTTTGGTACATGAAGGAAAACCTTCAATTAAGACCCAAACTACAAAAGTGTTAAGAAGAATGGTTAGCATGTGTATGCTCTGTGTCTATAAATTGACTTCCTATAGTGCTAACTGTGCTGTTTATGAAATCCTACTTAGCATTCAAGACCCAGACCTTTTTCAAGCCTTCCCTGCTTCTGCCAATTGGATGTGATTTCTTCCTCTTCAGAATCTCCATTAATTCCTTTCCCTTTTGTGTTTGTGTGTTGTATTGTGGTTTGTGTGTGTGTGTGTGTGTGTGTGTGTGTGTGATATTGAGAAAGAGGAACAGACTCATGAATTCATGGATGTAGAGAAATCAAGCTATAGAAACTCTACAAATACCCATCAGCACTTCTTCTGTGAGAGGATATTCTTAGCGAATACCCTTAGGAAAATTATAAGTGGTACAGTATAGTATATATTGAGAGTGGCTTGGGGCTTTGGGGGAAAAGATTTCCTCTGGCTGCTCATATGTATGAGTGGATCATATTTCAGGTATTTATATCAGGAGATTGTCTGTAGTTTGACCTAAAATTGTGAGCATATAACATTGTTATGCTCTAAGTAGAAGTTTCTGAGGGAAAAAAAGGCTTTCCTGCTGTCACTAATTGGCCTCTCATACCAAAGAGATTAATTTCTGTGTAACAATTAAGGCATCTTTCCTATTCAACTGATCTTTTAATATCACATCTGTTTTTGATAAATCATGATCATTAGTTTTTATTTAGTACTCCCTTATGATGACAGCTAATGTATGGTGGAAGAGAACATATAAGGAACTTGTACATTACATAATGAGACTGGAGATAAACTCCATTTATTTTTAAGCTGCATTTCATGCAGGATGCTCTCTCTATACTCCTCATTCATTTTGGGATATAGTTTAATGATTGCCTAAATCTGCACATAGTACATTGTATCTTTGGTAAGTGAAGGAAAGCCCTCAAATACTATCTAAGTTATAAAGGTGTTAACAAACATGGTTAGCAGACCATTGGGTCTCTTAGATGGCTTTCAGTGACATTGGTGGCGTTTAAGCTGTGGGTGGCTCACATGCCACATTCTTTGCCAAGATTTCCTTTGTCCTCCTAACTTGATGTGAGCTCTTGCTCTTCAGAACCTTGTAGTAATATCTTTGTGTTTGTCTTTGACGATGGGGAAGAGGAACAAACCAGTGCTTTCATCTCTATAGAGGAATTCCATGGTGTGGAAACTCCCTGGATAGATGCACGTTATCATCTCTTCTATTCCTGATAGTCTCTGACAATCACCTGAAGACATGGAGAGGTTAAATCACTTTCCTATGCAGCTCAGTGCTAAAGACAGGACTTGAACTCATATTTTCCTTACCTGAAGTCTTGTAATCTGTTTTATAATATGCTTGTATTATAGTTCTGGGAGGATGCTAAGTCCTTAAGGGCAGGGATTATGCTATTTTTATCTGTTTGTTCCTAAAAGGAGTCAGCAAATTATGACCTCAGGACAAATCCATCAGCTGAGAGTTTTCATATGGTTCAAAGGTTAAGGATGGTTTTTACATTGGTAAATGAATTTTTTTTTTAATTTATTAATGTAAAAGCCATTTTGAACTTGTGGGCCATACAAAAAGAAGTGATTGGCACAGTTTGCCACCTCCTGCCCTAGTACATCTTGCACATAATAAGTGCTTAAGAGATATTTGCTGAATTGTTGAATATGTCTCATCTCAGCTTTGCCCATCAACACCCACCTCTGCAGGTTTAGGTTTTAATGGTTCAGAGTGAGTGTAAATAGTGGTTGTTCCAGTTCTGGCTAGAAACTCTGAGGGTCTTCTCCTCCCAGACTGATTATTTTATGAAGGCAAACTAGGCCATCTTTTGCCTTAATTCTTACTTTGCCTTTAATCAATGAATGGGTATTGCCTCAGACAAACTGACACCTGGAAAAGTCCTTAGTTTAAGAAGGCCAAGGTCTCTCACTGCATCCAGGGCCATTGCCAGTTGCCTTGACTTATGCCTCGCCATTGGACTTTAATGACTCTGGAGGAAAGAGTAGGGCTGATGATTTCCAATTCCCATGCAAGTAAAGACATCACCCCACTGGTGTCATCAGTCCTCTTTGAAAAATGACAAACCATAATATCTCTGCAGACTGTCAACTCCTTGAAGCCAGGAGAGTGCTAATTTATTGTCGTCATTCCCATAGTACTGTGAGCAGAGTAGGCAAATTGTACAACTACAACTCAGGGCAAATCACCTAACATTTATCAGTCTCAGCTTCTTATCTATAAAACTAGGATAATAATAGCACATACTCCATAGGCTTGCCAAGAAAACCAAAGAAGATAATACATATGAGGTGCATGGCAAATTTTAAAGTACTACAAAAGCTCTTGTTAGTATAATCCGGTTTTACTAATCCTCTGGTGATGTCCATTTTAAGACAACATTGGTCAACAACAACAAAAAAAAAGTTCATGAATGGCCTGGTAAAAGTGAACCTTATGTTCATTTCTGAGCCAAAACTTGTGAATATGTAAATGCTTGGCAGCCCATGAAAAACTTTTATTGAGTCTTTCTTGTTTGTTTTCATATCATAATCATGTTATAGCAACCACTGAAAATTGCATAAAACTTTAAGGTTTTCAGAACACTTTACATCCATTAATGTTTACAGCAACTTTGTCAGATAATTGATGCTATTAACCCATTTTCTAGATGAGGAAACTGATGTTGAGAGGGAAACTTAATTTCCCAGGGACATACCACTATTAAGCATCTGAAACAAGATTTAATCTCCCATCTTCCTAACTCAAAATCCAAACCCACTGTGCTAACACCTGAACTGAATTTTCCATTGCAACAAAGAAAATCAGTTACAAACAAAGAATAGATATACTTCACACATGAAAATTTATAACGTGTTGCCTTTGCAGTACCCTATCTCTCTGCCAAAAAAAGAGAAACAGATGATCTCTTCTTGAGGGCCAGGCTACATTTTTTAGTTACATATAGCTTCCTTTTAGAGATCTTTTCATTTACGTTATTGAAATAATTATACTTATTGTTATTCTTGTTCCGTTTATTTCACTCTTTACTAATTCATACAAAAATTTCTATGTTTCTTTGACTTTCACATACATTTCATTGAATCCACATACCAATGTGTTTGGTTCTTTTCTAATTAGTGGATATTCATTTTGTATCCAGTTTTCTACTATAAAAAGTGTAGCTATAAACGTTGGGTTATACATCAGACCTCTGTTTCTTTCTTTGATTGCTTTGTGGCATATGACCAAGGGTGGCATCCACGGGCCAAAAGTATGCATGACTAGTCGATCACTTTTCTTAAATAATTTTTAATTATTATATAAAATCTACTCGCATTTGTGGAAGAATAAAATAAATAGCTACTTCTCATGTTGAGCCAGTAATCAATCTCCTCTCAGTCTAACTAAGTAGATTTCAATATATTTTAATATTAAATAGATTAAACCAATATATAATTCCCCCTATATTTAGTCATTATATAGCTTTTGGAATTAATTTGAAAAATGTAGGATGAAGTATTTACCATTGGAATTCTTGTGCTATCAGAAGAATTCAGGGACATTGTCCAGTAGGTTGGATAGAGGTCCCAGTATGAGAGTGGGGTTATGGAAAAATGTTACACCGAATGGAAAGTCATGTACTAGTTGATATCTGTACTATCCGAAGGAATGGCTACATTGATGAGATCATAACAAAAGCAAAAGTGCTCCCACTGCTATGATTTTCTAAGACAAACTTGAGTTAAGCATTTGAATGCAGTGATTTGGGGTATCAGTTCTACCTCTCTCCACACAATTTTTGGTGTTGTTAGTTGTTTTTCAGTCACTTTCAACTCTTTGAGACCTCATTTGGAGTTTTCTTGGCAAAGATACTGGAGTGCTTTGCCATTTCCCTCTCCAGCTCATTTTATAGATGAGGAAACTGAGGCATACAAGGTCAAGTGACTTGCCCAAGGTCATACAATTAGTAAGTCTCTGAAGTCAGATTTGAACTCAGAAAGTTATCTTCCTGACTCTAGGTTCTCCCTCCATTGTGCTATCTAGATTCCCTTCCCACTCAGTCATCAGCCTTTTAACCTTTGGAAAATGTTCCACTTCTCTAGCTTTGTATTCTCATCAATAAAATGAAAGGGTTAAGGGACTAGATGATTACCAAATATGCTTCCTGCTCTAACATTCCTTGAATATAATCCTCAATTTCATATTTGCATTGATTATAAATACTGAAAAATTCTCTGCAAGGGTAACTTCATTAATCACCAAATTGCATATTAAATATATGTATTAAAGTAGACAGAGAGATTTGATTCAAAGTAAATTGTAATTGATTTGTGACATCTGTGATATAGGTGTTTCTCTAACTGGTACAGATCCTCAATTTGTGTGATTCTTTTTCAATATTTTCCATAAAGCATATTTTCCATGCTTCATGATGATAGCCTTAGTTTGATTCTTTTATGCTTCATTGATTCCAGTGCAACCCTCAAATTGTCCCTCTATTATCTCTCTCCCATTCACCTTCTATTCTGGTTATGTATGTCCTTGATGACATTGTGACACATCATTTTGTGCTTTCAGATTCTTGTTGGCCTCATACCCTCCATTCTTCTGCCTTTTATTTATCTATCATTTTTTTTTCTCATGAGGTCACAGTGTTTCATAATTGGTTGCTGCATAGCATCATTGAATGACTAATCCTTTTTTTTCCCCAAGGATGGTCTTTTAATGAAAATGACAAATGGTGGGGGGAAGGGATATGGAAACATAGCAACACTAATGCACTGTTGGCAGAGTTGTGAACTGGTCCAATCATTGTGGAGAACAGTTTGTTGATTAAAGGGCTGTAAAACTGTACATCCTTTGACCTAGCAATACTAATACTATATTTGTATCTCAAAGCAATGAAGGAAAAGAAGAAAGGATATATTTAAACAAAAATAATAATAGCAGTTTTTTTTTTTTTGTGGTGGCAACCAATTGGAAATTGAGATGTCCATCAGCTGGGGACTGGCTGGACAAGTTGTATATGATTGCCATGGAGTACTATTGTGCTATAAGAGATGACAAGCAGAATGATTTCAGAAAAACCTGGGAAGTTTTATATGGACTGATGCAAAGTGAAGTGAGCAGAACCTCAACACTGTTCACAATAACAACAATATGAAAATGATGATTAACTACAAAAGACTTAACTATTCTGCTCAATAGAGTGATCTAAGGCAATTCCAAAGCACCTGTGATGAAAAAGTTATCCACCTTCAGAGAAAAAACTGAGCTCTGACAGAAATTTGAAGCATATTTTCTCACTCTATTTTTCCTCTGTGTGTGCATATGAGTGTTTTGCAACAGAGGAAATATGGAAATATGTTCTGCAGGACTTTACATATGTAATCAATATTATGTTGCTTGACTTCTCAAGGGATAGAGAAGGGGCAGAAGGAAGGGACAGAGAACTGGAAAACCCAAATTTAAAAAAAATGACTATCAAAATTGTTTTAAATGTAAGTGGGAAATATTTACAAAATTAATAAGATAAATTTTTAAAAAGATGGGATTTTGCAACCAAAAACAAAATCCAAATTTTAAATAAAATAAGTTCCATAAAGTTAGTTATTTCCACTTCAGATTTTTTTTTTAAATGCCAATAGAGACTAATTAAGAGAGCAGTGAGAAAGGAGTAGGGTTGCTGTGTGAATGCAGAGAAGAGATTGTACCAGCCTGAACTTCAAATATTCTATCCACTAAAAAGCAAGATAAGTTTCTAGCTACTTCTCTTTAGGAAGTTTTATAGATTTACTGATTTAAGGCACTTTTAGAACTTAAGTGAAAACTGCTTCACAAGTACAGAGTTCTTACTTCAATTACCAAAATGCATAAACAAATATACGAGTGTTTATTTGATTCAGAGATGCCTTATGATTGCTGGATAAAGGAATCTAAATGCAAATGATTCCTAGTTACATCAGTCTTTCTTTTTGGCTTTCAAGCATTGTAGGTGGAATACATTTATAAGTGTATTCTACAATTTATCTAGTCATAAAACAGGCATTAGTTAGAAAAGCACGCTTATGGTAACTATAAAAAACACCACCAGATGATTTGCAAAAAAAAAAAAAAAAACCAACCTATCAGAGATAGACATGTTTTCAAAGCCAATTACAAAATTCTTGCACTTTTTTTTCAGTGGTCTTAATTTATTAGCATGTGAGATGTCATTTTTGTTATTACTAAAAATCATTATAACAATTGGTAAGAATGATAATATTACTAGCTAGTATTTATATAGTGCCTATTGATAGGACACAGACTGGGAACCTCCTTGAAATCTCCTCTAATCTTTCCACTTAATCTGGCTTCTCATTCTCAAATCAGTTAACCTTAACCTAGTTTGGCCCTCCATTGTCTATTACCTTGGGGATTGCCCTATCTGCTTCCTATCCAAGCCCTCCATTGTTTAATACCTCCCAATTGCCTCCAGCTATTTCCCACCTTGATTGCATCACTAGTTATCCCAGTTCCATCAAGATCCTCCTTAGAACCTCCTCTCAGACTACTAGACCACCTCTAGATCTTGCCCACAGTCTTTCTACATATAAGTTTTCACCTCCATAAAGGGACTCAGATTCAGTCCAACTCAGATTCATTCTAGCTGAGATTCTATCTAGTCCACTTGTTATTACAAGAGTCACAAATGGCAAAGCCTCTTAAGAGTCAACTCAGTATGGCAAATCTTTAATAAACTTTATTTTGCTTTGGCTGAAAGAAAGCTTGAGTCGAGTTTATTTGGCCAGACTCAGTGTGTCAGGATTCTGGGGTTCTGAGCACCCCAAACCTCATCATTATGATTCTCTGACCTCAGCATCTACTAGGTTCCTGGGATTGTGCAAACGTTATCTCCTTTGTTCTTTGTAGCAACCCTGGGAGTTAGATGCTATTATTATACCTGTGTTGTAACTAAAGAAACTGAAGCAAATAAGAATAAGCCATTTGCCCAAGGTCACACAACTAATGTCTGAGGCTAGATTTGAACTTGGTTCTTCTTGATTTGAGACCAACCACTCTATTTGTTGAGGTCTGGGAATCATATGAGGTTTCGGGTTCTGGGGACCCCAAACTACCAAGACGTTGGGTCCTGCCAAATGAATTCAACTGAAGACTTCTTCCAGCCAAAGTAAAACAAAATTTATTAAAGGTTCACCATATTGGCTTTGACTCAAGGAGCCTTGCTGTTTGTGACACTTGTATTAACAAACAGGCCAGATAGAATCTCAGCTAGACAGAGTCAGAGCTGGATTGAATCTGAGTACCTTCATGGAGGTCAGATGGAATTTATATACATAAGGTCCATGGGAAAGATCAGGAGGTGGTCTAGTAATCTGAGGAAGGGTCTAAGGAAGATCTTGATGAGACTGGGGTAACTAGTGATGTAATCAAGAGTGGGAAACAGCTGGAGGCAATTGGGAGGTATCAGACAATGGATGCTTGGGTAAGAAGCAGGTGGGGCAATCCAGAGGTAAAGGATAATGGAGCTCCAGGTTAGGTTAAGGGTAATAGATTTGAGTATGAAAGACCAGATTAAGTGGGAAGATTCTAGAGGAGTTCAAGGAGGTTCCCAGAGTCTACACCCTATCATATTCATTGTGTCACTTAGCTTTCCCTAATGTAAAGCATAGATATGTACACACAAATTTATGTAGAAATCTGTCTTTGTCATGTATTGGATTTACAGCTATTGATATTTTCCCCCACTTTAATGATTAAAAATGGATCAAAGCAGTTAGAAATCATAACTCATGAAATTTGGGAGGACTGATTGTGTCAAAATCATGATGATAAGAGATGGTGAGTCTCATGTTGTGTGAAGCACTTGTGGGAAACAAAGGAAAATTTCATTTCCACAATGTCAAAATTTCCAAAAGGGAAAGTTGATCTGTGACCCAGCAGAGTCAGGTGAAGAAGTTCAGAAACTAATGTGCAAGCCTGACTAGTTTGAGGGAAATCCTGTCAGCAAGGAGAAAATCTAGCCGCATTTGTTAATGACTTAAGTGGGCGTGTCAAAAGGTTTTGACCCAAAAGAGAAGGGACCAATCCACCCACTGATGGGAGGGTCTATCCTACATGAACTTTATAAAAATGCCCTCACTTCTGTATTTCTCTCTGTCTCTCCTCCTTTCTGAAAAAGGGTAGAGTTCACCTTGGCCAAGGTTTTCAATTCCTCTGAATTCCATTTTAAATAAATTTTCCTTGATACCTTTTTTGTGTGTCAAGTTCCCATCTCAGAGTATTCAATTCATGTTCAGTGAGGAAAAGCAGAGCAGAAAGGATGAAGTTTTAAGTGTCAAGGTTACATAGTCTCACAGGTATGTATCCTTAAGAACTCATAAAATTCTTTACATATGTACATACACTTGGTTGTTGTCCTTTCTCAAAAAGGGTGAAAATGACATCAACATTGTAAAGTGAAATGTCAGTGTGTCCTACTGTGGCTGATCAGACCAATATGAACTCGAAATGTACCACCACAGGTTGGGCACAGACAGTCCCTGTGAATATTTGGGGTGGATACTCCAAATTTGCGTATCCTGCGTTTACTTTGTGCTGTCTCAATTCTGCTTTGCTCAAAGAGCACCTGATGTGGGCACTCCATGCTGAGCAGTCCTGTGCCAGAGTCTCCCATGTTGCACAGTCAAATCCAAAGTTCTTGAGAGAGACCTTGAGAGTGGCCTTGTATTGCTTCTTATGACCACCATGTGATCATCTAACCCATGCCAGCTCTCCATAAAGTAGTCATTTTGGCAAGCATACATTTTGCATTCGAACAACGTGACCAGCCCATCAGAGCTGAGATCTGAAGTACAGTTTGAATGCTTGGCAGTTCAGCTCAAGCAAAGACTTCAATGTCCGGTATCTTATCCTGCCATGTGATCCTCAGAATCTTCCTAAGACAGTTCAAATGGAAGCAATTCAGTTTCCTGGCATGGCCCTAGTAGACTGTACATGTTTCACAAACATAACAATGAGGTTAGCACAATGGCTCTGTAGACCTACAGTTTGGTAGTCAGTCTAATACCTCTTCTCTCCCAAACTTTTCTTCAGAGCCTTCCAAACACTGAGCTAGCTTTGGCAACACATGCATCAACTTCATTGTCAACTTGTGCATCCCTGGAAAGTACACTACCAAAGTAAGTGAACCTATTCACAGCATTCAAAACTTCTCCATTTGTTTTAACCAATGGTTCCACATATGGATGGTGTGGTGGTGACTGATGGAGCAGTTGTGTTTTCTTGGTTTTAATTATTAGGCCGAAATAAGCATAGGTAGCGGAGAATTGATTCATACTTTATTGCATCTTAGCTTCAGAGACTGCATGGAGTGCACAGTCATCTGCAAACAGAAAATCATGCACCAACCCTTCCTCCACTTTAGTCTTGGCTTGTAGCCTTTTCAAATTGAAGAACTTACTATCAGTACAGTAGTTGACCTTGATGCTGTGTTCATCCTCATTGAAAGCATTTGACAGCATGACCAAAAACATCATGCTAAAAAGCATGGGATCAAGCACGCAGCCCTGTTTCACTCCATTGGTGACTGGGAAGACATGAGAGCACTGTCCACTATCCAGAACCCAGGCAAACATGCCATCATGAAATTGACATACAATGCTGATGAACTTCTCTGGGCAACCAAATTTTGACATAATTTTCCATAAACCTTCATGACAAACAGTGTCAAAGGCCTTGGTCAGATCTACAAACATTGTGTACAGACGTCTGTTCTGCTCCTGGCATTTCTCCTGGTGTTGTTGGGCAGCAAACACCATATCAACTGTTCCTTGGCCCTTTCTGAAGCCACCCTGGCTCTCAGGTATATGACTATCTTCCAGGTGAAGGATCAGTCTATTAAGGAGGATTCTAGCAAGAATTTTGTCAACAGTGACTAAGAGAGAGAACTCCCTGTGATTGTTGCAGGACAATCTATTCCCTTTACCTTTACAGAGATGGACAATGGAGGCATCCTTGAACTCCTAGGGGATAACCTCCTCTTATCATATAACCTGGTAAGTTTCGGTCAGCTTTTATGTGAGCAGTGGTCTTCCTACCTTGCATATGTCAGCTGGAATAGAATCAGCACCAGGACCAGTACCATGAAAGGAGCCTAATGGTCCTCAAAACCTCTTCTTCAGTTGGAAGTTCAGCTAAGGAGGGACTGACTTCGACCTGAGGTAAATGGTCAGTGGCCTCAACATTGATTGATGATGGTCTGTTGAGAACACTATGGAAGTGTTCATCCCATCTCTCTAGGATCATGTCCTTATCATTAACCAATGGCTCCATCAGCACTGAGTAGTTGTGATGCACCATAAGTTTTTGGTCCACAAATAGCTTTCAGGGAATCATAAAAGCACTTTGGATTTTTACCATCAGCACAAAAGTGAATTTCATTGCCTTCTTACTGAGCCAGGAATCCTGCATCTCTCTCAGCGTTACTTGTACTTTGCTTTTGATGGACTTAAATGTTGTCTTCTTAGAGGTGGATGAACTATCCAGCTGGTGTATCTTGTAGAGTTTTTGTTTTTCGTTTAGCAGCTTCTGAATTTCCCCATCATTTTTATCAAACCAATTTTGGTGTTTGAGAGTGTTCTGACCCAGATGAGCAAATGCAGTGCTGTACACCAAATCTCTGAAAGCTACCTACTTCTTTTCTGCTCTGCTGTTGCCAGCAATGTGTTGGCTCAACTTTCCCTCAAAGTTAGCAACAAACTGTTCATGCTCAGAGAAGAGCTCTAATTTGTTGACATTAATTCTTCTGAGTCATTTTGCCTTGGGGGCAGCACTTTTAATGAATGCAAATATTTAGCGTGGAAAGGATAAGTCTGTGATCAGTCCAGCATTCTGCACCACACATTGCCTTTGTCACTCTCACATCTTGTCTTACAATCACATAGTCTATTAGATGTCAGTGTTTGCTGCAAGGGTGCATCCATGAAGTTTTATTGCATTTAGGTAAATGGAAAATAGTGATGGTAGTGAGAAGGTCATATAATGCACAAGTCTTCAGTAATAAGTGATCATTGCTGTTGCTGTTTCCAACTCCATTCCTCCGTAGGACTTCCTGCCAAGTCTGGGCCTATTCTAGCTTTAAAGTCACCCAGAATTATAAACTTGTCCTCTTTTGGCACATTGATAATAAGGGTCTCTAGTTTTTCATATAATTTTCTTTTGACTTCATCAAGGTTTGTCCTGATGGGAGCATAGGCACTGATGATGGTGGCATGACATTTTCCTGCAAGTGGCAATCACATTGTCATGAACCTGTCATTCACTACTTTTGGCAGGCATACCAGCTTGCTGATTAGATTAGTTTTGATTGCAAAATCCATGCTGGCTTCACAGTGCCCACTCTAGAAAAATATATATCCAGCTCCAACTTCAGTAAGCTGGCTTTCATTTGCCAAACTTGTTTTACTCAGGGCTCCTATTTGGATGCAATACCTGTTGAATTCTCTTGCAACAAGAGCAGTTCATCTTTCAGGTCTACTGGATTTTGTGTTGCCTATTAGTGTGCACACATTCCATGTGCGGATGGTGAGTGGAATCATCTTTGCAGATGTTTTTGTACATATTTTTGTGTTTTGACCACATAGTACGATTCCCCACTTGCTGCAGTAATCAGACCCTGGCCTGATAAGCACTTGGAGAAGCAGACAATGTTTAGGATACCTTTTCTAGCCCCCTTCCTCATACCAGGAGGTGAGCAGGGTGATCCTTAAAAGGCTGCTCAGACATCCAGGGTTCTGCTGAGTCCCACTGCTGCTTCCACTGAGAAATGACCCTATGTCCTGGGCCACCTGTGTGCAGGGTCTTCACTATAGCTCCCAGTATATCTGCACCTGCTGCTTCATCACTTGCCTGTCCCCACAGGAATTTTCAGGCATGATAGTAAAATGGTATGAACGATGTCTTCTGATTCATGTATAAATTGGATTTAAGTGAGGCAGAGTTGCACAAAGTCATCAGTCTCATTCTCCCCTCTGGAGTCATCTTAGTCCAGTGGCAGGACAGAGTCAAGATGACTGGTGATGACTCAGGATGCAGCGGATGACTTTGGCATCTTTGGTGTCTAACCAAGCTCTAAGTGCTCCACATCACCTGCTTCATCTACCTTCGAAGCTGTTGGAACAAATTATTCTCATCAGCCTATTCCACCAGAGGAAGTCTTCACATGCTTGGGATAGACACCTCCCTAACTCATCAATGGATCTGAGAATGCTTAATTACCCTCAAACTGTTTGGCCTGTCTGCCAAGACAATTTACCAGGGTGTGACTGCTGCACATGCTGCAGCTTCTTGGAGCCCCAGGTGAGAGTTGGGTGGATCAGGTGGACACCAATGGTGGAAAGAGTCCTGAAAAGAGCTTGGCAGCCACCACACTGAAGGTAGTGGTCCTCTCTGAACACACCCTACACCCCATACACACACACACACACACACACACACACACACACACACACACACACATATATATTCATATATGTACATATTTATTACATATAGTTATTTAATTACATCAGCCTTTTTGCTGAGTCATTTTTCAGTTGTGTCTGACTCTCCCTGACCTCATTTCCATTTTTCTTGGAAAAAAAAATATTGGAGTGGTTTGCCATTTCTTTCTTCAGCTCATTTTTAGATGAAGAAACTGAGGTAAATAGGGTTAAGTGACTTGTCCAGGATCACATAGGTGACAATCAACTTTGCTTAGTTAACTGTTAATGAGAAAAATGACTATTATAGTAAGAGGCCAGTTTATTCTCAAGAAGGGCTCAAGGAAGTGACTGATCTCTTGGTCTTAGACAAAGATTTATCTCCCTACCCAGACTACCCCAGGGCGATGTAGACAAAGAGGATCCACCTCCACTCAGTCCTGTCTGACTGAAACATTAGGGCTAGAATACACCTAAATTAAAATCTCTTTATCATTTGACCAGCTTTCCCATTTGGGTGGGTCTGAACAAAACTGAGAGGAATGTCAAATTCAATCTTATTATCAGCCCTATTCTTCAGAGGCTGATTTGACTCAGCAGATAAAGAGGAAATAGGAAGGGAAAAAATCCAGGTTTTCCCCAGTAGTAATATTTTATTAATATAAGAGAGAAACCATAATTTCTCTCAGAGCTAAGGGGGTCAGGAGGAGCTTCTCATAGGATCAAGGCATCATATGAGCTGGTTCTTGAAGGAAGTTAAGAATTCTAAGTAGTGCAAGGGAGAAGTACAACATTCCAGGCATGAGGAACAGCCTTTATAAGATCATGGAAGTAAGAGATGGGACGTTCAGGACCAGCAAGACCAGTTTGGCTAGAATATAGACTATTTCAGGGGAATTATTGTGAACTATCTTGAAAGATATGTTGGAGAAAACCTGTAAATGAACAAACAAACAATAGTTTTTCTTTTATTCTAAAGAAAATAAGAAGCCAAAGAAGGTTCTTGACCAGGGGCATGACTTAGTTAGGCATGTGCTTAAGAAAGACTCTTTTGACAGGTAGAGGATAAAATGTAGATGGGACAAAAAGGGAAAGGAGATCAGTTGGACTCTTATTGTGAGAAAAGATGAGTACTTGTACTACAGTAATTGCAATGAGTAGAGATAAAGGAATAAATCTGGAAATATCATGTAGATAGAATTGGTGGCAACTGATTATATACATAACATGAAAGAGAGAGTAAATACCTAAGTATAACACTGAGGTTGCAAATTTGGTTTAATGCAAGGAAGTGGATTCCCTTGAGAAATAGTTGTTTGGATTGAGTTGATGGGAAAGATAGAGAGTTTTGTTTTGGGCTTATTGAATATAGGATTCCTATGGGACATTCGGGTAGAAAGATACAACAGGTAATTGGAGATGTGGGACTCGCGTGTAGTAGAGAGGTTAGGGCTAGATTTGAGTATCATATGCATAAGATAATATTTAAAAACATATAAGCAGAAAGAGACAGAGACAGACAGATAAGACAGAAAGGAAGGGCAGAACTTTGGGAGACAACCATAGATGGAAGGCAGGACATGGATGATGATCTAAGAAAGGAAAATGTGTATTCAGAGAGAGAGGAGAACAAGGAAGGAAAACTCTGTATAGGGATTATAATTGTACCCATGGAAATTGATGTTGTCAACAAGAGAGAAGGTGAATAGTGAGAAGAGGGCACAGGATAGAATCTTCGAGTATACCTGCATTACAGGTATGCTGAAGTTTTTGTTCATAAACATTTGCATAGAAACTAAATATTTGAAAAATACAGAGAAAGTCTAAAGTTGCCTAATATGTATTTGAACCACTGAGAAATTAAAGTAGAAAAGGAATCACATCATTCATCAATAATCACAAATCATATGACAAAAAATCATATAGTTGGAATTTAGACAATTTACCTCAGTATTTCTCTAAACTGGTAGTGTTTTGTTTGAACAAGTCTTAATGAACAATATCTTCCTGATTAGTTGCTTTAGGGATGGAGTCAATCTTTTATTTTTAAATCATTTACTTTAAAAAATATTGAAGAAATTGCTATAAAAAGAAATCAAATAATGTGCATGTAACCAGGCTCAGTGGAGAGAGGGCTAGGCCTACAGGGAAGAATACGGGAGTTCAAATCTGGCTTCTGACACTCACTAGCTTTGTGACCCGGACTTCTCTGTCTAATCCACTGAAGAAGAAAATGGCAAACCATTCCGGTTTCTTTGCCAAGAAAACCCCATCTGGGGTCACAAAGAATCAGTTATGACTGAACAGCAACAAGCAGCAGGTAACCTGAATTTGATTCTTGGCTATAATCAATTGAAAATATAGCAAATAGCTTATTATCACCATCACCTTCATCATCATCATCATCATCATCACCTTCATCATCGTCATCATCATCATCATCATCATCATCATCATCATCATCATCATCACCATTTTTTATTACCCACAACCCTGTCCAGAATATATAAGAATTCTTTGGTTTCTGAACTGTAAGGACAGCAGCAGCAGCAGCAGCAGCAGCAATAATTTAAGCAAAATAAAGCCTAGATAAGGAGATCAAGATAATGTGGGAAAATGATGAAGTACATACATTCCTGCTATCCTGTATGCTTGCAGAGTTAATAGAGAATATTTTCAGGGATTCTATAGAGGCTATATCCTACTAGTTTCCTTCACCTACAAGAATCTATTATTTTCTCCTCCTATGCAATATTCTCTAGTTCACTAAATATATAAAAGAAATAGCATGATAGTGACATGTCCTAGGACCTTTTCATTGGAACCTTGAGAAACAGATGAGACCAACATAATAGTAATGCTAATAATAGCTTATATTTATAAAATATTATAAAGTGTGCCAAAACAGTTCACATCTATTTTGTCCTTGCACATTTGTTATTTATGTATCATTTCTCTTTGTTTCTGTCTATTTTTCTCCTCACCTCTGTCATATGAAGGATAATGATCTGGGAATGAAAACGTCTAATAATGAAATCAGAACACCCAGTTAACTAAAAATGGCGACACACTTCAAATTTGTATGCTAGTCCTATTGGGATATATAAATGGATCTGTGATCTCATTGGTATAGTTACTCCCTTTACTGGGGCAGATCTGAACCTTTACGAGCCTTCTCACCTTAAACATTTCTTTCCCACATCTTTCCTTCTGTGAATCCCCCATAGAGCATTAACTCAATGTACTTTTAATATGTTTTTCTATGTGACTATAAAGGGGACATTTGAGCTATGTTCTTACATCCTTCTACCTTGCTATATGATTAGCCCACTTCCTTTTCCAGTCATTCACTGCCCTGATGACATTGTTAATATCACTTTGCAAGTCATTGATGATACATTGCAACCTTCTGACACCTGCCTTTCCATTGTCCTTTGTGTCAACAGACATTTTTAAGCTTTTAATGCCCTGAGATCATATTATTCCATGCTTCATTGCCCTATAGGAAAATGTTGATGTTAGGAAAAAAATTGGCTTTGGAGTTTTGGAGGAGTGTGGGGTCATTGAAAGCACTCTACAATTTCCCAATCTCTTCCTTTGTTTTCATTTCTAAGCTCAGACCATTGTCCATCTTTAGTGCCTCTCATAGTTAGTCAAAATATTCTGGATTTGAGGAAAATGAGCAGAAAAAATCTATTGTAACAATGTGGTGTGGGTTCTACTGATTTCATTGGAAAGAGGTCTTCTCGTGGTGTTCAACAGAAAGAAGAGTTATAGGAAAGTCCAGTGTCTGCACTGAGAAGTTTATGACTACTTTAAAAGTGTTTAAGGACTGGTATTTTTTAAGAAAGTGTAATCTCTTGTGTTCTGCAAAATGTATCTTATCTCTTTATTTGAGTGCGTGTGTGTGTGTGTGTGTGTGTGTGTGTTCGCGTGTGTGAGTTTGGTGATACAGTGGATAGAGTATTGGACCTTAGGAAGACTTCAGATCAAATCCAGCCTCAGACATTTGCTAGCTGTGTAATGCTGGGTAAGTCACTTAACCCTGTTTGACTCAGTTTCCTCATCTATAAAATGAGCTGGAGATGGAAATGGCAAACCATTCTGGTATCTCTGTCAAGAAAACCTCAAATAGGGTCACAAAGAGTTAGATGCAACTAAAACAACTGAACAACAATATCTAGTTAGACTTTTGATAAGCATAGATATGACAGACGTATGATATAGCAAGAGGCTTCCATACAAAATACACTCTTTAAAAGCTAATTGACAGAAGCTTTCATTTTGTCCTTTTACAGTTTATTTCTCCAACAACAACAACAACTACTACTACTACTACTACTACTACTACTACTACTACTACTACTACTACTACTACTACTACTACTACTACTGTTACCACCACCAGCACCACCACCATTACTACTCCTCCCATTTCATCAGTGTGTTAATCAAGTCTGAGTCTAACTTTCCCAGGGTGATATAGCTAATAATGGTCTAAATCCACAACTCAGGTCTTCCAGGCTCCAGACCTATCTCTCTTTCCACCGTTTTATGAGAAAGGATGTGCGCTTTAATTGTGATGATATGACAATATCCTTTTCCATCATCTTTTTTATCTGAGTTTTCTTCAGTCTTAGGATTAAGGTTACTTACATTATTGTTGTCCTTTTCTGTTATTCTTTGGGCTTTACTTTCCTCCCTCAGCATCTCTTCCTATCCATCCTTTTATGTGTATCTAAAATTTTCATAATAACCATTCCTTACAGTACAGTAATTATCCATTATACTTATATACAATAATTTGCTTAGCTGTTCCTCACTTGTTGAGCACACATTTTGCTTCTAGCTTTTTGCTAGCATAAATAATACTGCTATGATTATTTTTGGACATAAATCGAAAGTCTCCTTTTTCCTTATAAAAGTATTATCAGTAATTTTTCCTTCCATGCATCTACAATCACCTGAGTTTTCCATTTTAATGGTGTGCCTAACATTCTGTTTTTATTATAGATTGACCAAAATGGGAAATAATTAATAACTTCGGAATTAGTGAAGACAATTCTGATTTCTAATATTGTATTTCTTCAAAGAGTGTGTAATGAACTCCTTAATTTATTCAGTACATTAGAAGCAGCTTGTTGCAGTTCTGTGGAAGGAGTGTTAAGCAGTGAGGTCATTAGGAATTTAAGACTCCTCCTGAGGGTCTTATTTTAGAGGATAGTGGGAGGCAAATTGCTCTAAAGATGAATTTCTTTTCCTCTAAATTAAATTCCTTTCATAACAGAAAGGCTTAAATTACTGCAAAAGGAAACAATAGTACGGTTGCAAAGTCTTCAGGAGAACTATTTTTATAGTGGTGTCTGGAGCCAATATCTGATGTGCAGGGCCCCACCCCCGATGCATCTGTTCTGTTCGGTTTGTATAATTCCGCTGATCTAGTGAAGATTTAACCCTTATGATTAAAAAAAATTAAAATATTTGTCATTACAGATGAAAGCCACGATTTCAAATAATGAGAAGATCCAGTTGGTACTCATTTGATGCTGCACACCTAGATTTTCATCCCGACATATCTAGCAACTAATCTAGCTGTATTACCTTGATTAATTAAGTTACCTGCTTGGTCCCCATGTATAAAGGAGAATGATAGACTAGATGATCCCTAAAAGTCATGTCCACTAAGGAAAACCAACTCATTGTGGATTCTCTTACTAAAACCTATGTTCCTACTAAGTGGTCTTACAAACACCAGAAAAGTTTAGCAGTGTTTGAAAATATAAGGATGCATAGTATGGAGTCACACCCACATTTATGTATATATGAGTGTATGTGTGTGTGTATGTGTATACACACACAAACACAAACACACATAAGCATATACATATATGTGTTAAATGGTGGCCTTCTCTAGTGGGGGTGGGGAGGGAGACAGTTCAGAATTTAAAATTTAACAAAAATTAAATGAAATGAAAAACACATAAGAACTAGGTTGGAGAATGGAAATTAATCTTAATACTCAAGGTATATTATTCTGAAAGACAAGATTTGTGCAGCATTTCATGTTTTTATATTTTATTGATGTCTTTTTTTCACATCACCTTTATTTCTAACTATATTTCTGCTTCCTCATCCCAGTGAATGATTTCATGTAATAAAAAATACAACATGAAAGCAAATGGAAAAAATATTCAGCAAAGCAGGCAACATATCAACAAGACTCTAACATCAGGCAGCCACAGTCCTCCACCTCTATAAAGAAGGGAGCAAGGTAGCAGAGGTATTTTCAATTCATGTCTTTAGTTTCTTTCTCTGTGGAAGAACTATGAGATGTCCCTAAGAAAGTAGCTGTTTGGAAGGGACACTATTTTTATCCCCATAGGTGCCACACCTTTCCTTATCTTCAGTTGGGAAGGCTATGGTTAGGAGTGTGGTAACATGGGAAAAGTAGTAGGGAACTTACAGGGAATCATTTGAACATTCTGTAGGGAATATTATGTTCTATTTAGCTGTGAGAAGAAGCTTTGAAACCAGAGGCTGGAGGGGATTGCTGCTAAATAGGAAACAAGATAAAGTATGTCTTTAGAAATCTCTTGTAAGATTTCTGCTGTTCCTTCTGCACATTTTGCTGAGTAACAGAGGGACAAGACACCCTCACACTTGTCTTCCTGTAATTATATCTCTTTTTGTATTTTGTTATCTACACATTCTTGTTTCTGTGTTTATCCTGGCAGAAGCCACAGCATCTTGCAGTCAAGATTTTACTCAAGAAGATACTTGCAATACTGTTGAGTATATTTTGGAACACAAAGTGCATCTCAATGCAATGGATTCAAGTTTTTAAATAACATGATGGGTGGTGAGGTGGCAGAGGTGGAAATGAGAGAAAAAATGCTTGCTAACTGAAATACATATTGTGCATACATAGAAATGGTTTTATTCACAATGTAAATACTTTCATACACTCATGGGATTTATAGCTAGATGGGAACCAAGAGATCGTTTAGTCTAAGCCATTTCCTAATTGTGAATGATGCAATGGAAAGAGCACTGACCTTGAAACACTGAACTCAGTATCATAGGATCTGAAGTTGAATCCCAGCTCTACCACTTAATATTTAGGTGACTTAGGGGAAGTTTGATTAACCTTTCTGGGCATCACTTTCCTTACCTGTAAAAAGGAGGGGAATTTTTTAGATGATCTCTGAGGTTGCTTCCAGGTCTAGAAACATACTTTTCAGAAGAAAGGCAATTTATTTATTTGAATACTAACAAGTAACTCTGCAAAATGGTTGGACTGATTCAAAGTTCTACCAATAATATGCAGCTACTCCTATGTTCTCAAAAACCCTCAAACATTGACTGTTACTATCTTTTGTCATCATTGTCAATTTACCGACTGTAAAGTGAAAACACAGGGTTGTTTGAATTTGCACTTATCTTATTATTGATATTGGTGATTTGGAGTATTTTTTCACATGGTTGTTAATAGTTTGAAATTCTTCCTTTGAGAAACTTTAGGGCATATTCTCTGACCATTTATCTAGCCTGGAATGGTAGTTTCAAACATACACATATACAGATTAGTTTGCTAAATATCTTAGATATCAAACATCTAAGAAATTTAATGCAAATATTTCTTCATTTTTGACCACTTCCATTCTTATCTTCAATCTATTAATTTTGCTTATGAATTTTTTTCAGTTTTACATAATCAGCTATCTATTTTAGCTTTTGTAGTTACCTTGTTATCAACTGGAACTTTGTTTTTTGTTTCCAAAAATTTTGGACAGTTTTAGTCTAATGTTTTTTGTTTCTTAAGACTCAGATTTTTTTACTTAACTTTTCTGGAAGATCTATGAGTCTTGTCTCTAACTATTCTGTCTTCAATATCAGCTTATTCCAAAATCACATTTTTAAAATACTATTTTTTGCTTCTGTTCTTCTAGATTGTTTTTCAATTCTATATATTCATTTCCCCAATAATTTTTTCTCTTCTTTTGCTTCTTTGTCAATTATCTATGCTATACAGGCCATAAATTCTGATTTCACATATTTTTCCCTTTTAAGCCATTTGGGAACACCCCACTGTGTTTTTGTGGTCTTTGTCAAGGATTGGTTCATTTTCATTTGTCTTATAAAATTTATTCAGTGATATTTGGATTTTTTGATATTCTAGAGAATATTTTCCTTTCTGTTATTAATATACTTCTACTAATTTATCTCCTTGTGTCCATCTTAAAAGAGGGAAGGTCAGTAGTTGTACAATAGTAGAAGGGATGAAGTTGGGGAAGAATAGGACAATGGGTAAAGGGTCCATATGATAATAATGACTTTGTTAATTGACTGCTTTATGTTAGAGATGAACCTCATAATCAACTGTTATGGGGAGGAGGAAAATAATTCATCTTACGACCCTACAATTGTTGATCACCACGCTTTGGGGTCAAGTCACAGTCCCCTGGGAATCATACCATGATCCTCCAAGGTGTTTCAGTACTCATTCTGGAGACTACTGATGTATGTCATTCTTGGAGGAGGAGCCTGACATAAGGAAGGAGAGAGAAGATACAGTATAATAATTAGTAGGGGGGGGTAACAAGGTCAAGAGAATGACTTCTTGTCAATAGAATGATTTCTTTTAACTTAGGTTAGGAGTAACTTGATCAAGGGCTAACTTGTAGACTAAAAGGAAGAAGTTAATAGACCTTGGACAAGTTGTGTCACCTGAGGCTTTGTGAGCATCATCTGCTAAATTAGAATAGTGATATTTGTACTACTTACCATACAAGGTTACTTCAAGGAAAATACTTAGAAACTTTAAAATGCTATCTAAATAAGAATTATAATCAAAGCAGAATAAAAGCCCTCTTTCGATATGTCTTTATGATGTGGAAACAGTCTGAGTTTTTCCAAAGTTATGGTGGTGCAGCACAAGCTCGGCCAGATTCTCCCAAGTTGCAAAGTGTTTGAGGATGGTTTCAGGGACAGGTATGTAAGCTCTCTGAGTACCAGCCCAGGTGAGTATAGGAATTCTCCCATCAAAAGGCTGCTCACAAAGTGATACATTCTTTTACCACAACAACCCTTGAAGGAATTAAAAATGATGAGTTTCAATTCTTTTATAGTCCCCTTAACCTTTTGCAGTGTCATAGAAGGGTGATAAGGATCAATTAGGTTAGGATACGTACATACCTATGTAACTACAAATGTACCTATACGTTTTCTGATATGTAAATGTTAATTTAATTGTTGGTATTCTAAATGTCCAATTTGCAACGCTGTTATTGTTTTTGTACTGTTCATTCTTCGTTGCCAAAGAAGACCATGCCATCAGAGAAAGGATGAAGGCTTGCAGGGAGGGAGGGAGGGCTGTGCAGGTCACCAGCCTCACTTCTCCCCCAGAGCCACCTGGATCCAGTGACCAGATATTCCTCAGGATGACTGGAGATGACCCAGATGGAATGGGGGACCTTGTCTCCTTTAGGCCAAGCCCTATTCCATACTCACGTAGGGTGAGATAATGCCCATTCAGTGAATAGGTCATAGCTAGGTAACTCAGCTCCTCCTCTCCTGTCTGTCCCCCCTCCCCTTCCTTGTCCTATCCAAAGGAAGGCCAGAGAATGCTCAGTTAACTTTGGATTTACTGGCTAGATCCTTTCTCCTCTCCTCTCCTGTCCTCTCCTCTCCTGTCCTCTCCTGTCCTCTCCTCTCCTCTCCTCTCCTCTCCTCTCCTCTCCTCTCCTCTCCTCTCCTTTCCTTTCCTTTCTCTTGGACCCTCCTGGCTTTACAGTCATTATTAATAGTAACTGTTGCTGTTTCCCTCCCAGCCTGATTTAGCTATTTTTCTTTGCCTCATTAAAGGGACCATTCTCTGAATACTTCTTAAACAGCAATGACCTAATATTTTATTAGAGGAAATAAATGATTCATATGATGAATGAATGATAAAAGGTTTTGTTGTGCACTTAGTATAGATATATAGACAGACAGGCAGGTAGGCAGATAGACAGAAAGACAAACAGACAGGTGTATAGATAGATTAGATAGATAGACGGATGGACGGACGGATGGATGGATAGTACTTTTTTTTAAATAAGGGCTTTGTATGGGCCACACATTCTGTTCTACACTGTAGATACATTTTGCTGTTCAATCATTTTCAGTCATGTCTAACTTTCTGTGAGCCCATTTGGGGTTTCCTTGGTAAAGATACTGGAGTGGTTCCAGCTCATTTTATTGATAGGTAAACTGAGGCAAACAGGGTTAAGCAACTTGTCCAGGGTCACACAGCTAGTAAGTGTCTGAGGCTGGATTTGAACTCAGGAAGATAAGTCTTCCTGATTCCAGGCCCAACACTCTATCCACTCTACCACCTATCTGCCCCAATTCAATTTTAGGCCATATTAAGAGAGGCATGATGTCTAGAATGGGAAAAGAACACTTCTGGAGCACTGTATTTAGTATTAGATGCCAAATTTTAGGAAGGCTGTGAACAAACCGGAGAGAGTGCAGGAAGGAAGGAAGGAAGGAAGAGAGAAAGAGAAAAAGAAAGAAAGAAAGGTCCAGTCTTAACCTCTCTGCTGACCTCTAGCCTCACATCTCCAACTGTTGATCAGACATCTCAAAGTGGATGTCCTTTAAAATCTTAAACTCAAAATGTCCAAAGCTGAATGCATTATCATTCCCCATATTTCCTATTATTATTTCCTATCATTCTAGTCCCTAGTCCCTTAGTCTAGTCAATCTAGGTGTAATTCTTGACTTACTTACTCTCTCATCCTCCCCATCTTCCCCTGACCAATCCAATCTATTGTTGAGGACTACTAATTTTACTTTTGTAATGTAGTGCAATGTCTCTCACATATGATCCCTTCTATCCTCTGATACTGACATCACATTCATCACCTTATACTTGAATTATTACAATAGCCTCCTGGCTGGCCATGAATCTCTCCTGACTCCAGTTTATCCTCCACTCAGCTGTCCAAAGGGGTTTTCCTAAAGTGTAGGTCTGATCATGTTACCTCCCTATTCAGGAAACTCCAATAGCTCCTTATCACCTCAAGGATAAAGTTGAAAATTCTCTGTTTAATATTCAGAGCCCTTCCTAACTTCCTCCCACCTTTCCACTTTTCTTGTCCTGTCCAGCCTTCTTCCCCCAAATACTCTTAAATCCAGTGACCCTGGCCCTTTGCTCTTACTCAAATGAGACAGTCCCACCTCTGGGCATTTTCTCTGACTGTGTCCCACGGATGAAATGCTTTTCTACCTCATCTTTACTTCCTGACTTTCCTGGTTTTCTTCAAATTTCCAAAACCAAGAGATAATAGCAACCAGGGCAATAACAGATTTTCTACAAGAGCATAAGATAGGGTAACATCTGTTTGACCACTCAGCGTGTCAGGGTGGTTGATAAAAATGTTCATGAAACCCAAAAGCCTGAGGAATTTGTCCTTCCTAGGCAGTATATTTCCAGAATCAAGTCCCCTTGGAAAAACAGATTACCTGGGCAGTACCAGTTTTGAAGGGTTGTCTTTGCTTCCAAATTGAGAGTTCGTGGTCTGGACCTTCTCAAGAGTCAAAGGGATTATCTAATACAACATGATCCTTAATAAAGAAATGATTATCTACAGAAATCTCTTACTTGTAGAGTAAAGTCAGTGAATGACTCAGAAAGTATAGATCTAAAAATACAGGAAGGGGATTGCTTTTTCAACAGTCCAAAAACTAATTTTGTTTCCTGAGACATTTAAACCACATGGTGGTACTGTGAATTTTGGGAGTCTAAGACTCCATGGAAAAGATGGGCACACTGGAATGTCAAAGATTTGTTCCAATAGCTTCCTCCTGGGAAAAGCTAATGGGTTATTTGAGTGCTTTATTTGTTTTCTGAATGTTATAAATTTCTGTGAGTCCTTTGAATCTTAGGAATTGTAGTGTGTTGAAATAAAGACTTGTCTTTCCCTAAAAATATTATACCTTGTATGGAGTTGGGGACCCCATTATCCATGTTTTGAGAAACCTAGAGATGAACTAAGATTTTTCTGGAGCAACTTCAAGTGAGGATGTTAAGCCAAAGAAATGTGGCCCTTTAGGGGGGTGAGCCTTGGACTCGTACCCTATCTTTGAGGCTATTGGACTGAAAAATTACACTACTTGGGTTCCTTTTCTCATATGGTTCTTACACTTGACTTTTTTCCTTCACTAGAAATTGAACTATTGCAGGTACTTTAGAGTCCAGTTGAATGGTTATTTCTTTCAGGAAATCCTCCTCTATATTCTCCCTTCAAGTTTGTCTTTCCCCTCTTCTCCCACTGGACTGTAAGCTCTGTGAGGGCAGAGACCACCTTAACTTCTTTGCATTTGTAGCCCATAAGTGCCTGACACAAAATAAGCAAAAAGTAACACTCCTTTCGTCTATCCCTATTACTCTGTTTTTACCTTTCTCATTTTCTGCTTAGGATTGTAGTTAGCTTGCCTTCCTTTCTACATAGTGAGTTTTTTATGGCCTTACTCTATGTCTTTTTCATTTTTGTGTCTCCCCAAGGGTCTAGTAGAAAGCCTTGTACATGAGGAAGGCCCAATAAACTCATATTGATTAAGCAGAACAATATGCCAGAACTGTCCATGGAAGACTACAGGTGGATTGAGATGAAAGAGGGATAATAATAGAGATGTTGTTAAAGGACTTTACAATTTGCAAAATTCTTTATGTATATTATCTCATCTACTAATCACTTATAGGCATATTAAAGATCATCTATTCCAACACTTTCATTTTGACAAATTAGGTAACTGTGACCCAGAGAGTTAGATCTGCCACGGTCACAATGGTCTAGGATTTGAACCAAAGCCCTAGGACTAGAAATTCAGTCCTCTTTCTACCACGTCATACTAACTCTCATTAGATCAGGGTTTTTCTATGTGGAAATAACTCAATTCATTGATTCAAGTTGAAAAGTGACTCCCTCTCTCTTTAGCTGAAAATTGAATGACAACTTGTCAGGTATGATGGGAAATTCCTAAATTTGGCTTCATCTAGATGATTGAAGGTTTTTTAAAAAATGAACTGGCATTTCTGAATCAGAAAATCAAATAAAAAAGATATTTTAATAATTAAATATTTTAAGCACACAATCCAGAAATTTTTTAAAAGCGGATTTTAAAACCTTAGCCCATTCCTATAGTCACAAGAACAGATATTCAGGTAGTGGGAGAAGAGATTCCTGATACTCTCCCTTGCTAAGCTCCAGGCTTATCTGTTTATAGGTCATCACTAACTGCGTAAAGTACTAGTTGAGGCTGAACTAAGGGACTTGATAGAAGACCTACTAGGCTACAACAAATCTAGCAGCCCCAAAGCCTGTCTAAGCCACTGGCACATCAAATATATGGTAGAGGGCATTCTTTTCCTTATCCTTTCAATTTCTAATACTCTCTGTCCCAAATGTCCTTCGACTTTACTATTGTGTCTATATATAGGACATCCTAAAAGTTTTAAATTTTAATATCTATCTTTCATACATCTAGCTATCTACCTATCTATCCATTGACCTATACAGGTGTGTATGTGCATGTGTGTGTGTATGTATGTATGTATGTATGTAGCACAGCTGATCAATAGCTAGATTACATAAATATACTGAGAAGTACTCAGTTCCTCCCAACAAAATGGCAATACTAATACTTGTGTGACATATCATAAAATGGTAGTTTTGATAAAAGTGATTTGACAAATCTTAAAGTATTATGTATACTATATAGACATAGACTTAGCTTCAAATTTTTGCTATTAACTGATTATGGCTTCATATTCTTGCTACCCCACACTTCCCATGAAAGAAACAATTCTTAATAGTATATTAAATGAAATTTGAATCCTATTTTGAAGAAAGTCTCAAAATTTTTTACTACTAAATGAATTTCCATATCAGAGATTCTATACTCAAAAATATATCTCCAAAAAGCCTTTTGCAAATTGTAAATATATGTTGCTTTCCTGTGACACACCTTATGTAAAGCTCATCAAATTGGTATCAAATTTAATTTGTATTTTTTCCTTTTTAATATTTTATTGAAAAGCTAAAATTCACAAATGTAAGCACCTACCTCCATAGTTTCTTTCTACTTTTTGTGGTTCAATAAATCTTAATGTTCTAAGTCTCTGGAACTGTAAATGACAATTTTAGCCTGCAGGCAGAGATTTCACCAAGAAAGTGGAGAGTTAATGTTCAAGAGGATCTCACAAGGATTTGCCTACTTGGCAAGTTTATTTAATCATTAAAATTCTAGAAGTTTTTCTTCTTCTAGTTGCTCAACTACAAGTTGGAAGATATAAAAGAAAACTAATAAAATAGAAATTCCCTCTTTTAGTAATGAATTTTATTTCCTTAGAATGACAAAAAACAAAAACAAAAAAAACAAGGTGCGATTGTTGGTGTAAACTTTTAGAATGCCAAATACTCTCTCACATTTCTTAAATGTATTCTATTATAAGCTCTTTGAGGGTAGGTCTTTTCATTTTTTTGCCTCCCCAATACTTAGTACAATGTCTGTCACATAGTAAGTACTTAATAAATGTTTATTAAATTGAATTTAAAAGATGCCAGAGGAGATTTCTGTGGTTTTCCCTGTCTTGGCCCTTCAATTGCTCTGGAGTCTAGATAAAAGACAGCTCATCTCTTTTTTTGGTGTTTCATCTCAACTTTTTCTAGCCACAGTTGGGATTTCTAATATTCAAATGCAATCATGATTTAACCAATCTATTTTTTCAGTCAAATTGATCCACAGGGCAATTGCTGTTTTATCTCTCCTCAATTACATTCATTTTCTTCTTCATTTACTAAATCTCTCCTTGTACAGTTTTTAAAAGGCTTTCTCAACTGGAGGTTGAAAACTGTCTGTTGTTTTCAGATTCTTAATTCTGACGTACAGTCTCTTGAAATATAGAAAAATTATAGATTTTATTGCTACTTCTAAAATCTTATAGTAGTAGTCAAACCAATCATTCAGAAGTAATTATTTAGTGAAAAATTTGAAGAAGATCCTCTTGGCAGAGAGCCAAAGTATAAAGTTACTTATACAGTCTTATGCCATTATGTGACTTCAAGAAACAATGACACCTGTAAATTTTAAAATGCACACACACACACACACACACACACATATACATATATAATTTTTGTGGTTGTTGTTCAGTCATTTCGGTTGCATCCGACTCTTATGAGCCCATTTGGGGTTTTCTTGGCAAAGATGCTAGAGTGGTTTGCCCTTTCTTTCTCATGCTCATTTTACAGATGAGGAAACTGAGGCAAACAAAGTTAAGTGAGTTGCCCAGGGTGTTATAGCTAGTAAGTGTCTAAAACCAGAGTTGAACTCAAGTCTTCCTGACTCCAGGCTAACTCTCTATCTACTATACCACCTATATGTTAACCATATTTTTCCCCAAAATAAATAACAATACTTTCTGTCCTCAAGTAATTCACAAGGAGAACATGGCTTTTTCTCCATCTGACTTTACTCAAGAATACATTCTTCTTGCTTCCTATGATTTATCAGTTATCTATTTGTTCATTCTCCCCCTGAAGAAGATACAGCACTCTATCTTGAGTCATTGATGGCCTTAGGTTGTTGGCCATACATTCTTTTAAGGACTCTCTCTCTGCCTCTCTCTCTCTTTCTCTCAATATATATGTGTGTGTATGTGTTTATGTATGTATATATATATATGTTTGTGTGTGTACATATACATACATATATATGTGTATATATATACATATATATGTGTGTGTGTACATATACATACATATATATATATTTATGTAGTTGATTCTGGCCTTGTTTATATAGAGTAGAGGCTCCCAAAGTTTTGTGCTTCTGTCTTAACCTGGGCACCAAGAAGACTTACTATCTGAATACAGTCTTCCCTTTTTCTTGGAATTTGGGCAGGATGCAAAGAAAATGGTAGCAATTACTATATCTTCAGATCTGATAACAGGTTGGTTTATCTTTGGAGTGTTATTACTAGTCAGATGACTTGCCACCACTGTTATCTCTATTGTTACAACTAGGTATCAGACTGGTCCCAAAGTCCACATTTCCCAGCTATTGTTTCCACACTAATGAATATCTCCGTATACCCAAATTTATTTCATGCTTGGCTGGAAGGTAATGGTTCCTTGCTTTATTTTATGGATCTTCTAAAATCCTCTTCAAGTGCCCAGCAGACTGATTATGGTGTTAATCTAAGGTCTGACTCTGGGAGTCAGTGCTTTTGTGGCTGATGTTCAGATATGCCAGACTGACTCTTCAAGAAAATATTTATTATTTTCTTGGCAAAGATGTTGTTGAAGTTATTGTTCAGTTATGTCAGAATTTTCCCGACCCCATGGACCACAGTTGACCAGGCCCTTCTCTCCTCCACTATTTGCCAAAGTCTGTCCAAGTTCATGCTCACTGTTTCCACAACAATACTTATCCATCTCATTATCTACCATCCTCTTCTCCTTCTGCCTTTAATCTTTCCCAGCATCAAGGTATTTTCCAATAAGTCCCATCTCTTCATTATGTGGCCAAAATATTTAAGCTACAACTTCTTCATTTCATCACAGTGAATAGTTTGAGTTAATTTCTTGACTGATTTGATCATCTTTCTGTTAGACTCTCAAAAGTCTTCTTCAACACCACACAAAAGCATTGATTCTATGGTATTCAGCTTTCCTTATAGTCCAGCTCTCATAGCCATACATCACTACTGAAAAAAAATGATGGCTTGGATTATACTATATGTCAGCAAGGTGATTTTTAATATACTGCCCAGATTTGCCACAATTTTTCTTCCACGAAGTAAGCTCTTTTAATACTGGCCATAGTCACTGTCTGCAGTGATCTTTGAGTCCAAGAATGTAAATCTGACTCTGCTTCCATTTCTGCTCTGATTATTTGGCAGGAAATAATGGGACCAGTTACCAAGATCTTAATGTTTATTTTCCTAATGTTAAGCTTCAAGGCAGCTTTTGACTCTCCTCTTTCACCCTCATCAAGAAGCTTCTTAAGTCCTCTTCACTTTCTGCCTTCAGAGTGGTATCATCTATATATCTGAGATTGTTAATATTTTTCCTGGAAAACTTAATTCTGGCTTCTGATTTATCCATGATGTGTGCCCCTGATTTGTACATGATATACTGTGCCTATACGTTGAATAAATACAGCTCTGTCCAGCTCCTTTACCTGTCTTAAATTGATCAGTTCTTCCATGTTTGGAAATCTCTTCTTGGCCCACATATAGTTTCCTAAAGAGACAAGTAAGATGTTCCTGTATTCCTATCTCTTTTAGGGCTTGTCAAATCTTGTTATGATCCACACAATCAAAGGCTTTAGTGTAGTTAAGATAGATGTTATTGTTAGTGTTGGATTTTTTTTTTCTGGAACTTCTTTCCTTTCTCCTTAAGTTAGTGAATATCGCCAATTGGTCTCTAGTTCCTCTGCCTCTTCTAAAATTGCTTGTCTGGTAATTCTTAGTTTTCTGAAACTTAGCTTACATAATTTTAAGTACGCGTCATGTGAAATGGGCACAATTGTTTGGTAATTTGAACATTCCTTAGCATTGTCCTTCATTAGTACTGGAACATAAACCAAACTTTTCCAATCCAGTGGCCACTGATGAATTTTTCAAATTTGCTGGTGTATTGAGTACAGTATTTTAACAGCATCATCTTTTGGGATTTTAAATAGCTCAGCTAGAATTCCATCATCTCCACTAGTCTTAGCTATCTTTCGTAAGGTCCACTTGACTTCATTCTCCACAATGCCTGGTTCTAGATCAGTAACCACATTTGGAGAGTGGTTCACCATTCCCTTCTTCAGCTCATTTTACAGATGAGGAAACTGAGGCAAACAGGGTTAAGTAACTTATCCTGACTCACATGGCTAGTAACTATTTCAAGCCTGATTTCATGAAGATGAATCTTCCTTACTCTAGGTCTGGCACTCTATCCACTGTTCCACAGCAAAGGAAAAAGGGAATTTCAATGATGTTTTCCACTGGAATCTAAAATCCTCCATCAGGGCTGTGAAAGAGGGGGACTTTGTTATGAATATATTATACTTAATGGTTTTCTGAAATACACAGAGGGGAGCTGAGATTTGCTTTGTGGTAGTAATGGATCAAAGAATCCTTACAGTTGGATAATCTCTTCTCTCTTTCACTGCGTTAGACTGCTTTGTAAAGAAGAACCAATAACCATAACAGTTATAATTATAATTTCACTCAAATCCCCCCAAACCAAATGTCAGAATAACTGGTGACTAAACATCTATTTTTCCTGTTAACTAATAATGAATTAAATTACATCTAAGATAGACAAAAATGGAAACAAAAAGTATTTTTGCTCAGGAAGTAAAAACTGTGAAAAGTTTTTGACTTTCAAGTATGTTTGTAGAAAAATACTGGTGTGTCTGTTGTTCACATTAACAAAATGAGAATCTCACAGATTCTCAGAAAGAAAGAATAGTCTATTTGTTGTATAGTATGATCAACAGAAATTTCATCAATGAGAGAAGTACTTCCACCCACAAAGACAACAGATCCACTGTATCTTAGCAAATAAGCCAACAGAGGTTAAGTGACTTTCCTAGAAACACAAAGCTATTGAAGATGGGGCAGGAGGTTTTGAGGTCACATCTTCCTGACTCCTAGTCCCACAAACTAATTATTAAAATTGCTGGAAAAAAAACATAAAGTTCTAACAACAAAGGCTATTTGCCCAGGTTGAAGTTCCGGGAGAATTAATTTTCTACGTCTGTTTTTTTTTTTTTCTCCTCCTTAATGATTCGCATGTATTCCTATTTACTCATTCTCACTGTCCTTGCAGTTGACTCCAGCAGAGAATTATTCTTGCTAAATCACAAGTCTTTGACTGGTCCCTGGTTGGGAGCTTTACTGTGTTACTCTGAGAGAAAAATGACAAGAAAGCCCCTAAACCCAACAAAGCAGGTGCATGCAAGAGAAAGCATCTACACATCTGAGAGAATTCAGACTGTCTCCTAGTTATGCTCTTGGCTGCCCATGCATCTGGAATAATATCAAAGCAGATCAATCATGGGAATGCAGGGGAGTATGTGCAAATATTCTCTAGCTCAGTAAACCTGCAGAGAGCTTCTTCTTCTCCCCTCCTCCTCCAAATTGATTAAAGTCTTGCTTCCCACTTGTGGGTCCATCTGTTAACATGTAGCTCCACTGTATGAATATAGAAAACTTTAAAGCTATTTTGACTTTATTTGAAGTCTTCACACTGCATTTATGTGGCTTTCATTAATATGCATTAACAATGAAGGCACTGCTGCTTTCCTAGAATCTAGTCCAAGCCACTGAAATACAGAAGGGAGTGTGGAACACTGGTGCACAGCTGTTGTTTAAACAGAGCAAATGACTGCATTAGGAATCAGAACATGTTAATTTCTAAAAGTGGATGCAAGATAAAATTAAATACTCCTTAAATACCCCTGTGGCTATGCATCACAATGAAAGGTATCATAAAACAAATAAATAAGATAAAATGAGATCTCAACAAAGCACACTGGGATGCGAAATCTTGTCACTAATGGAGATCCTATTGAATCATTTTTTGGTGGAAGCATAAGTTGGTTGGGGCAGGATGAAGTGGGGCAGCATAGATGACCTTATAACCAACTATTATCTAGAAGAAAGACTGAATCATTCTAAGATGATTTCCACCATATCACTAGTATTTTCCACTATTATAAGAATGCACTAATTATCTAATATGCACCCTACCACGCTTCAAGGACAATCCTTCTAGAATTTGGTAGATGTTTACTGAGAGCTGCAGTGGCCAATAAATTCATCATTCTTTGGCCAGCCTGGTGATGGGCCTCTCTAAATGTAGGCTGCTCCTTGGAGGTCATTGTACTTGTACTTAAAAGCTTTCTAGTTGAGTAGAAACTGTCAGTGTTTGTTTTCTCTTGGTATAGCCTTTGCAAAACTTTACAATTCCTATCATAACTAGACAAATTGTAGGTAGACTTTAGATTTTGCTTGGTTGTTGTTAATATACCTATGATTTTATGGATGTACAGAATTCATAATGAGGACACCATCCTCCACCAATTCAAATCAGAAACTTTTCTGCAACTTACTTTAGAGAAAGGTGCCTGAGGCAATCAGAGTTTAATGACTTATTCATGATCCCATAGCCTATATGTGTGATTTGGCTCTAGGTCCTTTTAACTTCAAAGCTTGAACTCAATCTACTTCATAAGGCAAATGGCTATGCATAAAATGCTTAAATGCTGAACTGCCTCTTAATGACTAATACAGGAGTCAAACACAGTTGTCTTTGCATTTTCTCTTTCATGACAGATGTTTAGGTTATGTTGAAGTAATTATTGCTTAGCACTTTAGAATATGCCTTCAGGAAAGGAGGTTATAACTCCAAATAATAAATAGCTGATATTACTGTGTAATGTCATGGACTAATGATAACAACTCACATTTTTATTCTATTTACATAGTTTTACCAAGAGTTTTCCTCCTACTAGGTAGATAGTGAAAGTATTGTTACCCCCATTTTAAAGAAAACATAATCTCCGAAGCGAAGATACTTACTTTTAGTTACAAACATCTGGCAAGGGGTTAAATTTAGCTTTAAACGTGGATCTTCTGACTTCAGGTTTGACTCACTCATCACCCAGTAACTCTAAGTTGATGGATGAAAAAAATAAGTTTTCTGACATTATTATATATGGTTTTGGCTCAATTGATGACAATCAACATAGAAGATTCCTTCATAGGTTGGATAGAGATTCCATAATAAATAAAATAAAGTTCAAATCATCATAACTTAAAAGCACTTCCTGTTGGTTAGAGAAGGCTGTATACATAGTATTGTGCCCCTTAACATCATGGGAGATATTGAGAATTATAGTTTCCCTATGTGAAAGAAAAGATCAAGAGATGATGGGAAGCAAAAGGGAATGGAAATCTGGGAATTTGTGGGTTCCACAGAGAAAAGTCCTCATAACAGATATGGGTTAGTGGCAATCTGATAACAAATGGAAGGTGCTGCTACCTCGAACTGAATATGATTGTAGTCAGTTGAAGCTTCATCTGAATCACTGACTCATTTAAGAAGTAATCTGCACGGTCAAAGTTTTGTGCTTTCCTCTAAATGTCACAGCTCCTAGTGAATGAGCAGTTCACTTATTTTATTCACTAATTTCCTGAGGCAGCCCTTTCCACTTTGAGACTACTCTAATTGTTGGGAATTATTGAGAATCTGTCTCTCTATGACTTCTATCCATTTTTCTTAATTCTGGCCTCTGGGGACAAGCAAAATAATTTTAATTCCTCTTTCATGTGATATTTCTTTAAACACTTGAATATAGTTAAGATGTCTTGCTGTAATCTTCTTTTTTTCTGACTAAATATTCATAGTTCCTTCAATTAATTCTCAGATGGCATAGCTTCCAATCCCCTCACTATTACGTTTGAAAGAGTTCTGCTTTCAGGAGCTGTTGAAAAGAGTCTGTCTCAGATATGAATGAAGTATATAGTGAACATTCATTAAATTCTTGATAACATTAATAGGATGAAATTTTATGTCTCTTTATGTATGTGTATACATATATATGTGTGTGTGTATATATACGTGTATACACAGATATGTATATGTGTATGTATGTGTGTGTGTGTGTTTGTGTGTGTGTGTGTACTATGAATTGAGGAAAGACTGAAAAAATTGTGGTATATGATTGTGATGGAATGCCACTGTGCTGTAAGGAATTATGAGTTCAATGAGAAAAACATGGATAGATGAACAAAATAATGAAGAGTGAAATGAGCAGAACCGAGAGAACATTGTGTATGGTAACAAGAATATTGTTTTAAGAACAACTTTGAGTGACAAAATTATTTTGACTATTTTAACTACAAGGAATCTACGAAGAAAATACTATTTGTATTTAGAGAAAGAACTGATAGATGGATGTACAGAATGGCTTTATAGATAGATCTATAGATATAGATATATAGATATATACATAATATGTATATATGTGTGTGTATATATATATGATCTATTTATTTATTTATGTATAATGCTACTCATCTTTAGGGTGGAGGAGGCGGGGAAAAAAAGAAAGCAACATGACAACTTTATCATATATTTTAAAAGAATGGCAAGTTATACATAATAGATTTGTACTTTCATGGGCAATCATCTTTTTTTTTTTCCTGTTCTACTTCTATGAAAATGTTTGTTTTATGTCTTAAGTTCAGAATAAAAATAAATTTAAAGAAAAATACTAGAAGAGTTCACAAAAATATGAGAGGGGACAACTTGAAACAGGGCACTTATGTATATAAAAGATTCCTTTTTTGAACACAAATATTCAGTTATTATTCACTTTTACCAAATAATAACCCATAACTAGTTACCTTAACAATATAAAAATTTAAATTGCTTACATATGATTTGTAATAAAGTTACAGACTAAAATATTCCTATTTTAAAGTGGAAATGGTTAGATAGGAGAATAACAGGAAGAAGTTTTGAAATGCTGCTCCTTTGAAACAAAAGTTACTGAACTCAAATTATCTGGTAATAATAACCTAGCTGCTGTCTTATCTGGACTCAAGGGCAACATTCTCTCTGCAGAATCCTCTAGTTTATGATTCTATAATGTCTTCCCACATTATTCATTCAAATTATTTCTCTTACCATGTAGGATCACTAAAGATTCAAGTCTGAAAAACAATCTGACTTATTTTGGAAGGAATATGACAATGATCCCTCCTTTCAGACAGTTAAATAACAAAGGATTCTTCCTATGCTCATTTTATCTATTGTAGAGTGTGATCTTCTAGAATGGGGCAGACACCATGAATTCTCTATGTAGTAAACCAAATGCCTTACATGTAATGGGCTATTATCAATTGATAATGAATTGTTTTGCAATTGATTATACAAAATAGAAGCCTACAAAGAGATAGTATGTTTTCTGGATCACATACTTTTAACAGTTAATGAAAATTCTCTTCTCTATTTTGCCCCAGATTTGTAATTTCATTAGTATGATACCTCCTTCCATCAACCTACTCTAACTTTAAAGAAGTGAATTGCCCAGGGTCATGTAGTCATTATGTGTCAGAGGCAAGACTTGAACCAAGATCTTAATTCTGAGGCTGTCTTTCTAAACACTTCACCAAGCAACCTAGGGGATAGACACATATATACATGTATGTACGTATACATATGCACATGTCTTTGCACACATGTTTATATGTTATATGTGTATTATATATTCCTATATCTATGAAGATGGATATATATATATATATATATATATGTGTGTGTGTATAAAATGTGTATTCTGTTCATCCTTCATTGTTGAAGACCATGCCATCAGAGAAATGATGGCATGACTTGTACTTGATTTTGTTTTGAGTAAGGGAGGGCTGTGCAGGTCACCAGCCTCACTTCTCCTCCAGAGTCATCTGAATCCAGTGACCTGATATTCCTCAGGATGACTGGAGATGACCCAGGATGAGGCAATTGGGATTAAGTGACTTGCCCAAGGTCACACAGCTAGTGAGTGTCAAGTGTCTAAGGTGAGATTTCAAAATGTGTGTGTATACATATGAAGATAGATATATGTGTTTGTATATACATACACACATGTAAACATCTATTCCAATTTTCTATACTCATATAATCATATCTATTAATTATACAGATATGTACAAAATTGTAAAATCATAAGTCTATCTTCCAAGATCAATCTCATATAAGGGTATATATGTTCTATAATCATATGTGTATATATATACATATATAATATATTACAAGATATATATATATATAATTAAATATACACACATTTTGTTTATATGTATATAAACATACACAGTAGTAAAAATTACTACTTTTAGAGACAATTTATTGAAGGAATGATACAATGGCTAGTGAACCAGACTTGAAGCTAGAAAAACCTGTGCTTATGTCCTACCTTTGAAACATACTACCTGTGTGATCCTGGGCAAGTTCTTTAACTTCTCTGTGCTCTTGGTCAGTGATGTCAAACTCAAAAGGAAAGAGATGTGTGTTTGGGGATGAGGGGAAAGCATTAAACCATACATAAGGATGCCTGTGGGTCATGTATTGACTTAGATAACCATATTACCATTTTCTATGTTTTATTTTATTTTTTTAAATTTTTTTTGATATTTCCCAATTATATTTTAATCTTGTTAGGGCTTTACTTGGTAGTACTCTGGACCATATGCAGCCCTTGTGGCCCTGTTCTCTAAGATCATAAGCTGAAAGAGAAGGTGCCAACCTACATTGTAAGAGGGAATTTCCTCATCAGGGAATTCCTTGGATCAATAAAACCAAACATCCAGTACCTACTCTTACAATTAACTACATCTAACATATTCCAAGCAACTGGGTATATAGTTAGATCTTAAAGATCTTTGAGCTGAAAATTGCATAATTTCCTTTGCTAATGAAATAATTAATGAATGAAAAAATTTTCCTTCTTACTCTTCTGAAGAGTAATTGCACAAATATACAAATGTACTTTCCTTTAAAAATTGAACAGATTTATAATTTCCATATTGATGTAGCAAAGCAGATTAATGTTATAAATGCTTTTCTTGGTTTCAGCTTCCTGATAGAGCCTGTGCTAGACAAAGGATGGAGTGCTTTAATTGTGCACAGTATGACACGCAATTGGAAGTTGTTTAAAATGGTAGGAACGCACAGAATTATCAAATCTAAATTAACTAAAAGTCTGAAGTGATGATGGAGGGAGGTCTGGGAGCTATGCAGCTGTTTGTCTGAGAAGATAAAAGAAGGTTAGTGGGAGTGGATATACCTGTATGCTTCCTGGAGACTATGTCCCCTGCCTGCCTTCCCAATGCCAGTAACGATTTCCCTGCAGGCACTACCTGTGTTCCCACTGGCTGAGGTAAGACCAAATATGATGCCCTCAGAGTCCCAGACAAGGTCCAACAGACAGCTCTGCTTCTGCTGTCCAGTACTGAGTGCAAGGATTTGTGGCAGAGTAGGATCAAAGACACAATGATCTGTGTGGGTACCAGTGGTATTTCTTGCTGTACCAGTGACTCTGATGGACACCAGGTCTGCTGGGATAATGGTGTCTAGACCCTGGTTGGTTGTTGTACTCTGGGGAATTGCACCTGTTCCACCACCACCCCTGCTGTGTTCACCCATGTAAAGGAGCTTACCCCCTGAACTGAGGAAACCCAGAGAGAGAGAGAGAGAGAGAGAGAGAGACAGAGAGAGAGAGAGAGACAGAGAGATAGAGAGAGAGAGAGAGAGAGAGAGAGAGAGAAAGAGAGAGAGAGAGAGTGAGAGAGAGAGACAGAGAGAGACAGAGAGAGACAGAGAGAGACAGAGAGAGAGAGAGAGAGAAGACTTTCCCTTAGATTTAGAAGGGAAGAGTTTCGAAAACTCCAGTCAAGTCCACTAAGCATATAAATGGAAGACAAAGTTAGAGGGAAATGACAGGTATAAACTATTTAGTGAAGCACATGTAATTGTAGAAAAGATCTGGAAACAAAGTAGATGCCCATCAATAAACAAATTATGGTACGTGAAGGTAATGAAATATTGTTCCATTAGAGCGGGGACTCTTTTTCTTTCTTCATGGTATCTGGCATATAGACTTTACATTACCATTTAAGTACTTTACATTATTTTATTTACATTATGATCTATTTATTATTAATTTGATGTTAATTATCATTATTTATATTATTTCATTTGAGTCTCACAACCACCATGTGAGGTGAATACCACATACTTGTTATTATAGATGAGGAAATCTGGATTGAGAGAGATTAAAGGACATATCCATGATCACAGAAATAGTACAAATGAGACAAAAGATTTAAATTCAAGACTCATGATTCCCAACCTAATGTTCACACCTGTAGACTCTGCTTTCTATCTACTTCAGTGTAAATAGCCTGAATTTGAAGTCAAAAGACCCAAACGTGAGTTCCCTCTCCTCATGAACCCCACATTTATCACTTATTTCCTATCTCCTAGTCACTTAGCATATAGACCTTAGTTTTCTCGTTTGTAAAAAGGGTATAATACAATTTACCTATCCTTCTTATCCTTATGGTTAATGTGTTGCTTTTTATTAAATCATGATGTGAAATCATCTTATAAACTGTTAAATGCTCTGCAACTCTAAGTCATTGTTAGTCTTAGACCAGACATGCTGTACATTAGTATATAGTTAAGAATTTGAATTAAAAAAGGAATCTTTCAAAATAATCTGTCTTGTACAAAGAAAATAATCTTGTAGAAAGGACCAAACCTAATGAACAGATTTAATCAAAATCTCTGAATTTTTTCATTATCCTGATACTTGCAACCAAAAAAATCCATGTTAAGAAAAGATCTTGCTTTGAGGAAATTATTGTAACAAGAAAAGATAAACTCACAGTGAAAGGCTTTACAGAGATTATCAAATCTAGCCTCCTGTAGGATATCACCTAAATGGAAACAGGTGAGAATCCATCCTTATTTGAAGACCAGCCAAAGGAGACTCCATAACTGTCTGCAATCACCTATTCTAATATACAGTTGCCATCATGGTCAGGAAATTTGTCCTTCCATCCTGCCTGTCTCTGACAGTGCAATCTAAATGCATTTCCTATTGTTGGAAACCTTAATATTGTTGGAAACTGTTATCATGTCATGACTCAGTCTTCTTTTCACTAAGTAATAAATCAAAATTTCACCTATACAGATGGCTTCACTTTTTTCTTCTACAAGTAGAGTCTGACTGTGATATAAAGTATGTGGACAGAGAATATAGGAGGGGGAAGGACACAGAGAGCTTAAAATATCTTGGTTTTGAAGATGAATAGTGTGTTGCTAGAATCCAGAGGTCACATGTAGAGAATTAAAATTGGGGGAGAAGGGGATATGCTTCCCAGATTTTTTGTGGGACAAGAGTGACAATGAATTTTGGAACATAGGAAAAAGATAAAGTATAGTAAAAAGAAAATGTTAGCTATAAAACAAAAAAATTCCTTGAAAATTGTGGTCCTCAAAATCTTATACCTATGAATATCATACTTCAGTTACAGGAAAAGACATTCTTTTATTTGGCTTTGTAGCTATTTTCATTTCTGTTGCCATTCTATTTTTTAATGTTTATTCCAAAAATATGGTGTTAAGATCTCTGAAATTTCCTTCTGTTTTGACACTCTTTTTTTTTTTTACAGCTGCTGAAAATGTACATTGTTTTAACTAGCTGAAGAGGGCTAAAATAGATGTTATTTACAGTTTTAATGAATCTGAATTGTCTAAGTCCTGCTGAAAATGATTGTTTGAGATAATCATATATATGTGAACACAAAATGCAATCTCTAAGGGTGTTGCACTATATATGTAATTTATAGGACCAGAGGAGAATTCTTGAAGATTGGGTTCAGGTAAAATCTCACCTTTGGCTGTGATTTTAAGTATCATTTTTACAGAGTCTTGGTGTGGTTTCATGGGACAGCCATTTAAGTATTTTAGTTAGGTTAGTCAGTTACCGAATTCTAGAACAATCTTCTTTCATACAACAGATTGTCTTTACTCATGACCAAATTAACTGGTGATTCTGGCACTACGAAAATCAAAAGAAAGGAGGGGGAATTAAATTGTGAAGAAGAGATGGAGTGAAAAAATATTTAAGTAAAAGAGTTTTATGTAATTTTATATATAATTTTTATGGGTAGCTAGGTGGCATAGTAGAGGGTTGAGTCTAGAAAATCCCAAATGGGAATGTGAAGAGTCAGACACAGCTGAAACAACTAGACAACAAGAAACAAAGAATTTAGTTGAGGATAAGTTATCGTTAATTGCATAGTGTTAAATAGAGATTTTTGATCACAGGGATTCTTCTTCATCAGAGCATACCTACACATGGTGCCTAGTTCACAATCAGTCAACCAATCTAGCCTGCAGGAGGCTAGATTTGACAATCTCTGAAAACCCATACTATGCGTATCTACTATGTACTATATAGTACCTACTATGTGCCAGAACCATGCTAAGCACTCAGTAAATGTTTTCTGAATGGACAAATGAGGATGGAAGCCCCTTAATTCCTTAGGAAACATTCTGACATTAAGATAATTTACTGAGGGATAAACTTTTTAAAGGAAAATATTCCTTTTATCTGTTCATAATAGCGCGTTTATTCTTGTGAGAGAGACTATACTGAAGTGGATAGAGAGCTGGTCTTAGAGCCAAGAAACCCTGAGTTAATGTCTCACATCTCACATATCCTGACTAGTGCGTAATTCCCTAATCTATCAGTGTTCTATTTTTTTTTAACCTCTCAGTGCTCTAAGCAACTCTCTAAGACTAGAAGTTATGGAGAAGCTGAACTGCATTGGTAGAGAATATTTCCTCATCTGCAAGTTCCCTATATTAAGTCAATTTATCATTATTTATATTGTTACTCATGTTAGTGTATCCTGGTGATTTCATTAGTAAAGAGAAAGCCCCATGTGAAAGCTTTCTCTACTGACACATAAAGCATATATTTTTCAATTTATAATCTGAAGGACTTACCTGGGACAGGGAGAGGTTAAGTGGTTTGTCCCAGGTTACACAGTCAATATGTGTCATAGAAGATGTGAATGTAAGTTCTTCTGACTCCAAAATCTGCCCTTTTTCCACTACCCCATTTCTTGAAGCAGATAGCACAGTGGACAGAGTGCTGGGTCTGGAGGCAGGGAGACTGAAGTTTGAAACCAGCCTCACCCAACTGCTAAGCTATGTGACTCTGGGCAAGTCACTTAAACTGTGTACCTCCATTTCCTCAACTGTCAAGTGGGGATAATAATAGCACCTACTTAGTACGGTTGTTATGAGAATCAAAGAAAAAATGTCATGAACACCCAGAGAGGAAATTGGTAGGTGTAAAATTAAAAAAAAAATTACCAATGAAATAAATGGGCCAAAATTTTAATAACGACCTGTTTTTATCATCAGTGAAAAAGGTACCAATACATCAGGACCCTGACACCTGATTAAAAATCAGTCTTAGGAAGATGGGTTGAAGAAACGTAACTGGAATAGATCAACTCTTCACCATAGAAATTCACACTGGATGAGATACCCTCTTGAAGGCACTAAAAGATCACTGCACAAGATGTTTCAGGGAAGAAAGATTACCAAAAAGAAAAAAACCCCAACACAGATGATATTAAAGAGATTGAAAATACATCAGTAAATATTCATCCAAGTTCTTTTTCATTCTTATTAAAAATTGTGGGAATGATGTACATGTATTTTCAGGGTGTCGCAGATGAAAATATGAGAAGGAAACAGATAGACTTTCACAAATTCTTGTTTACAACAGGTCAGTTATTCATAGTAACAAATTGTGGAAAGTTATAGAGAATATAATATCCCACTGTGTTTCTTATTTTTTAAGGAAAAACAAAAATCATTTGACTTTGTTGAACACAATGCAGACTTAAAGGTTCACCTCCAACAAGGAACCTTTCATGTATGCATAAAGAACATGCATTTTTGTAAAAATTATAGCCAAAGAGATGACTTATTCAATGACCACATGATTAGTAATGTCAAATAAAATACACAACTGAGCCATGTATGTTCATCAAAAGTCTTGATTGCTATCATGAGGAATCTTATGTACAAGACAAACAAAAGAATTCTTTATAATTTTCCTATCCATAAATGATAGATTTCTTCAAGTCCCAGAGTAATAGGTTCTTATAAGTGTGATTCATGATCTCTATGAGAGTTCATTACTCTAAAAATCCATACAGAAAAAATTATTCAAAAACATGCATTTGAATGACTAATCCATGGAACTAGTATATTGGTTCATACATTCAAGACAGGTACAGAAGATTGTAATAATAAGTTGGGCACAGAACTGAATAGGAGTTAGAATGAATATCCTTTGAAAAATAGTTCATTGATTCCATTAAAAAGACACAGTTTTTTAATACATTGTGGTGACTTGTAGAATGCTATACATTCCCTGATAAATCAAAGCGGTAGATAAACTTAACATTCATGGAGAGGAATATGTTTTTAATTAGTCAGTGATTTTTTCAGTTATGTCCAATTCTTCATGACCTCATTTGGGATTTTCTTTGCAAAGACACTGGAATGGTTTGCCATTTCCTTTTTCATGTCATTTTATAGATGAGAAAACTGAGGCAAACAGCAATAAGTGATTTGCTCAAGGTTGCACAGGTAGTAAGTATCAGAAGCCAGATTTGAACTCAGGAAAATAATTCTTTCTGACTGCAGGTCCAGGGTTCTATCTACTGTGCCATGTAATTGCCCCTAATCACTCAAATTCTAAATAATTACCTGCATTTATTCCTGAAAGTTCTACTCATTTATTTTCTGTTCAAGTAAACATATCGTTTATCACCCTGCGGCTTTTGGAGAAGATAATAGGTCAATGAGTATCTTTGAAGTTGGATATTAAACAATCATGAAAAAGAAAGTAAAGGACCTAGAAAGTTGTTGCCCCTCAAAACATTTTAAAACTTGACCACAGAAAGCATTGACCACTTATTGTAGAAGCAGGAAATAAAAATTACAAGACATAATATGTTGTCTACTTCTTCACCTGTTTGCAAAGATAATTAAAGAAAATAGAAAGGAATCTGTATGCTCTAAAATCTTTCTAGCAGCTCACTTTGTGGTGTCAAAGAATTGGAAACTGAAGCAGTGTCCATCAACTGGGGAATAGTGAAAAGGCTATGCTATGTGATTGAGATGGAATACTACTGTACTATAGAAATATGGAGCTCAATGATTTTAGAAAAAATGAAAGATTTGAAAGAAATAATGAAAAACAAAAAGAGCAGGATCGAGAGGACACTGTATACAGTAACAGCAACATTGTTTTAAGAATGACTTTGAATAAATAAGCTATTTTGACTATTCTAAATACCAAAATTAACTACAAAGGACATATGAAGAAAGAAAATATCTATAGTCAGAGAAAGAAGTGAAAAATAAAAATAGATATAGAATTAATTTTTTAAAATCTTATCTATTTTATTTTCCCAAATACATGTGAAAACAATTTTAACCTTTTTCTTTTCAAATTTTGAGTTCCAAATTCTCTTCCTCCAGTTTTTCTTAATTGAAAAGACAAGCAATTTGACATAGGTTATACATGTATAGTCATGCAAAACACATTTCCATTTAAATAATTCTGTTAAAGAAAAAACATACAAAAAACCCCAAGAAAAAAAAATCCCAAGAAAAAATAAAGAGTATCTTTGATCCAGTATTTTTCTGTGGAAACGGACAGCACCTTTCAAAATGTGTCTTATTATAAAATTGTCTTAGATCATTAAATTGCTGAGAATAGGTAAGTTATTCATGGCAGATTACCATATGATATAGCTGTTAGTGTGTACAATGTTCTCATGGTTTTGCCTATTTCAATTTGCATCAGTTCATGTACGTCCAGGTTTTTCTGAGAACATCCTGCTCATCGTTTCTTAAACCACAATAGTGTTCCATCACAATCAAATACTAACTAACTGATGGACTTTCCTTCAATTTTCAATTCTTTTCTACCACTAAAAGAGCTATCATACATATTCTTATACACATAGGTCATTTTTCTTTTTTTCTTCTTTCTTATCTCTTGGCACAGACCTAGTAGACATATTGCTTTGTCAAAGGCTATGCATGATTTTATAGCTCTTTGGGCATAGTTCCAAATTGCTCTCTAGAATGGTTGAATTAGTATACAACTTCACCAATAGTATAGTGTTTTAATTTTTCCACATCCCCTCCAATATTTGTCATTTTCCTTTTCCATCATATTAGCCAATCTGACAGGTACGAGGTAGAAGCTCAGAGCTGTTTTAATTTAAATTTATCTCATCAATAGTAATTTAGAGCATTTTTATATGACTATAAATAGTTCTGATTACATTGTCTGAAAACTGCCTGTTTGTATCCCTGGACCATTTATCAATTGAAAAATGGCTCTTATTTCCATAAATTTGACGTAGTTTTCTATGTTTCAGAAATGAAGTCTTTATCAAAATTACTTTATCAGAGTAAATGTTTTTCCTCACAATAATGATTACCAACTGTGTATTTCCTTCCATCCTATTTTCCCCCTTTTGGGGGTATAAGGTGTGTTCAAGGAAGACTAATTCGTCTTGTGAGGCCTGCTGAGGCCTTTCCACCTTTGATGTCCACCTGATCCATCTAACTCTCACCTGTGACTCCCAGAAGCTGTTGTATGGTACCAAAACTACACCACAGTTAACAATTTCAGCAGGCAGCCTAAAGCAGGTTAAGAGTAACTGAGGAGTTTCAACCTCAACAGCAAGTTAAGAAAATGTCTCCCCCAAACATGTGAGGACTTCCCCTGGTAGAATGGGTAGATGAGAGCAATTTCTTCCAGCGGCAATGAAGGCAGTTGAAGCAGGCACTGTAGAGCTCTTAGAGCTTGGTTAGACATGAAATTCATTGTCCACTTCATTTAAAGTCATCATCAGTCACCTTGACTTTGTCCTGCCACTGGAGGAGAGAGGACAACAGCACTGCGGAATTCTGCCTCATTTAAATCCAATTCACCTGAGAATCAAAAGACATCACCTATATCATTTTATCATTTTTACCTATTTCAAAGTCCTGTGGTGACAGACAAGTAATGAAGCAGCAGGTGTAGATACAATGGAAGCTGTCATCACAACCCTGCACATAGGTGGAATGGGCAATAGGGTCATCGCTACTGAAGCAGCAGTGGTATTCGGCAGCCCCCTGGTATCTGAATAGCCTTTTAAGGATTACACAGTACACCTCCTGGGTATAAGGAAGGTCTTAGAAAAGATGCCCTAAAAATTGTCTGCTTATCCAGCCTTGGCCTGCAAGTCAGTATTCCACTTTGTAGTCAAAACACACAAAACACACAAAAAAATGCACAAAAATTTCTGCAAAGATGATTCCACTTATCATTGGTACATGAAATGTGCACACATGTATAGGCAACACAAAATCCAGTAGACCTGAAAGACAAATAGCTCGTACTAAGAGAGAACTCAGCAGGCATCTTATCCAAATAGCAACCCTGAATGAAACAAGACTGGGAAATGAATTCCAGCTTAATGAGGTCAGAGCTGGAGTAGCTGCAGTAAATGGGGTATTCTGTGAAGCTGGTGTAGGTTTTGCAATCAAAACTACTCCTAGTCAACCTATCAAAAGAGTTGACAAGAGGCTCTTGACAATGTGATTGCCAGTTGCATTAAAATGCCATGCCACCACCATCACTGACTATACTCCCATCATGATAAACCCTAATGAGGTTGAAGAAAAATTTTATAAAGACCTGGAAACCCTTATCATCAATGTGCCAGAGGAGAACAAGCTTATAATTCTGGATGACTTTATTGCTAGAGGAGATCCAGGCATGGCAGGGAGTCCTAAGGAGGAACTGAGTTGGAAACAGCAAGAGTAATGGTCACTTACTACTGAAGACTTGTACATCTCATGATCTTTTTAATCACCGACACTGTTTTCTGTTTACCTAAATACAGTAAAACTTCATGGATGCACCCTCACGGTAAATATAGACATTTAATAGACCATGTGATTGTAAGGAGGAGAGACAAATAGGATGTAAAATTGACAAAGATAATGTGTGGTATGGAGGGCTGGACTGATCATAGACTTATCCCCTCCACGCTAAATAATAGCATTCAACAAAAGCAGGGACTGCAAGGCAAAATGACTACCAGAAGATTTAGTGTCAACAGATTAGAGAACTTCTCTAAGCTGGAAGAGTTTGTTGCTAACCTGGAGGGAAAGTTGAGCCAACACATAGTTGGCAACAGTGGAGCAGAAATGGAGTGGGCAGTTTTCAGAGACTTGGTGTATGGCATTGCATTTGCTCATATGGGTTAGAACACTAGCAAACATCAATACTGGTTTGATAAAAATGATGGGGAAATTCAGAAGCTGCTAAATGAAAAATGAGAACTCCACAGAGTTTACCAGCAGGATAGTTCATTCATCTCTAAGACTACAACCTTTAATTCCATAAAAAGCACAAGCAAAGCTTAGAGAAATGCAGGATTCTTGGTTCAATAAGAAGGCAGGTGAAATTCAATTTTATCTGATGGTAGCAATCTAAAGCACTTTTATAATACCCTGAAGGATTTCTATGGGTCAAACACCTATGGTGCATCTCAACTATTCGGTGTTGATGGAGACACATTGATTAATGATGAGGACATAATCCTAGAGAGATGTGCTGAACACTTCCATAGTGTTCTCAACAGACCACCATCAATCAATGCTAATGCCATTGACCATTTATTTCGAGTTGAAGTCAATCCCTCTCTAGCTGAAGTTCCAGCAGAAGAAGAGGTTTTGAATGCCATTGGGCTACTTAGTTGTGGTAAAGCACTTGGTGCTGATTCCATTCCAATTGAGATATAAAGGTGGAGGGGGTTTCCATTGCTCACACAAAAGCTGACTGAAGTATTCTGTGTTATATGACAGGAGGAGGTTATCCCCCAAGAATTTAAGGATATTTCCATTGGCATATAAAGGTAAAGGAAACAGATTGTCCTGTGACTATCATGGTGAGGGAGAGGGATGGGGATCTCTCTCTTAGTCATTCCTGGCAAGGTTCTTGCCAGAGTCCTCATTCACCTGGAAGAAGGTCATCTACCTGAGAGCCATTGTGACTTCAGAAAGCATCTAGGAAGGGCTGATGTGGTATTTACTGGCCAACAACTCTAAGAGAAATGCCAGAAACAGAACAGAGGTCTGTACCAACATTTGTAGATACTGTTTGATACTGTCACTTGCAAGGGCTTATGGAAAATTATGTGAAAATTTGGTTGCCTAGAGAAGTTTATCAGTATTGTATGTCGATTTCACAATGGCATGCTTTTCCACTTTCTGGATAGTGGACAATGGTCTCAAGCTTTCCTAGTCACCAATAAATTGAAACAAGACTGGATGCTTGCTGCTATGCTTTTTAGCATGATATTGTCAGTCTTTTTGTCAAACACATTCAATGAGGATGAACACTGCATCAAGGTTAGCTAGCACACTGATGCTAAATTCTTCAACTTGAAAAGGCTGGAAGCCAAGATTAAAGTGGAGAGAGTGTTGGTGCATGTTTTTTTTATTTATTGTGATTGTGAACCCAATGCAGCCTCTGAAACTGAGATGTAAAAAAGTATGGCTCTATCTCTGCTGCTTGTGCTAATTTTGGTCTAACAATTAACACCAAGAAAGCATAGTCCTCCAAACAGCCAGCACCACACCATTCATATGTGAAACCATTGGTTATGGCAAATGGAAAAGTGTAGAATACTGTGGATAAGTTCACTTACCTTGGCAGGATACTTTCCAGGAATATACACATTGATAAAGAAGTTGACACTTGCATTGCTAGTTAGTTCAGTATCTGGGAGGATCCAAAGGAAAGTCGGGGAGAGAAGAGGTATCAGCCTACTCACTTGAAAGCACAAAAAGTTGTTGTGCTGACCTTGTTGTATAACTATGAAATCTGGGCAGCATACAGTACCATGCCAAGAAATTGAATAGCTTCCATTTTAATTGCCTTAGGAAGTTTCTCAAGATCACCTGGCAGGATAAGTTACCAGACACTGAGGTCCTTTCTCAAACTAAACTGCCAAGCATTCAAACTCTGTTGCAGAGAACACAACTCCAAAGGACTGGCTAGGTTGTTCAAATGCCAAATCTATGCTTGCCAAATGACTGCGTGAGAGAACTCACACGGCAAGTGCTCACACGGTGGTTAGAAAAAGCAATATAAAGACACTTTCAAGGTCCCTCTTAAGAACTTTTGAATTGATTGTTTGACATGGGACACACTGGCACAGAACTATCCAGCATGCTGTGCCCTCATGCGCTGTGCTCTATAAGCAAAGCAGAATTGAAGTAGATCAAATGAAACTCATGATGTGTGAATTTAGAGAATCCACCCCAAATGTACACACAGACTATTTATGCTCAACCTATGGTAGAACATTCCAAGCTCATATTGATATGATCAGCTTTAGTCAGACACACTGTAATTTGACTGAAAAATAGTGATGATCCTCTTCAAGAATGATAAACACCCAGCAAAGCAACCAACCAATTTCCCTCACCCATTTATTCTACTTTTTCCCTGTCCATTCTCAATGTCTTGTTTCTGACTTTCATGTCCCCCAAACTTCCCTCCCTTCAATCAGCTACCCTGTCCCTTATTTTATCTCCTTCCCTTTCTACTTTCCTACTTTAGATTATTACACCCAAATGACTGTGTATATTATTCTGTGTCTGAACCAATTCCAATGAGAATAAATCTCATTTACTCCCCTCCCTGCTTCTCTCATTTCCCCCTCCAAGGGAAAATCTCTTTCAGGACTCTTTTATTTCAGATAATTTATGCCATTATACCTCTCCTTTTCACTTTCCCCTTGTGCATTCTTCTTTCTCATCCCTTATTTTTTTAAATAATCGTACCATCACATTCAACTAACAACTTTGCTTTCTAAGTATACTCCTTCTAGCTGCCCTAATAATGAGAAAGATCTTAAGAATTACAAGTGTCATCTTCCCAAGAAGGAATGTAAACAGTTTAACATTAAGTCCCTTATGATTTCTCTTTCCTGTTTATCTGTTTATGCTTCTCTTGATTCTTCTATTTGGAAGTCAAATTTTCTATTCAACTTTGGTCTTTTCATTAGGAATTGTTGAAAGTCCTCTATTTCATTGAATGACCATTGCACCCCCTGAAGGATTAGCTGATTCTTGGTTGCAATTCTAGCTCCTTTACCTTCCAGAATATCATATTCCAAACTCTCTCATTCTTTAATGTAGAAGGAGCTAAATCTTGTATTATCTTGACTGTGGCTCCATGATACTTGAATTGTTTCTTTCTGACAACTTGTAGTATTTTTTTTTCCTTAACCTGGGAGTTCAGAATTTGGTTATAATATTCCTGGGAGTTTTCCTTTTGGGATATCTTCAGGAGGTGATCAGTGGATATTTTTAATTTCTATCTTACCTTCTGGTTCTAGAAAATCAGGGCAGTTTTTCTTGATAATTTCTCGAATGATGTTGTCTAGCCTTTTGTCTTCTAAGTGGGTATTTTGATCTTCCTTAGAAAGCTTAGAAAAAAGAAAGCTGACATGGGGCTCTGCTTCCCAAGGGGAGGGGTTACTTTCCCGAGCTTCAAGATTTTTGTGTGGCTATTTTCAGAAGTAATTCTGAGGACCTGTATGTTTTTTGGCTCTTCCAAGGGAGCATGATCTAGAAAGAGGTGTATTTCCTCCTCTTCTGCACTATGCAGTGCTTTGTGAGTGACTACAAGCACTCTTTTCAACCCTAGAACTCTGATCAGGGTCCCTGCTTCCCTGCAGCCTCAAGTTTCACTGTGCTTGTGTTCCTTCTGACAATGGGACTAAGAACCCAGAATACAAACCAATCCAAGTACGGGAAATGCAACAGAGTCCTGCCCTTGGTGCAGCCAAAGGGACCCTGTAAATCTACTTCTGAACTGTTGTCCTATCCCCTTACCATCTGTGAGCTGAGAGGTCTGGAAACCACTATTGCTGCCACAAATTCAGTTGCCCCAAGGCCTGCTCCTGGTTTTCCTGGACTCGGTCTGTGCTGGCCCAGCCTGCACTGGACTGTGATCCTCTTCTGCCTTGGTACAACAGAACTTTCCTGCTGACCTAAGTTTTATTAGGCTGGGAAATTGTTTTAGTTCATCTTTTCACAGGTTCTGTTACTCTAGAATTTGTTAAGTCATTATTTAAAGGCATTTGGAGGGGCTTGGGGGTGAGCTCAGGTGAGTTCCTGCCTTTATTTCCCTATCTTTGTTTTACCTCCCGTTGTAGAATAATTTTACACACACACACACACACATACACACATGTGTGTGTGTATGTGTGTGTGTGTGTCTAATGGCAGCCATCTCTGGGAGGGGGAGAACAGAAGAACAAAAAGAAATTTACAAGACAATTGTGTTGTATATTTGAAAGAAATAGCAAGTTGTGCATAGTAGATTTGCAGTTTCATGTATAATCATATTTTGATTGAACTATGTTATAGAAATGCTTGTTTTATTCCATAAATTTAAAATAAAATTGAATAATGATTCAAAAAAGGGAAAAATATGCAACAGGGATGTATTTGAATGAATGTTAGTATGTAGGTAACAGATAATGAAACTATTTTTCCAAAAAGCACCATATATAAACTTAAGTTTATTATACCTTATCTAGCACTAGGCACATGATAGTTTCACAGTGAATATAGAGAGGACTAATATCTCTAGTGGGAGGGCTTGCCCAGCCCCTTTCAGGACTGCTGATTTACCATTGGTGTCCACCTGTCACCCAGCACACATCTGTGGCTCCAAGAAGCTGTAGCATGCACATCACACCCATTTGGTAGATGGGTTAAACAAGATTGAAGTTAACTGACTAGCCTCAAACCCATTGGTGAATTAGGGGAATGTCCACCCCAAGTATGTGAATATTTTCCCCAGCAGAATGAGTGGATGGGAACAATTTGTTCCAATGAACATAAAGACAGCTGAAATAGGTGCTGTGGTGGTCTCAGAACTTGGTCAGACATTGAAAATGCCAAGGTCATCCAGTGCATCTGGGGCCATTGCCAGACATCAGAACTCTTGTCTTGCCACTAGACTTTGATGACTATGAGAAAGAGAGCGAGGCTGGCAGTTTTGTGCAAGTCTGCCTCTCATATCTAATTGAGGTGCAAGTCAAGACATTACCCAATGATGTCAATGGTTCTCTTTGAAAATGAATGGAAAATAATGACAACTTGTTAACAGTTCATTGGGTTTCAAATGATTATTTATTCATCTAGATCCCTTATCTTCTGACAAAGCTGATAACTAGATTTTTAATTGCTTGTACAAACATAAATATTTTTAGAGATCTGTGTTCTCATTGACCTATGAAACTCTTGTGTAGAAACTCCATGGATAGTCAGTGAAAGGTTCAATGACTTGCCTAGGGTAATAGAGTCATTACGTGTCTGAGTCAAGATTTGAACATAGGACTTCCTGACTCCAAGGCCAGTTCTTTGTCTACTATGTTGTGCTACCTTTGTTATTATTATAAATAATAATATTAATAATAGCCAAGTATTTATAATACCATGTGGGTGGTTCATAACATTGTTAGTGATAATTGTTTTGGATACTTTTCATTTAAATATCTGTAATTCATCAATTTAAAAAAAAAAATAAAACCAATTATCTCATTCCTTAAGCTATACTGAATATTTTCTTGCTTTTTTTCACATTGTAAGAAAGAAACTTAGTGTTTTCTCATTTATGATCAAACCATCCTCCATTTCTTCATATGTAAGTTCTGGGGAAGGGGAAAAAGAGTATTTCAGGAACCAACCCAATACTTGATCACAACATTAAGATATAACTGGAAGTATTTTGCTGCTCCATTAATAACACATCAAATGAATTCTAAGGCAGAGAACCACAGATACTCCTGGGAAGCACAACCAAAAAAGAGACAGATGTTAGGCAATTTTGCTGCCAAAGTATACAAACATAAAACAAATTTATATTGTGTATCTCTATAATTTTGGGTGAGGATTAAAGTTTTGTAATACCTTTGTTATTGTGCTAGACACTGTACTTTTTATTATTTTATTATTATTTTTTAAATGGGTGATGGTGGAGACAATTAGGGTTAAGTGAGTTGCCCAATGAAATACAACTAGTAAGTGTCAAATATCTTAAGCCAGAGTTGAATTCAAGGTCCTCCTGACTCCAGGAGTAGTGCTCTATCCACTGTACCACCTAGCTGCCCCTAGCAACTGTACTTTTAAAAACATAGCTGGGAGTAGGAGCCAAGATGGTGGAGTAGAAAGATAGGAGGAGAAGCCAAGATGGTGGAGTAGAAAGATACACATATGCTAGCTCCGAACAAACAGCCCATAAAATACCTGTAAAGAAGAACTCCCAACAAATTCTGGAGTAGCAGAAGCCAAAGAACAATAGAGCAGAGGAGATTTCTGTTCCAGAGAGACCTGGGAAACCAACACCAAAGGTCTGTCGCACACAGAACCCAGAGCAGAGCCCAGCCCTGCCTTGTCCTCACAGTACTGAGAGAAGCAGATCCAAGCAAGCTTCAGGGACAGAATCTCCAGTGGCTGCACAGGTCCCTCTACTCATGGGTGCCAAAGGTCAGTGAGAGGGTCTTTTTGGCTCACTGAGAGGGGAGCGGGGTGTCCCCATAACCCAGGCCCCCTCTGGAGGCAGCAGCAGAGGCAGCAGAGGACAAGGGCTCCCAAAGCAGGCAGAAGCTCAGATCCATTGTTGAAGGTCTCTGGATAAACTCCTTGAGGGAACTAAGCTCCTTGTGGCAGCCCTGCCCCCACCTGAGCACCTGAACTTAATCTCACACTGAATAGCAGCCCCGCCCCTGCCCAAAGCCCTGAGGCTGGAAAGCAGCATTTGAATCTCAGACCCCAAGCACTGGCTGGGCGAATCTGCAGGCAAGGGTGTAGAGAGGACACTCAGAAGTCAAGTAATTCACTGGGAAAATGTCCAGAAAAGGGGGAAAAACAATAAGACCATAGAAGGTTACTTTCTTGGTGAACAGATATCTCCTCCCTTCCTTTCAAATGAGGAAGAACAATGCTTACCATCAGGGAAAGACATAGAAGTCAAGGCTTCTGTATCCCAAACAACCAAAATAAATATTCAATGGGCTCAGGTCATGGAAGAGCTCAAAAAGGATTTTGAAAATCAAGTTAGAGAGATGGAGGAAAAACTGGGAAGAGAAATGAGAGAGATGCAAGAAAAGCATGAAAAACAGGTCAACACCTTGCTAAAGGAGACCCAAAAAAATGCTGAAGAAAATAACATCTTGAAAAATAGGCTAACTCAATTGGCAAAAGAGATTCAAAAAGCCAATGAGGAGAAGAATGCTTTCAAAAGCAGAATTAGCTAAATGGAAAAGGAGGTTCAAAAGCTAACTGAAGAAAACAGTTCTTTCAAAATTAGAATGGAACAGATAGAGGCTAATGACTTTATGGGAAACGAAGAAATCACAAAACAAAACCAAAAGAATGAAAAAATGGAAGATAATGTGAAATATCTCATTGGAAAAACAACTGACCTGGAAAATAGATCCAGGAGAGACAATTTAAAAATTATGGGCCTACCTGAAAGCCATGATCAAAAAAAAGAGCCTAGACATCATCTTTCATAAAATTGTCAAGGAAAACTGCCCTGGGATTCTAGAACCAGAGGGCAAAATAAGTATTCGAGGAATCCACCGATTTCCACCTGAAAGAGATCCAAAAAGAGAAATTCCTAGGAACATTGTGGCCAAATTCCAGAGTTCCCTGGTCAAGGAGAAAATATTGCAAGCAGCTAGAAAGAAATAATTCAAGTATTGTGGGAATACAATCAGAATAACACAAGATCTAGCAGCTGCTACATTAAAGGATTGAAGGGCATGGAATATGATACTCCAGAAGTCAAAGGAATTAGGACTAAAACCAAGAATCATCTACCCAGCAAAACTGAGTATAATACTTCAGGGGAAAAAATGGTCTTTCAATGAAATTGGGGACTTTCAAGCATTCTTGATGAAAAGACCAGAGCTGAAAAGAAAATTTGACTTTCAAACACAACAGTGAAGAGAAGCATGAAAAGGTAAATAGCAAAGAGAAGTCATAAGGGAGTTTACTAAAGTTGAACTGTTTACATTCCTACATGGAAAGACAATATTTGTAACTCTTGAAACTTTTCAGTATCTGGGTAGTTGGTAGGATTACACACACACACACACACACACACACACACACACATACACACACATACACACACACACACACAGACAGACAGCACAGAGTGAATTGAATAGGATGGGATCATATCTTAAAAAAATGAATTTAAGCAGTGAGAGAGAAATATATTAGGAGTAGAAAGGGAGAAATGGAATGGGGCAAATTATCTCTCATAAAAGAGGCAAGCAAAAGACTTTTTAGTGGAGGGAAAAAGAGGGGAGGTCAGAGAAAAACATGAAGTTTACTCTCATCACATTCCACAAAAGGAAGGAATAAAATGCACACTCACTTTGGTATGAAAACCTATCTTACAATACAGGAAAGTGGGGGAGAAAGGGATAAGCGGGGTGGGGGGGATGATGGAAGGGAGGGCAATGGGAGGAGGGAGCAATTTGAAGTCAACACTCTTGGGGAGTGACAGGATCAAAAGAGAGAATAGAAGCAATGGGGGGCAGGATAGGATGGAGGGTAATATAGTTAGTCTTACACAACACGACTATTATGGAAGTCATTTGCAAAACTCCACAGATATGGCCTATATTGAATTGCTTTCCTTCCAAAGGGAATGGGTGGGGAGGGAGGGATGAAGAGAAGTTGGAACTCAAAGTTTTAGGAACAACTGTTGAGTTCTGTTCTTGCTACTAGGAAATAAGAAATACAGGTAAAGGGGTATAGAAAGTTATCTGGCCCTACAGGACAAAAGAGAAGATGGGGACAAGGGAAGGGAGGATGATAGAAGGGAGGGCAGATTGGAGATAGGGGCAATTAGAATGCTCGGTGTTTTGGGGTGGGGGAAGGGGACAAATGGGGAGAAAATTTGGAACCCAAAATTTCATGAAAATGAGTGTTAAAAGTTAAATAAATAAATTTAAATAAATAAATAGATAGATGATAGATAGATAGATAGATAGATAGATAGATAGATAGATAGACAGACAGACAAACAAACAAATAAATATGTAAAAGCATAGCTGACTGCTTGTATTTCTTTTACAGATACATCCAAAGTGGAGAAATTAGGACAGTCATAAATATGAGGTTACATATAGGTGTGCATTTCATGTGTTCTCAAATAATATTCAGTGTTGGTGTTTATTTTTTTTCTTTTTCATCCAGCAATTTGAGGGAATTCAGAGTCATAAATCATAGGATAGTAAGATCACAGATTTAGAGCTGGAATAATCTTAGGGGAGTCTTATCTAATTCCCTGGATTTAGAGATGAAGAATCTGAGACTGTATTAGATTATGGAAGATGGCAGAGTAGATCAAAATATTCCAGGCTTTCCAAATTTCTTTCACAAACAGACAGAACATTGTCTCAAAATGAAAAGAGAGCAGCAAAATGGCAAGGGTGGGGGAAAAGAGATTTTCTTGTAAAACAACTAGAGAGGATCTCAGGAAATACAAGACCTCCAGGGGCTGAGATTTGGCCTGAGTGGAGTGTAGATACCTCCAACCTATCTCTGTTGAATCAATAATGTACAGACCTTGGGGGCAGCTCCTATGGGAAGGAGACTAGGTTTCAAGAACTTTCACCTCACAAACTTGTATCAAGTCACAAACTTGCATCTAACACAATGGCTGAGTGGGGGAAGGTTGAAGAACACCCTGCTGTTTCCAGAAGCCAAGTGCTGCTGACCAGATGTGATCCTAGGCTGTGGCTGTGGAGAAGGAGGAGGTAAAGTCCCTGAGAGATAAAGGCAATTTTCCAAATTCACGCAGATAGTAAGTGATAGAGGCAGGATTTGGTTCCAGATGTCCTGATTCTGAAGCCAATATTTCTATTATGTATCAAAAGTATACTACAGTGAGAGAAGATTAGCAAAAGACCAGGAGAAGACTGAAGTGGGACATGCTGAATTATTTTAATCCTGATTAGGCTTTAAGACATAAATCTTTGATGAAAATATCAGCTGTCTACTTACTACATATCTAATTTGAATACAAAATTAAATAGTTAATGCCATTTTGCTTTCAAATGCTTTCTTTGAATATCCATAGTGCACACTGAATCAAAAACTTTCTTATTTTATTTTTGTGAAAAATATTCTGAATTTGTATTTATGTAAATCTTGTGCATATATTAGCATACTACTTTCTGATATTTAATTCATCTTTCTTGTTAAAATAAGAGCATTTCTTTTTCTATTGATCCTGGTTTTTCAGTAATATATAAAATTGCTGAATATTTGGTGGATTTATTTTATATCATGCCATTTTATTAAAGTCCTAATTTTTCCCACTTAATTTTTGCTGATTTTCTAGGGTTTTCTAAGTGAGCTATCATACCATTCACACATAGAGATAATTTGCCTCCTTTTTGACATAAATTATTCAGTTAATTAATTTATTTTTTATCCTATTGCTATTTATACTATGTCAAATGACAATAGTGATAGTAGTAATCTCTACTTCACTTTTAATCATTTAATAATAGCTTCCAGAGATTCCTCAGTCTAGTTAATACTAGATCTCAAGGACATCAATTGACACATAAAATATGGCTTTCAGATACTTGAAACTAAAAAAGGCATGAGCATTTCTACCTCATACTTCCTGACTTTTTCTATTTGTGTTATAAACTAATTCACTAGCATTTAATAACAAAAGAAATAAAATATGTTGTTATATGTGGACTAAATTTATAAAATGACAGCTTGACTGTTTGAGGTATTTTAGATTTCAGTCTTTTAAGGAAAGATGTTTTTATTCCTATGATGTTTAGAGTTTTTAATATAAATCTGGATTTTATTTTGCTGAATACATTGTTATATCTATTGATATAATCATATAAAGTTTTTTGTGTTGGTTACAAATACAATTCATTATTCTATTTTCTGAATGTTGATCCATTTTTTAAACTTCTTGCATGGTTATAATGAATAATTTTAAGGATATAATTTTGAAACTGTTCCAAGAAATTTATTTAACATCTGTATCAAATACCTTGATCAGTTAATGATATTTATCTATGGTTATCTTTATCCACTTTATCTCTTCCTGACTTGGGAATGAGGACCATGTTTATCTTATGGAAAGAGTTTCATAGATTATCCTCTTTCTCTAGTTTAGAAATCAATTTATTTAGCATAAAAATATTTTACTATAATGATATCTGAGTTCAAATCAAAGTAAAAAAAAGAACTGAGATTCACATGGCAAATAGCAGTACCCCAAACAATAATAAATGTAGAATAGTGAATATTTAGTAATACAGTTTGATTTTATGCATGTCAGAGCTTAATACACGCATTATCTGTCATGTCAAACTAAGTCATATTACTTGTTGCATTAGAATATAAAATATCTAAATTTGAGGCTAATCAACCTTTGCATTGAACTTTAACATTCCAGATTACTAATTTAATTCAATTTACCAAGTTAATGTTAAGGAGTACTATGTGCCAGGAACGTACAGAGTATAGGTTACTTCTTTATCATCACAAAAAAAATCTTAAGCTTATTCACACTGAAGTATCATAAGGTGTATTTGAGTTAAAACATGAAATGGCCATTTTGTGTGTGTGGTAATAGAAAGGGGAAGCAAATTAAATTTATGCCTAAATTACTCATGAAGCTCACATATTTGGTGAATATTTTTAAAAACCTGAGTATTTTAAATAAATCAATGCAAGGTTCTGAAATTCATGTTAAAAAAATAAAGTGAATAACTTAGAACTATATGTATTAATTTTAAAAAATGTTATTTTGGTGTCCCAATTTGAAGAATACTCTTGCAAATGAAGTAATAGAAAATAAAGACCTATTAATCTGTCAACTAATTACTTGACCAAAAATCATTCTTATATTTTGAACACCTAGATATTCCTTGATTTGAATGCTTGGAGAACCCATTTTCCATAGACAAATATGATATATTTAGTCTCTATTCTGCCTGAATGAAAATAGTTCATATGTTTGTTTTATGATGGTATGATGAAACAATACCATAAAACTGAAAATTTTAAGTTTGGCTGCAGGTGAATAAAACATTTTCTGATATATAAAAAAATGATAACTTTTTTATCCACTATAACTTTATTTTTGAGAAACAGCATTTGCTTCTATTAAAGAAGCAAAATATTGATCTTGATTAGGGATTGAAACAGAATTGTGAGTGGAAACATCATCACTGGCACAGTGTTTTTAGAAGCTTTGAATTAAAAACAAGGACACAAACTATTAATATTATTGTCATGATTATTACTTTGTGAGATGTGAAAATGATTTCATCCACAAAATTCTGTGTATATTATAGCATTTCATTAGTTCATATTTGTTTATTATACAAAGTTTAATAAATTCTTAGTATCTCATTAAAATACAAGCAATGAAAATTATTTTTATAGACTGATGAAAAATGGGAAAGGAAATTATAGGTGGGGGGAAAAACTGCAGAAATGGAGAGACATATTTAAGGTATTTTCTACATCTGGTTGTACATCAAAGATATTAGGATCACGAATCACAATTTCTTCATGCTATATCTGAAGAAACTGAGACCCACAGAAGTGAGGTGGGCCAACCAAGGAGACAAAGGTAGTAAGTGTCAGAGAAAGAATATGAACCTAGGTCATCTGTCTCCAAGGGCAGTGCACTTTCCAATGTGTGATACTTTGAGAAGTGTGTGACACTGAGAAGCCCAGGAGACTGGAATACCACCAATACCACCAAAAGCATATTTCATATTTTTCGGGGAAAAATACGTCGTAAAAGTGGGGTGCCTTGAGTTCAAAAGAAAGAGCAATCCCCCCCAGTGGTAAGGACCCATGTTGAACTCAAAGAAAGTTCATGTAAAATGAAAAAAAGTAGCGATTTTAAAGAGAATCTCTGACATGTTGGAAGTGAATGATCACACACACACACACACACACACACACACACATCTTGAAATGGATGTTAGAATACTTCTTGTTTTCACTGTCACTTTTAGATTCCCCCTTTACCGCAATAAATCAGCAATCCATTGTCCTTCAATTTTCAGTCAAAATTATCTGCCTGATCCCAATAATAGCGGATATCTTGTACCAAAATCCTTGTCATTCTCCTTCTTTTCTCAAATGGCACCGCATTCAGATAACCTTCTTCCTTTCCCCTAACTGCTACCCTTACATTAGGTGGATTAAACATACACATTGATGCTCCCTCAAACTCCCATTCATTGTCAGATCTTATTTTATCTCCACAATGTCACACAACAACCCTTTTCCTTCTCACAGTGTTACTACCTTAACTCAAGCCTCATCATCTCTTCACTAGACTATTGCAATGGCTTCCAACTGGGTCTCCTCACTAAGGAAGGGCTCTCCTTACTGGGCTCCATCCTACTCCCTGTTGCCAAAGGAATTTATCTTGAACACATATAATGTCACTCCCTAAACAAAGATCTTCAGTAGCTCCTTCTTGCCTCTAAGATAAAATATTTAATTCTGCTCTGTAACTTTTAAAGCACTGCATAATCCGGCTCTTACCTACCTTCCCAGCCTCACTGATCATTCCTTTCCTCACTAATTATTTACACCCTTGTTTCTCACACTCCTTTAATGTATGATCCCATTAAACTTGGTTTCTCTTTATTTTTACTTTGCATGCACTAAGCATTTTATGTTTTGTATGAAGGTTATTAATATTTGTTTTATGTTGGCTGTTACATGGCAGACTCCTTGAGGGCAGTTTCCATATTTAAAAAAAACATCTTTATATCCCATCAAATATTTAGCAAAATTATTTATTCACATATGTACTAAATAAATGTTTGTGGAATTTGATTAAGTTCACGTTCGAATATATTGGAGAAGTTTATACCATGAATGTGGGGTGGGTATTCTCTGAGACTGCACTGATTGACTTTATCAAGGAGTATGGTAACATAAACCTAATGGTCACTGAAAAAAGCATGGTAAAATATAAGCTCTATGAATTAAGTTCATGACTCATTTTCCTGAATACTGGGGAAATCCAAGAAATTAAACAAGGGAAAAAGAGATTCTAGACAAATAGAATCTTAAAATTATCATAAAATGATCATAAAGAAAGTTAAAGTTTTGAGTCTCCCCTCTCTCTTTTTTACTGTCCTATGATAGATTTATCTCTTGACTTTGAAGAATCTCAAGCCAGAGTTTTGTGGAAGGAATGAAAAGAGTAAGAAATGGTGAATAAGGCTGGTGGAGTTTGATCTTATCTAGAGCTAAGATCTTGAGGCTGAGGGTTTTCATGATGCCAAAGATTTGAGTTGATGCAAAGTTTGCTGACAATCTCTTGATTATACCAATGGAAGCAATACTATTCTATTGATATATAACCTTGTTTTTAAGGGAAAGAGTGTATGTGTGAGTGTGTATGTGTGTGTGTGTGTGTGTGTATGTATGTGTGTATGTTTTACTGATTTCACTCTGAAAAGACTTGGTATTGTTTGTAAGACTTTTAGTATGTTAGCTAAGCCTAGTAAGGAGTTATTTTAACAAGTTGGATGAATTTGTTATTTGTTATTACTATATTTTTGTTATTACTTGTTATTACTATATTTGTTATTACTATATTTTTTAAGGTATTAGAATATTGTTAGAAGGAATTTAAGAGAAAAAAAATCAATTCCCTTGGGAGTGAGAACCAACTGGGAATGAGTCATCAACCTGTGAACATAGAGGGAAATAGAGCCATCAGCCAGGCCAGAAAAGGTGTGAAATGTAAATTGGACCCAGTGGGTGTCAGTCATTATAGCTCTGCAAATAGTCTGAGAGTTCTCATGTTCCCTAGGATGACTCTCAGGCTGTGAGCCAGAATTTTGTGGGTAGTGTGATTTGGTGCACAATATTTGAAATCAGGAAATAAGGCAGTTAGTATGAAAAGCTCAAGCAAGAATCACACGCAAGAGAAACTCTTGACTTTAAGTGATTTGTCCATTAGGAACCATATGAATTGGACCTCTATTGGACTGACTTGGTCAGATAAGCAGGAGCTGGGGCTGAGTCAAAGGAAAAAAAATTTGTCTATACCGGTGGAGTAATCTACTACCTAGAAACAAAGATGAACTGGCATGAGAACAGAACTTTCAATACTAGGCTAAGATAAGGTCAAATAGTATTCCTTTGTAAAATTGTCAAATAGAAGCTTTTGTATATTATTTGAGCTTGTACTACACTAAAAACACCAGAATGTTTTTCCAGATAAACTACTAACCTTGCCCTCCACATAATATATTTGTAAAGTTGATTCCTTAAACCCATGGGTAAAATTTTACATTTATCCCTAATATTTCACCTTAGATTCTGCCCAATCTTCAGCATGTCAAGACCTTTATGAATCCTGAGCATGCCATGTAGAATGTTTGGCTTCCATACCAAATTCCTTCCCTTCAAAGTCGATAAGCATACCATCCTTGCCTTTATGCAAAGTGTTGATAAAACTATTAAATAGTGTAGGAGAGCACTTCACTGGAATCTTCCTGCCAATTTGACTATGAATCCAATCATTCAACTTGATGCTTCTTGATGGCATTGTATAGTCATTTCATTCATATTTGTATATCATTTTCATAAAAATAGCATGGTACTTCATGCAATAACTTCTCTAAATGTAGGCAGACTACACTTATAGAATTTCTCTGATCTACAGGTTTAGTTACCTTGTCAAAAATACGATTATTCTGTCATGACTCACTTTTGATTAATGCATGTTTATTTTTGTGATCTCTGATTTCTTTTCTTCCTGTTTACTAACCATCTTTTTAATAACACATTCTAATTTTTTCCTCCCAGGAATTGAATCAAGCTCATTGGTCTATAGCTTGCAGATTCCATTTTCTTTTTTTTTGAAAATCAGAACATATATTCTCTAACTCATTACTATTTGATGATCCTTTAAATGTTACTGATAAGCCCAGGATTTAGTTCATCTGGATTAGGTGACTTGCGTGACAAAGTGTCCTTATATTACCTCCTTACTTAGCTTTTGTATTAAAACTGCAATAGTCTTTTTTGTTCTATTTGACTAGTTAGTAAAGAAAATATAAGGAAATTAAAAAAAAAAACTGTGAAGCTTTGTCTTCTTTCCATTGTCAATAAGTTTGATCTCAATTCAAAACAGGAACCAGTGCTCTCCTTCTTTGATCTTCCTCTTTTCCCCAGAGTAACTGAAACACACACAGACACACACACACACACACACACACACACTCACACACACCCCAAGCATTCTGATCTTATTCCTACGGGATTATGTCATGCCATATTTATCCTGTTCTCTGCCTTTTCTTTCTCTTCTCTACATATTCTTTTAAATAAAGTTCATTGCTGATTTTTATGTATATCTATCTGTCTTTTCAGACAGCTCTCATTCTTCTATCTTATTTGGATTGTTTACTTTTAGGTATTTAGTATTTCGTTCTTAAGCATTTCCTATATATCTTGGTCTAACTCCCTCTATACAGCTTTGTTCCATGGAGTCTTTATCTATCTTTTCTCTAAAATGATAAAAAAAATCTGTCCCATAAAAATTTAGGGTGCATGTCAGACTATGTTTAACTTTCTTCTTCTCTTTCACAACTGTAGCGGGGAGTGACCACTACTCTCCAAGTGAAGAAGTGACAGAATTAAGGAAAGTTTTTACCAATGCCTGGGCCTGCAGGTGAGTAGTGGAGCTCAGTGTTCCAAAGGACTATAAGGTAGCAGGATAATGAAAAGTGATGTGATATTTGGTTTAGGAAGCTGCAAATTTAGTAGCTGAGTCTATTCTCAGGTCTTGTTATATAGGCTTTAACATCAAGGTGGGTATACCATCCAAAAATTCAGACTTCAACCTAACCCTGTAGATTCCTGTTCATATATTCTCATAAATTCTGCAAAGGCATGCAAAGATCCAACATGTCTTCTTTTAGTTCTCTTAATATTGTGGATCCCATGGAGCATTCTTCACTTATCTATCCATTATCTCACTGTGTTGCACATCTACCTCCTCTGGTTGTGCACTTCTTTGATGATGTATGCTTCATCTCCAAAGTTCTTAGTGGAAACTTGCTTCCAACGTTTACCTCTCTATTGCCTTTAGGGTGACCTGCAATTTTAGCTCTGCGTCTGATATGTCATGGTACATCCCCATTGGTTGAGTGAGACATTTAACTTTTTTAGAGATTACAGTATCCCTGATAAATAACAGCACTGTGGTTAAGTACCTACTATGTGCCTGGTACTGTGCCATATCCTTTACAAATATCTCATTTAATGCTCACAAACACCCTAGGAGGTGAGTGCTATTATGTTATTATTGTTATTCCATTTTTACAGATGAGGAAACTGAGGCAGGCAGAATGAAAGTGATTTGACCAGGGTCATACAGATAGTAAGTGTTTGAGGTTGCTTTTGAACTTAGGTCTTCTTCACTCTAAGTTCAGCACTCTGCACACTGTGCCATCTATCTGCCTCATAGAAGAATATTTGTCTTAGAAAGCTGAGCCAAAGATGGAGCCAAGGTGGTTGAGAAAAGACAGTGACTCACCTTAGCTCTCCTTAAAACTCCTCTGAATACCTTTAAATACCTCTGAATGCCATAAAATAATTCCTAGTACAGTAGAACTTACAAAGGACAGGAGAAATAATTTTCTAGTCAAAGACAACTTAAAAGGTCAGCAAAAAAATGTCTGTTATATTGAGGTAAGAGAGGAGCACAGTCAAGCATAGGCCTCAAGCTAGATTGGGCCTCAGTCAACTAGGACAAGGTCTTGGAAGCCACTGAGTCAGCAGGAGCAACAGCTGCTTGTAGAGCTCTCAGTTCACAGATGGTAAGGGGATCAAACAACTGATCAAAAGGAAATTAGAAAGGTCTCTCTGATGTTACTGGGAGCACTATGCTGTTGCTTTGCTTATACTTAGATTTGGGCCAAAGTCCTGGGTGGAAGTCCAACGGCAAGCAGGGGCACTAGAACACCAGGGCTTGCAGGCCACAGTAGATCATGGACCCTAGCTATAGTTTTAAGGTAGAAAAGAGTACTTGTGATCACTCACACACCAGAGCACAGGCCAGTAGATCCCTTAGATCATACCACCACAGTAAAACTGAAAACTTATAAGTCCCTAGAAGTATCTCTGAAAGCAGTTTCACAAAAATCCCGAGGCTTGGGACAGTGCACCCTTCACCCTGGAAGTAGAGTTGCACTTTAACAAAGAGTTAAAAGTCAAGAAATAGACTGGAAAAAATGAATAAATAACAGGAAAAAGATCTTATCATAGAAAGTTACTATGGTGACAAAGAAGATCAAAGCGCACACTCAAAATCAAAGCTCCTACATCCAAAGCTTCAAGCTTGTGTTTGTCCTTTGTTTTTGAAGAGGACAATGACATCAGGACTTTGATTTGAGTAAGGGAGGGCTGAGCAAGGTCGCCAGTCTTACTTTCTTCTCCAGAGTCATCTTGATCCAGTGGTCACATAGTCATCAAGACAATGAGAGATGGCCCAGGATGTAATGGGGTATCCTGGCCTTTCTAGGCTAAGGCCTTTTCAGGTTCTCACTTCGAGCGATGTAATGTCCATTCAGTTAATATTCCTCTATAAGAAAAGAGTCAAGGTCCTTTTAAATAGAAAGAATATTTTTTAAAAAATTGACTATCCAAAGATAGAATAAGACTCTATAAGAGTGCAGTCTGTTAAAGAAATGAGTCAAAGAAAAAAACATGAATTGTCCTCAGGCCATGGAAGGGCTCAAAAATATTTTGAAAATCAAAAAAGAGAGGTAGAGGAAAAATTGAGAGGAGAAATGAGAGTGAAGCAATAATATCATAAAAAATGAGTCAACAGCTTGGTAAATGAGACACACACACACACAAATACTGAAGAAAATAACACCTTAAAAAACAAATTAGACCAAATGGTAAAAGAGGAAAAAAAAAGCCCATGAAGAGAAGAATGCCTGGAAAAACAGAAGTGACAAAATGAAAAAAAAAAAAAGCACAAAAATTCATTGAAATTAAAAAAAAAAACTACTTAAATAGCAGAATTGGATCAATGGAAAAGGAAGTACCAAATCTCCCTGAAAAAAATAATTGTTTAAAAATTGAAATTGAGCAAATGGAAGCTAGTGGCTTTGTGAGAAATAAAGAAGCAAACAAACAAAAAAGCCAAGAGAATGAAAAAAAAATGGGAAATATCTCATTGAAAAAAGTAACTGAACTGGGAAATAGATGCTGGAGACAAAAATTTAAAAACTATTGGACCATCTAAAAGTCATGATAAAAAAAAGAGAGAGCCTAGATATCATCTTTCAAGAAATTATCAAGGAAAACTGCCTTGATATTGAAATGGAAATTGAAAAAATCCACCAATCATCTCCTGAAAGAAATCCCAAAAAGAAAACTCCCAGGAATATTGTAGCCAAATTCTGGAGCTCCCAGGTCAAGGAAAAATATCTTGCAAGCAGCCAGAACAAAACAATTCAAGTATCATGGAGTCACAGTCAGGATAACATAAAATATTTTCTACATTAAAGGATGTAATACAATATTCCAGAGGTCAAAAGAGCTAGGATTACAACCAAGAATCACCTACCCAGCAAAACTGAGTATAATTCTTCAGAGGAAAAAATGGACATTTCAATGAAATAGAGGACTTTCAACAATTCCTGATGAAAAGACCAGAGATGAATAGAAAATGTGACTTTCTAATACAAGACTCAAGAGAAACATAAAGAGGTAAATTGGAAAGAGAAATCATAAGGGATTTAAACATTTTAAACTCTTTACATTCCTACATTGAAAGATGATACTTGTAAATCATAAGAACTCTCTCATTATTAGGGCAGATAGAAGGAGTATATATAGACAGATGGGACAAGTGTGAGTTGAAAATGAAGGGATAACATAAAAAATGGGTGAGAAAGAAATACACTTGGGAAAAGAGAAAGGGAAAGGTAGAATGAGGCAAATGATCTAACATAAATGAGGCAAGAAAAAACCTTTTAGTGGAGAAGATGGGGGAGGCTAGAGGGTGTTAGTGAACCTTATTGTCATTGGAATTGGCTCAAAGAGGGAATAACACACACACTCACTTGGTTATAGAAATCTCTTATCCTACAGGAAATTAGAAGAGGAAAGGAGATGAGAGAAGAGGGGAGTGATAAAGGGGAAAGCAGCTATGGGGACGGGGTTGTAAGAAGCAAAATACTTTTGAGGAGGGACAGGGTGAAAGGAGAGAAAGAGTAGAATAAACAAAGGGGAAAATAGGATGAAAGGAAATACATTTAGGGATCTTAACTGTTAAAAAAATTGAATAAAGTTTCTCTGATAAATGCCTAATTTCTCAAACATATAAAGAAATGATTCAAATTCATAAAAAAATATAAGAGCTATTCTCCAATTGATGGATAATCAAAGAATGTGAACAATTTTCAGATGTGGTGGTTGAAGCTATCTATAGCCATGTGAGAAAGTGCTCTAGATCACTATTGATTGGAGAGTTACAGATTGAAATAATTCTGGGACTCTATCTCATATCTATTAGATTGGTTGGTGGGACATAAGGGAAAGGTGGCACATGTTGGAAGGGAGGTCAGGAAAGGGGGACATTGATTCATTGTTGCTGGAGTTGTGACCTAATTCAACCATTTTGTAGAGTAATTTGGAATTATTCCCAAGGGATGCTATAGAACTATGCATGCCTTTTGATCTAGTAGTACTACTGATGAGTCTGTGTCTGAAAAGAGATAAAAAGCAAAAAGGAAAAGGACCTATGTGTACAAAAATATTCATAACAGCTATTGCCTAGTGGCAAAGAGTTGGAAAGTGAGGAGATGTCCGTCAGCTGGGGAATGGTTGAATGGACTGTGGTATATGATTTTGATAGAATGTTGTTGTGCTGTAGGAAATGATAAGCAGGATGCTCTCAGAGAAAGTTGGAGAGACTTACAGAAGGTACTGCAAAGTGACATGTACTGTGTACAAAGTAACAGCAACACTGTAGTATGATCAGTTGTGAATGACTTGGCTATTCTCAGCAATGCAACGGTCCAAGACAACTCTGAAGGACCTATGATGTAGGATGCTATACATTTCCAGAGAGGGAACTGATGGTGTCTGAGTGCAGATTGAAGCATGCTTCTTTTTACAGTCTTTGTTTTTCACAATTTTTTTTGTCTATGTTTTCCCACATGATCAGTATGGAAATGTGTTTTGCATGGCTGTGCATGTGTAGCCTATGTCAAATTGCTTGCCTTCTCAGTTGGGGGGGATGGGCCAGGAAGAGCGGAGAAAATCTGGAACTCAAAGTTTTAAAAGTAAATATTGGAAGTTGCTTTTATATGTAGTTGGGAAAATTTTCTAAAAAGGTAAGAAAAAGAAAGCTGAACCTTTGTTTTGACATGAAGTTATAGCAAGCACTGGAAAATTTCACAAAAGTAATTTATTCTGCATTATTTTTCAGTTCTGGTCCAATTCCTTGTCTGTCAGTGGTATCTTTCCAAGATGTATGCATTAGTGGATTTCTACACATATTCGCTCTGTCCTATTCTGGACAATAGTCCTTCTTGATCTACATAGTTTTTTTTTCCTGTGTAGAGTTAGGTTGAACATTTTTTTACTGACTATGCATCTCATCTAGGAGACCTTTCAGTGTTCTGGGGCTGCTTGCAATAAGCACAATTTCAACTGGTAAAAACAAAACAAAATAAAAACAAACCAAAACAAATAGAATCTAGGTAAATAGTGTCAAATTCAAATACAAAAAGGGGCCTTTATAGGATACATTTTGATTTAGAAAACCACATATTAATATTATCTTTGTTTTATTATATTTTTATTTATTTTGTGAAATATGTTCCAATTACATTCTTATCTGATTTGAGCAGCATTCAGTGGGCTACCCACAGGCCACATGATTAATTATTGTTGCTGTTGTGTGTTTGTCCCTTGTTCTCAAAGAGGACCATCACATCAAGATGATGACATGACTTGCAGTTGATTTTGATTTGAGTGAGGGAGAGCTGTTCAAGGTTACCACCCTCACTTTCTTCTCATGAGCCATCTGGGTCCAGTGGCTTGATACTCATCAGGATGGCTGGAGATGGTCCAGGATGCAATGGGACCTTGGTCCTTTCAGGCTAAGGTCTCATAAAATGATTAATACCTCTAATCTAGGTCACCTCATCCCCTAAAAGAAATATTTTTATCATTTGTGTCCAACACTGTCAAACATGTTAGGTGGATATGCATCTCACTCTGTTATTTCTTACCTGATACTATTATAAGAGGATCTTTGAGGTGAGATACGGCTTTTGTTATAACTTTCAAAGGGATTATTTATGACTATAAAACATACATAGGCCATAGTTGTTGGAAGAGAGCTTTAAAGTGATATTTTGATTAATGATGATGGAGATGATGATAACTTTTAATATCACCTACCGTGTGCCAAGCATTGTGCTAAGTGCTTTACAGATACTATTTAATGTTATCCTCAGGATGACCTGGGGAGTTGCTATTATTATTCATACTTCACAGACGAAAAATTGAGACAAATAGTGATTAAGTAATTTGTACTGGTGTCTAAATATGGTTTTGAACTCAGGTCTTATGGAGTGATTTGGGTTCAAAAAGAGAGCAATCCTCCAAAATGTTAAGAATCCTGTTGACTTCAGGTCTTCTTAATTCCACACCTAGTGCTCTATCCATTTTGTCATTGAGATGCCTTCTGTCTAAATGTCTGACAAAATCAATACTTTTTCCTAATCAACAAACAATGAACATAGTGGGATCTTATGTTGTCTTTACCTTTCAGTCAATTAGATGACTAAAAAGATGTATGCCCTTTATAAAGTATTCTTTGGGAAGCCCTGGCATGCTTTCATTAAAGATGTTCTTGGTACATGTGTAGATTAGACTTAAAACATTTGTTTAGATCAGAATATAAACAGGTGGGCTTTATTGATCACCTCTTTTCCTACTAAAAATGACCATGCTGCCTTTTTTTAGATAGCTTGAAAATTGATCCGTCAGTCCTTAAAAATGTTGCTGCCTCGAGCACAGACTTCCTTTGTGAATGCTTGGTCTAATGCATTTGCTTTTCCCGTCTTTGTTTTCTTTGATGTCATTTTTACTTCCTGATGATAGCAGTGACTAGTCTGAATGTGACAGTTCTATTTTCATTGATGGAGAGAAGATTTTGTTATAATAATCTTGACAGATCGTTTTCATTTTTCACTCATTCACTGTCTTCCTTTGAATCTGACCATGCTGTTATCTAGATGATATATCTCAGTTGGGTCACCTTACAAGCTTTTGTTTTTAAACTTGCTTTCCCTGGTACTTCACTATTTTATGATGTGATGCTGTTCATAATTTTCTGCCAGTTTCTATACAAGATTTTATAAATGAGTCTTATTCTAAACATGTATTGCTCTTGGCTGTTAGATTTCTTGACTTGTGAAAATGGTCAAGTATTTGCAAGGTAAGGAAGTTTCTTGGTTCACTTGGTATCCTTATTATATCAATTGATTTATATTGGTTGAAATGCACTAATGATATCATAGATTTTTTCTCACATTTCCCAGTGACAGCATTTCTTACCTTTACCCTCACCCCAGTCCCCCACCCCCCACCAAAGTCCTTCTTTGTAAATGGAAATAGTCCACTTTTTTTTCAACTTCAATATCTTGTTTAAGTAGGACAAGTTGCAGTCATTTGTGTATAATATCTTTTCACTTCTAATCTTTTTCTTAACTTGGCATTGATGCCAACCTTTGCACTAAGTCAATAGCCTGATTGCACACAAACAGCTGTTCTGGAAAGAACGTCTGCATTTGAAACTGTTTTTAATATTTGTTATGATATAATCAATCTTTTGTGATTATATTTAATGATGGCCACACCCAGAGTCTCCTGACTGTTCTTGAAGAAATAATTGATCATATATAGACTAGAGAATTCTATATTGTCTACATGCTTATTTCATGTTCAAGTGATATCTATATCTACATCTATCTATATATAAATTGCACAAAAGGATGGGTGCCACCCAGTACTGAGTGACATTTTGTATTTCTTTTTGTTACATGGGTTCCCATCATAAAATGATTCATTATCTATTTTTTTAACCACCAAATAAATTTATTTTGTATTTTGCAAAGTTACAATAGTCAAAGGATTCATTATATACTTGTCTAATTTGGCAAAGATATTGGAATGGTTTGCCATTACATTCTTCAAGTCATTTTACAGATGAGAAACTGAGGCAAACAGGGTTGTGACTTGTCCGGGATCACACAGAGTTAGTGAGTATAGTTTAAGGCCAAATTTGAACTCTAGGAAGATGGGTTTTTATGACTCCAGGCCCATCACTCTATCCACTATGCCACCTAGCAGTAGATATATTATGAGCAAAAATGATGAAATTCCCCCAACCCAAAAAGCTTAAATTCAAATGGAGGAAGAAAATAGCTAAAAGGCTGCTGAAGTAGGGGATGAAGGGTACTGTGGGGAAGGGGGTGCCATTACAGAGGAAGAGTGGGAAAAATCTTCAGAGAACTGAGTGGAACTAGAAATAAAGTGAGGATTGTCCAGGCACTTCATTAACTGGTGGCCCAGGCTCAGGTACAGTGGATAAAACACTGACCTTCGAGTCAAGAACTGACTGTAGGCCCATCACTCTATCCCCTATGCCTCCTATTTGCCTAATTGACTTAGTTTGGACACAATAATTTTTTTTTAAGTTGTGGCAGACCTTCTGATAAGGTAAGCCTTACTTATCAGTAGTAAGTAGACCAATCCTCAGACAACAGACACCCAGTCCATTTCTCAGCCTGTACTAAAAGCCTTTATGACTCAGGAGGCCCTACAGGAGCTTGTTCTCCCATTGGCATAGCCAACAGGTGGTTGGCTTGATACAACAGTGTGCTTGACTTGTTATCGACAAAATTTAAGTTTGATTCCTGATTCAGGTGCTTAATAGCTGTTTGACTTTCCCAGAGTCACACAACTGACAAGTGACTAAACCTCTCTGTACCTGGTTTTAATGATTTGTAAAGCAGGAATAACATTAGTACCTATCTTACAAGACTAGTGAGGATTAAATTCCCTAATATATGCAAAGCATTTTACAAACCTTAAAGTTTAATGATTGTTGACACGTCAATTATTGATAATGAATGATAATTATTAATGATGTAAGAATTATTAATAATAATCTATCACAAACATTTATCAGACACCTACTCAGTGCTAGGCATGGTGCTAGTTGCTGAGAATAGGAAGATGAAAAAGGAATCCATCTTGCCTTCAAGGAACTTATACCATATTGGAGATGACAACATGTGTACAAAATATTCAGAAAATCTAAAAGGTAAAGTTGAAGGAAGAAACCAGCCACAACACAGTGAGACATGGCAGTACAACGAGATTACCATAATTATCAATTTCATTAGTAATAATAGTAATGAAATTAATAAGTGATTCTATATAAGGCATGGTAGGTGAAATCTTTAGATGTCTTTCTGAAGGATTGATTTCTTTTTCTCTCTTCTTAATTTCTTCATAGGATTGCTTAAAATTGTAAAAGTGGTTACCTGGGCTTTCTGGTGGCCACAAAACGTAATGAGATGATTTGTGTATATATTACTTCAAGGCAAGCCTCTGGGCCATTGACCTGGTGAGGAAGTTCTCAAGTTTATTTAAACCCTAAAAGCATTTATTAAACAATCATTATGTACTAAACACTATGCTAAGCATACTAGCTATCAAGACAGTCCCTGCCCTCAAGAAGTTTATATTCTAATGAGTGAAAACAACATTAAAGTTGGAAGGGAGAAATACTGTCTGCAGTATGACTTGTAAATGTGAGGAAGGGGACTGGGTCTGGGCAAGATAAGACAAAAAAAAAACCCTTACATATGGGAGCCCAAGATGTCAGGGTCAGAATCTAGCATCCAGGGGGAGGGGGAACAAGTAGATGAGGTGCCATGATACAAGAGGTCTTATTCCATTTAATCCCTACTCTGATATGCCATAAGGGTAGCCCTTCTTTCTTGAAGACCATGTCTTCAAGAGAAGTCTGTTAGGCTTTTGATTAGGCCCTTTCTATGGTTCATATCTGTGTCATTCAGGAAGCAACCTAGCTCAATTTGGGTAGGCTTATCACTAGAAAACAGGTAATTAATTTTAACTATCAGCATCTCATGAAAAAGAGAGAGATCGGGACTGTCTAGGTAGAGAGAGTAGTGCCCAGACCAATGGAATCATGGACACTTGAAACAGTCAAGTAAGAAATGTTATGTCTTTTTACAATGTCAGCAGAAAGGAAGCTTAGTCAAACACAAGCTTGGGAGTTGGCAGGCTTCCTCCTTGAAGATTTATTTAAAAAACATACAAACAAAAATATCTTTTCAAATTGAAATAATAGCTTACCGAATTTGCATTATTGACAGTGACAACAGACAGAAGATTAAACATGAGTCATGCTATTCCCTTTCTTGGTGGATTTCTTACTCACTTTGAGAAGTAAAACTGAGTCCTCTAAACCAGTTTCCTTGGAATATCCAAAAGGAGACACTGAAAATCACTGATTACCCTTCTTCCCTTAGTGTGGACGAAGACAGTGGCAATCTCCTACATTTGCTTATCTTCAGATGTAGTCCTATACATCCAGGATCTGTGTTTTAATATGGGAACGCCTTCCATCAATCCAGATCTTACCTAACATAATTACAGAACTGCTGAAAGTTAGAGAGGTTAACTAACCTTCCCACGATTCCATAGCTGGTAAATTTAAGATTTGGGATTTAAATCTAGTTCAGCTTCACTACAAGGCCAGTACATAATACATTATGTCATGTTGCTTCATTTTAGACACATTCTCCCCCAAATAATAAGCCACTTATTGTCCAGACACATATTATCCAAAGACAGTATTAAGAGTTACGGGAGAGAAAAAAAAAGCACTATGTTAGAGGCAGACTGAATGGAATTTTCCTCTTTGGTTCCACACTCATAAGTTGTGTTATTGCATAGGAAAATCACTTAACCCCACTAAGTCTCAGTTTCTCCGTCTGCAAAAGTAGAGACAGTAAAATTTCTATGGATGTTATAAGGAAAGTATTTTACAAACATTAAAGTACTCTAAATCAGATTACTGAAGAAGCTAAAGAAATAGTGCCTATAGATGAGTGACAAAGTGGAGAATCTAAGTTGTTAGTGGATTTATTCAGATGTAGAGCAAAACATTCTGAGTGACTCAATGAGTCAGTGTCACAGCAACTTGTCTGTTTGGGCATAAATAAGTACATTGATAGATAAGTAAATATACATATACATACATACATGCATATGCATTTATGTAGGGAGAGCGAGAGAGAGCGAGAGAGAGAGAGAGAGAGAGAGAGAGAGAGAGAGAGAGAGAGAGAGAGAGAGAGAGTTAATAGACAGGAGCTCAGTTCCATGCAGGTTCACTAGATCTGGACAAACTTTGAACAATCGTGGAGGCCACAGATAAGGGGGTCATATTACTCTATGATGGATGGCAGAAGGTTAAGACACAGATTGGGGAGGGGTATGCATCCGCCCCTACAGCATCCCCAGTTTTCTGCAATCACCGAACAGTAGTCGTTTGATTTATAGAGAAACAGACAAAGAAGGCAACATGCCAACAATAAGCTCATAAGTTTGCATTAACTATGGTTATATAATGATGTGTCAGCATAGAGCAAGCGCAGTGGGCATGTTAAGCTTATCAGCATAGCTCAAGTGCACAGTGAGTGTTCGTGATTCATGGATCCTGGCTGCTTGTATCAGAACAAATCCATGCCACCTTACACAAAATAGTTTATACAAAATATACACAAAATTAATTCAAGGTAATTTAGAGTCAGAGGCCTTAGCAACAGTCTCAGTGAGACAAAGGCATTGTGGTAGGACTGTAGTAGGAGATTATTATCATTATTATTAATAACTTTTATTAATAATAAAATAAATAAGTTGCTGTACTTAAATGATGGTTTGTACAACTCTTTTCTCTTTTTAAGAGTGTTTTAGCCCACTTAAATTTACTCTGATGTATCATCGTTCCATCAAGGTAATGCTGATATCTTAAAGGCTATAACAGAGAAATAGAAAGTTTGGATAGACCTCCGATTATCTGCCTGACAATGAACTATAATATATGTGGTCCAAGAAATAGCCTAGCTAAATTTGGATAGATTTATCACTAGAAAATTATATACCAGATGATGAATTTTTATGACAAAACATCATTAAAACATCTATTAAGGGAAAAAAAGAAATTGTATTGCCTGTAAATGTCTTTTCTTTTTCTTTTACAAGAAGCATCCTTCATCAGTAAGCAGGGAGACAACAAGCATTCCTAAACCTTAATCCTTATCCTACTTCCCCACACCTCTCCCTCCAGTAAGACAGTCTTCTTAACTTACCTTACCTTCCCCAGTCTTCAGGCCAAAGCAAATAAAGTAGAGCGTAATGAAAGAGGGACCAAATTACTCTATAGCCTAAGGGAAAGTGCTGCTAAAAAGTAACACCTGGAATGTTCCCAGATATACAAGGTGCAGCTACAATTAATCCTCCAGCTCTGTACCTGGAAACACTGCCCTACTTGATCATAATTGTTAATTAGTTAATTTCATCTGTTTCAGTGTCTTTTCTCGTATTTGAATTAAAATCAAAATAGAGAAGACTGGTAATTGATTTTAGCCTTGTACTGACTGAAACTCATTTAATCCTAAAAAATTAACAAAGAAGTGCACAAAATTGTTATTCCACATAGAGTTAGATACAGTCTCTCTCTATCCACTCTTAACCTAGAATTTGTGAATATGGACAGTATTCATTAACATTGAGTGCTGAAGTTTCTGAAAATGTAATAAAGTAATTTCTGTCATGTAATGTATTTCTCTTAATATATGTACTATTTCTCAAATACTAGCCAAAAAAAAAACAACATTGACTTTATAGAACAGGAAAGGACACATGGCCATCCACAATGACAAAACACAGGCCTCTGATTTCCCCCAAACTGAAGAATCAGCAATTGCCTATGCAGAGTATGAAAGTAGGATACAAAGCCACCCATTTAATTAGTCTATCTGATCAGCACATAGACAATTTTCTGGTCTTCTTTTGGAAGTTTCAAGTGGTCCTTATGGCACACATCTTTTGCTAATGAAATAGAGGAGAGAAAATAAAAATGATTAAAATGACAGGACAAAAATTCCGCTTTTATAAAGATAGTTTTTAGCCCTAAATTATTTATATTGTTTTTATGCAGAATTCCAACCTCTTCTGGTAGATAAGTGATTAATTAATTCTCGCTTTTATCTTCTTAATAAAGACTTGTGTTTGTTCCCTTTTTCAAATCTTTGCATAGTTATACTGCACAGAATGTTTTTTGTTTGTTTGTTTGGGATTTCAAGAGAGGAAAAAAATGATCTCTTGGTAGGTTACTTTCCCTTGCCATGCTTACTGATAATGGGTGGTAGAGGAACAGGGTGCTTCAAAGCTTTGCCATCCTGATATTGGGTATAACATAGATTTCTTTCTCTTTTTTTTTTTTTTGCTTTAAATAGTATTTTATTTTTTTCCACAATTACAAATCAAGAAAAAAATTAGCATTCATTTTTACAAGATTTTGAGTTCCAATTTTTTCTCCCTCCTTCCCCTCCTCTCTTCTGAAAATGGTTGGCAGTTTCATACATGGTTTATATATATGCCATCATGTAAAACATATTTCTATATGCATCACAGTTGTAGAAGAAAAAATAGATCAAAAGTTTAAAAAAATCAAAGAACGAAATAAGTGAAACAAATAACCTTCCATCTGCATTCTGAATTCATCAGTTAATCCTTTATCTGGAGATGGGTAGCGCTTCTGTTCTTGAGTCTTTAGTATTTGACTTAGACCATTGTGTTGTTGAGAAAAGCTGAGTCATCAGTAGTTGATCATCACATGATGCTGATACTGTGTACAATGTTTAGCTCGTTCTGCTCACTTTGCTTGGCACTAGTTCATATAGGTTTTTTTTTTCCAGGTTTTTCTTGGTTTTGTTTTTCAGGTGCGTTTCTCGTAAGTAACATGTGGTAGGATACAGTTTCTTGATCCACTCTGCTATCTGTTTCCATTTTATGAGAGAGTTCATTCACATTCATTGTTAGGATCACTTCCCGAGTATTTCCCTCTATTACATTCTTCCTCCTATTTGTCCTCTCTCTCCTTTCACCCTTCTCCATAACACCAATGTTTTTTTCTTTTCTATCACCTCTCCTGATCCGCCCTCTCTTTTGTCAGTCCCCTCAATTAGCCTTTATACTTTCTTTTCAGTATTCTTTAAGGAATTGTTTTCTTCCATGGATTTTTGGATCTCCTTTTTCATTTGATCAATTCTACATTTTAAATAGTTTTCTAAACAACTAAGTTCTTTTTCATAGTTCTCTTGCATCACTCTCATTTCTTTTCTCCATTTTTCTTCTACCTCTCTTATATGATTTTTAAGCTGTTTTTGAGTTCTTCCATAAGAAGAGGTTTTGGGGTTTCAGATGACTTCCCATTTTTTTGGGCAGGGGGGGATTGACCATAGGTGTTTTGACATTATTGTCCTCTTCTGATTTTTTTGTCTTGGTCTTCCAATGGAACCATAATGACTTTCTATGGTCAGATTTTTTTTTTTCTGTTCATCCCCCCTCTACTTGTTTTTTTGGCCTTTTTCCTTTCTTTTAAATTTGATCTCCGCATCCAGGGTGGAAGGGCCACTGCTTCAGGCTTCTTATGCTAGTGGCTTCAGGCCCTGGCTGTTTCCTTGGTGCCGCACTGATGTTGAATAGAGGCATGCAGGAGATTCTCTTGTCTGGTGCTCTGCAAGGGAGGGGTGGGGGGTTGACTGGTGCTCTGGGAGACTGGCAGCTTACCTGGTGCTAAGGTGGGGTCCTGCTGGTGGTGTCTGGCATGTGCTGAAGCCCAATAGGATTTTTTCTGCATTTCTCTGGGGCTACACTCAAGCACAGGGAGGTCTGATCACTGGAAAATGACTGTTTTCCCTGAGCTATGCTGAAGAACATGGAAGTCCTGGTACTGGAGGATGCTTCCCTGTCGGCCTAGAGCCATGCAGATTCATGTGATGGTTTTCAGAGCTGGAATATGCTGGTTTCCCTGGCTATGCTAAAGTTCGCAGCAGTCCTGGTATGGTCATTTGCCTGCTCCACCATACTGGGACTCAGAATCTCCACTGGTTTGCTGAGGTGAGGCTTGCTCCTGACTTGTTGGGACACTTCCTGTCCTGGACTGCACTCCCCTTTTGCCCAAGTAAGATGGCCCTTTGTTGCTCCTCCAAGTCTTCCTGGCTAAAAGACCATTCCTTTCCCTACCCTACTCCATCTTTCTACTGGTTCTGCTTCTCCAGGATTTGTTCTGGGGCTCTTTTCTATGGTTGTTTAGTTGTTTGGAGGTCAATATGGGACCGTGACAGATTACTAACTCCACCATCTTGGCTCTCAGAAGCCACAAATTACTTTCGTAACAAGAACTTACATTTAGATCATATTTTAAAGTTTACTAAGCACTTCTCTCATAGTGATTCTGTAAGATAAAAATCTAAATATTATACTCCATCGTCTTAAACAAATATCCAATTCTAATTTGTCATCATGAAGGTTGAATTCATGAAGGGTATATATGCCAGCCAAGAATAGGTTCTGGAAGGTTCTATTAAGTTGTAAATGTGATAGATATGAACCTCCTGACAGGTGATGTGTCTGCTGTACACAAGATCAGTTTAGTTGAGCAGGGAAAGACATTGCCAAAAAACCTACTACTAGATGATGGATTTTTTGACCACGTAACATATATTCAATTAATAGGCAACTAGGTGGCATAGTACAGGGCCCAGAGTCAGGAAAATTCATCTTTCTGAGTTCAAATGCAGACTCAGATACTAATTAGCTGTGTGACACTCAGCCAGTCATTTAACCTTTTTTGTTTCAGTTGTCTCATTTGCAAAATGAGCTGGAGAAGGAAATGGCAAACCACTCCACTACCTTTGCCAAGAAAACCCCCAATGGAATCAAGAAGAATTGGACGTAACTGTAAAATGACTGAACAACCACAACAGGCAGCTGGGAGTAACTATAGATATATTGTTGGGCCCGGCATCAGGAAGACCTGAGTCCACATTTGGCTATAAACATTTCAGAGCTGTGTGAACCTGGGCAAGTCACTTAACTTTAGTCTAACTCACGTTTTCCGTCTGTAACATGAATATAATAATAGCACCTATCTTTCAGAGTTATAAGGAAAAAAATAAGACATTTTTAAAGCTCTTTGCAAACTTTAAAGCACTATATAGCTTTCAGTTATAACCGTTGTTTTATTAGATGAAGAAATGGAAACTTAGGTTGTAATTTAACTTGTCATCACATGGTAGGAAAGTATCAGTCAGAACTCAAAGTTGGTTCTTATAACATCATGTTTTTCTTCCATTGTACAATGAATTACTGTATTAGGACAGCTAAAAATTTGATGAATAGAAAAGGAAGATCAAAATGTCAGTTTTTAATATACATTTTAAAAAATTTGCTTTATTTACAATCAGAAAAGATCTATGATTTTATCAGTTAGGAAATTCCCTCCTCTAAAACAGATTGCAATTCTTTTGAGATTAAGTAGATTGCTTTAGGGAACTGACTGAGGCAAGGGAATATTAGGGGAAGCTAGATGACACAGTGTTGGATGCAGAATCAGGAAGAATCTTTTTCCTGAGTTAAAATCCAGCCTCAGGCCCTTACTAGCTGCCATTTAACTTTGTTTATCTCAGTTTCTTTATCTATAAAATGAGCTAGAGAAGGAAAAGAGAAACAACTCTAGTATTTTTGCCCTAATGGGTCACAAAAAATTAGACAAGACTAAACAACAAATATATGATCTACTCTCCCCATTAAATTATGAACTTTCTATTTTTTTAGAATATGACAGAAATTCTCTTCTAGACTCACCAAAGTTGAGTGGAAAGACAAAAGTCAAGAACACTAGCAATGACCCAGAATGCAGTGGATGACCTTGGATTCTTTGCTGTCTACCCAAGCTCTAAGCATTCCATAGCATCTGTTTCAGACAACTTCATACCCCTTGGAACAAACTGTTCTTATCTGCTCATTCTACTGGAGAAAGTCACCATATGCTTGAGGTGGACATTCCCTAACTCACTGATGGGTTACCTTCAAACTGGTTTAGCCCATTTTCCAAGACACTTTATGGAGGTGTGGTCACTGCTCATACTACAGCTTGTTTGGAGCTACAGGTGAGATCTGGATGAATCAGAGAGACATCAAAAGTGGATGAGTAGCCCAAACAATGGATCAGCAAGGCCTCATACCAGAGGTGCTAGTGTTCTCTGAACACTCTGTATAGTCCCAGATTCTCTAACAAACCCTTAAGATGTACAAAAGACCCTGAAAATTTTTAATATAACTGACATTAATATTTTTACTTGCTTAATTTTAACCTATCATATTCAGTGTTAGAGCAGACTATAGTAAATGCTGTCTCCATAAAATGTGCCACCAAAATAATAGTACCATTGTTATTAGACCTTTTAACATTTTACTTAATTGATATAGTCTCATAGGGACAGCTAGGTGGTGCAATGGATAGAGCACCAGTGTAGGAGTCAGGAGAACCTGAGTTCAAATCTCACCTCAGACACTTGACACTCACTAACTGTGTGACCTTGGGCAAGTCACTTAACCCCAATTGATTCATCCTGGGTCATCTCCAGTCATCCTGATGAATAACTGGTCACTGGATTCAGATGACTCTGGAGGAGAAGTAAGGCTGGTAACCTGCACAGGCCTCCCTCACTCAAAACAAGGTTAAGTACAAGTCATGTCATTATTTCTCTGATGACATGGTCTTCTTCAGCAGCGAAGGATGAACACACACACACACATACACACACACACACACACACACACAATAGTCTCATAGGACTTTAGAACCAGAAAAATGCATAAGTCATCTTCTGGTTTAATCCTCTAATTTTAAAGTTAAGGAAATTGAGACCCAGGAAAATGAAACTCATTCACCCTTGTTGTTGTGTTTGTCCTTCGTTCTCAAAGAGAACTGTGACATCAAGGTGATTACATGACTTGCAGTTGACTTTGATTTGAGTGAGGGAGGGCTGTGAAATCCTCACTTTCTCCTCCAGAGCCATCTGGGTCCGTGGCCAGATATTCACCAAGATGACTGGAGATGACACAGGATGTAATGTGAGACCTTTGTCATGTTAGGTTAAAGTCTTATCAAATTCTCACGTTGGGTGATATACACCCATTACACCCATTCTATGAATAGGCCCCTTTAAGTATTTACTCAAGGGATAGCCTCTTTTAATAAAAATTTTAAAAAAAATCAAACTGGGGAGGTAAGACCCTCAGGGTTCCTGTGAAAAAGAGAAGCAGTTACCATTTAGTATTTACTTACCCTTAGTGACATTGGCAGGAAGTAGCTCAACTGTGATTTAAACTCTACCTTTCTCCAGAGCCAGTGACTATTATACTAGTCAAGAGCTGTCACACAGCTCCTGAACATAATTAAAATATTGTTGGAAAATATTTGAGTATAAAGAAAAATACAACAAAGTATAAATAATGATAATTTGTGGTTTTCTAAGACAATATGCAGCTAGCAAGGATCTGCTTCTATTTGCAGACATAGTGCTACACCATGCTACCTGCTGTCACTATCATTCTAGCTAATCTTATTTTACATCAAGACCTTAGAGGTGAAATCAGAAACTGTTTGAAAGGAGAAGGAGTTACAGGAAAAAATAGACAGCAAAACTACACTAGTGGGAGACCTAAACTTCCCCCTCTCTGAACTTGATAAACCTAACCTAAAAATAAATAAGAAAGAAGTTAAGAAGGTGAATAAAATTCTGGATAAGGTAGATATGAGACATCTCTGGAGAAAACTGAATGGGGATAGAAAGGAATATGCCTTTTTATCAGCAGTAAATGGAACACATACAAAAATTCACCATGTACAGGCCATAAAAACTTAACAATCCAGTGCAGAAAGGCAGAGATAGTCAATGCATCCTTCTCAGATCATAATGTAATAAAAATTATATGTAATCAAAGGCCATGGAAATATAAACCAAAAGTTAATTGGAAACTACACAATCTAATCCTAAAGAATGAGTTGGTTAAACAACAAATTATAGAAATAATGACCAACTTCATTCAAGAGAATGACAATAATGAGATAACCTACCAAATCTTATGGGACACTGAAAAAGGAGTTCTTAGGGGAAATTTTATATCTTTGAATGAGTACATGAATAAAATACAGAAAAAGGAGATCAATGAATTGGGCATGCAGTTGAAAAAGCTAGCAAAAGAACAAATTGAAAATCCCAAAGTAAATACCAAATTAGAAATACTGAAAACCAAAAGAGAGATTAATAAAATTGAAATTAAGAAAACTATTGAACAAAGAAATAAAACTAAGAGTTAGTTTTATGAAAAAAACAATAAAATTGATAAACCTTTGGTTAATTTGGTTAAAAAAAAGAATAAAACTAAATTATTAATATCAAAAATAAAAAGGGTGAACCAAGCTCCAATGAGGAGGAAATTAAAACAATAATGAGGAATGACTTTGCCCAACTGTATGCCCATAAATACAACAATCTAAACAAGATGGATGATTATTTTAAAATATATAAATTGCCCAGATTAACAGAAGAGTGAGTTGAGTACTTCAATAGCCCCATATTAGAAAAGAAAATGGAACAAACTATCAATGAACACCCTAGGAAAAGATCTCCAGGGCCAGATGGATTTACAAGTGAATTCTATCAAACTTTTAAAGAACAGTTAATTCCAATACTATGTAGAATATTTGGGAAAATTGCTGAAGGAGTCCTATCAAATTCTTTTATGGTTCTGATACCTAAACCAGGAAGAGCCAAAACAGAGAAAGAAAATTATAGACCAATTCCTTTAAGGAATATAGATGCAAAGATTTAAAATAAGATATTAGCAAAAAGAATACAGCAATTTATCATGAGAATAATATATTATGATCATGTAGGATTTATACCAAGAGTGGAGGGCCAGTTCAATATTAGAAAAAATTTAGCATTAATGATCATATCAACAAAACACTATCAGAAATAGTGTGATTATCTCAATAGAAGCATAAAAAGCTTTTGACAAAATACAACACCCATTCCTATTGAAAACACTGGAGAGCATAGGAATAAATGGAACTTTCCATAAAATAATAATCAATATCTACCTAAAACCATCAGCAAGCATTGTATTCAATGGGGACAAGCTAGATGTATTTCCAATAAGATCAAGGGTGAAACAAGGATGTCCATTATCACTACTGTTGTTCAATATAGTATTAGAAATGCTAACTGTAGTAATAAGAGAAGAAAAAAATTGAAGGAATTAGAATAGGCAAAGAAGAAACTAAGTGATCACTCTTTGCAGATATGATGATATTCTTAGAGAATCCCAAAGATTCAAGTAAAAAACTATTTTAAATTATCCTGCCAAAACATATGCAGGAACTGTATGAACATAATTGCAAAACATTTTTTGCACAAATAAGTCAGATCTAAGTATAAGTGGAAAAACATCTGTTGCTCATGGGTAGGCCAAATTAATATAATAAAATGACAATTCTACCTAAATTTACTTATTCAGTGCCATATCAATCATACTACCAGATAATTATTTTCTAGAGCTAGAAAAAAATAATATCAAAATTCATCTGGAAGGACAAAAATTTCAGAATATCAAGGGAACTAATGAAAAGCAATGCTAGGGAAGGTGTTCTAGCTCTACCAGACCTCAAATTGTATTATAAAGCAGCAAGCATCAAAACTACTCTGTATTGACTAAGAAACAAAAGGGTAGACCAGTGGAATAGGTTAGGTACTCAAGAGATAGTAGTCAATGAATATAACAATCTACTGTTTGATAAACCAGAGGACCCCAGCTTCTAGGATAAGAACTCATTTTTGCTGGGAACTCAAAATTTGCTGGGAAAACTGGATAACAGTGTGGCAGGAACTGGTCATAGACCAATTCCTGACACCATACAGAAGAATGAAGTCCTAATGGATTCATGATCTAGGTATAAAGTTTGAAACTATAAACAAATTAGAGGAGCAAGGAATAGTGTATTTGTCAGATTTATGGAGAATGGAGAAATTTATGACCAAACACTAGATAAAAAAAATTATGAAGTGCAAAATGGATAATTTTGATTACATTAAAGTGAAAAGTTTTTGCACAGACAAACCCAATGCAACCAAGATTATGAGAAAAGCAGAAAACTGGGAAAGATTTTTTGCAACTAGTGTCTATGATAAAGGCCTCATTTCTAAACTACATAGAGAACTGAGTCAAATGTACATGAATCCAAGTCATTCCCCAATTAACAAATGGTCAAAGGCCATGAACAGGGCATTTTCAGAGGAAGAAATTAAAGCTATTAAAACTATTAAAGCTAAAAATACTCTAAATCACTATTGATTAGAGAGATGCAAATCAAAAGAACTCTGAGATACCACATTATACCTATCAGATTGGCTAACATGACAAAACAGGAAGATGATCAGTGTTGGAGAAGATATGGAAAAGCTGGAACACTAATTCATTATTGGTGGAGCTGTGAGCTGATCCAACCATCCTGGAGAGCAATTTGGAACTATACCCAAAGGGCTACAAAAATGTGCATACCCTTTGTCTCAGCAATATTGCTTCTGGGACTCTATTCCAAAGAGATTATAGAAATAGGGAAGGGTCCTACAGGTACAAAAATATTTATAGCAGCTCTCTTTGTGGTGGTCAAAACCTGGAAATCAAGGGGATGCCCTCAATTGGGGAATGGCTGAACAAGTTGTGGTATATGAATGTTATGGAATACTATTGTGCTATGAGAAATGAGGAACAGGAAAACTTCAGAGAGGCCTGGAAAGACTTATATGAACTGATGCCAAGTGAAAGGAGCAAAAGCAGGAGAACTTTGTACACAGCAACAACCATAGTGCGGGAGGAATTTTTCTGGTAGACTTCGTACTTCATTGAAATACATGGACTTAAAAAATTTCCAATAGAGTCTTGAGGCAAAACGCCTTCCACATCCAGAGAAAGAGATATGGAATTGCATCGCAGATAGAAACAGACCATTTTCTTTTGTATTATATTTTGTTTTGTTTTATTTTATGGTTTCTCCCATTCAATTCTTTTATGCAACATACATTTAATAGGAATGTAGGTGTAGAACCTATATAAGACTGTATGCCATCTCAGGGATGGAGTGGGGAGGGAGGGCGAAAAGAAGGGGAGGCAGTGACAAAAAATCTAAGCTATATGAAAGTGATTGTTGAACTCTGAAAACAAATAAAATAATTCAATTAAGCATTTGCCCCTGAAAAGGGAAAGAGTTTTGGTAACAAGATGTGGTTCAAAGAAACACAGGAGTTGAAGGCAGATGACCTTTCCAGATGTGACCATGTATACATCGTTATCCTTTCTGGACTGTTGTGGCATGTCATTGTTCAGTCATGTCCAACTGTTCATGACCTGATTTGAGGTCTTCTTGGTAGAGACTGGAACAATTTGCCATTTCTTTCCAGCTCATTTTACAGAGGAAACTGAGGCAAACAGGATTAAGTGACTTGTCTCGGGTCACCCAACTTGTAAATATCTGAGACAACACAGGCCCAGCACCCTATCCACCTACCACCTAGCTGCCCATTGTTGCAGGATATATTTTGCCAATTGTAAAATTATATACAATCGTGATATTTTAATTGGATAGAAGGCATTTTTCAGGTGAGAATCTTCTTATCATTCATTCCAGATTCTAGAGTTTTAAGGATTCACCAGAAGAGTAGGCATTTTCTAAATCCATACTGACTAATTTATTTGACATGTTCCAGAGGCAGTCTGTTAGCATTTCACCTCAGCTGCTGCTTAAATAAATGGAAGTGTCACTAGGAAAGCACTGGGCTGTCTTAAGCCAATACATGGCTTAAATTGGTGTCTGCAAGTGGCAAGGTGGACAGCTTATTTCTCCAACATCCTTGTGCTCTACCTTGCTCCCCACTGCTATTGTTTTTAGGCTGACATGTGCCTCCCTTGGAAGGCAGGTTTGTCCCTGATTGCCTCCAGGTCTGAGCAGATGTTGTGCTGTACTCTGGCCCTCTGTGTCCTCCCAGGGTTCTGATCAGTTGTTTATTTGGTCCTCCTCCACTCCCTTCCCTACCTCCCCCTCTAATTCCATCTCTTTGCCACCAGCTGTAGGCAAATGTGTCTTCCCACATCAACCCTGCCAGGGTCTGTCATGGAAATTTAGAGAAAAGATAGAATTTCAATGTTGTTATGAAACCACAAGCACCCTGCTGCCACTTCATCAGCCAGTGTGCTCTTTCTCAGTGATTTAACAGACCTGCTTTAACACCATGTAAAACAAACAGGGCAAGGCTATTACTCTCAGAAAAGCTGTTGGTTTTCCCCTGGACAGGGCTTCAGAAGTGTTATAAGAATTCAATGGCAGAGCTTTCTCTTTCCGGGAACCCTAAATATGTATTATCATAGTGTCCATTAATGTGTAAACATCATTCCTATTCTCCTACTGAAAACAACTGTCAGCCTGCAATAGAATGGGCTTTTAAGCATTTATTATATGAGGGGACATGTTATTAGAACTGTTTGACAGAGCAGAAGTTTAGCAACAGATTGAGCATATATCTCTCCCAAGTGGCAGCAAGCAGTAATGGAAAGAATGCCGAATCTCTATTTCAAAAGCACTTTGCACATTTTGGTCTATTCTCTTCACTTTCCTTTACTTACTGGTATTTACACATTGTTGGAATTTTTATTTTTATTGTTGTACTCATTCCTTTGGGCAGCTAGGTGGTACATTACGTAGAATTTCAAATCTGGAGTTGAGAAGACTCATCTATTTGAGTTCAAATGTGACCTCAGACACTTATTAGATGTGTGGTACTGTTCTGACCAGAAACTCTAAGGGTTTTCCCCTCCCAGCTTAATATCTTTATAATGGTGAATTAAGTCACCTTTTGTCTCAACTTTTACCGAGGTCTCAGTCATTAAATGGGCAATGGCTTCAGACAAACTGAGACCTGGGAAAGACTTTAGAAAGGCCAAGATCACCCACTGTATCTTGAGCTATCACCAGTGATCTTGACCTTTGCTTTGTCACTAGATTTGGATGATTCTGGAGTAGGGAGCAAGGGAAACACCTTTGTGCAGCTCTGCTCCAGTCACATCCAATTCACTCGCAAGTCAAGATGTTACCCTCACAATGTCACTGATCCTTTGAGAATGAAGAATAAACAATAACCATGACAATCCTGGGCAAGTCACTTAACCTGTTTGCCTCAGTTTCCTCATCTATAAAATGAGTTGGAGAAGGAAATGGCAAACCACTCCAGTATCTTTGCCAAGAAAACCCCAAATAGGGTCATGAAGAGTCAGAAGTGACTGAAAATGACTGAACAACAAGAATATTCTTTTAGTTGGTTGTTCTCTTATTTGAGGTTTATTTGTTACTGATTTCAAAATAATATAAGGGATGTGAGCAAAAATATAGTCTACTCTCTTACTCTTTGAAAACCTGGGCTCCTATTTTTAATGTAAACAAAAGCAAACATTTCATTCCCAGAACTCAAAAACCATCGAGGAACATTGTCCCCATACCCCTACATGAAAGTAAATGTTTCACCAGAAAATCATGGCACCTTTCAGCAATTTGACATATATTTATTTATTTACATGTACCAAGTCACTTAACTCTGTTTGCCTCCTTCTCCTCATCTGTTCAATGAGATGGAGAACGAAATTGTGAACTACTACATTTGCTTTGCCAGGAAAACCACAAACAGGGTCATGAAGGGCCAGACATGACTGAACAACCACATCCCATAACAGCTTAGTGAGATAGAAGTATCAATATGCTCATTTTGCAGATGAAACTGAGAAAGGTTAAATGATGGGTATATGGTCAGACTTGGGAAGGTCTTTAAAAAACATTTGCTTCATTTGACAATATGAACTTTATAAGAAACATGATAAATGAGGTCAATTTTTTTTCTATATTACAAATTATGCTTTTTGTGTACACCAGGACAGTGGACAGATATGTCCACAAAAAGGTAAACTCTCAATTCACCACACATCTACCACAGGTCTTGCACTTGTTGCTAACAGACATTGTGGGTTAAAAAGTCTAGGCACAACGTGACCTACCAATTCCATTTTAAAAAGCTATTTTTGGTAGAAGTTCATATCAGTAGCTCTTTTTGGAAATTATATTTACAACTAAAGCTGATGAAAGCTAATGTTCGTTATTTACTTGGACTTATTTATAATATCATTATAGAAAATTTAAGCAGAGACTTAGCTATGTCCTTATGCTCACTTTCGGAATTTCACTAACTCAATCAAACCCTTCCCTCCTGCCAGAGAAATAAGTAGGGTAGGGGTGTCTAGACTATGACCCAGGCAGTCAAATTTAAACAGTGCTGGCAGTACTTCCAGTCCTTTGCTAGTATAGAAGCAACTCAACTTAACCACTAAGTTGGCAAGAATAATTATTTAAAATAGGAAGTTTCCAAATATCACCCTAAAATGAATGTCTTCTTTTTCTTGATCTGCTCCCCCACAACCGAGAGTATGCTTCCTTTCATTTGTCCCAAGTGGTATTTACACAGCCATAATTCTACTTCTGGCTCCAGTTTCTACTCCAAATTATGTAAGCAAAATGAGAAAACAGATTTTCTCTATATTATGTTCCCCCATACAAATTTATTGACTGATTTGTCAACCTATACAATTTAACATATATACCATGATATACTGTGAAAGAGTACACAAGTATTAGAAGATATGTTCCCTGGATGGTGGTCCCAGAGAGTGGGTGTGATCTTATGAAGAGGTTGAATTTGAGTAAGAATATTTTTAAGCCATTTCTAGAAATTCACTCAATGTAACTATACCTTTCATTATATAACTGCATAAGAACACATCAAATTCCCACTTTTAAGCATGTCTTCATTTTTGTAAATGTTAGCTCAATTAGAACATTCAAAATGAACAATTTAATTATTATTTATTCTAACTGGATGTCTAATTCCTATAGTAAAATTTTAGCTTGGAAACAGATTGTACTTATAATATCTTTTAGTATCATAAGATCAAGTGATAGAAAGAACACCAGGGAAAACATATAATCTAACATCATGCTTTACAAATGAGGAAACTGAGGTGTAGAGAATTACTTTTCCAAAACTGCATGAGCAGAGAGAGAAAATGAAACTTCAGTGCAATCATGACATTTTAAAAAGGTGGGTACAAAGTTAGCTCTCTGAGGCTGCACTCAATGAGCCAGTCAAACCTCTGTTCAAGAGGTAATGGGATATCATGAGACGAGCAGATGTTTTAGAGTCATCGTCATCCTCATCATCGTCATCACCACCATCATCATAGTTATCATTATAAAAACTCCAATGGGTCTGTGATCACATCAATATGAGTATTTCATCTTCCGTGACTGTCCATCCTTGGCAACTCCCATCCATGTCAGTCAGTCAGCAAGCATTTACTATATGCCAGACCCTGTGCTAAGAGGTGGGACAGAAATAGCTTCTGTCTTCAAGGACCTTGTATTCGAATGGGGGAGACAACATGAAACAGCTATGTCTATACAAGATATCTGCAGGATAAATTAGAGATAATCTCAAAAGGAAGACACGAGCACTAATGGAAATGAGGAAAGGTTTCTTTCATAAAGTCAGATTTTATCTCATATTTGAAGGAAGGCAGGAGGTGGAAATGAGGATTCAGATCTTTTAGAGTCTTTCTCAAGAAGAAACACAAGGAGATGGAGGGGAGAGAGTTATAGAATGATAACTAGTAAAGTTAAATGAATTAAGAGAACTTTCTGAGGAAGGGTAAAAGAGTTATGGGTTTGTTTTCTAGATGGCAGGGAAGCAGACAGTGAAGCAGACTTGGAGAGAGAAAGTAGGCATGATAAAAGAATAAAGAGGATGGGATGAAATAGGAACATTTGTGCAAGTAGAAAGTTTGCCTTAGTAATAAAAGGTCATCTTTTTATGTGGGAAAGGGAGTGAAACAGGAGGTAGTGGGAGAAGACATTTGAGTGATGTGAGATGAGGAGGAGGGGAGAAAAAGAAAAGACGGTGAGATTCTACAATGAGAACCAGGGATTGATAGTCACAGGAACTAGAGGAGTAAGATGGAATGAGATTTTGCTAACTACTGGGGAGTAAGCACAGGAAGTTAGACAACTAGTGTCGAATTGGGGTAGGATGGGATGTGGTGGTGGTGAGTGAGCAGCAAGCTTTGGTTTTCTCATAATACGGATGTTCTAGGCACGGATTTAGCAACATTTGAGTTGACTTTAAACTGATGTTGTCCTAGGTTGTCAAGCAGTGAGTGTATACATGGAAGGAGTAAACTAGACCTACTTGTAATAAGGAGGTTCCAGACCTAATGGAGAAGAGGCAAGGACTGTTGTGTTGTTTCCTCCTGCAGTGTCTAGTACAGTACCTTGCTTATAGTCAGTGACTAACTATTGTTTCTTAAAGAATGAAAAAAAAAAAGAAACAGTATAACATTAGAAGAATCACTGTAATTTTACTCTGAAATAAAAGTACTCATCCTATATCTATTTTATTTTCCTCTTAGATTAAAAAAAATAAAAACAAATATACTGAGTTAATTGATGTATCTTGTTGAATGAATTGAAGTTGCTCTTAAATTCTGATCCTTCTTTAAACCTTAAAATAAATTTTTGGGACTTAGAAAAAAAACCCATCACTATGGTTCTCTTTTTATATACACTAATACATTTGCAAATTAAGCTCCAAAATAATTATTATCATCAATGGATAGTAATAATTTATAATTATAATTATGTTTATAATTATATAATTATTAAAATAATTTATAATTAATAAATTAACATTACTCATTAATTATAATTATGTGTATAATTATATAATTATAAAAAATAATTTATAATTAATAAATTAACATTATTCATGATCAAAAGGGAAATATTATTAATGTTTTATGTCTTTTGAGTATTAATTTCATGATCAGCTGCATAACTTTTTTTGGCCAGGACCTATGAAGAATATCTAAATATCTATCAATTAAAAAATGGGAATATTATCTCTCTTATAGACCACTCCCATTAACACTATAATTAGAAAATCTCAAACATCTGTTAAGTTCTGGCCCTCCTCTCCCTTCACCAGGCTGCTCTTTTTTCCTGTGTAGATGCTTCTAAGGTTTTAGAAATTTACTATTCAAATAGATTATTTGTTATCTTTTTTTTTTCATTCCTCCCCAATACAGATTACATTCCATGGGAGAGTGCTTCTGTCTGTCAGGATCCACATTACCTCTAGACTCAGAACACTAAAGAGATTGGCCAGCCTTTCCTTTGCTTCAGCACCTAGTTTCTTCATAGTTCTCATAACTCAAAGCTTGCTTGCTCAAAAGTTGCTTGAGATGCAGCGCTGAGACACCAGGCTTCCCCCCTCCCCCAAGCCTATCTTCACTCTCCTTTCTCATATCACAGCTACTACTAAGAAGCAACAATCCACGATACTATAAATCACTCTTAATAATTTATTTGTGAAGTGATAACTCTCCCTCCAATTCCCATGCAATATGCATCAACAATAATAATAACTTACATTTATAGAATATTTAAAGCACTATAGAAGATTTACAAAGAGACTTTACATATATTATACTATTTCAGCTTTATAACAACCTCGTGAAATAGGTGCTGTTGTCCTCCTTTAATAGATAAGGAAACTGAGGGCAAGAGTGCCAAGGATCACTTAGCTAGTAAGTGTCTCAGTTAGGACCTGAACTTAGGTTTTCCTGTCTTGAAGTTCAGCACTCAATCCAGAGAACTGCCTAGTCCCATCAGTTCAATCACTGTAATTATACTTCCTGTGCAAGATCCATTGTCTACATGTTATATTTTCTACTTGGGGGTCAGAGCTCCTCTCATTATTTCAAGTAGCTGTCATCAGTATCAAGAAGACATCTTGACAACCTTTTATAGCTTGGAAATGTGTCAATTATAGTTAACTGTGAACCCTTCCTGATTTCTTTACACAGGTATCTGCCTTTCAAGTTGGACATCCTAAGTCTAACAAAATCTTTAGACCTTTATTTCCCCTCCCCCATGTCAGATTCTTTTACATGAAGTAAAGGAAATGATTTAATGGAAAAGCTTTGCACTTAAAGTCAGAAGGCTTAGGTTCAAGGCCTGGCTTTTCCAGGTACTAATTAAAGTAAATTTAGGTAAGACATTTCTGAACCTCAGATTCTTGACCTCAATAATGGAATAATATCTGCCTTTCCTAATGCATAAAGTTTCCTAGGGACTTTTTTTTAACCTGGGGCAAAAATATTTGGGTGATGATATGGCACAGACAACAATCTGACTACAGCCAGGGAGGGTGATCTGCTCTCTCTCCATTCCCCTGATCTCCATCACCTCAGGACCCTCAGGCTCTCCTTCACCAGCATCTCCTAGGAACATATACGCTGGTGTAGTCATCACTTGGAATGAATGAGAACATCTTATTCACTTGACCCCTCCTCATACCTCTATAGGTTGATGACCCTGTGCCCACTGCGATTCTGTGATCTGACTTCACATTCTAGGTCTTGTCTTCTCCCCAAACTCCAAGGGGGCATGAGGGCCCTGCCAGGAGAGATAATAGCCTATCTCTTTTCCTGGTGTTTTACTAATTCTCACCTTTGCTACCTGACCCTATTCTGGGACCTACCTTTCTCCCTGCCTTCACAGGAGTGTAGGCCAATAAAGAATCATAAAGATAGCAGTGTTCAGAGCATGGCAAGAGTCTCTTTCCCCAGCTTTCCCACTGAATGGGGAAAAGCCCTAACTATCTTGCCCTATTTAGAGCTTTGCACGTTTGGGCTGATTTTTTCTTTAATACTGCTAAGTCTATCCTTCATTTTGACTATTCATGGCTACATAGCTCCATTCTTGTTTGCTTCATGGAGAAAGAAAAGTGGCTAAATCTAAGCCACCTGCATCATCACTAAGTTCAGAAGTATAAGTGATAAGGGTCTTTGGTGAAAGGTTGCTCATGAGGCAGTGCTGATATTTCCCATGAACATTGATGAAAACTCTGTTTCTTGGGCTGGTAAATAACCCTTTTCTTTCTTCTTTTCTGAGGTTTGGAGACTATGTATTTAAAGGGGAAAGATGTTGATAACACTTTGTAATAAGGAGGTTCCAGACCTAATGGAGAAGAGGCAAGGACTGTTGTGTTGTTTCCTCCTGCAGTGTCTAGTACAATACTGTGCTTATAGTCAGTGACTAACTATTGTTTCTTAAAGAATGAAAAAAACTTTTCTTATGTGTCTTATATTGAGGTTCACAGATATTCTGAGTCATGACAATGACTTAGAAATGTGACAGATGATTACAAACTTAGGTTCCTACATAACCTAAGGGACCCAGGTACAATGGGACAGGGGAAAGGGTGGCATATTTCTAAGTTTCCTGACATGATAATGTTATAGCTCTGCTGCACGTCAGGAATGGGAGAGTTTTGAGTTAATCCCCCATACTTCGACAGCAGCAGCTGAGACTGTTGCAAGTAAGAAAATTGTGTCTCAGACCTTCCTGGAGCAGTTGGGATTAACTTTGGCCTGGATAGATTTATCTGAGTCACAGCTGTGGGCCGTTCAAAGGGAGTATAAAACAATTTTTGAAACTTTGGTGGAAAGCTCCTGAAATCCCAGGGAACCTCTTTGGTGATTGTATTTTAACCTTTTTTCTACAGGCTTTCATTGGTTTTTATCTTCTGGACTGCTTTTAAACCACTTTGAGAATTGTTTCTACCTGAGCATATTGGAATATGATTTTAGTAAAAGGACTTTTTGTTTAAACTTACTGGCTTTGAGTGATCCATTGTACCAGATGAAGGGTAACAGACTTGATAGGTGTCTCTTCTTAAAAGTCTCTCCCATATGCTCAGGTTATCATGAACCTCTTGTCTCACAAAGAATGCCCAACAATAGGAGGGTTTGTATTGAAACCAGGTCTGATCAGGGTGAAACCACAGTCCAGTATTCTCATTTTTCCAAATCAAAGGAGTGGTATTTCCTTTTCTTATCATTATCTGCATAAATTTAAAATTTTGGCAAGACACCCTTATTTCTCACAGTTGTCTTTCACACCCTTCTGTGTACCTTCTAAGTATACCCGGGAAAGGATTGTTCATGTTTATATAGAACTGTGGCCCCTAATTCTCTAAGAAAGCCAGATATTCAAGAACATCTCTTGCCAATTGAGTAGAGGAGGGGGAAATATCCACATCTCTCAGATTAAGAAAAAGAGGGTTTTTCTAATAAAATTGATAAACCTTTGGTCAATATGATTAGAAAAAAGAAAGAAGACAACCAAATTGCCAATATCAAAAATGAAAGGGTTGAACTCACCTCCAATGAGAAGGAAATTAAAACAATGATTAGAAATCACTCTGCCCAACTTTATGCCCATAAATTTGACAACCTAAATGACATGGATGAGTATTTTAAAAAAAACATAAATTGCCCAGATTAACAGATGAGGAAGCTGAATACTTAAACAACCCCATCTCAGAAAAAGAAACTGAACAAGCCATCAATGAACTCCCTAGGAAAAAATCTACAGGGCCAGATGGATTTGCAAGTGAATTCTATCAAACATTTAAAGAACAGTTAATTCCAATATTATATAGACTATTTGGGAAAACTGGGGAAGAAGGAATACTCCCAATTTTTTTCTATGATACAACTATGGTTTTGATACCCAAACCAGGAAGAGACAAAACAGAGAAAGAAAATTATAGACCAATTTCTCTAATGAATAGAGAAGCAAAAATTTTAAAAAATATTTTAGCAAAACGAATACAGCATCTTATCATGACAATTCAGATGAGGTAGGATTCATACCAGGAATGCAGGGCTGGTTGAATATTAGGAAAACTATTAGCATTATCGATCATTTAAACAGCAAAACTAACAGAAACCACATGATTATCTCAATAGATGCATAAAAAGCTTTTGACAAAATACAACACCCTTTCCTATTAAAAACATTGGAGAGCAAAGGAATAAAGGAAATTTTCCACAAAATAATAAGCAATATCTACCTAGAACCTTCTGGAAAAAAATACTTAAAAATATATTCCTTGAGGCCTCACTCATGGGGAGAATGCTTTGCTGGAGATGTTCCCAGCCAGCATTCTGGGAGCTAAAATCAAGGGTCCCTCAGCATGTGAACCCAAATGTTGATGGTTCCCTGGTTTGATGATGTATGTAAATATTTCTATTACTCTGTTAAGCTTTCTTTATATTTCTGTATTTCATGCTTTATATTGTCTGTGTGCAAAATAAATGTTACACTGATTCTGAAAAAAAAACTCCTGTAAATTTCAACATTGCTATATTTTCCCTTACATTCTCCATGTAGCCCCCTCCAACTCCGTTTCTTAGTATATTTGTCTCAGAGACAGCATCAGACTATACCTTGCTTCTCATAGCTTCTTTCAAAATCTCTTTTTGCTGCCACAAATCAACAAAATCTACTGTTTTAAGATTCACTTATTTCAAATTTACTATCCAATAAACACCCTAGTAGTATTTATCTATTAGCCCCCGCATGACAATCTCCCTCCTTTGTCAAGGAAGTCTTAAAATCAGTATCTGTGCCAACACTTTCCACAAACTTTAAGAAAATGACAAGGCTAATTCCTCTTCAGTTCCTATGTCCTTCACAGTATATCAGGAAAAGGATTATTTAAGTTAAACAGGGTTGTTTCCTTTACTACTTAAAAAGCTTAGCTAGTCAAGTACATCTTTTGTAGGGAGAAGACAGAGGGGAATTAACTTCTACATACATATGTACATTCATATAAATATATACATATATGTACATACATGTTTACACACACATATATATACATGTGTATGTATATATGTATACACACATTATGTGTGTGTATATATGTATACACACACACACTAAAGTTAGAGAAAGGAGGCTATAGTTATCCTCTCCATCAGACTACTGATCTTTATTCTAGAGGACTTTCAACATCCATCCCCTTAAATTCTCAGTTCCTCAATCACAGCTCCCATGGCCTACTTCTCTACTTTATCTCAGTCACTCAGACATATGCTCACATCCTTGAACTTTCTGTCATCCAGTGTTCCACTTCAACTACCAAAAGTCCCAAATTCACTCATCAGATCAGAATTTCCTATCATTCTATTTTTCTCTATGCCTTAACTTTCCTGAAATTCTTGGTCCTCATTAGAATCATAAATTTATCCTTCCTTCAGTACTCTCCTAGATTATCAGAATTGTTCTGAACTCGCTTTCCTCCATTCTGAATTTCAATCCTATATTCAGACAATTCAACTCTACCCTGCCTTCTGCTCCAGAATCCCTACCTTTCCTATCTTATCAAAGCTTGTGCCTTACTAAACACCAACCTATCACTGGGGGTGGAGCCCAGATGGCAGAGTAACAGCACTCACTTTCTAGAGTGTTCCTGCCAAGCCTAGCCAAATACCTGTAAAAATGATCCTAAACAACTTCTGGAGCATCAGAAGCCACAGAATGATGGAGTGAAGCAAATCTCCAGCCCAAGACACCTGGAAGGTCACCAGGTAGTTTGGTAGCAGAGTGCAGTCCAGCAAGAGTAGCATCACAGAGGGAACCTGAGCAGGCCTTGGGGAGACTGAATCTCTCACACCTGTGGCAGTTTCCAGACTTCAGGACCCCAGAACATCAAGGACAAATTGGAAGGTCAGTGGGAAAAGCCTTTGGGACCAGTGCAGGAGAGTGAAATGGTCCAGCCCCAGTTCCAGGGCGACACAAGGGTAGGGGAGGAGAGAACCTGAAGCAGCCATAACAACAGCAGTGGCAACTGTAGCCACTGTTTCTGGAGCTCTAGGCCCACAGATTGTGGGGGGATCAAGCAGCTTACAATACACCCCATACCCCTACTGGAAGCAAAGAACTACCTTGACAAAGAATTCAAAAGTCAAGTAAAAGGTTGGGGAAATGAATAAAAACAGGAAAAAGAAACAGATTATCAAACCTTACTTTGGTGACAAGGAGGACAAAAAGCATCTAAACAGAGCAAAACAAAGTCAAAGCTCCCTCATCAAAAGCCTATAAGAAAAATATGAATTGGTCTCAGGCCATGGAAGAGCTCAAAAAGGATTTTGAAAATCAAGTAAAAGAAGTAGAGCAAAAATTGGGAAGAGAAGTGAGAGTGATGCAAGAAAATCATGAAAAATGAGTCAACTGCTTGCTAAAGGAAACCCAAAAAAATGCTGAAGTAAATAACACTTTAAAAAACAGACTGACTTAAATGGCAAAAGAGATCCAAAAAGCCACTGAAGAGAATGCTCTAAAAAGCCGAATTGGCCAGATGGAAAGGAGATCCAAAAGCTCACTAAAGAAAATAATTCCTTAAAGATTAGAATGGAGCAGATGAAAGCTAATGGCTTTATGAAAAATCAAGAAATTATAAATAAAAGTCAAAGGAATGAAAATATAGCAGACAATGTGAAATATCTCATTGAAAAAACAACTGACCTGGAAAATAGATTCAGGAGGAAAAATTTTAAAATTATGGAACTACCTGAAAGCCATGATCAAAAAAAGAGCCTATACATCATCTTTCAGGAAATTGTCAAGGAAAACTGCCCTTATATTCTAAAACCAGAAGGTAAAATAAATATTGAAAGAATCCACCGATCACCTCCTAAAAGAGATGCAAAAAGAAAAACCCTTAGGAATATTGTAGTCAAATTCCATAGTTCCCAAGTCAAGGAGAAAATATTGCAAGCAGCCAGAAAGAAAAAAAAATTTGAGCATTGTGGAAATACAATGAAGATAATACAAGATCTAGCAACTTCTACATCAAGGGATCAAAGGACTTGGAATATGATATTCCATAAGTCAAAGGAGTTAGGATTAAAACCAAGAATCATGTACCCAGCAAAACTGAGTATAATACTTCAGTGCAAAAAATGGTCATTCAATGAAATGGGCAGCTAGGTGGTACAGTGGATAGAGCACCAGTGCAGGAGTCAGGAGGACCTGAGTTCAAATCTCACCTCAGACACTTGACACTCACTAGCTGTGTGACCTTGGGCAAGTCACTTAACCCCAATTGCTTCATCCTGGGTCATCTCCAGTCATCCTGATGAATATCTGGTCACTGGATTCAGATGGCTCTGGAGGAGAAGTGAGGTTGGTAACTGGCACAGCCCTCCATCATTCAAAACAAAATCAAGTGCAAGTCATGTCATTATTTCTCTGATGGCATGGTCTTCTTCAGCAATGAAGGATGAACACACACACGCACACACACGTACACATACACAAAATGAAATAGAGGACTTTCAAGCATTCTTGATGAAAAGGCTAGAGCTGAATAGAAAATTTGACTTTTAAACACAAGAATCAAGAGAAGCATAAAAAGGTAAACAGGAAAGAGAAATAAGAGACTTACTAAAGTTGAACTGTTTGCATTCATGTAAATTACATTTACATCAAAAGATAATATTTGTAACTCTTGAGACTTTTTTCAGTATCTGGCTATTTGGAGGGATTATATACGTATAGACAAAGGGCACGGGGCAAGCTGAATAGGAAGAAATGATACCTAAAAAAGTAAAATTAAGGGGTGAAAGGAATATATTGAGAGGAGAAAGGGAGAAATGAAATGGGGCAAATTATCTCTCATAAAAGAGGCAAGAAAAAGCTTTTTCAATGAAGGGGAAAGGACGGAGGTTAGAGCGAAAAAGTGAAGCTTACTCTCGTCACATTTGGCTTAAGGAGGGAGTAACGCACACCAATTTGGTATAAAAATTTATCTTACACTACAGGAAAGTAGGGGAGAAGAGGATAAGTGAGGTGGGGGGGGATGATAGAAGGGAGGGCAAATGAGAAGAGGGCATAATTAGAAATAAACACTTTTAGAGAGGGAGAAGGTCAAAAGAGAGAATAGAATAAATGGGGGAGCAAGATAGGATGGAGGGAAATATAGTCATTCACAACATGACTATTATGGAAGTCTTTTGCATAACTACCCATGTATGACCTATATTGAATTGCCTGCCTTCTCAATGGGGATGAGTGGGGAGAGAGAAAGGGAGAAAAGTTGGAACTCAAAGTTTTAGGAACAAATGTTGAGAACTGTTTTTGCATGGAACTGGGAAATAAGAAATACAGGTAATCTATCTTCCCTTACAGGCAAATAAAGGAGACAGGGATAAAGGAGGAGGGGGGTGTGATAGAAAGGACGGCAGATTGGGGGAAGGGGTAAACAGAATTCATGATGTCTAGTGGTGCAGGGAGGGGAGAGATAGGGAGAAAATTTGGAACTCAAAATCTTATGGAAACTAAAAATAAATTAATTAAAAATAAATTTTAAAAAAGTCCTACCCCTCTCCTAATTACATGGTAATGAACAGAGCTAGAGAAAAACATAAAACTCATATGACTAGGTTAGCTACAATTTATGTAGAGCTAGAGTCCACTTGTAAGGAGGGCTTACATGTGATGAGTACAGGTGTCCTTGTGTGTAGCTTAAAAGGAAGCAGAATTGACATCTCTATCTTTTTCTACCCCTACTCTTCTTTAAATGAGATATTCATCCCTGCTAAGAAGCTGGAGGCTATCACTTTGTTCTCCTCAGGGTGAGAGATGATACCAGACTAGAAATTTATTTATATGCTTAAATGTTGTTCATCTAAGGGGATATAATCTGGTTCCATCTAATTTTTATTGCTTTGTCATTAGGGAAGAAATTGCTTTGTCATTGGAAGGATCTATATCCTTCCCATCTAATATTAATTCCAAAATAAACACACATAGAAAACAGAAAAAAATCTAAATATTTAAAATTAATCTAAAAGAGTTAAAATATCTAAATCTAGAATCCTAAGAGCAATCATAGAAGGTATGTATAAGAGCATATTTATAAGACGATAGAGGAAAGAAGCTCTACCATGGAGAGCAGGACAAGTCAAGTCAACCAAGAAATAGGGTCTCACTCAAGGGAAGACACTGTGAAATCTCTGGAGTAGCCAGCTGTGAATAAGGACATGATGGAGGCTTCCAGCTCCTCTCAGGCTTCCTAGAGTCTTTCTCTTCAGAAAAATAAAATGGCATTGACTTCTTCCATCTTCTCTCTTAGACCTGGAAGTCAGTTTGATGCTACCCTTGAAGAAAATGCTTAGAGAATTCTGAAAAGCTACTGAGTGAGTGACCTCTTACCTCCACTCCACTCTTTATGTAGGATATGCCTTCATCTCTTCCAATGAAGAGAATCTTGTGCCAATGAGATTTGGGATAGGGGTTACATTCATGTTATCTGTTCTTAAGCAGGCCCTTATTTCATCAAGATATTTTTTTTTTTGCTGATCTCTTATTGATTCTCCATAAAGTTCCCCACAGGAGCTGTTTTAGACTCCCATGAGAGTTGGGAAATGACTGTTTACCTGCATTTTCTAAACTATTAAATGGGAATAATCATAGTATTTAAGACAGAGCATACATTTTTTAGGAATTTCAACATTTAAGGGAAATAAATGCATAAATGAATGCTGTTCAACATAATAAACTTAAGATGGAAAGACATATCTAGCTCTGTTTCAGAAGAAATGGAAAGGAGAGGTACAAAATTTATTTTTCATATTTGCCAATATATTTATTTTCCTAATTCTATTTATGCTTTTTAAAGATCAGAATAATAAAACTGACTATCTCTATAGTGCTTTTAATTTTTCAAAATGTTTCCAGCTCTTTGGTCCCATTTGCTTACCTAACATACATGTGATGTAGATGGAGTAATTTTTTCCCTCCCTTTTAGAAATAAGAAAACTGAAGTTTAAAATATTTTGTATATTGAATAAGAGGACTTGGGTTCACATCTTGGTGGTACCATTTACTGGACAAGTGGCAATGAGCAAATCACTGCACTTATATGAAACTCAGTCTCCTCAGCTGTAAAATGAGGAGAGAAATACAGTCAAGCTTGGAGGAAAGAGTGATGGAAATGGAAGCAAGTTCAATTTCTACCTCTTCTTGCTAGCTATATGACCCTCAGCCTCTTGATTTTCCTTTCCAGACTTATTCTGTATCTCTACTTCATACAATTCACTCCAATCAAACTGCTTTTTCCTTTTCCTTCTATCCTTCCTACATGTCCTTCTATATTCTATTTCTGTGCCTTCACCCAATGTCCCTCATGCCTGATAGGTACTCCCTCATCATCTTTTGTTTTTTGAATCCTTAATTTCTTTCAAAACTCTACTTAAGCACATATTCCTACATAGACCTCTTTCCTAGGCTTTTTAGTTACTAGTACCAATTACGCAGTTGTTTTGACAATCAAAATTACTTGTTATTTACTTTGTATATATTTTTACATATAACTATACATGACGTATATGATGTATGCATAAGGATGTCTCCTTCCAAAAAAAGATACGTTTCTTGGGATTAAAGAATGCTTCTTCTTTACTTTACTTTACCTTCAGCGCCTAGAGTAGAGTCTGATAAATAACAGGTATTGGATATTTACTTGTTTCTTGACTGTAACCTTGTTTGCTTTCTGCAGTGACACACCATGAAAATTGTTATTTCTCTTCTTGTGAAATATTAATAATAGATGGAGTAAAAGAACATTTCAAGCCTTCTATAATTTGATATTTTTGCCCTTCATTCAAAGTAAACAAGTCCAGTTAGAATTGATTTTACATAAGAATTCCAAAGTTTTAATTGCTTCTAGGATGCCCCTTTCTGATGGCCGGCACAATTAACCTGCTTCGTATTTTTCCGCACAGTAATCAGCATATAAAATATTGTCTAGTTTTCCAACAGTAACCCACTGGGTTCTCTTACATGTCTCTACATGGCTTTTTTAAATATATCAGAAATGTTTGAAGACCACATGCTGGCAATATGTCATTAAAAAGAAAGAAAACAGATGGTTCTCAGTCCAAAGAGATGCAAGTAGTTTCATGTGTCTTAGAATAAGTCTAATTAGGTAACAACTTCAAGTGTTTCTTGCCAAACAACCAGTTATTCTACAAATCTATTGCTTTATTGAAAATGATTTTTTTGCCTTTTTTTATTCCTAAGGGAAGAATATCTGAAGGGTCCAATCTTAATGTATCTTTGAATTCAGATATTAATTTCTGCATTTATTGTTATATATCAGCATTGAGCATTGGAAAATGGGAGTTACAAGATCTAAATTCCAGTAAGTGCAGCTTACTTCTTGTATATCTTTGAGCAAGTTATTCAATATCTCTGATTCTTTGTTTCTTTCTTTTGAAAATGGGAAAATTAATTCCAGTGTTATGTGCTCTACATCATTATTATGAGAAATAAAAGCAATAGCGGGTTTGAAACCACTTCCATAAACTGTGAATGGAAATTAGAAATAGATCGCTTCAATAGTCAAAGATCTATTACTTCAAAGAATGAGTATCTTTTCCACACACTTAGATCATGTCTTCTTGAGTAGGAGATAATTGTATGAGTTTTTTTCGTCTAAGACTTTGTTATATGTTATTTAAATTTCTAATCATGTTCTTCTCTGAACTTAACTAGGCTAAGACAATTTACAGAGCTGTAAGAAATTTTAGATTCAATCTAATCCAAATCCCTCATTTTACACATGAGGAAACTGAGACCCAGAGAAATAAGGTGATCTTAAACAGATCACCTGTTACTCCTGTTGTTACTCCTAACCATTAAAAAAACTTAGAGAGGGAGATGAAGATTTAGTTTTTAGTAAATTAAAACTACTAAAATTTGGATCATAAGTAGGGGAATGTATCTCCCAGGCAGTATTCACAGCACTGAGGATTGCTTTGAATATGTTGGCATAGTTCTGAATCACAAAGTGTAAAAGTCTCTCCATATAGAAAATAAAAGAAAAATATTTATTCAGACACCAGAAAGTCAAATCCCAACACCAGGACAGCAAATCAGTCATAGTAACCAAGAAGTCATTATACATTAGCACTACTGGGGACAAAGGCATTCCCAAGCTTTCCTCTCCCCCAAACCTCCAAAACCCCTTGCCAGGGCTTTCCCACAAGCAAACACTTATGAGCCTTGCTCTGCCTGCTGGCCTGCATCCACTCTCCTATGCCCCAGCCACTCACTAACTTCCTTCTGGTTCTGTTTCACCCTTTCTGTTCCACCCATTCAACAAGCTTCTCCCACCGCAGGAGACTTAGACTTTCAGGTGATTTAAGGAGGTCACATGGACCTATTAATGAATGCAAAAGATCTTCTCTTTTAAATTGCCTTTACAGGGAACTGGAAAAATGATTTAGTAGAAATAGCTAAATTTCTAAAGTTATGATTCTTAGTCATCTACGTGATTTCTGGTACAGAAAACCAGGACCATAAAAATCTTTTTGGTCAGTCCAATTTTTCCAACATGTAATTACACTCAATATATAAGTGATTTGAGTTTCTTATTATTTGGCTTGACCATAACAAAATTAAGTTAACCTAATTGGGGATAATAAAGCTTGATTTACCAAAAGGGGAATAGATGTGACTTTAAAAGCCTGGCAAATTAGGCTACATCCTACCAGTTGTATAGTACTGCTATGCAACTATAATTATAAAGATGGTAGAATCCATTATCCAGTCTAGATCTAACTTAATAAGTATTTATAGACCACTGGTAAAGTTTTAGGGTCCAGGCTTAGATTGTGATAAATTCTTTGAGCAGGCATTAATACTAACTTGCTTTGGACACAATATCAATAATGCTACAGTTCATAAGGGTTTCACAAGTCAAGAATTGATAGTCTGTGGTCAAAATGACAACTTCAATGAGACCTTGTGAATTCATCAATAAATGTTTATTTTGCACTTACTAATATCCAGGCACTGCACTAAGAAATGGGCATAAAAAGACAAGCAAAAAGAAAGACAGTCCCTTCCCTCAAGAAGTTTACATTCTAGTAAGGAAAAACAATGCTTAAAAGGAAGCTGAAACAAAGAAGATTGGAATGGGGAGGAAAGGGAAGAGGGGAAGCATGATGGAGAGGTCTGTAGTATAGTTTGGTGAGAAATTCAGAGAGGGCTAGCCTGGGCACCCTCTTTAAGTGACGATTCTTGGAGGAGTCATAAAGCTGGAGGCTGGTTCACAGGACTTGAGAATATGTCCTAGGTTTGAATTCCAGGGTGTCATTGACCTTCTAAGATCAGGAAGTTTCAGGGGCATGATGGAGAACCTGGTGAGAAATGGCAAAAAACAGTTAGTGACTCAACCTTGTCAAAATAGCAACATGAGCTAGAGAGAATGAAAGTTTGACTCACACCGAATGCTTTTACCTTTCCTGAACATTGGTGCCATTTGTCTTCAGTTAAAAACAAATACATACAAAAACATAATAAGACACATTTCACCAAAACAGTTAAAGAAAATAACACAAAACAGGGATTTAGACTGATAATACTCTCAACCTTATACTTTTGTGGTTTCCCATTTATAAAGAGAAAGGAAGTGTATGGTTTTAACTTTAAGGAATTAATCACAATTTTTACTTTAAAAAATAGAAACAATATCAAATCAATATCAAATTAATCCACCCAATTAAATTGTTTTGTAGCCACTTAACAGTTAAATGAATGAAATTGAATAAATAAAATGCCATATTTTTAAATCCCTCCCACTAAGTTTCTCTCAGGATCCTTTGTCAATTTACTTCTATTCATTTGCTTTCTTACATAGTCCTAATTAGTGTGTGTTCTGTTGCTTGAACTTGGCCGTTAAAAAAAAAAAAAATCCTTTGCATTATTTCACAAAGATCTTTTTATGTTTTGTTATTGTCCTCATATTTGATCTGAATTCCATTACTCTTACATTACGTTAATGTCATACAATTTAACTATTTGCTTCCAATTTTTTGCAATTATAAATAATGCAATCATAAAAATCCCTGAGCAGAATCCCTGAGAAATACCTGAGTTTTTTTTTTTAAACAGTAACATTTTCAGGTTAAATTCTGAAATAATGGTTTAATTAGGTGAAAGGGAATGATTATTTTTGTAACCTTTACTGTGTAGTGCCATATTGCTCTTCAAACTGGTTCCACTAGTTTGCAATTCCACCAGAAATGTACTACTTATTTTCTTACAACCCTGTTAACACTGATTTTCATTGTTTTTAATGATTTTTTGCCAATCTGATGGCGTAAAATGAAACCTCGAAGTGGTTTTCTTTTGTGTCTCTATCATCTCATTGATAATGAGGTAGGTTGAAGTTTTAAAAAATGCTTCTTATCTCTCTGAGCTTCCTTTAATAAAAACTGTTTTTCAAGCACCTAAATGCAACGAGAAACATCATCTCATAGATACGTGAATATCACATGCTGCCAAGTTCACAATAAGCATTTGTAAAAAGACTACTGATCCTCATTCTTCTTGACTTATGATTAATATTTGACACTGTTGATCGCTATCTCCTCCTGGAGACTTTCTCTTTACCTTTTCATGACACCGCTCTTTTTTCATTTTTCCTCCTACCTGTTTATCTACATTGGTCAATCTTCACTCATGACATTTTCACAATGGAGTGTAAAACTGGGGAGAAGAGGGAGTTTGCACTGATTACCTCATATGTTGGGAAAAATTTAAACATCCTTTTTGACGATAAAATGCCATTTCATACAGTATAATGACTAGACATATTCTTAGTACCAGAAATTTCAGTAATGAGTTTCATTGTCTTATCAATTAAAGATTCCTATATCTGTATCATCTATTTTATTTACTTATATTTGTTGAATGCGACCAACTCTTCATTAATGGTTAGCAGTATGAGCTTCACAACTGTAGCATCAGCTATTATTTTGCTGTATACCTTGTATCTGATAGCTATCTTTTAAAACCTTTCCTGGAATCCAAGATAGATTTGGCTCTCCCTTTAGGGACTAGTCATGAGATGATGCTTGGATTCATTTGGGAGCACCAACCAGCCATGTGTACTTACAGATTATTGTGCTGAAAGGACCCAAAAATATAGAACACATTTTCAAAAAAATGAAACTTGTTTTTATATAAATATAACCATGTAAATTACATATTTGTTTCTTATTTAACCATTCCAAAGATTAATGATTTCATCTGACCACTACAGATTACAATTTCTTTCAGGTCTAATAGAAAGTCTCAAGGGTTAATAGAGATAAGGACTGTACTTGTAATTTCATTGATATAGGTAATTCTCAGGTGAGGAGACTCCCTCTACCAATATACATAGAGCACTTTCTCTGCAATTTATAGTTTTCTGCAGGCCACATATTGGATTAGAAAGGACAAGTTAACATTATTTATGTTGTATTTTATTTTTCTTCATTTTGGTGAACATTATTGCAATTATATTTTAATCTGGTTCCAGCTGCAGTGGGGACATTTGTCTGTTGCTTATGGACTTGGGATTGTCACCTTTAGAACAGAGCACTGAAAGATTAAGTGACTTGTTTAGGGCCACACACCCAGCGTATGTCAAAGGAGGGTTGACTTCAAACCAGGTTTTTCTTCCTCCAAGGTCACACTTTCTGGTTCCTTATGCACTAGCAAGAGTACGGAATCTGTGACTTCAGGGTCACATGTTACCTTCTAGATCCTTGGTTGCAGCCTTTTCAGTCCAAGTTTTACAGAACAAATCCTTTTATTAAGGCGATTTGTTGTTTGAAGTTTGGATTCAGTCAAAGGATCATGCTTAAGGACCAAGTAGATCACATATAGCCTTGAGGCTGTAGATTTCCTAACCCTGTGTGAGGGTTTGCTCCCTCTCTTCATAAGGAAATGTGGGCAAACAGTTCATCATTTAGTGATCTTTGATGAGGAGGGTTTTCCAATTTATTTCAGCTGACTCCTGGATGACAGATGTGGAGTTCATCGCTGGGCCCATACATAAAGTCTGTTTTTCATCAGATTGGTAGGATTTGCCAAAACTTGCCCTCCCTTTATTGGTCCCAGAACTGAGCTTCCTGCTACTCTGTAGTGAGGAATTGGAGATGTACTTTAGTAAAGAAATTAATTTTGTAGGAGATTTTTAATATACATCATTTAAAGCAAGGATTAAAATAAAAACAATTTAAGTACAATTTCAACTGTTATTTTTCATTATTATTAAATTAGCACTTTTTATGGTGTTTATGTGAGCAAAGCACTTTATATACAACACAGCAGGTGCCCTTGACCTGGAAATTACACTATACAGGTGATTATATTAAAAATCAAAGTAGTTAAGAGTTTCTTCAATTCAATTCAGCTGATAAATTACTTAAATAACTGACAGGTTTTGTTTGGTTTTTTTTCAGAAATCTCTAAAAGACCTTGAAGAATATGACCTGTAAGACTGAAATGAATTGTGGCTTGAATCGATAGACTCCAGAACTTGGAGTGTGGAAGACCTGAGTTTGAATCATACATCTGCAAATTACTAGCTCAAGCTAGTAAATTACAAGCATAGGCAAGCTACTAAATTTTAATTTCCTTTTCTCTGAAATTAAAATAATAGTATTCATACTATCTACCTTATAAAGTTGTGATACTCAAATGAAATAATGTATATAAAGTATGTTGCAAACTTAAAAGTGCTTTTGTGTCAACATATAATCTTTATGCACAATGCTTTTAAAACATTGAAGCCAAACTATTAAATAAAAAACCAACATGGATTTCAGAATTATATTTTATTATTATATCTTAAAATATTTGATGTTATTAAATTGGGTTTATACTAAGAATGCTATATAAGAAAAAGCATTAGAATAATGAGTCATACTACTAATAAAATAATTAAAATATAAAATTATATCCAGAGAAATAGAAAAGCCTTTGACATAATACAGCATTAATTTACATCAAAAACATCAAATTTATAGCAGTTGAAGGTCTAGTTAAAAATAAATGTATTTGAATCCAGGAGTCAACATCGTATGTAAACTTTAGAATCTTTCTGACTAATAATAGTGAAAAAAAGCAAAGCTATTTAATTTCATTATTATCATTCAACACAATCACCATAGTCCAAAATAAACAAACAAACAAACAAAAAACCCACAAAATTCTAGCTAATAGTAATATGACAAGAACAATAATTTAAAATCATAAGCATTGTGTAGGAGAGATAAGAAGGCATCTGTCTTCTTTGTCAGGAAGACCTGAGTCAAGTCCTTTGACAAGTACTGGTCTTGTAAGTCACTTAAGTTTTCAGTGCCTGAGTATCTCTAAAACTCTCAGTTGAAGAACAAATCATTATCTGCATTTGTAAAAAGAATTTCTTAATCAAAAATTCCTTTTACCAAGGATCCAGTCGAAGAAAGGACTGGTTAAATGAAAATTAAACGATCTTTATTTACTAATGATGTTATGGCTTATTTAGAGTTTTAGAAGACCTTAGTGATCATTTGGTCCAACCACATAACTGTATAGTTTCATTTCAATTGAACTGAATAAGCATTATTAAGTAGTTAATTTGTACTAGGCATTGTAAGAGGCAAAATGAAGCTCAGTATTGAGAAAAAAAGGAACACAGAGAATTAAAAAGACTTGCCTCTGTGTGCCCATGAGCACATAGGTAACAGCTAAACTCTGCATTCTCTCTCTTGTCAATGTGCCTTGACAGCTTCAACTACAAGCTGTACATGGATACCAACCAAAGCCAAAACCTCTTCCTTGACCTTCTCACTTATAATTCATAAAACCTGTAGAATATTTCTTCTTGAATATCCCACCAGCATCTCGAACTCAACATTTTTAAAAGTGACCTTATTATCCTTTTTTCAAAAACTGTTTCTTCTTTCTGACTTGAGTACTTCTATCACTGAATGTTATTTTGTCTGATAGGGCTCGTGTCTGTACGATACCACTTTTCACCCAGTCTTCTGTGTTGAGAACATCATTGATTTTTCTACATCTTTATCTCATATATACGTTATCAAATCTTTTTGATTCTACCTCAGAAAAATCTCTGTTTTCCTTCCTGCTTCCCTCTACTACCACAACCACCAATCTAATACAAAATCCTTTTACTGCTCTGTTTTATTGCCATTATACTTCTTCAAAAAATATTTTAGACTCAAATGCCAGAACATAAATCCAGAATAGAAAAAAGAAACAAAAACATATCATAGACTTAAATATTGGAACTTAAACACAAAGTTAAAAAATGCCATGTGCATAACTGAACGTAAGAGAGGATTCGAATTCTATAACAATATATTTTCATTTCAATAAAGTCTGTATGATGAGTAACACTTGTTGTGTTGAAAATCGTCCATCTTTGCTTTCTTGTGGGTTCTGCTGCACATTTTTTTACTTTGTTCTTTTTTCTCTCCCCCTACTCTTCCCAGAAGGCTACAATAAAGTTTAGATAAGTTTTCTATAGCTATAAATATATACATACACATATACATATATTACATATCTAGATATATACTTTCCCAAACCTATTCTACACTTGGTCTTTGGTTTTTATGTTTGTACATATCTCTTGTTTCCTATCCCTACTGCCTCCTTTACTTTACTTCTCTCCACTATCTTGCCCTCCTATTACTTGCCTCCCCTCCTCCAAGGACACCTCCCCTCTCCATCCATTCCCATAAATCTAAACACCCTCTATACCCCTCTTTTATCTGTCCCCTCACCCTTCCCTCTAAACATCCCTCCCTTGTCCTCTCCCCCCTCCTTATGCCCATACCATTTTATTTCTTTTGAATTTAGAAAACTTTTATATTTTTCTAAATGTGTATGTATTGTTCCCTTTTAAATCGATTCCTGATGAGAGTAGGTTACCAGAATTACCAGCCCTCCTCCCTATCTTATTCCTTTGCATCAATTTTTCCTCTTGCATCTCATTTATATAAAGTAATTATTCTTTTTAGTTATTCTTAAATGGTTTTACTTTTCAAGTTAATGTCAGGTTTACCCCAATCTTTGTTAGGAGCTATTCAATTACTAATAAGATTCTTAGACATACATTTTACATACATAAGGTAAACTGTCTTTATGAATCCCTTATAATCAGTCACTGGTATATACCTTATATTTCTCCAGGTTCTTGTATGTCAAATCTTCTATTAAGTTCAGGATTTTTGTTAACAAAGTCTTGGAAAGTCAGAGTTTATCAAATGTCCTTTTTTTCATCCTGAATAATACTTAACTTTGCAAGGTATGATATATTTGGCTGGACTCCCAGTTCTTTTGCTCTTTGATATATTATGTTCCAGGACCTGAAGTCCTTTAATGTCTCTGTTGCTATGTCTTGTATAATTTTAATTGTGACTCTATCATATTTAAATTGTTTTAATCTTGATGCTTTTAATATTTTATCCTTGAGATGGGAGTTTAAGAATCTGACTATGATATTCCTGTGAGTTTTCCTCATAGGATCTCTTGTAAGTGATGATCAATGGATTTTTTTTTCTATTTCTATTCTACCCCCTTCCTTGTTCTAATGCTTCAGGATAATCTTTTTAAAATTATTTCTTGTATTATTATATCAATGTTCTTTTTTTGATCATAACTTTCAGTTAGTCCAATAATTTCCATAGTTTCTCTTCTTGATCTATTCTCCAAATCTGTTACTTTTCTTATAAAATGTTTCACTTTCTCTTCTATTTTTTCATTATTCATGTTTTGTTTAATTATTTCTTAATCTCTTATCATTTCACTGGCTTCACTTTGCCCAATTCTAATTTTCAAGGTGTCATTTTCTTCCATAAAATTCTAGATCTCCTTTTGTAATTGGTTGACTTTCCCTTCATAACCTTCTTGTTTTTCTTGGATTATTATTATTTTTTTAGTTTTTCCTCCATCCCTGTCATTTGATTTTTAAAGTCTTTTAGATCTTCCATAAATTCTTTTTGGGCAGGTTACTCTTTAGGGGTTTCTTTACTTCAATATACTCCTTTGAATATGCATTCTGGTCTTCTCTATTCCCATAATAGCTTTCTATGGTGAGATTCTTTTTCTTAGCCTGTGTATTTTTTTTTTTATGGTAATAGCTTAATTTTTGCAATCACCTGTAGCCCTGAGGTATGGGAAATGGTGCCTCTTGTCCCAGATCTTCAGTTCTACCCTCTACCTTGGAACCAAAGCCAAACCTCCCACCTTCTGTAAGTGCCACAGGCAGCCAGAGACTTTCTGCCCCACTGCTTCTTCTCAATGGGAGTGTGTTGGTTCCTTCTTGCCCCATTGCTCTTCACAGTACAGCTGGGTCTGGCATTCCTTATCAGCAAAGTTTCCCTCAATCTTCCGAGGCTCAAACACCCAACTCCCCCCACTATCTGGGGTAAAAGTTTCTGTTGGAGGGGCCGATGCAGCCTTCCAAACTAGCCTTGCAGCTTATTGTTTAAGCGGTTTGCCCCTTGCTAAAATGGAACCTCTCCTGGATTTGTTTATTCTTCACAAGAACCAAACTTCGCCCTAGGATTTTTCTTCTGATCTTCTCCATGGTTCCAAAAAGACTCAGGTTGTGCTCCTCCTCTGATTTATCTCTACCCACACTTTGTTCCCCTTAAACTGTTATTTTAATTCTTTTGTGGTGAAAAATTTCAAGAGTTTGGAATTTTTAAATCTACTCTGCCATCTTTCCAGAATCCTCTCTGCCATTAAGCTTCTTAAGAGGTCATCTGGACTCCACTCTTCTCTTACCCCTCCAAACTAACTTTCACATTGATGGTAGACTTGTGGAGTTCTTTTATAATGTGTTGATTTGAATGTGGTTTCTCTACTCAAAATCCATTAAGTACACCTCATTGCCTATAGATTGAAGTCCAGATTCTTTTGCTAATTATTCAACCTCTTTTAGAGGTCCAACCCATCAATTCAGATGACTTCATTTCAAAGGATATATGCTCTAGACAAACTGGACCAAACAACACATTCCTTTCAGGTTCCCAACTTCTCCTCTCAATACTTTTGTTTATGCACAAAATGTTAATTTCCTCCTCCCTCATTTGTTGAAATTCTATTGCAAATATCACTTTATCTAGGTAGCCTTCTCTGATACCCACAGTAGGCAACATTTCCAAGGGATTTCTTTCTTAAGGGTTGGGTATGGTTATAATATGTTAGCAATATGATGGCAGAATGATATTATTTGAGGCCACTAGTTGTTCTAGGCCTATATCTCACTTTCCTTGTCTCCTTAGTTTCCTCAATTGCAATTCCAGGCACTGGCTCATCCCTTTTGACTTACCTCTGAGCCTTATTTGGTATCATATGGCAGGAATGACATTCCTTTTCTAGCCATAGGTATCTTCTAACTCTAAATATCTGTGTTAAAAAGTTTCTTATTGAAGATCTGAAAGAATCTTATTATGACTTATTTACCCTTGACAATTACACTGTCTCTTATATTCATTCAAATTGTTTATAGCATTTTTTATATGACTGTCTGAGCCAATGTTATCTGGTTTAGATTCTAATTCTTGTTTTTTTTTGTGAAGGCAAGCAAAGTTAAGTTCTTTTGAAAGTAGTATTTTAAAGATCTTCAAATGCTATTTTTAATCAACTCAGTTCTCAGATTTTTGAATTAACAAGAAAAATAATAATAAATATTGTATAGAAACTTTAATCTCATATAGTTAAATGTTCATTTGTTTTTCAAAAGTTTGACAGCCCATTTGACATGATATAGCATATAAAATTTAAGCATTTCATTTACTTTTCTAAGACATTATGATGAATAGTCACAAAAGTAAAGATTATATAAAAATGAAGTATTTAAAAAACTATACATGTATGCATATTAGCATATACATATATGTAGATAAATTTATGATATCAAATATCTTCATATCAATGCATATTTTATATTGGAGAATGTGTATATAGAAGATCATTTTCCAAGTGAATTAATCTGCTATCCTAAAAGTATAACATATTTTAAATATCACATTTTCAAAAGAATTACTGTTGAAAAAAGCAATCTCATTTTAAGGACCCAAATCATGCATCCCAAACCTCAAAACAGAAGAAATGTATGTTGTTTTAAACCCCAAAATAAAAGATTCAAAAAAGAGACTAAAAAGCATCCTTATGATTAAAAGAAGTATGAGACATTTTGAGAAAGTCTAAACATCTTAAAATTTCATTTTAATTCAAAGAACTAAAAGATTAAGGAAAGAAATCCAGAGAATCTGTTCAATTTACAAAATAGTAACAGTTCAATATTGTTCTTGTTTTTCCATTTAATGGTGTTATGAGAAACAGAACGAAACAAAAAAAAACTTTCCACATCCAACTAAATTGAAAAAAGCCCCATGAAAGAGAAACTGATTTCTTCCAGAAAATATATGAAAAGTATTCATTGTCATAAATCTTACCCAATTCCCCGGTAACTTTTTCCTGATTTGAATTTAAAAATTGCATCAGAAGTGACATTTGTTCATTTAAAATGGTTTTTCTTTTATATCATATCATTATGTTTTACTAATTGCCCTGTTTTAATAGCCATGTGAAACATTCCTAAACTCAGAGATTCTGCTTCCCAAGATGTGTTTTTAAAATTTAATCATTATTATTTTTAACATATCTAATCAATTATTTAATTAAATTTAAGATTTATTTCTTCATTTTCTGTTCTCTGTGGAAACTGACAGTTGGTCATCTAGTCCCTTTGTTATTGTTAAAAATTTAATTCATTAATTTTTTTTAGGTATCTTTCATTAATTTTTGTTATTTGGGACTCACAACTATTCTTCCTGCAACTTTTGGTTAATTAGAAATCTGTCTTCCATTAGAGTTAACCTCACCTGACTAAAACCTGACTCATATATTAACATCAAAGGAAGGTCAGGGCTGTTTCTTCTTGTCAAGAAATTGTTGAGCTGGCTGAAATGTGAACATTTGGTGAGGTCTTAAACAATTCCACTCAGCTGTTTCCAGTTCTTTGGTGACATATAGATCCCTCTCTCTATTTTAGCCTAATTGTAAACCCTCTAAATATAGTTTCCCTGACTTAGTTTACCTATAGAGTCTCTCTAAATGAGGTTTGTTTCCTTAGGGAATGTGTAAATTATGACTGAGCTTGTTCAACTTTATGACACTGAGGGAAGCATGGGATTATGAATCTGCCTCTTCTTTAATTTTTATGACCTAAGAGGAATGTACAAGACTGTAGTGCATAAAAAGAATTATTTCTCTATCGCTTTGATGTACTTTTGTCTGTGAGGCCGTGTTAGAATCCAAAGAGAAATTCAGGTTTCATGCTTTTGTTTTGTTACGTTGTCTGAGATTTGAACCTCTGTGCAAGCATAAGAAAGTCTTTTTTACTTTTGTTTTGTTTTCTATCTCTCTAGTTTCTGCATTGTGGTAGATTTATTTCATCAGCATTGACCTACCACAAGAACTCGGAAAGCAGATATTTCTCCCATAACACCTTCATAGTATGTTTTCACTTAAAGATTATTAGTAAACCTCTCACTTCTCTTTCCTGGGTAAGATATCAGAACTCTTCTAAATCTTCCCTTTCTTCAGATCCAGTTCTACTTGAGACAAAAATCAAAGGGAGAAACACATATTGTGAGCCAAAGAAGTTTTATGGGGGGAATTTTTTTTTTTTTGCCTCACAGGTGTCACTTTTACACTAAAAACCAGAAAGTTAAGGTCACTTCATACAAAAAAATCTTTTTTTTAATGATCAGATAATCCCAGCACAAACACAAGCGGGGATAATTTGCTTGATTTATTAATATATTTTTTTTCAATTCTCTCAACCACTGGAGACTACTAGGATGATTATCAACAGTAACTGTTGCTGTTTCCCTCCCAGTCTCATGTCTTTCTTTTTCTTTGCCTCAGTAAAGGGGCCACCTCTTGGCTACTTCTTAAACAGGCCTATTCAATGAATGGGCATTACCTCATTCTAAGTGAGTACCTGAATAGACCTTGGCTGAAAGGGGCCAAGTCTCCCAGTACATCCTGGGTCATCTCCAGTCATCCTGATGAATATCTGGTCACTGGATTCAGATGGCTCTGGAGGAGAAGTGAGGCTGGTGACCTGCACAGCCCTCCCTCACTCAAAGCAAAGTCAAGTGCAAGCCATGTCATCATTTCCCTGATGGCATGGTCTTCTTCGGCAACAAAGGATGAATGCAATAATCTGTGAGGAGACGCAGAAGCCTGAATGGGGACCCAGGTAGCTGGGTAACTCAGCTCCTGACACAATAACCAAAAAGTCCTGATAGGATCTTTCCATTGTTCCATGTTTTTTTTTTATTTAAAGGAAATATATTTGTAAATAGTAATGGGAGTTTCCTGGTATTTCTTAAAACTGAAGTCAGAAATTTAGATTTTCTTGAAGTCAAAATTCTTATCTCAGGTAGTTTATGGGTGAAGTTGCTGAACAATCACATCAAAGCCATATTTTGAGGGGAGAGAAAGGGAATAAGCAATTATTTAGCATCTAATATGTGCCAGGCACTGCACTATTACTATTCCTATCTCATATTACTCAAAATACAAAGTCTTCTTTGAAAATATTTAGCCCTGGAAATAGAAAAATGGGGGCTGGGTTGGGGAGAGAAGGGCACTCTCCTCACCAAATTCTGCTTTAAAAACAAAATAAAAAAAACCACCATCCTCTCTATTTCTTGCAAACTTGTGAAATTTACTCCTAATGTTTCCTTGTCATCTTATTGTTGGAAGTGTGCTAAATAAATTCAGAGCTAAAAAAATGAATGCACACAACAAAATCTTTTAATATTCCTTTTCCCTTCATGATACATGAGGTCTGTGAACATCCACTGAAAGAATACACTACAACACATCTACAGTGAGAACATTTTGGATCTGCTTGCATAGCAAAATATGAAATAAACTGTCAATTTTTCTTTTCATGTAAAATATGCATCACTACAAAAATATTGAAAACTATTTTTTTTTTTTACCAAACCTGGGATTTCATTGGTATAAGGTCTTCCCAGTGAAAAATTTATTTTAGTAATGCAGATTGTTAACTGTTCTGGAACTTTATATTTTTAAGGTATTAGCAAGAGTCCAGAGAGATTAAATGACTTGCCCAGGGGTCACACAGCCAGCATTTCTCAAAGTTAGAGCTTGAATTTCCATTTGCCTGACTCTTGATTCCAGCTCTCTGTCCTCTGCCTTTCTGTTCTCTGTCAAACATGCACCTCAGGTTGAATTGCAGCTGCAAACACTCATGAGGATAGCTGGAAACATTATAATATAATTTGGAAATATTTAACAAAACCAATAAAAATCCAACAGAACCCAGATAATGTTAATATGTGGTTTTTGTTATGGGAGAAATTTCTACTCTGAGTAAATGTGGTGGGTATCTGCTGCCAAAAATTTCCTTACCACAACACAGAAATCATAGAGGTAAAAATATAGATTTTATTATTACGTTTGATGAGAGGTTGAAGCCTTAGAGAAAACCTGAATAATCATGAAGATTCTAACACGGCTTCTTATAGAGAAAATTACGTCAGAGTGACAGAAAAATCGTTTTTACAGACTGCAGTTTTACAGCCTGGCACACAGTAGGTGCTATATAAATACTTATTCCCTTCCTCTCCCCTCAAAATATGGCTTTGATGTACTTGTTCAGCAATGTCATCCGTAAACTTCCTGAGATAGAATTTGACTTCAAGGAAACCTAAATTTTTCTGGCTTCAATTTTAAAAAATGCAAGAAAACTCCCATTATTATTTACAAATATATTTCCTTTACCTTCAAAAAAATCATTAATATATTCCTCTTGTACATAAAAGTTAAAGAAAAAATAGATCCATAATTCCATACTTCCTTCAATGCCATTGAAGTTGAACAAATTAATTTAAACAGAGACATAATCCCATACATTTCCTAAGGAAACAAACCTCATCAAATAAACCTTAAGTAAACTACACTAATTTACAGATTAAACTAACCATAATGGATTCACAAATGACCTGATCAAGGAGGAGGATTTACATGTCAACAAGGAGTCTGGGACAGTAGAGATTCTTCCTCTGACTTCTTATCTAAGGGCTGTTTAAAGTAAATTTTCACATCTTATTGGACAGTTTTTGGTCAGATGAGATTAATATTAACCAAACATTGTGGGAGAAACAGCCCTGAGTACCAAATAATCAAAGGAAATAATCAATTCTCATAACATTTTATAAGTCAATATGTGGCCCACTGGGATCATTATATATGGTGAAGTGGCTCCCTTCCTATTTGTGCTCTATATTATCCTGCCTTTCTGAATCTCTGATTTTTAAAATATCATTTTAAAACTATGGATTAAAAATTATACTTGTTAATATTGATACATGAGAATTTGTAAAATCTAAAATGGTAAATAGATATCTAAAATAAAATTCAGTATAAAAAGTGTTTAAGGTAAGTGTTCTAGTAATTTATTAGATAAGGGAAGAGGCATGGCTGGTCAAGAATAGAGAACTAGAGTTTGTAATGTCAGAATACTATTGAATTTCAAAATATAAATAAAAGAAACCTATTTAAAAATTTTTGTTTTTCAACTCATACATGGAAGAATTCTGTAAATATAACAAAATAATTTCACTTTGGTTTTATCATCTCTGTAAGTAAATTCAACACAAGAAGATGCTTGGAGACATTGCCAAAATATCTTTTTTCTGCCTATGGGAAGAACTTTAGAAACCTTTGAGAAGAAGAAGAAAGAGAAGGAGAAGGAGGAGGAAGATTAAGATTTCAGAATCTAATTGAGAAAATATCTCTGAAGTCATATAGTCCAAGTCATAACTGAAAATAAATCACAAACTTGATATTCTGTAAGGAAGATGTTCTTTTTTCATTAAGGAAAGGAAATATGGTGGTGGCAGTACTGGTGGTTGATGGAATGGGGGAAAGGTGTCATGGAATTGAAAGGTACAGTTAGAGATATATGTATAATTTATTAAACTGCTCTTAAATTTCCATAACACTTTTTGATCTTTTACCTTTTCTCCAAGTAACATGCTTCTACAACGTGCAACAGGATTGAATTGTAAATTTAGGTGAAAAGTTTATAGAATCACCAAGAATTTACTGAGTGTTCTCTTTTGAGTTCATATTCTTACCCTACCCCCCACCATAGTACAAAATGACTGCTTAATACTTTGGAATGTGCTATCCTAAACCCTCACTGGAAGATAATCAAAAGCTGTATTATTTTAAAATATCATGCACTTAGGCCTAACCTGCCATTAGGAGCTGAAATGCTTATCTATCATCATACCTTGCTACTGTCTAGCCATTTGGAATAGACAGCACACCAATTCACTCCTCTCCCATTCATCTTTAGAAGCAGAAGTCTCAGTTAAGTAAGTGGGTCTTGAGCCACATGCCTGGATAGGGGGAACAGCTATATGTTATTAACTTAATAGGTCTAACCTTGTACAAAATCAGGCATTTGTACAGTCAGAGTGACCCTACATTTAAAACACTGCTTAGACTTTGGGTACCTGCACAACCAACCTGCAGGAGATGATAAGTCTTGGAACACCACTATTTCCCTATAATACCCATCTCCCAATGATATTGTAATGGGGAAGGAGCTGAGATGACACTAATTGCACCTCCTCATTGAAAACTGTACCAAGCAGAATTGTCTTGCCCTTATGGAAGTTATTTATTGCTTTCTATATGAACTACACTAAGCTGGAATTTGGGGCTACCCCCAACTGTTTGATATCTTGGTGTGATAAATAAAATCCCTTTACCCTTCTTTTCCTGAGTTTGCCAGAGTGAGGCCTTAATGAGAAGAGAGAGGAGGGGGGAAGTTGGAAGGGGAGAGAGAGACAGACAGACAGACAGAGACAGAAACACACACACACACACACAGAGAGAGAGAGAGAGAGAGAGAGAGAGAGAGAGAGAGAGAGAGAGTCAGACAGAGGCAAAGAGAGAGATGAGTTGACTCTACTAGCTCTTACCAAGAACTCAAAGTGAAGGCATAAATGTAGCCATTACCCTCAAGGTATAGACTCTAACGCTAAGGAGCTTAATTGGGGTTCTGTGACTTGATGAGGGCAGAAGTATGTGAGGCATGAGGACACAAAGGCCATGTAAGTCATCTCTTTCTGGGTATATTCTCTTTTCTCCCTGGTGATCAGAGGAGTCGAAGACTTTCCTTTTTTTCTTCTTAAGTCTCCTTTCTCTTCTCTCCTTAAGTCTTAAAATACAGAGAGACAGTCATAAACCTTGCTCTACATCATCTCTTTGGGCAATCTTCTCTGATAGTTCAGAGGTGGACGGAAACACAATTTTTTTACTTTCATTTCAAACCCTTTCTGGTGGACAAATTAGCAAGCATTATTCTATATGTATGTTTGTCTCTGTGTCTCTTTCTGTCTTTGTGTCATTGTCTCAGTCTCTGTTTGTTTCCGTGTCTGTGTCTGTATTTGTCTGTCTTTCTGTTTCTCCACTAGGAGTTAGGAAGTTCATGTGAATTCATGTTAAGATAGAGCTAAACAAGCCCCAGGATAGATAATACAATTTCATACAATTTATGGAAAGGTCTGTTTCTTATATCTTTGGGTTAACGTTTACAATAAATTCATGGTTTAAAAGAAAATCATTTTGTATGTTTTAATAGGCCAGAAATTTCCCACAGAATGCATGAACTTGTTAATCCTTGTTAATTTTATACACACACATACACATGTATACACATACACATATGTATATATACATAATACATACATATATATGCGTGTATACATCCATGTGCATTTGTTTATTCAATGTATCTTAGCCTGCCAATATTTTATTGTGCATCACTGAAAATATTCTTCTTTAGAGAGAACACTGACCTTTACCAGAACTGGCAGAGAAAACTAGGCAAGCCAGATTTCTGAGGAAAAGAGAGGTGTTCTTAACAGAATAGGTGTAAAGACTCAGCTACTGTTTCACTTCAAACTATTTGTTCTCTATGTCTGAAAGTGTCATATTTCAAATTAGTTAAAAGAATGAAAAGAAAATCAAAATAATTTGATAATGCACAAGAATTTTTCTGGTATTTTAATAACCTGTGGTAAAAATTTCTAAATATAAGAATTGTATTTACACATATAAATATAAATTTATTTTATAGCATAGATCCTATCTAGACTTTTATAGGTGTAAGAAGGTCCTAGCAAAGGATATTCTCTACTGATATAGATTGGAAGTTTCTTTGAAGTGTGTAGTCTTCATGTGAGGGTTCTTAACCTGGGCCTATAAATTTTAAAAATGTATTTCAATAGCTATATTTCAATGTTATTCTGCATTTGCAAGTATTATTATTTTAAAACATTATTCTGACAAAAATCCATACATTCATTGGACTGCCAAAAGTGTCCATTTACTTTTGCCTAGGCACATCGGGGATTACTGAATTTCAAGAAAAATGATGTGAATAGCATGGCAGGGTAAAAAAAGAAAATCTGGATACTTAGAGGTAAGATCCCTGTCTCTCAGATGCTTACTAGTCAGTTAGAGGATCATCTTCTTTGTAGAAGATTATCAATTCTGTATTTAATTAAAGTGTTCAGAAAAGTAGATGTTGTTCTATTTCTGATTTATAAGTGATAGAAGGTAATACTTATAAAATCAACTTAAAACTACTTTAAGAGGTACTAATAAAGGAACATTCAAAAAATATAAATGTTTCATTTCATGTCATAAAATATGAATATAGTTATATCATAATCTGAAATTATTTCTCTTGTACGTTAACTTTGTTAACCTACCAATTGCTCACAAAGATTGCATGAATCCAATCTATTTCCAAAACTCTCCCTAACCTCCTGCCTGAAATAGTTAGTATGTGTATAACTCTTTCCTGATATAATTGCATTCATCATTGAGATTTTTTTGCGTTTATTTTATTTTCTTCAGACAAATCCATTTAGTTAGAAACATCTTAAGAAAAGGGGCAAATTTTACTATTTTCTAATTCATCATTATGTTTGCTATAATGCTGTACAATAGCTAACACTCACTGAATATTACTGATTAAATTAAAGATGCTTCCTGAGAATTATGAAATGAAATACTGGATATTTCTAAATAAGTAAAGCAATACCAAGTGGACAGTGGACAGTGGACAGTAGCAGAATGAACATAGTAAGAATGAGATAGAAGCAAAAAGGGTTCTCTGCTTGTTTTGCTTCTTTCTGTGTCTTTGTCTGATAGCCTACAGTAGTTACTATGGTAACGGTTTCCATCAAGATACTTAGATAGCTAGTGGGATGAAACAAGAATCCCCAAAGTTCTTATTCCTGAGATCAGTTACCAGAATACACTTCATTTCTATTGTCAATTTGCTTTCTTATAGCGTTTCATTCCTGCAATGTGGAAAACATAATGAAATAGTACCAGATAAAGAAATTTAGTATAGGTTTTTTTTTCTCCCAGTAATGTAATTCAAAATCTTGAAACACTAATGAATAGGGATAAGGAACAGAAATAGTTAATTTGTCATAGATGACAGGGACTAATTTAAATATTGAAAAAAGTGTATAAAATTTTTAAAAGGTCATCACAGAGGTAAAATATGGGGAATTAGCATTATATAATGCTATAAAATATTATAAGTAATTATTTCAATAATTCTTTTTTTAATTAGCTTATTTAATTTAATTTTCAACATTCACATCATAGAATTTTGAGTTTTAAATGTTCTTCACCTCCTTCTCCTTCCCCCTCTGCAAGACTGTGTGCAAACTGGTAAAGGTTGTACATATGCGTTTTTATTAAACATATGTTCACATTAGTCATGTTGTAAAGAAGAATTAAAATGAAGGGAAGAAACCATGAGAAAGAAAAAACAAACAAAACAAAAAAAGAGAGAGAGCAAATAGTATGCTCTGATCTGTAGTAAGATTACATTGCTCTTTCTATGGATGTGGATAGCATTTTCTATCATGAGATTTTTGGAGTTGTCTTAGATCCTTGAGTTTCTGAGATCTGTCTGTCAAAGTTAGTCATCCCACAATTGTTACTGTGTACAATGTTCCCTTGTTTCTGCTCATTTCACTCAGCATCAGTTCATAAAAATCTTTTCAGATATTTCTGAAATCTGCCTGCTTATCATTTCTTATAGCACAATAATATTTCATTATATTCATATATGACAACTTGTCCAGCCATTTCTCAATTGATGGGCATCCCCTCAATTTCCAATTCTTGGCCACCACAAAAAGAGCTGCTATAAGCGTTTTTGTACATGTGGGTCCTTTTTCCATTTTTATGATCTCTTTGGGATACAGCCCGATAAGTGGTATTGCTGAGTCAAAGGCTATGTACATTTTTATAGCCCTTTGACCCTAGTTCCAAATTGGTTCTCCAGAAGGTTTGGATCAGTTCACAACTTCACCAACATTGCGTTAGTGTTTCAATTTTGCCACATCTTCTCCAGCATTTATCATTTCCCTGTTTTGTCATGACAGTCTAACTGATAGGTATACCTAAGCTCCTTTGTTTTGTGTTTCACTAATCAATAGAGATTTAGAGCATTTTTTCATATGACTATATATAACTTTAATTTCTTCCTCTGAAAACTGCCTATTCATATCCTTTGACCATTTATCAACTGGGGAAAGACTTATATTCTTATAAATTTGACTCAATTCTCTATATATTTGAGAAATGAGGTCTTTATTAGAGACACTTATTGTAAAACTTCTTTCTCAGTTTCCTGCTTCCTTCCTAAATATAGTTGCATTGGCTCTGTTTGTGAAAAACTTTTCAATTTAATATAATCAAAATTATCCATTTTGCATTTCATAATGTCTTCTATCTCTTTTTTTTTTATTTTTTTTACTTAACTTTTAACATTTATTTTCACAAAGTTTTGGGTTACAAATTTTCTCCCCTTTTATCTCCTCCCCCCCCCCCAAACCCAAGCATTCTAATTGCCCCTGTGACCAATCTGCTCTCTCTTCTATCATCCCTCTCTGCCCTTGTCTCCGTCTTCTCTTTTGTCCTGTAGGGCCAGATAGCTTTCTTTACCCCTTAACCTGTATTTCTTATTTCCTAGTGGTAAGAACATTACAGTTGATCCTAACACTTTGAGTTCCAACTTCTTTAGCTCCCTCCCTCTCCAACCCTTCCCTTTGGAGGACAAGCAATTCAATATAGGCCAAATCTGTGTAGTTTTGCAAATGATTTCCATACTAGTTGTGTTGTATAGGACTAACTATATTTCCCTCCATCCTATCCTGTCCCCCATTTCTTCTATTCTCTTATGATCCTTTCCCTCCCCATGAGTGTCGACCTCGGATTGCATTCTCCTCCCCATGCCCTCCCCTCTATCCTCCCCCCCCCACCCTGCTTGTGCCCTTGTCCCCCACTCTCCTGTATTGTGAGATAGGTTTTCCTATCAAAATGAATGTGCATTTTGTTCTTTCCTTTAGTGGAATGTGATGAGAGTAGACCTCATGATTTTCTCTCGCCTCCCCTCTTTATCCCTCCACTAATAAGTCTTTTGCTTGCCTCTTTTATGAGAGATAATTTGCCCCATTCAATTTCTCCCTTTCTCCTCCCAATATTTCTCTCTCATTGCTTGATTTCATTTTTTTTTTTGAGATATGATCCCGTCCTCTTCAATTCACTCTGTGCACTCTGTCTCTATGTATGTGTGCGTGTGTGCATGTGTGTGTGTGTGTGTGTGTGTACTCCCACCCAGTACCCAGATACTGAAATGTTTCAAGAGTTACAAATATTGTCTTTCCGTGTAGGAATGTAAACAGTTCAACTTTAGTAAGTCCCTTATGACTTCTCTTTGCTGTTCACCTTTTCATGGTTCTCTTCATTCTTGTGTTTGAAAGTCAAATTTTCTTTTCAGCTCTGGTCTTTTCATCAAGAAAACCTGAAAATCCTCCATTTCATTGAAAGACCATTTTTTCTCCTGAAGTATTATACTCAGTTTTGCTGGGTAGGTGATTCTTGGTTTTAGTCCTAGTTCCTTTGACTTCTGGAATATCCTATTCCATTCCCTTCAATCCCTTAATGTAGAGGGTGCTAGATCTTGTGTTATCCTGATTGTATTTCCACAATACTTGAATTGTTTCTTTCTAGCTGCTTGCAATATTTTCTCCTTGACCTGGGAACTCTGGAATTTGGCCACAATGTTCCTAGGAGTTTCTCTATTTGGATCTCTTTCATGCGGTGTTCTGTGGATTCCTTGAATATTTATTTTGCCCTCTGGTTCTAGAATCTCAGGGCAGTTTTCCTTGATAATTTCATGGAAGATGATGTCTAGGCTCTTCTTTTGATCATGGTTTTCAGGTAGTCCCAGAATTTTTACATTGTCTCTCCTGAATCTATTTTCCAGGTCAGTTGTTTTTCCAATAAGATATTTCACATTATCTTCCATTTTTCCAATCTTCTCACTATGTTCTGTGATATCTGTCTTTCTCATAAAGTCCTTAGCGTCCATCTGTGCCATTCTAGTTTTGAAAGAACTATTTTCTTCAGTGAGCTTTTGAATCTCCTTTTCCATTTGGCTAATTCTGCTTTTGAAAGCATTCTTCTCCTCATTGGCTTTTTGAACCTCTTTTGCCAATTGAGTTAGGCTAGTTTTCAAGGTGTTAATTTCTTCTTCTTTTTGGTTCTCATTTAGCAGGGAGCTGATCTGCTTTTCATGCTTCTCTTTCATCCCTCTCATTTCTCTTCCCAGTTTTTCCTCCACCTCTCTAACTTGATTTTCAAAATTCTTTTTGAGCTCTTCCATGGCCTGAGTCCATTGGGTGGGCTGGGACACAGAATCCTTGATTTCTGTGTCTTTGTCTGATGGTAAGCATTGTTCTTCCTCATCAGAAAGGAAGGGAGGAAATGTCTGTTCTCCAAGGAAGTAGCCATCAATAGTTTTATTTCTTTTCCCTTTTCTGGGCATTCTCCCCAGCCAGTGACTTGACCTCTGAATATTCTCCTCACACCCACCTCGCCTCCTGATCCTCCCAGCCAGCGTTTGGGGACTGAGATTCAAATGCTGCTTCCCGCCTTAGGGCTTTTGGCGGGGGCAGGGCTGCTATTCAGTGTGAGAATTAAGTTCAGGTGGTCAGGTCGGGGCAGGGCCGCCTCTCAGGCTCAGTACCCTCAGGGGGTTTATGTACAGACCTTCCACAATGGATCCAGGCTACCGCCCACTTGGGGAGCCCCTGTCTGCAACCGCCTCTCAGCTTCTATCTCCTGGGGGAGGGGGGGCGAGCCATGGGGGCACCCCACTCCCCTCTCAACCCGCCAAAGAGACTCTCTCACCGACCCCCGTCACCTGTGGGTGGAGGGGCTTGTGCCGCCGCTGGAGATCCCATCCCTGAAGGCTGCTCGGATCTGTACCTCTCGGAGCCGCGGCCGCCGCAGGTCTGGGCTGGGCTCCGCGTCTGCAGCACGACAGACCTTTTGCAAGAGGTTTGCAGGTCCCTCTGTGGGTGGAGGGACCTGAGTGGCCGCTGGAGATCCCGTCCCCGTAGCCCGCTCGGATCTTTTCCTCACGTGTCGCGGCCGCTGCAGGGCTGCACTCAGCTCCCAGTCCCAGCGCCCAGTCCGCAGTGCGAAGGACCCCCTGCGAGAGGTTTGCAGGTCTCTCTGGAACAGAAATCCCCCTCACTCCAATATTCCATGGCCTCTGGGTGCAGAATTCACCGTGAGTTGGTCCCCTCTAGCCGTTCTGTGGGTTGTGGGTTTGGAGCTATGTGTATGTGCGTCTTTCTACTCCACCATCTTGGCTCCGCCCCCTCTATCTCTTGCTTAGTCATAAATTCCACTGTTCTCCATAAATCTGATCGGTAAATTATGCTTTTCTCTTCCAGTTTGTTTATAGTATCAGCCTTTATATATAAATTGTGTACCCATTTTGACTTTAGTTTGGTATGTGGTATAAGACGTTGGTCTATGCCTAGTTTCTGTCATACTATTTTCCAGTTTTCCTAGCATTTTTTTTTGTCAAGTAGTGAGCTCTTATGCCAGGGGCTGGAGTCTTTCGGATTATCAAATAGTAAATTACTATAGCCATTGACTATGGTTCTTGTCAACTATTCCACTGATCCACCACTCTACTTCTTAGCAAGGACTAAGTAGTTTTGATTATTGTTGCTTTGTAATATAATTTAAGATGTGGTATGTCTAGGCACCTTTCCCTAGCATCTCCTTTCATTAATTCCCTTGATATTCTGGACCTTTTATTCTTCCAGATGAATTCTGTTATTATTTTTTCTAGCTCTATGAAATAACTTTTTGGTAGCTTCGCTGGTAGCTACTTATTCACTTAATAAGTAAAATAATTTAGGCAGAATTGTCATTTTTATTGTATTAACATTATCTATCTGTGAGCAACTGATGTTTTTCCAGTTACTTAGATCTGACTTTATTTGTGTGAAAAGCGTTTTGTAATTGTGTTCATATAGTTCCTGGATTCGTTTTAGCAGATAGTCTTCTAAATATTTTATAATGTCTATAGTAACTTTAAATGGAATTTCTTTCTGTCTTTTGCTGTTGGGCTTTGTTAGTAACATGTAGAAATGCAAATGATTTGTGTGGGTCTATTTTATTTCCTGCAAATTTGCTAAAGTTGTTTATTATTTCAAGTAGTTTTTTATTTGATTCTCTAAATATATCATCATATCACCTTCAAAGAATGATAGCTCAGTTTCTTCTTTGCCTATTCTCATTCTTTCAATTTCATTTTCTTCTCTTATTGCTGAAGTTAATGTTTCTAGTACCATATTGAATAACAGTGGTGATAACGGACATCCTTGTTTCACCCCTGATCTTATTGGAAATTCTTCTAGCTTATCCCCATTACGTAGCTGATGGTTTTAGGTAGATGCCACTTATCATCTTAAGGAAGCCTCCATTTATTCATATGCTCTCTAGTTTTTTTTTTTTTAATAGGAATGAGTATTGTATTTAGTCAAAAAGCCTTTCTGCTTCTATTGAGATAATCACATGGTTTCTGTTAGTTTTGTTGTTGATATGATTAATTACACTAATAGTTTTCCTAATACTGAACCAGCCTGCATTCCTGGTATAAATTCTATCTGGTCATAGTGTATTATTCCTGTGAAAAGTTGCTGTAATATTTTAGCTAAAATTTTATTTAAAAATTTTACGTCTGCATTCATTAGGGAAATTGATCTATAATTTTCTTTCTGTTTTAAATCTTTCTGGTTTAGGTATCAGTATCGTATTTGTAATCATAAAATAAATTTAGTAGGACTATAACCCACTTTCTATGTAGTCTATATAATACTGGAATTAATTGATCTTTAAATGTTTCATAGAATTTACTTGTAAATCCATCTGATCATGGAGATTTATTTTCCTAGGGAGTTCATTGATGGTTTGTTCAATTTATTTTTCTAAGATGGGGTTATTTAAGTATTTTACTTCCTCTTCTATTAATCTGGCCAATTCATATTTTTTGCAAAGATTCATCCATTTCACTAAGATTGTCAAATTTATTGGCATATAATTGGGCAAAATAATTCCTAATTATTGCTTTAATTTCCTCTTCATTGGTGGTGAATTCATCCTTTTCATTTTTGATACTGGAAATTTGGTTTTCTTCTTTCTTTTTTTTTTTAAATTAAATTGACCAAAGGTTTATCTGTTTTATTGTTTTCTTTTTCATAGAGCCAGCTCTTAGTTTTGTTTATTAGTTCAATAATATTCTTAATTTCAATTTTATTAATCTCTCCTTTGGTTTTTATTGATATTTTTTGTTATTGATACTTACTTGGGGATTTTTAATTTGTTCTTTTTTCTAGCTTTTCCAGTTGCAACCCCAATTCATTGATCTCCTCTTTCTATTTCATTCATGTAAGCATTTAGAGATATAAAACTTCCCTTAAGAAACATTTTCACTGCGTCCCAGAAGTTTTGGTTATTTCAATAATTCTGAAATATATTATGATCTACAAACCATGTGAAAGCCAACAAATACTAGTTCAATTGCGATAAATTACATAGTCATTTATTCTTTAGTAAAAGAAAATAAGTTTCAATTTAAAGCCTCATATAGTTAAATAATTAAATTAAAAGACAGTTAACTTATAAAAATCTTTAAATTGGTTAAAAACCTGTCTTGCCAACAATAAAAGAAGAGGAATGTCCTCATTGCTCAAAAATATTCTTTGACACCCTTTGCCTATGGATTATTTATCCCTCTATTAAATACCTTCCTTATAATTACAGAATCAAAGACTGAAAAAAACTTCAAAGGTAAGACAAGCTATCCAAGAACTATAATAAACAATGCAGACACTGACATACACTACACTGTAATAGCCCCTGCAAGTGATTTTCTATTGGAAGATGATTAGCAATAGGGAACCATGTGAGATTAATCACTTGATTTACAAAAAAAGTTTACATATTAATATTTATTTTATCCAATTTTTAAGATTTTTATTTAAAATTTTGAGTTCCAGTTCTATCCTTCCTTCCCTCCCTCCCTGCCCTCTTCCCTCCCTAAAATGATAAACATTTAGATATATGTTATAATATGCAATTATATAAAACTTTTCCTAATTAGTCATTTTGTACAAAAAAGACTCAAAAGAAAAAAATGAAAGTGAAAAATAGCTTGCTTCAATCTGTATTCAATCAATATCAGTTCTTTTTCTGAGGCACACAGTGTGTTTCATCATTAGTCCTTTGGGACTTGCCTTGGATCATTGCATTGTTGAGAATAGCTAAGTCATATACAATTCTTCATTGAACAATATTGCTCTTACTATGTACAATGTTCTTCCTGGTTCTGCTCACTTCATTCAGCATCAGTTCATGTAAGTTTGTCCAGGTTTTTCTGAAATCATGCTGCTTGTCATTTTTTATAGCACATTAGTATTACATCAAAATCATATACTACAGACTGTTTAACCATTCTGCAATTGATGAGCATTCCTTTGATTTCCACTTCTTCCCCACTACAAAAAGAACTGCTATAAATATTTTTGTACAAATAGGTCTTTTTCCTCTTTTTCGGATGTCTTTGGGATATAGACCTAGCAGTAGTATTGCTGGATCAATTGTTATGCACTTTTTTTAGCCCTTTGGGCATAGTTCTAAATTGCTCTCCAGAATGGTTGGATCAATTCACAACTCCTCTGACAGTGCCCCAATTTTCCCATATCCCCTCCAACATCCAACATTATCCCTTCTTTTGTCATATTAGACACTCTGATAGATGTAAAGTGTTACCATAGCATTGTCTGAATTTGTATTTCTCTGATCAATAGTGATTTAAAGCATTTTTTCATAGGATCATAGACAGCTTTGATTTTTTTGCCTGAAAACTGCCTGTTCATATCTTTTGACTATCATTAGGGGATTTTTTTTATGAATTTGATTCAGTTCTCTATATATTTGAGAAACCAGGCTTTTATCAGAGATATTTTTTATAAAAATGATTCCCCAGCTTTCTATTTTCCTCATAATTTTGTTTGAGTTTTTTGGAAAAAAACTTTTTAAATTTTATATAATCAAAATTATCTATTTTATATTTGTAGTGGGCTCAATGTCTTCTTTGGTTCTAAATTCTTCCCTTACCCATAAATCTGTCATATAAACTGTCCTAAGTCCTCTTCATTTGCTTATAGATCATTCTTCATGTGCAAATAGTGTACTTATTTTGACCTTATCTTGCTGTATAGTCATTCAATTTTTGGAGAGCTCTAATTGTTAGGAGCTATTGTTTTACATCAAATTTACGTCAAATATTTTACATCAAATTTACATCAAATCTCATTTTGCCTCTCTGATACTTCCATCTGTAACTCTTATTTCTGCCCTGTGGAGGCACACAACAAACCTAATTCTTATTCCCCATGACAACACTTGACATATTAGAAGATAATTATCATACCCACATGTAAGTCTTCTCCAAGACTAAATATTCTTAGTTTCGTCAATTTGTCCTTAAATGATATAGTTGCAAATCTTCTAAATACTTTGATTCTTTCTTATAACACATCTATTTGTCCACACAATTCCAAAAATGTGATACTAAAACTCAACACAATATTCCAGATAGGATCAGACCATAGAAAAGCACTATAAATGCATTATTTTAGACTATTAGCTATTACACGCAGTCTACAAGGAATATTTCTCAGGTCATGATATCTCAAGAATTCTGAGAAATGGACAGAATCAATCATATTATATACCTTCAAAATCACTTTCAACACTGATATGAGTGAAACACAACTACACAGAATGAGAAAATAGAATATAACAAGCTATCCCAAAGACTTTGAGAATAGCTAAATAGACAACTATTACATGACTGACTTATGTTGGCTCAAGGTGGAGCCCTAAAATCCCCAAATCTTGAATATCCAGTAAGATGGCTGAAAGGTCTACTCTTCTTCATGACCTGAAAGAAAGCAGAAAAGGGATCAAATACAGCAAAAAGAATAGCAAAAACAATAGGGGAGGGGGAGAAAGAAGGTAAGAAAGCATCACAGTGAAATCTAATTGCAAAAAGATGAAGAAAATGATGAATATAAAGAGATTATTCAAAACAAAATAATCTGCCAATAGCTAGTTTCTACCTTTCTTCTTTCTTCTCTGTCTCTTTCCATTTTCTTTGTCTCCCTCCTTCCATTTTCCCTCCTCTCCCTTTCTCTCTCTCTCTTTCTCTCTCTCTCTCTCTCTCTCCCTTTCTCTCTCTCTCTCACATTCACTATAGGGGAAAAACAAACAAACAATAATAATGATCATCTTTAATGTCAATAGGTTAAGCTTGCCTCCTAAAAGGAAGAGAAATTAAAAATTATTTAGAATACAAACCTCAGAAATTTGAAACAAATTTTAAAAAATATTAAGATGAGAATATTACCAGACAGTTTAAACACTGGATTGGAACATAGTTTATTATGCTTTATTAGTTTCTTGAATAAACAATTTTATCTATATCTCAAACTCCATCAGTATTATGAACACAGTCTGTCAACTCCATCCAATGAAGCAAACTGGCAACTTGCCTGTAACATATAGTCTTAAGAGAGTTTTCTGGGGCTCTGAGAGTCTAAAGGAGTACCTACATAAATTACATATCTTAAGCAGAACATGAACTCAAAGCTTTCCAAATGCAAGAACAGTTCACTCTACACCATTTTGTATCCCAAACAGTTAGTGCTTAATAAACATCTGCTGAATGAATCTGAATAAGGAAGGACAGGGATTAAAGCCATGGTTCAAGATTACATTATATTGAGGAGAGGGAGGGAAAAGAGGGAGGGGGCGCCTCCTCCTCCGGCTCTCGGAGAAAGAAGTTCGGGGCGGCCGAGCGAAGGAGCGCAGCGGGGCCGAAGCGAGCCGGGCCTCCGAGCGCCCGCCCGCCCGCGCCGGCGGCCAAGAGGGTGTCGTGGATGATTTCCCGGGCCGTGGTGTTGATTTTTGGAACATTGTATCCTGCTTATTATTCCTACAAAGCTGTGAAAACAAAAAACGTCAAGGAATACTGTAAATTCTTTCTCTTAAAAGGTGTATTTTTTTTTCAAGTTAAAGAAGAAAAATTATTGGTTGAATATTTCAAATAGATATAACTCATGCTCTTGAGAATATTCTCCATCTATAAAAATGGGAGATAGATCTTGGAGAAAATCTGGAGATGACAGGTCAAGTTAGATCCACCCTGGAAACCATGGAATATTAACACCAAAGGAGTCATAGATGGAGCTGTTCCCCCACCCCCAACATTTGTATCTTGTATTTAATATAGCTCTCTATTGTTACTAACTCTTGATTTAAAAAGTTACCAATGTAGGAGGTGGTAAACAGGAAGACTATAATGAGTTATGTTTGGAATATGTTGAGTTTGATATGACTATTGGACTTCCCATGGGAATGCCCACCAGGCATTTGGTAATATGGGACTGCATCTCAGGAGAGAGACTGGGAAGGGATACAGAGATCTGGAGTCATCTAAATTGTTGTAATTGAATCCATGGGAAATGATGCAATCTCTGAAAGAGAATGAAGGCAGTGGCCTTGGACTCAGAGCCTTGGGGTTCACTGGCAGTTGCAAACAGGGCGTAGGTAATGATCCAGCAGAGAGAAATGAGGAGTAGCCAGACAGTTCCAGAAAAATCAAAAGTTGCTTCAGGAAAGATTTTCTTGCTGGCAAGAAAATCCAAGGAGGGTGAGGGTTCAGTGGTCAGGAGTGTCACAAGAAGGAGGACTAAAAAAGACCTTCCAGTTTTCTAATTGAGAGGTGAGGATAACTTTGAAGACGGTAGTTTCGAAGTGGATTTGATTTAGCTAGAAGCAATTTGGGGTAGGTCTGGTCAATAATTAATTGGAGCCACTCTAGTGGCTCATCAAGCTGAATAAGAAGTCTGTGTAGTTTAAAATGTCCTTATGTAATCATTGCTAAGAGATAAATTTTTTTGATTTAAGTATGAAACATCAGTCAATTGAACAAATATGTAATTAAGCACCTACTATGTGCAAGGCACTGTAGGAAGCAATAGGTAAGATAGCAGAGATTAATGAGATAATCCTTTCATTCAAGAGCTTAGTGGCTGGGATAAGACAGATACATAAATGATAATAATTCAGGGTAGAAAATAAATGTAATGAGAGGTGCAAACAAAATTGTAGGCGAGGCAACCAATTAATAGTTGATTAAATGTTGAGAAAACAAAGGGAGCTTTATTTGATTAATTAGTGGAATCAGGGAGACCTGTTTTAGTATTTTGCCTCAGAAAAGAGCCCATATGTACAAAAATATTTCTAGTAGCAAAAACCTTGACACCAAGGAGTTAGCCATCTATTGGGGAATAGCTAAGCAAATCATAATACATGAAAGTAGTGTAATATTATTGCCTCATTATGAAGGAAATAATGCATGAAAGGTTCAGAGAAATCAAGTCAAGAAATCCTTCATAAGCGCCTTCTGTTCCAAGTAGCAAGCTAAGAATTGGGAATATAATGAAAGGTGAAAAACAGCCCCTGCTCTCCAGGAGTTCACGTATAGTCTAATGGAGGAGACAACGTGCAAACAACTGACTCTACAAATAAGCTCCAGAAAGGATAAATTGAAGAAGCACTAGTGTTAAAGGGCATCTGAGAAGTCCTCTTCTAGAAGGTGGGATTCTGACTAAGACTTGAACAGAAGCCAAGGCACCCAGGAAGCAGAGACTTGAGGAGAAAATTCCAGGCCTAGGGGACTGGGAAGCTGGTAAGGTAGCAAGGGACCAGATTATGAAGACTGGGAAGACTTACATGAACTGATACAAAGTGAAGTGAGCAAAACCAGGAGAACAGCGTATATAATAATAACAACATTAAAGAGGAAAACAACTTTGAAAGCCTTGAGAACTCTATTCAGCGGAAGGAACAACAAACTGTGATGCCCAGGGTCTGAAGAACTGTATGGTGCCAGTCTCCAACAGTGAGGTAATGAGCTCCCGATGCAGAATGAGACGTACTTTTGGATATGGCCAATGTTGCGATTAGATTTTGCTTGACTACATGTATTTGTTACTAGAGTTGTTTGTCTTTTTATGGGGGAGGAGAGACAGAATAAATGCTTAATAGGAAAAAATAAAGCTAAATTTTCATGAATAAAAAAAAAAAGATTACATTATATTGCAAACAGGTATTGTCATGATATATAAACATTTTTACTGCATTATATTAAAGTCACCAAGTTAATGAAATTATGAATTATGAATTATGAAATTATGAAATAGCTGATCCTCATGCCTGGGATACTCCCTCCTCATTGTCACTTACTTACTTACCTGGTTTTCTTTAAATCCCAAGTAAAATCCCATCTTTTACAGGAAACCTTTCTTAAGTCCTCTTCATTCTGGTATCTTTCCTCTGTTAATTATTTCCTATTTATCCTGTATGTGGCTTGTTTGTACATATTTATTTGCTTGCCTCCACCAAAAAGATTTTAAGATCCTTGAGGACAAGGATTATGTTTTGCCTCTTATTGTATTCCCAGCACTTAGCATAATGCCTGGAACATAGTAGAAAATCAGTGTTTATTGCTGGATTGATTGTTGAAGAAACAGAGCCTAAATTTTTATTATGATCAAACAGTAGAGTTATATTTTTATTTATTTACAAGCAATCTACAAGGAACATTTCTCAGGCCATGATACCTAGTTCAAGAATTCTGAGAAATGGGCAGAATCCACCACATTATGTACTTTAAAAATCACTTTAAACATTGACTTGAGTGAAAGACAATTACATAGAATGAAAAAATAGAATATAATAAGCTTTTTCAAAGACTTTAGTGATATTTATGGAACAAGATAAAGTACATCAACTAAAATCCAGCCATTCCCTAATTGATAAGGATCTCCTCAATTTCCAGTGCTTTAGTACCACTGAAAAAGTCGTTATTGATATTTTTGTACATATATGTCCTTTTCCATTTTCTTTGATCACTTTGGGCTAGCGACCTAGTAGTGGTATTGCTGGGTCAAAGGGTATACATAGCTTTATAGACTTTCAGAAGAGTTCCAAATTATTCTCTAAAACATTTGGTCTAATTCACAACTTGACCAAGTTCATTAGTGGATTTATTTTCCCTCATGTCCTCCAGCATTTGTCATTTCTGTTAGGTATGAGGTGCTACTTCAGGGTTGCTTTTTTTTTTTTAACTTTCCTTCTAATAAATAGTGATCTATAGCATTTTTAACATAACAATATATAGCTTTCATTTCTTCTTCTGTAAATTCCTGTTCATATCCTTTGACCATTTATCAATTGGGAAATGGATTTTATTTTTATAGATTTAACTCAATTTTGTAATTACTGTAACAAAAAATCATATTGTCTATGGTACTTTTTAGCAAATGTAGCTTCTCTGATTATCTCTTTTAATTAGGTCTATTTTTGCTTTTTGTCTGAGATCATGATTGCTGTCTTTGCCACTTTTGCTTTGGTTGAAGCCTAATAGATTCTGCTCCAACTCTTTAACTCTTTGTGTGCCTTTCTTTTCAGGTGTGTCTCTTGTAAACAGCTTATTGTTTGATTTCTGTTTCTGATCCATTCTGTTTTACTTCCAAATGCAATGCTGAAGAGAAACATAAAAAGGTAAACATGAAAAAAATAACCATAAGGGACTTAATAAATTTAAATCATTTACATTCCTGTATGGGAAAATGATACATGTAACTCCTAAGAACTTTCTCATTATTAGGGAAATTAGGAGTACACGTAGACAGAGAGCATGGGTGTGAATCAACTATGTTGGGCTGACCTCTAAAATAAGTCCAGAGGTGGGAAATAGGGATGCACTGGGAAAAAAGAAGAGGGGAGAACAGAGTGGGGGAAAAAAAACTTTTCTTACATGTAAAAGAAACAAAAAGAAAAGCTTTTTTTAATAGGGGGAAGTAAGGGAGTGGTGGACAATGCTTGAACTTCACTTCAGAACTGGTTCATGGAAATCTATGTTACCCATAGGTAAATTTTTCTACTCAGTTCTGAACTTTTTATGGGGAATGCTTGGAAATCCTCTATTTCATTAAATATTAATTTTCCCTTGAAGGATTATATTCGCATTTGCTGGGTAGGTTATTCTCTGATGTAGTCCTAGCTCTTTTGCCTTCTGGAATGTCATATGCCAAGCTCTCCACCATTTTAATGTGAAAGGTGTTAAATCTTGTGTGATTCTAACTGTGGCTCCATGTTACATGAATTGTTTCCTCATGAGCACTTGCAATGTGTTCTTCTTGACCTGGAAATTCTGAAATTTTGTGATGATATTACTCGGAGTCCATCTTGGGATCTCTTTCAATTCTAAAATATTGGATCATTTTTCCTTGATACATTTTTGAAATATGATGTCTAGACTCTTTTTTATCATGTCTTTTAGGTAGTCCAATAATTTTTAAATTATCTCTCCTGGATCTATTTTTCAGCTATGTCATTTTTACAATGAGATAGCTCATATTTTCTTCTTTTTTCATTCTTTTGGTTTTATGTTATTGTTTCTTGAGGTCTTGTGGAGCCATTAGATTTCTCTTGCCCAATTCTAATTTTTAAGGAATTATTTTCTTCAATAAGCATTTGTAATTTTTTTTCCATTTGGCCAATTCTGCTTTTCAAAGTATTTTTCTCTTCACTGAATTTTTGCACTTCTTAACCATTTGGCCTATTCTGTTTTTTAAAGTGCTATTTTATTCAGTGTGTTTTGGGGCCTCTTTTACCAAGATATTAATTTTCCTAATTTTCTTATGTCACTTTCACTTATTTTCTCATTTTTTTCTCTGCCACCTTTATTTCATTCTTTAACTCCTCCAGGAATTCTTGCTGGTCTTGGATCCAATTATCATTTTTCTTTGAGGCCTTCCTTGTAACTGCTTCTGCACTGTTGTCTTTTTCTAAGTTTATGTCTTGGTCTTCCCTACCACCATAATAGATTTTTATGATTAAGTTCTTTATTTGCTTTTTGTCTCTTTCTTTTGTCTATTTCTTGACTTTGAAATTTATCTTAAAATTGGACTCTGCTCACTTGGAGGTGGGGAAACACTGTGCGAGGCATCAGGATTTTTTGTTCTGCTCTTTTCAGGGTGACTTCTGGGAGTTTACAAGTTTTCATTTCTTCCAAGGTGGTATGGTCTTCAGAGAGTTGTGGTCACTACTCTTCTCATTTTTACCCAGGAAGGGCCCCTGCTTTTCCCCTGAAGACACAAGTGTTAGTTCTCCTTTTGGCTATGTGACTGTGACAAGGACCCTCATTCCTTTGTAACTGACTACAATCACCCCTCTTTTCCATAGAGCTGTGACACATGTTGTCTCTGGCCTGAAAGCTCCTGAAGATGCTACTATGGCTATTACTGCTGTGACCATTTCCAAGACCAATTTTTTAGCATTCTGAGAAGCTCAAGGATGGCTCCCACCTTGATGTCATTGGTTTCACCTTCTGACTTCCTAAGTTGTCTTAGGCTGACCCTTTATTAGCTTTGTTACTCCAAAATTTGATTTGTCACTATTTTAAAATTATTTGGAGGGCAATGGTGAAAGAGTTCAGCTGGGTCCCAGTCTGTACTCTGCCATCCTAGCTCCTCTCTTGTGACTGGCAAATCTTAAAGCAGTATATAAATGCTACCTATCAGCTACAGAACTTGAAACTGCAAGTTTAGTCAGTGGTTTGGGATATTGTTCCCTAATGACTTAAGCTCATCGACAGCAACCAGATATGGTACTTTCTTCGTAGTTTTCTTGGCTTTCAACATCTTTTAATTAATTAATTAAATTATTTCTGTCATTTGCAGTTCCAGGATCTTTCTCATGTGTAGGAGAAATGAAATATAAGGAAATCAGATAAATGATTATTGTCATCTCTGTGTTTCTAACTTTAGCTTCAATGAGCACAACACTTTTATGAGAATGCTTTCTTCTAGTCATCCAACACCATGACTTCTAAGTAATTTAAGGATCTCTGAGTACTGATCTGAGAGTATTTAAGTGTAAGCACTTACAAGTCAGTATAAGGGTTATAACTATTTGGCCATCATTCTTCTATATTTGGACCTGATCTAGTGAGATTTTCCATACTTCCCAGTCATTATCTATGTTTACCTGTGCAGGCAGGTGTTGCTGTTGTTTAGTCATTCAATTGTGTGTCACTCCTTGTGATCCCATGAACTCTACTCTCCATGGGTTTTTTTGTCCAAGATACTGGGGTGATTTGCCATTTCCTTCTCCAATGGATTAAGGCAAACAGAGATTCAGTGACTTGTCCTGGGTCACACAGCTAGTAAGTGTCTGAGACCACATTTGAACTCAGGTATTCCTGACTCTAGGCCCAGTACTTTATTCACTGAGCATTTGGTTTTACCTTAGACGCAGCTAGAATATACCAGGTAGTAAACATGTCTTACAAATTAGACTAGAAAGAAAGAAAAAGATCTCATTGATTAGACATCCTAACATAATCTAATCCTTCAATGGATATGAAATTACTATGAAAACTATCATGATCTTCATTATTTTTTTTAATTTCCAGAGAATTTTGGTCCATTGTATAGATAAAACTTAATGAAATTAGAGGTCACTTATGTATTGACATAGCAACAGCAACAGATTTCTCAAGGACCTATGAGACATTATGTTAGGTACAAGGCATATAAAGACAGATATAACCCAAATTCCTGCCATCAACAATTAGAGCACTGTTGCAAAGGTTAAATTTATTTCCTTGAAACCGCTGTCCATTGTTTTCCTCTAGAACTACACAAAAGAAACCTAATAATTTCTTGACTACATAAGAATCTCTCAAATTGTAAGAAAAAAAGTTATGGGCCTCCAGTCTCCTCCGTCTAAATACTTCAATTAGCTCATACCAACATTCCCAACATCGTTATAGTACAAGCTTTCTTTGGTTAAAGATCACTGGTTTCTTCAACTCTTCCTTATTCTGGTTTCCCTTCTTTGGATATGTTACATTTTGTTGGTAGGGATAAAGATAAGGCCTGCATCTGTGATTTAATTGGTATGGGGAAATCATGGGAAATCAAATTCAACCTACCAATATAGGTGAGTACCTTATCAACAACTTATAGTTTAAAAAAGTTACCTAAAGAACTAAGAGGATAAATGACTGCCAATCACATAACCAATACGTTCGACAGAACTTGAAATCTTATCTTCCTGGTTTTAAGGCCTGCTTTCTAACCAATAAATCTGGCTATTTCTCTCAATTTTCTTGCTAAAATGAGGTGGGCAGAATTTAACACAAATATGCTAGATTTGCTCTGACCAGCAAAAAACAGAATGAATGTAGGAAGCCCAACAGAATTATTTAATGAGTATCAAACTGAGAACACAATGAGCTTAGGTGCTGTATGATATTGATAATCATAATATAATGAGTTTCCTGGTCAACAAGAATGATTCTTTACCTATTCTGTAAACACCCAGTGTGTCTCAAGGAAGGGCTTGTACTTCTTAGACAAGAAATTATACAGGAGCAAAAGAGAAATAAACCTCTGATTGGTGGTGGTTTCGATTAATTAAATGATTGATATATTTGACACATATATCTCAGTGGAAGGAAGTAGCCTAGATATAATAATGGACTTGGAAGTCAGGAAAGCTTGACTTCAATTCACCATTCAGACATGTTAGCTATGTGTATATATCCGGGCATGTCATTTAACCTCTTCGCCTCAGTTTTGTCATCTGTAAAATGGAGATAACAACCTCCATCTCACAGGAATGTTTCAAGGATCAAATGAGATGATATTTTCAAGCTCTTTGCAAATGTTAAAGGAGACTACAAATGTTCGTTATAATTAGCATCATGAAAAAAAAGAAAATCCCAACACTGCGTATGTGTGTGAGGGTGTAGGAGATGAACTTTCTTTGGTCTCAACAGTCTTTTTGAAGGGGATTGAATGAAGATTAATGTTGAAGTTACAGTTTTATTTTATTGAAATGTTTGTGCCCATCCCTATTCTAAGAACATGACATTTAGTTCTTTGAAATACACTAAAATGATTTAGGTCAATTTGCCACCGTGAGTCAAAGCAGATTTTGTTCCAGAGCTTGCTAAATAGGAGATGTTTATTTGTTCTTAACAAATATGACATGATTTCCACTTAGCTGACATGGCCATTTACTTTCTAATTTCTGTCCCAAATTTAAATTTAAATTCCCAAAGTTCTGAGAATTCTATTGTTTTAATTTATTATTCTTGGTTAGAAGTATGTGATCTTGAGTTTGCTCTGGCCAAACAACAAAAGCTTTAGATGATTTTTGCAATGTATATGCATATTTTAATTATGCATATGATAACTTTTACTCAATTCACTACTTACATATTATATCAGGTATTTATGTAAAAGCTGATCATTATAAAGAGTGTTTTCCACCTGTACAGCTAAATAAGAAAGTCACAAGTCTATTAAACAAAAGCAAGATGTGATCTCCAAGACCTACACCAAAAAGAAATAGAAAGAGTTCTTTTATAGGTGACTGTAATCATTATTTACAATGCATTAATTAAGAATCTACCTTGGACTTGTGGTAGACCAAAAATATTTTCCCCGAAGAGCTCTCTATTTTTATAGTGCTTCATAAGGGCCACTGGTGCCCCGCACATCCCATGTAACTGTAAGCACCAAAGTGGCTTTAATCAGGATATAACTGGCAGGTTAAAGAGGTGAATAACTTGAGCAATGAGAGCTTTTGTATTGTGGGCTGAAGTGATGAAATGGGTGGGCAAGAAAGAAGTTTAAAAGCACTTTGAGAATATGCAAAACAGATCTATGATGGTTTAGACATTAGACCCATTAGCACCAATAGTCCTCTGTACAAATGTCCTTTTTTTGGAGGAGGGGTAGAGTCAAGATGGTGGAGTAGAAGCAGGGATTTACTTGAGCTCTCCTTCAAAACCTCTAAAAATACCTGTAAAAAGGGCTCTAAACAAATTTTAGAGCAAAAGAAGCCACAAAATGATAGAGTGAAACATTTCCATCCCAAGACAATCTTGAGGGCTAACAAGTAGGGTCTATTGCACCAGACTCAGAGCACACTGTCATGTGGGTCAGGGCCAAGCCAGCACAGAAGGGTCTGGAGCATGCCTGAGTACAGTTAATCACTAGCAGGGTGCTAAATCACTGGTTTCCAGACTTCTCAACTCACAAATGCAAGAGACAGCTTCAAAGTTCAGTGGGAAAGTGCTCTCCAGGTGGGTGAGAGAGAAACATGGGCCAGCCCTAGCCCCAACCTCAGCCCCAAGGAGGTGGCAGCCATTGCCACAACAGTGGCTGCTTAAGGAGCTCTCAACCTACAGAGGGTGGGGGAGTTAAATGACTGATCTGGGTTGCATTTGTGGGTGAGGATCCTGGGGCAAGGAGGAGTGCTGGTGTGGTGGAGCTGGTGGCAGCTTTGGAGAGAGAATTCTACTAGAAGTTCCAGGGCAGAAAAGAGTGCCTGTGGTTACTCACAGACAGGCCAGGAGAAGGGTAAACACCTATCCTTTGATCATACCGCTTTGGAGGAACTGAGAATTTACAAATCCCTAGAGATATCTTTGAAAACAGCTATACAAAACCCCTGAAACTTGGAGCAGTACACTCCCTCTACTTAGCAAAGAGCTAAAAAGTCAAGTAATTGACTGGGAAAATGACCAAACAGGGGGAAAATAAGTCTGTAGAGGATTACTTTCTTGGGGAGAAGGCATTTTCTTACATCATTGGGAACAAGGAAGATCAAAGCATATAAGCAGAGTAAGTCAGCAAGGTCAAGGCTCCTACATTCAGAGCCTCCAAGAAAAATATGAATTGGTCTCAGGTCATGGAAAAGCTCAAAAGGGATTTTGAAAATCAAGTAAGAGAAGTAAAGGAAAAATTGGGAAGAGAAACAAGAGTGATGCAAGAAAACCATGAAAAACCAGTCAACAATTTGCTAAAGGAGACAAAAAAAATTGCTAAAGAAAATAACGTTTAAAAATAGATTAACCCAAATGGAAAAAGAGGTCCAAAAAGCCAAAGAGGAGGAGAATGATAAACAAAGCAGAATTGACCAAATTGAAAAAGAAGTCCAAAAGCTCACTGAAGAATATGATTCTTTTTATAAAATGTTTTTTTATTTTGTCTTTAAAATTTTTTTATTTATCTTTAGTTTTCAACATTCATTTTCCACAAGATTTTGAGCTTCAAATTTTCTCCCCATCTCTCCCCTCTCCCCACCCCAAGACACCATGCATTCTGATTACTCTTTCCCCCAATCTGCTGTGCCTTCTGTCACACCCCTCCTTTTCTTTATCCCCAAATTCTCTCTTTTCTTGTAGGGCAAGATAGGTTTCCATACTCCATTATCCATGTTTTTTATTTCCCACTTGCATGCAAAAACAATTCTTTACATTCATTTCTAAAATGTTGAGTTTCAACTTCTCTCCCTTCCTCCCTCCCTACCCATACCCACTGAGAAGGCAAGCAATTCAGTATAGGTTAAGCATGTATAGTTATGAAAAGACTTCGATAGTAGTAATGGGGTGAAAGATTCCCCTCCATGCTATCCTGCCCGCCATTTATTCTATTCTCTCTTTTCGCCTTTTCCCTTCCCAAAATTGTTTACTCCTAATTGCTCCCTCCTCCTATTTGCCCTCCCTTTTATCATACCCCTACAACCAGTTATCCCCTTCTCCCCCACTTTCCTGTAGTGTAAGATAGATTTTCATACCACATTGAGTGTGCATGTTATTCCCTCCTTGACCCAAATGTGATGAGAATAAGCTCCACTTTTTCCCTCTCACCTGCCCTCTTTTCCCCTCCATTGAAAAAAAGCTTTATTTTGCCTTCCAGGCTGTCTTGGACTGGAAATCTCTTTCATTCTGTCATTTTGTGGCTTCTACTGCTCCAGAATTTGTTTAGAGTCATTTTTTACAGGTATTTTATTGGCTATGGGGATTAGAGCTAGAGCAGGTCTGTCCTTCTACTCCACCATCTTGTCTTGCCTCTGCCCTTGAAGAATATAATTCTTTAAAAATTAAAATGGAGCAAAAGGAAGTTAATGACTTTTTAAGACATCAAGAAATTATAAAACAAAAGCAAAAGAATGAAAGAAAAGCAGACATTGTGAAATATCTCATTGGCAAAACTACTTACCTGGAAAATGAATCCAAGAGAGATAATTAGAAATAATTGGTCTACCTGAATATCATTATGAAAAATGACCCTAGATATCTTCTTTCAAGAAGTTATCAAAATATTTGAAAGTGAATGCTGCAAACTGAAAATAAATAAATTATATAATAGAAAAAACAAACAAAATGTCCTTTTTTGTATCTTAACTAAATTTTGCATTTCCTTTTGTACCTAGGACAGAACTTATTTGGTGCTTAATAACATTTGTAATGAAAAACAAAATAGTACTTGGTTTCAGCTTTAGCTGAAAGATTGTTTACAGGAGAGCTGAGCATCCTCGGGCATAACTCTAGAGACCCAGAAAGAACTTATATTCCAATATTCCCGAGAGAAATCTTCATAGGGATAAATGTAAGTCAATCATTTGATTTTCAAGGAGAACCTGGTTAGTGATACGAGCCAAAGAGAAAATTTGAGAAACCCCCAAGTTTGAATCATGTCTATATGAGTCCAGACATTGGAATCAGGTCATCAGTTACATCTATGAAATGTTGCAGATTAGTGGAAGATTGTTTTTTTTTCTTTTTTGAGATAACTGGATTATTAGGGATGATTAGATTGAAAGATGGAAAAAGTAATCCTTGAATACTCTTGGAGATCCTTCATGAAGAGTAAGGTCACATGCAGAGTACTAAATACGTTCTTGCTTAAGGACGTTAGAGTTGAACTATCCTTCTCTTACCTACAGACCATTTGATAATTTGAGAAAAACTTATCTTAGAGCCCATATAAAGGTTGTATTCATCCTTTGTTGTTAAAGAAGACTGTGTCATCAAAGAAATTATGACATGACTTGCATTTGACTTTGTTTTAAGTGAGGGAGGGCTGTGCAAGGTCACCAGCCTCACTTCTTCTTCAGAGCCATCTGAATCTAGTGACCAATATCTATTCATCAGGATGACTGGAGATGAGTCAGGATTCACTGGGAGACCTTGGCTGCTTTAGGCCAAGGTCTATGCAGGCACTCAGTTGGGGTGAGGTAACGCCCATTCATTCACTAGGCCCATTTAAGAGTGGCCAGGACATGGCCCCTTTAACGAGGAAAAGAAAAAGAAAGACATCAGGCTTGGAGGGAAACAGCAACAGTTACTATTGATAATCACTCAAACCAGGAGAGTCCAGAAGAGCCTTTAGGCAGGGGCCCAGTGGTGTTCCACTTTCATAGTGTAGTTTTGGAAAAGGAAAGGAAGGGAAGGAGAGGGAAGGGAAGGGAAGGGAAGGGAAGGGAAGGGAAGGGAAGGAGAGGGAAGGGAAGGGAAGGGAAGGGAAGGGAAGGGAAGGGAAGGGAAGGGAAGGGAAGGGAAGGGAAGGGAAGGGAAGGGAAGGGAAGGGAAGGGAAGGGAAGGGAAGGGAAGAAATCTAGCCAGTAAAACCCAAGTCAACTGGGCATCTTTTGACCATTCAAATTTCCCTTCCTTTGGAAAAGAGAAGGAAGGGGAGGAGAACTTAAAGACAATTAAAAGGACAACTATTAGAGTTATTAGAATTCAATATCATCTGTATTCATTATGTGTCATATACCTAAAGTGAATAGTTGGAAAAATAGAATTAATCTGATAGAATCTTATTCTGAGATAAAGAATGATTCAAGGATGATCTGATGGTACTCAAATATATAAAGAGTAATTGTTTAGCTAAAGATTGGAAGGAAGATAATAAATGTTTTTATCATAAATTTTAGGGAAGAAAATTTTGTCAATGTATATTGTTCATATTTGGAAGATTTTTTAGGGAGGAGTGATTATAGAATTTTCTCTTCTACAAATGTTTTAAGGCAGATTCCTTTCTGCCCAAGATTATTGAGCCCTTGGGGATGAGCACTGGCAAAAAGAAGAACCCCAGAAAGAGGACCAAGCTTCTTAAAACTAAGCCTAGACATCCTCTTTTTTAAAATGATGTAGAGACATGTGGTTGTGGTGGGAGGTGAAGATATAGCCCTTCCAGCAGATTTATGATTCTATGTTATACATCTGGGAAGGAAGGCTAACTGCCTAAAAGACCTGCCAGCAACAACCTACTTGGCAACAGCTTTTACATTTTCATACCCCACACCTTAACAATAAATTAATACGTTGTACTTATATATTTCAACCTTACTCTGAGCAATCAGATATCACAGCCATAAAGTATGATGGAAACGGGGTTGCATAATTGGAAGAACATTGAATCAAGTCTCTTCTGATGCTTACTAACCTTAAAACCTTAGACAAGTCATTTCATTTCCTGAGACTTCAAATTCCTCATCTGTGAAATGAGAGGATTGAATTAGATTACTTATGTTTTTTGTCAAAAAACAAATATGCATTAAGCATCTACTCTACTATGGGTTAGGTTATAGTGCTAATGGTGGGGAACACAAAGCAGAGCAAAGGCAGTCTCCACCCTATAGAATCTCACAATCTAATCTCAGCTCTTTATCTGTGACCTTTCAACTTTTATTTTATTTCTGTTTCTTGGAAAGACAGACTTCTAGTTCTTTCATCTTTGATACCAACACTCGGTGGCTCTTAATTAGTATTTATTAAACTGAATTAAAAATACAAGAGAAAAATGAATGAAACACCTGTTTGTAAGAATGCCTTATATGTGGAAAAGTCTTATAGCAAAATGGAGGAAAAGGACCAAGAATGATCAAGTTAGATAAGTTAGAATCAGTTAATTTCATTTGGTCCAGATTGGTCAAAAATAGTGCCATGTGGATATATTTTCCAATGTTAGTATCATCAATTGCAATAGATTTTTAAAATTTCAATGTAATTATAAGTTAACATCCTTTAGCATCCTAACATTCCACTTTTCAGTGAACAGTAACTGATTTTGGATTGTTCAAATTAAAATGCCAATGGAAAATATCTTTTCTAATTTGGAAACCATGTATTTTTCAAGGTCTCCCCAAATTCCTGGTGCTCATTTTACAAAGCAATATATTATCTGTATGTACTTAAATATACACATGCAAGTGTCCTCATTCCCTCCCCCACTCAATAAAATGTGAACTCCTTGAAAACAAGAGTCTCGCTTTTTGCCCTAGTCTCACCAGTGCTGGCAAATAGTAGATGCTTAATAAATGCTTATTGAATGAATTGGGATTCAAACCTCAATTTCCTTTCCCCAAATTTTGTGTTCTTTCAACTATTCCACAGCTGCCTGATGAAAGTCGGAATAGTCCAGTCCAGACCAGCTTAGCCTTTTCGTACAGACTCACAGGCTTTTGATATTGGATCATGGAGTCTGAAAGTGAAAGTAGAGAAGAGTTCTAAGAGGAAAGCCTTTATCATCTGATACTGGAGAGAACTCAGCCTAACTCCCAGACTGCTCTGCTCCCTTGGATTTCCTACAAGCCATTTGCTTTCCTCTAACTCCATCTTTCCTCTGAAGCTTTAGCTTCCAGTCTTATCCATTAAAGCATAAATCAGAGCCTACCTCCACCAGAGAGTCTTCTACAACTAGAATTTATCAATTGCGCTGAATGTTTAAAGCAGGGATCCTTAGCCAACGGTCCATGAATACACATACACACACACACACACACACACACTCACACACAACTGTGTATGCATGTATGTACATATGAATACATATATAAACATATATATACCTCCCTTGATGTGAATATGTCAAAAGGCCTAGCCTAAAAAGGCAAAGATCTCGCATTGCATCCTGGGCCATCTTCAGTCATTCTGATGAATATCTGTTCACTGGATTCAGATGGTTTAGGAGGAGAAAGTGAGACTAGTGACCTTGCACAGCTCTCCCTCACTCAAAACAAAGTCAAGTGCAAGTGATGTCATCATTTCTTCTTCAAAAACAAAGGACAAACACAACACGTGAGCAGACCAAGCTACCTGAGTGGGAGCCCAGCTAGCTGGGTAACCCAGCTCACCCTCTCCTTTCTGTCTCCTTCTCTCCTTCTTTTGGTGTTTACTGGCTAACTGTTTTTCCTTCCTTCTTTCCTTCCTTCCTTCCTTCCTTGCTTCCCATTCGCAAAACTCTGAAGCCCATGTGTTGGACAACAATAACTCTCTGTCCCAGCTCCACTTAATGACTGTCTTAGAGTGATTATCAATAGTAACAGTTTCTCTTTATCTCTCAGTTTGATTTAGTTATTTTTATCTTTTGCTCATTAGAAGGACTATTCCCTGACTACTTCCTAAAGAGACCTATTCACTCAATGGGCATTACCTCCCTTGAAGTGTGTACGTCAAAAGGCCTAGCCTAAAAAAGGCCAAGGTCTCCCAATGCATCTTGGGTCATCTCCAGTCATCCTGATGACTATCTGGTCACTGGATTCAGATGGCTCTGGAGAAGTGAGGCTGGTGACCTGCACAGCCCTCCCTCACTCAAAACAAAGTCAAGTGCAAGTCATGTCATCATTTCTCTGATGGGGTGGTCTTCTTTGAGAATGAAGGATGAACACAACAACAACAACAACACGCACATATTGTATATATGTTGTGTATATAATAATGGTAATAATTAACATTTATATGTCACCTACTATGCTCAAGGCACTATGCTAAGGGTTTTACTTTATTATATTATGTGATCTTTACTATAACCATTGAAGGTAGGTGTTATCTTTGTCCCCATTTTACAGATGAGAAACAGGCAAAGAAAGGCTGAGTTACTTGCCCAGGGTCACATAGCTAGTAAGTGTATAAAACTAGATTTGAATTCAGACCTTTCTGACTCCTGATCAAGCATGCTACCCACCTGGTTGCCTATATCAATGGAGAGAGAGAAAGAGAGAAGGAGAGAAAAGGAGAGAGAGATGGGGGGGGATGGGGGGGAGAGAGAGAGAAAAGTTTTTCAATATAATTGGTTTCCTTTGTAATGCTATGATTATGAAAAGGAGTCCATAGGTAAAGAACTCCTGGCCTAGATATAACATTGATAATTTGTGTTGTCTCCTTAACTCGGCTTTGAGGGCATTGCCATTAATTGCAACAGATTTCAAAAATTTCCATATAAATATAAACGAATATCCTTTAACCAGTTATTCCATTTCTCGTCAGTGAACGATAATAGATTTTGCATTGTCGACATTAAAAGCACCAATAGAAAATATGCTTTTCTATTTTGGAAGCTATATGTGTTTTTCAAGTTCCCCTAAAATTTCCATTGACCATTTTACAAAGGAATCCATCTGGGATCAAAAGCAATTTACATTTAGACATTTAAATATTAGCACCAGACTGCTTCTCTCTCAGACCTAACACACGGTATTTCGAATATTTTGCAGTATCCCCGGGTGAAGCCTGCAGTTCTCTCCCCTTCACTGCCCAGAAGCTTTCCTAACAGCCCTCCAGATTCCCAGAGGCCCTGAGGTCTCCTATTCCTGCTTCCCCAGCTCAGTGTTGACAGCAGAGTTGTACAGAGAGAACTCAAATTTGAACTCCTACAACATAGCGTACTCTCACTAAAGGGAAGCCTGTCACCTGTATTAAATATTATCTCAGCAAGGAACTGGAATATTTCAGACAAGTAAAATATTTAGTACTATCCTTTCAAGACAGGGACACCCAAAAGCAAACTCACTTCCACTTCAAACCACATAGTTGTATTTTTTGGGGGGGAGGAGGGAATGAGGATGGGTTATAATTGTAGCTGAATCTCCCCAATCTTCTTCCTAATCTGTCCCCTCCCAAGTGAAGGACAAATTATTTTGCATCAGTCTAATGGGAATATTTCAAAAGAAGAGTTTTAGATTTAAATCTGATTTATAATTCAAATGTAACTTTCCAACTCAGTTTTGATCCATCCCTGTGGAAAACAGAGCATCTGCATTCACTGAGCATGGTTTTCTGAGGAATCAGGGCTCCTACCTCTGACTTTCAAGGATGCTTAAGTATAACTATGGAGACAGAGAATCCACTTACAAAACAAAGCCAGAAGTGCAGCATTGTAAGTAGCTGCAGGGTTTCAAATGATGACAATGAGTTTCTGGCTAACTAGAGGAAAATGTACACTTTGGAAATTATCTCTGCCTGCCTAGGTGAAGATCATCTCTTCAAAGACTAGGAATACCCTGCTATCTGATTGAGAGTGGGTTTACATAATTGTGGATAAAGAAAGATATAAATAAGGAGGCATTTGGCATGCTTGGCGCTCCTACTGAGGAAAATGTCTACCCCCTACCAGCAAAATCCAGCAAAAACAGGCAGCCAAGTGAATGGTGAATGAATAGCTAGACATCTGCAGGGAATTTGAGGGCATCAATTGCAGATTTTTCATATCAAAAGAAGGGGTGATTAGTAGATGCTAGAGAGTTGGGGTAACAGATTGCTTTGCTACACTGGACAGTTGAGAAGCTGGTTTGAGCCAGAACACTTGAGTTCAAGTTCCAACTCTGCCACTTGCTATCTCTGCATATAACCTTAGGCAACATACTTAAACTCACCAGTCTTAGTTTCCCCATCTGCAAAATCAGAGGTATGAAATAGCTGTTCTTTGACTTCCCTGTCTAACTCTGAAACATTTGTGACCTTGAGTAAGTCATTATCACTTTTTACACTCTGCTTCTTCATGTCCAAAATGAGAGTGTCAGACTAGATCAAGGGTTCTTACCCTGAGGTATAAAAACTCCATGAATAGATTTCAGGAGGGTAAGTAAATGTGGATGGAAAGAATGACATCTCTATTTTAATAAATTTGTTTTATGTTGCTATCCAAAATTTTTAAACGATATATTTTATTTTATGTATTTTAAGTGCTATTATGAAAATGGGTCAATAGGTTTTATCATATTACCAAAGGACTTGATGACACAAAAAGTATTAAGAATCCTTAGACTAGACAGCCCCTAAATTCCTATGTATCACTGAATGTATGATCCTACTCAATTGTTGATTTTGCATCTTTCCTGAAGGCTATATCTTGTTTTGAGTTACCTAACACAACAACACGTCTACATAAAAATATGAAGCTCGATTGCCTTTTTGGGGGAGGGGATGGATGGAGGAACAGGCAGTATGTAATTATTGACAAATACTGAACAGGATGCAAATGTGTGAGAAATTCCATCCTCTAAATTAAGTGAGAATAATAGGTTATGGAAGAGGTCTTGTTTATTTGGGGTTGATATGATATATTTTGTTCCTAAATATCTCTTTCCAAGCAAGTGAAATTCAGTCCCCAAGCCTAGTCACTTAGAATTACAAACAAGAACTGGAGTCCTTTTTAGGATGATCAAGGATCAGAATACATTCTTCCATTAAAATTTTAAAAAACAACATATTTTTTTCTACTTACATACATAACTATTGCTTTTCTATTCTTAGTTTAGAAACCTAGAGAAGAGAGAAAGATGAAAATGGGTCCTTAAGGTAGAGGAACAGGAGACAGAGAAAAATAGCATGGGTGAGAAGAAATATAATTTCCCCTGAATCATGTCCTGTACTCCATTAACTAAATTTTAAATTTTATATTAGAAGAAACAAATTGCAGATAGAAACTCAACTTTGGACTTGGACCTGAGTTCAAAAGCTGCTCTTAACATAACTGGGTTATGTCATTAAAATGACGTCATTTTATATGACCCTGGTCAAGTCATTTAAACTTTTAAGTTCTTCTTTCTGCCATCTAAGTACGTTGGAGAACATGTCAATTTATATCAGTAAAGTTTGTTTCCTAAGAATTCTTCAAATGATTTTTTTTAATTTTGCATTATTATCATATTTTTACTAAATGATTGATTTCAAAAATATACTATAACATCCAATTTTTAAAGAATATTTTGATTCTTAATATATTTTGCTTGCATTAAAGAAGAAATTTAAAAATGACTTACTTCCCATTCATTTGTTTTCTTTCACTTAGACAATAGTTGTAGCCTTCCTTTCCTTTCCTTTACCTTCCTTTCTCAAAACCTTAAACCTTAAACTCTGAAGCTCAGACAATGGAGGACACTAGAACCCTGCCATAGGGCTCTGTTCTGGACCCTCCTGGCTTAAGAGTGATTATCAATAGTAACTGTTGCTGTTTCCCTCCCAACCTGATGTTTGTTTTCTATGCCTCATTAAAGGGGCTACTTGTTAAAGACATCCATTCAGTGAATGGGCATTACCTCACCCTAAGTGAGTTCCTGAATAGATCTTGACCTAAAGAGGCCAAGGTCTCCCATTGCATCCTGGACCATCTCCAGTCATCCTGATGAATATCTGGTCACTGGTTCAGATGGCTCTGGAGGAGAAGTGAGGCTGGTGACCTTGCACAGCCCTCCCTCACTCAAAACACAGTCAAATGCAAGTCATGCCATCATCTCTCTGATGGCGTGGTCTTCTTCAGCAAGGAAGGACAAGCACAAGTTGTAGCATTTACTTCAAATAAGAAAGAAAGCAACTTGATTTCTTCCTGTTTCTCCAGGTAACAATTCCATCCTTATTTGGTAGAATCATTTGCTACCTGTAGAATATTTGTCCCTGTATGACCTCCTATTTCTGCAGAAACAATCTAAGTTTGGTGAGTTGTTGGAACGAATTAGTTATAGTAATTTTTGTATAAAATATATTTGTTTTTAAAATTTGAAAGTATGAAAATGACTTTTTCAATCAAATACCTTTTTCAACCAAAGAAATTTCCTAACTAGCCAAACTTTTGCATTTTTAAGAAATTCCATTTATTAATTGTATCAAATTAAATTGAAAAGAACTCACAAAAATTATTTGGGTACTTTACATTAATCATTTCTAAGTGGGATGTAATTTAGATGACAAAAATATGAAGCCTAGAGCAAGGAAAAATTGTAAAGTAGGAGGTGTGTCTTCCCCTTTTGTCCATAGTACCCTTTTCCAAATTCCTGGAGCCTGTTTCCCTCCCTCATCCACTGCTTCCATTTGGTTACCAAATGGCTTTGCTCTTCTATAGCTATCAACTTATCTGTACAAAATATTGACTGACAAATGCCTAAGTTTTAAATACTTGAATGCTTCTAAAGATAGGTAATTTCATCTATTTGGGTACACTTCCACCAACACGGATTAGAATCCCTCTGAGATTTTGTAGATTCTTTGACAGTTTTCAATAGTCATGAAAACCAGCATCTTGACAGTCATCTTATCTGAAAACAAACCTCTCCAAAATGAGATAGACTGGTGCTCAGATGACAATCTGTCATCAGAACTGAGTCCTTCCAGTATGGTTGGACCTGCTAGAACTTATAACTCCCTGGCACTACCTTCACATTCCCAGTGTCACACATTCACAGTAGTGAGCCATCAGAGAAGGACTTTAGTGGGGGGAGATATCAAATCTCCTGCCTGCCACTAGACAGAGATTAACCATTTTGAAGACAATAATAAAAATTCACACTTATACAATATTTAAGATTTATAATGAACAATCTTGTACAAAGAAGATAGTATATATATATATATATATATATATATATATATATATATATATATATATATATATATATATAAATTATCCCCATTTTACAAATGAGTTAACTAAAGTTTAGCAACATTTAAATGATTTACCCAGGGGCAAAAACCAGTGTCCGCAAGGCACTGACAAGGAAGACTTTCTTCTTTCTGGTTATTTGTATATCAGTAGAGCTGAATGTGTATGATTATTTATCATCTCCTCCCCCTGTAGTCCAGTAGGAATGGAAAATGGTCACGGTATTTGAAAGCTAAGGGGTGTGTGTGTGTGTGTGTGTGTGTGTGTGTGTGTGTGTGTGTGTGTGTGTGTGTGTGTGTGTGTGTGTGTGTATGTGTGTGTGTACAAGATTTATCTTTCTTTTTTATTTTCCTTTTATTTTTTAAAATTTTATTAGTGCCTTCCATTTAAAAAAAAAAGTCATATTGACAGTCCATATACACTGAAATGCCTTTGAAACAAAGATAAAGATAAGCAAAACTGAACAACAAAGCGATACTATCCAATAGAATATGTGGCAATTTGGACCTTCAATGTAAGGAAGAATATTGAATATTGAAGAATGAGAATATTGAAGAATATTCTCATATCCGTTATATGAGAAGATTGATCATTGAAATTAATTCAAGTTCAATTAATTTTATAGCATGGTTTTCATTTGTATTGTTTTAAGCAATGTTGTTGTAATCAGTGTTCTCCTGACTGCTTGTGCAGGTTTTCATTTGTTTTCCTATCTTTTTCTGAATAAATTTTCACCATTTCTATGGTATAGTAATATGCCATTACATTCACATACTACAATTTGTGCAGTACATATCCATTTACATCAATACACACCCACTTTCCATTTTTTCTACCACAAAATATACTACTATGAATATTTTACTATATATGAGATCTTTCTTTATAACTTTGATCTCTTTCAGGTATATGCTCAATATTGAGATTACTGAGTCAAAGGGTATGAATAGTTTAGTGGCTTTGCTTTCAAAATCCAAAAAATTCAGTATAACAAACGTTTAGTATATATCAGGACAAAGGTCCTGGGAATTAAATGACAAAAAATCCATTAGTCTCTGCCCTCAGGAAAGTTAAATTTCACTAGGGGAATATAGCTTGTAGGTAGAAAAGTAAATAAAATGGAATTTGAGGAAGAAGAAGGCTTCATAGATGAAGTGGTACCTGAGTTGAGTCTTGAAATAAAAAACCAATTCTGAAGGTTAGGGTTAACACATTTCAGGTGTGGGGGAAGGCATACCACCTGCATAAATGCAGAAATGGAAGACCATAGTATCAAAGATTTAGAACTGGAAGTGACCTTAGAGGTCATCAAATGCAGTCCACTCATTTGGCACATAAGTAAACCGAGGCACATAGTGGTTAAGCATCTTACCTAGGGTCACACTGATATTCAGAATCAGAGTCAGGATTTATACCTATCTTCCTGACTCCAAGTCTGTAATTCAGTCCACTATAGCAGTTACAATTTAAAATTCAGGAAATGACTATACTTTAGCTAAAACTTGAATCTAATAAGCTAATAATGTGAGACAGGGCAGAAAATATAATCTGAAGCCAGAGATAGTGTGCAAAGCCTAATCACCAGGCTAAGGAATTTGTATTTTGGAAACTATCTTATTCAGTATTTTCATTTTACAGATGAGGAATTAAATGGCTTATCCAAGTCACACAGATACCTGATGGTAGAACAGAAATAAGAGACAAGTCTATGTATTCTTGGTCCAAGACTTTTTTTTACTAAACTAAACTAATCATTGTTTTGTAACAATAAATTTAGGCAACCTATAACACATATATATTCCCATATTCTTTGTGTGTTGTAATGAGAGCTCACATTTCTGTGGTCTTTTAAGACAACATAAAATAGGAAAAGGGACATTATATTTGGAGTCTGTGAACTATGATTCAATTCCCAGTGCTACTATTTACTATGTATGATTTAGCAAGTTATTTAACACTGTTTGGGTCTCAGTTACTTTAACTGTTATATGATTGTGGGAAAAAATGATTCTTAGTTCTCAATCTTATGATTCCATAAAAGAAAATTCTTACCTCACAACAACCCCCAAGAGGTAGCTCATGTAAATATTGATAGCCATGTTACATATGGGAAATATTAATTCATGGAAGCAAAATGACTTGCCCATGGTCACACATCTAATAAATGAAAGGGCTAAATTATTATTGTCAATGTTGCCATTAATAATAGTAATAACTATAGTTGAATTCTTGCTTCATAAAGGCAGGGACCATGTTTTATCTATAAGCTTCATGTCTCCCAGGCATGAACACAATATTCTATGTGTGTTACATTAGAATGTTTACTAAATATTTTTGGATGGAAATTGAATGAAGGAATGAATTGCGGAATAAATTTTTGTGACATGTTTAGATATTTGTGAGATATATTTTTCTTACAAAAAGCTATCAATTGGTTTACTGAATGATATGAATATGATCCATTAGAAAACAAACTACTTCTATACAGTGTACATTGTTAAGTAATACAGAATTCTGAACTTCCTTTCTCATGTTGTTTAAAACTAAAAATTCCATAAACTATGTCTCCCAGAAGGCTGTATATCTCTCAGGAGAGTGGTAGAGCAATCAAGGGATCACTTTAATTAGTGAGGAGTCTTAAGTGAGCAGAAATTTTCAAAAGAGGGGTTCCCAGAGGTAGTAGGGAGTGAAGGTGCAGCTATGAGTGGTCGTTGGTGGGGGAGTTGGAAGCAGATCATATGGGGAGATAGAGCAGTGGCATCCCTTAACCCAAGAGAATGTTTATGGCACTAGAATCAAACTGATGAAATTCAGTACATTCCATACTGCTCCCCAAGAGGCTTCTATATGATCACCATGAAGCAAAAGACATTAAAAGCTGTTTGCTTTATCATTTGTCCATGGTTTTATACTCAAATCACTCTGTCTCTCATTGACTGGTGAATAATAGGACCCATCCCAAGCCTCACTTGTTCATTGTTTGGGCTCTAATGGCTCAGAGTGAGTGTAAATAGTGATTGTTTCTGTTCTGGCCAGAAATTCTGAGGGTCTTCCTGGCCCTAATTCATTCTTTTGGGAAGTCAAGCCAGGACATTTTTTGCCTCAGTTTTTACCTAGACCTTAATCATTGAAAAGTGTCACATCATATAAACTGAGACCTAGAAAAGACCTTAGCTTAAAAAGGCCAGGGTCTCCCACTGCATCCAGGTCTATCACTAGTTGTACTGACCTATGTCTTGCCACTGGATTCTGATGACTCTGGAGGAAAGAGTAAGGCTGAGAACTTTGCACAGCCCTGTCTCATTTAAGTCCAATTCACTTGCAAGTCAAAATATCACCTTTCAGATGCCATTCATACTTCTTCAAGGATAAAGGACAAACAACAAGAATGATGATTTTTGAGACAGTTGAGTCCCCTTCCCCACCCCCCTTGATTATGCTGGAGGAATTCCTGGACTACCCAGGAGACTATAAAAGGGTAGTAGTATACTGGTGTATGGGAGCAGAAAATGATTAGACTACTTGATATAATTTTTGGTTACACAGTCTTCATGTTTTATTTAAATCCTTTTGTTACTTGATTCATAACATATAATCTGTGGTGGACCATGATTTGCAAAACTGATTTTACAAAACAGTGCTCATTGAACCTTCAAATAGTATCAAGGGATTTGATAGCCATGTCTGTCAGATGGATTTCAGGGAGGCAGCATTACACATACAGTAGTCTCTTTAAGTGCAGTAGAAACCTCACTGAAATTAGTAATAAAAATCTAATGAAAGTCCCTTGATTTTTATTTGATGCTAAAACAAATTTTTATATACATCTTATAAAAAATGTTATGCTGTTCAATGATGTTAAAGGAAATTGAGCTCTACTGATGAAATGATATGTAAAAATTTAAGATGAATAATGTATGTAGAAATGCTTTGGAAGTAAAAGCCCTATAAATGCAAGATATTCTTTCTGAGCACCATCTCTTTTGACTGATGAATTGAAAGTAGTTCATCAACAAAAAGAGACAACGTTCCAGAAAAGAAAATTCTAATTATCCATGAAGATAGAAAGAAAAAAGTCTCTTTTAAATAAATCTGGCAAGTCAATTCAAGCAGTTACGTGTAGTTAGTCCCTGACCCTTGCTGCTTCTCACTCGGTTACTTTCCACACCAAGAAAAATCACTAATGACCACATCACTATGTAGAAGAAGATTGCTATTTTTCATATTTTGTTCATTTTAGTCAATACTTTTTAAAAGAATACTTTAATTTTACTTCTTTTCAGTTATATAAAAAATTTTAACATATATTTTTAAAATAAATTTTGAGTTACAAACTCCCTCCTTTCCCTCCCTCCTCCTTGAGAAGGAAAGCATTTTGATATAGATTATATATGTGTAGTCGTGCAAAACATATTTCTATATTAGTCTTTGATACTCTTGATTATTTCTCCTCCCTTGGATCCCTTTCCATTTCTATTACTGAGGTAGTGTCATCTCCTCTGGACCCATCTCACAAGCGACTATATCAGTGCATTTTTATACTTGTAAACATTTCTCTCTCTGTCTCTCTCATATACGGGCACACACACACACACACACACACGCACACACACAGACACCCTGCTGTTCTCCAGTGTTTTTCCCTGAGCATGTTTCTCTTTCTCTTTTATATCTAATCAATGAAACCTCTCAGAAGTTCACTTAGCTTCTGAATACAGATATCTGTGCTTATTATCTCTTCTCTAGCTTCTGAATTTCTAATTTTTATTTGCATCTTCCCATGACTCCCCATGACTCACGTTTCTGCTATTTAAAGAGCAGGACATAACTTCACTCAATAAAAGCACAGAACTTTGAAATATCAATTATCAATTTCCCAATATTAACATTGTGATAATGTTCCATTAGAACATCTTTTTCCTTATAAAGTTACTATAAAATAGAAGTAAGTCTTGGAATTTGAAGGTAATCCTTGTGGGATGCTGATTCTGATAGGTTCTATCATGCTTGAAGGGCTTAGATCCCTACCATGGATCTATGTCTGCTTTCCAAAGATCAGTTGATATAAGGACTGGCAAGCAGATCACCAGGGAGTTGATCACTTGGAAGTAATTCTTCAGCCATGGAGACCTAAGAAACAATGAAAAATATTAAAAGTCCATCATTACTCTGTAGTCCCTTTGTGAGTCTCCAGTGATAGGAGCAGAGTAGTGGGAAAAAGAGATAGAAGTGCTAAGAATCTCACAGCTATTAGACTAGCAATAAACAGTAAATTAGCTACTGATACTTACAATGTGAGATCCTAGTCAAATGACCAATAAATGGACATTCTATAAGAGGGACTAAATCATAAAAATCCTGATATTCTCACTAAAAATCAAATAGGAAAAAAGGAAGTTGCTACTAAGTTGAAGGATGATTCATAAGCTCTCCTTGTGAAGGTAAATAAAGGAACTGATAAGGTTGCTTTTATTCTTTGTCCAAAGTTTATAAAAAATCATTTTATGTGAAAAGATGGTAAAAAAAAAGTATGTTGGAAAATATAATTCCAGAGTAAGGAATGAGAGGAGCCAAAATCTTGTAGGCTACTTAAAAGCTTCACACTTATTGATCATGAATATTTTCTTCATTTAAAAAATTGGGAGGTCCTAAACATGACAAGCATTAAATAATTGAACACAAATAATAAAAGTAGTGCTATTCTAATAGACAAGAAAGATGTCATCAATTTACTAGCCATCACTGAATCAGATGCCTGTGTTCAGACTACAAACTAAGATAAAATTTAATACAAAGCTAGCAGTATGAAAAGAAAAAAAATAGTATAATCTGATGTGCAATCAAATTAACTCCAACCTGACCTGATTAAGCAAGTTGTTGCCACCAAAAAGTGGCAAGGAGATACAGAAACAGACAGAGGCTCCAAGTATAACAATTGCCTAAATAACGCAAGTAACATAAATCAATTGTCATAATAAGGAGACCAAAAAAAAAAGAAAGAAAAAACCTAGAAACCTCAGGCTGCAAACTTTTGATCTACTTGACAAACGGTTATGAGCAGGCATATTTAAAACACTGTTTTATAATGTAAATTTCTTTGTAAAATGTTAGATAGAAAGATGACTGAATATTATGATCAATATCAATGTATAAAATCAAAAGAAGAAATAGAGAGAAAAATAAATTTAAAGGAAGATTAAAGAAAGATGCAACTAACCTAAGTCATCACAAGGATATTGGATGACGAATCATGGTGTCATTGAAATAGTCATAAATTTGTAACCCAGCTCTCCCACTCATTACCTTCTTACTATAAGTATATCTCTCTGGACCTTAATTTCTTCTTCAATATAATGACAGTATTGGACTATATAATCATTAAGATCCTTTGCAATGTGAAATTCATGATCTTAATAATAAATATAAGAAGATGAAATATACCTTTAAAATTTTCATAACAAGCACGTTATTATGGAAGCACCATATTAAGACATAAAGTCCAATGTGTACTTCCAAAACATGGAGAAATAGTAATAGAAAACAAAGATAGAGGGAGCTGAACTAGACCAAGAACGAATAGAGTAGGTACCATATCCATTATATATGCATTGTAGTGGGATTGATGATGTATACTGTAGTGGTCATATATTAGTACCTCATATGGTTTGGGGAAAACTGTATACATCTTTTGGTTTTTCATAGTTTTAAATATTTCTCTTGGCTTCATACCAGTGAGTTTGATCTAGATTGAACAGAAGGAAGACAGAGGATTACATTGCCCTATGGAAATTGCAAAGACCTTATAATGAAACAAAGAATATAATACTGGTTTTAATGACTCCAAGTTATGAAATAATTTTCTCCTAAAAACTGAAGTTGAGGGTTACCCAAAGGGTAATAGAGAAGCACATGGTGGATGTGAACAAATAATTATTTTTTTAAATGGTGCAAAGACTATCAGAGAAATGTATGACTGGAAAACAACAACAGCAGTCATGGATTGGCAACATGGTGAGAGATCGGGACAGCCAATAGTCAGTATGCATGTACCATTAATATCCCAACAATGTGAAGATGAGATGAGGGAGTTGTCCAGCATTTGAAGGGAATACTCATGTAGGTGAGATCACAGATTCACTGAAGCTTTTCATTTATTTATTTAGTCCTTCATAAAGTTAAATTGTATGTTCTCACAAAGGTCAGAGACCTTAGAGCTCATCTTATCCAAATCCCTGAGGCAGCTCTTCCCTAATGTCCTTTACCAAAGGTCACCCAGTCGCTGCCTAAACACTTTCAGTGATGATCCATCTATTTTAGTAAAATTCTTACCTTCTACTTATTAGTCTTAGTCTGCTTTATAAAGTTAAACAGAAAAAAATTAGAATTTCTGGCTCATAACATGATCCTCCCAATACTTGAAGGTAGCTGTCATACCTCATGTCCCATGCGTTTTCATTTCTCTATGCTAAACATCCCTAATTCCTTCAAACATCCCTAAGACATGATTTCCAGTCTCTCAGCATCTTGCTTCACTTTATTTGTATTACACTATAGTTTGTCAATGTCCTTAAGACTTTCCAAACTGTACAAAATAATCTAAATACGGCCTCATCAGAACAGAGCATAGGAATATTCCCTCTCTTCATCTGGACATAATGGCTGTATTAAACCAGTCCAAGCAGGCATTATTTTTGAAGGGAAAAAGGGAAGGTAATTTATATTGTACTACTATCTAATTTTGAATTTGTTTTCAACTAAAACCACTAGGTTTTATGAACTACTGTCTAGACAGGACTCTTCTATTCTGTGTTTGTGCAATTGAATTTTGAACCTGAGTTCAGGATTTTATATTTATTGCTATTGATTTTAATGTGGTATATCTTGGGTGTATCTTTCCTGCCTACCAAGATTCAATTCAATCTGGCAAGTGTTTATTAGGTAACTATTTGCTATGTGCAAGAAACTGTACTAGGTCACTGGGATATAACAATAAAATGAAAAACAAATTCTTCACACATATAGGAGTCTACATTCTATGTTACTTAAATGTTTGGGGTGCACTGGGGAAGGGCACAATATGTATATGCATAGGTAAATAGTAAAGAGGTCCAAAGTAAATACAAACATCATTTTAATCCTGATTTTTGTCATCCCATGGAAGTTTTTTCTCCCATATTTCTTATTAAATGAAAACTGAAGTAGATTTTTAATTCATTTGGGTCATTGAAAAATATACAGCACAGAAAGTACCAAGGACAGAGCAATGCAACATTTCAATAGATGCCTCTCTCCAAGTTGGCATTGATTGATTAATCAACATCATTTGGGTCCAGTTGTTGAGTTTACTATGTATCAAGTTGACTATATTAGCCAGCCCACACTTCTTCATCTTGTCCAAAAGGATATCATGAGAAACTTGTCAAATACTTTACTGAAATATGAAGTAATATAGCTATAACTTTCCTCCAATTAAATAGTCAAATAACCCTTTCAAAGAAGAAAGCAAATCAATCATCTCTCATGGACTTCATATCATGTTCCCCACAGTGGTTGTTCCAAATTTTTTCCTCTTGCAAGCCTCCAACTTTACCTCTAATTTCTCTCTCAGCCAACAATTTCACTGTAGCTAAGATTTATATGATCTACAATTAATTCTCTTAATGCTCCTACTTCATCCCCTTACCCAACTTTTCCTTCCCCCTTGAATCTTAGATTACATGACTTTCTTTCTCGCCAAGACTAAAGCCCCTTGATTCCATGCCCCTACTTTCCCCTGGAAATCCAGTTTAGTCAATCACTTTCCCTATCTCTGTAAATTCTTCCACCCCACTGAGTACAGATTCACTTATGTCTCTATTTCCTAAAGAGAAAGAAGGAAATAAAGAAAGAAGGAAAGAAAGAAGGAAAGAAAGAAAGAGAGAAGGAAAGAAAGAAAGAAGGAAAGAAAGAAAGAAAGAAAGAAAGAAAGAAAGAAAGAAAGAAAGAAAGAAAGAAAGAAAGAAAGAAAGAAAGATCCTTCCCTTGACACTGTACCCCACTCAGTATTCAGTATTATCTCTTCCCTTGCCTTTAAGGCTAAAATTTTGCTGCAAATATCTGAGAGCATAATTAAAACAGGCTTTTCATTTTCTCTAGAAATATTAAGAACTTTTTTCTCTCAAAGGCCTTTCCAGACATTTGGGAAAAACCTTTTGCATATTAAAATGAACAACAACAATAGCTAGCATTTATATAAAACTTTGAGGTTTTGCAAGCACTTGATATGTTATCTCATTTGAACCTCAAGACTAATCTCGGAAGATGTTATTATATCCCACACCTTACAGATGAGGAAACTATGGTTGAGAGGTGATAAGTAACTGGTCCAGGCTGATCCAACTACCTGAGGCACAATTTGAAATGAGATTTTTCTGATTCAAAGGCCAGCCACTGGACCGCCTAGTTGCCTAGGTGAGTGACAAGTTGAGGACAGTAAAGGCCCTCCTTAAAAAATGGATTAAGCATTGTAACCAAGCCTTTAACAAAGAGTAACCCCATCGTGTTTACATCAATAACTTTCCCATTACTGAATCTCTGAAATGGTTGGACAGTCAGGTCTAGATATAGATGATATTGGCATGCATAGATATGCATAAATATAGATACATAAATAGATGTACATAAGCACATGTATACATACAGATACACATATATGTATGCATATGTTGTAAGCACTTATACACATATATATGCATATATGTGGAGGTGGAGTAGTAGACAATACAGTAGGTTTGGAGTCAGGAAGATGAGTTCAAATCCTATATCAGTTATTTAATTAATGTATGAACTTGGGTAAGTCATTAATATTTCTAGTCTCAATTTCTTCATCTGTGGAAACAGCAGTTATAGTAATGGTACCTATCCATAGTAGCAAACACCCCGGCATACACAGGAGGGCGTGCTGCACATATTCTTAGATCTTCTTTTCTAAAAGGAAAGCAACTTTTGAGGGATCAACAATCTTCTTTAATTACATTCACCAACAGAGAAAATGCAAGCAGAGAAGTAAAAACCAATAGATAGGACTTCTAACTGTCTGACCATAAGCAATACATACCTCAGAGATCAACTGTTTGACTTACATACATACTTAGTTACCAGAGAGAGAAGCGCCAACATCTGGGTTTTCAAAGCCTGGGGGCTACCCAAAGTTTCATCTGGCACATGAACCTTCTTCCAAAGAGTAAGCCCCAAAGGAAAACCTCACCTCAGAGTACATATACATTTTTTACCCTCATGACCTAGTGCCTCATTAGAATTTAACAAAAGTATCTGAGGCCTATTAACGGGTGGGGAAGATCTTTAGTTCCATGTAACATTACATTACCTCACAGGGTTTTTGATGATCAAATGAGAAAATATGTATATACTATTTTGCACACCTTAAAGTGTTAATTGTTATGTCATTATCCTTTTTTCCCTTAAGCTTGAGTTCAAAAAAGAAAGTGGCTTATAGGATGATAAAAAAAAAAAAACCTGCTTCATCTTGCATTTAAGGTCCTCCAATGGTCTGACTTCTACTGATTTTTCTAGCCTTTATTCAACTTATTCCCTTTCATGAATTCTGTAGTCCCAGTCAATCTGGATTATTATCCGACCTCTTTTCTGTGTTTTTTTTTCTCCCTGCATTCACAGAAGTTGCCCCACATGCCTAAAATGAAGTTGATCTTCAACTTAAACTCAGGGAATTCTAATTTACCTTCTAGACTCAATTCAGGTACCACCTTCCTTTCTTACAGATTCTCCTCCCCACTCCCACATCCCCAGTTGTTACTGCACTCTTCCTCCTCCATTTTACCTTATGATCATTTATGTACATATTCTATACCTCTATTTCCTCATGACCCCCACCTCAACAAAGATTTGGAGGAAAGGAACTATTTCCTTTGTCCTCTTTATGTCTCTGGTTCTAGTTTAATGCTTTGGGCATGGTAAATACAATGGATGTTTATTAAGTTAACTTTCATTGTACCTTGAGCTCAGAATAGAGGCTAGGGTGTGTCTTCTACATGATGTTAAGAGGTTGATCAGTAAAATTTAATGAGGTTACCAAAAGAGTAATTGCAGAGAGAGAAAAGGAAAGGAAAAATATTTGTAGGACACCTTATTAAGAGACCCTTAAGACAGGGATCCAGCTAAGAATTTATAAGATGGGAGAGAGAGGTAGAAAAGGCAATAAAACATGGTGTGGCTGAAGCAAATGGAGTCATTTGAAGGTCATGGAAAAATTCTTGGATGCAAAATTTTAAAACAACCACAAAAGTACTACATTGAATTCTCCTTCCAATATTTACCAGCAGTGGGATCACATGCAAACAGTTTAACCTCTGAGCCTATTTATTCGTTTGCAATATGAAAGAAGTGATACATATAAAACCTACCTTATTGGGTTGTTGTGAAGGTTTCATTTTATGTTGTATGTACAGTACTGTGCAGACATTAAAGTTCTCTATAAATGTCAGCCTTGATGGCAATTAAAGAAAGAGGGAAAATAAAATAAAAGGTCAAAGGTAACAGAAGGTCAAGGAGAGGAAGAGGGGGGAAGTGAGAGGGAACCTTACCCTCATCAGATTTGGCTTAAGGAGGGAATAACATATATACTCAAATAGGTATCTTATCCTACGAGAAAGTAAGGGGAAAGGAGATAAAGGGGGGTAGGGAATGATTGAAGAGAGGGTAGTTTGAGGGAGAGGGTAGTCAGAAGCAAACACTTTTGAATAGGGCAAGGTCAAAGGAGAAAATAGAATAAGTGAGTGGTGGGATAGGATGGAGGGAAATATAAATTAGTCTTTCACAACATGACTGCTATGGAAGTATTTTGCATAACTAAACATGTATTACCTATGTTGACTTGCTTGCCTTCTTGATGAGGGTGTGTGGGAAGGGAAGAAAGGAGACAACATGGAATTCAAAGTTATAAAAACAAATGCCTTCAACACAACCCTGTTTTGAGTTCCATTACAATAAGCTTTGAGATCTGAGGAAAATGTGTTTAACTTATCCAAACTAAAATTTTGGAAGGAAGTTAGTATTTTCATGAGAAGGTAATAATTCGTGCCTCACCTACCTTACATTATCATCATGAAAGTCAAATTAGATAAGGCACATGAAAGGAAATGTAGCTATATGGCACAATAGATAAGAGTTCAAGTCTGGCCTCAAACACTTACAAGCTGTGTGACCTTGGGCAAGCCACTTAACCCTGTTTGTCTCAATCTCCTCATCTGCAAAATGATCTGGAGAAGGAAATGGAAAATCACTCCAGTATCTTTGCTGAGAAAACCCCAAATGGGGTCATGAAGAGTTAGTCACAACTGAACAATTACAAGTGAAAGGAGTCTTACACAAATGATAATGCTTTAAGGGCTATAATGTTTGAAAAAAATGTGAGTGATGGTTTATGTGAGCTATTTTGCATCAGATCTCTAAGACTATCCCAGCTCACTTTACCTTCCCCCTCACCTCCTTTGCCCCAATCATGTATACTCTATTTAGATCCCTTTTGTGGGTTCCTAATTCTATTTACTTAGTCATTTCCTGTGTTTGGAACAAGTCATATTCCAATCCGTTGTCCACACTTCCAACTCCTTCATGTTATTTTATGCTACCTTCAGGAATAAGGCAAATAAAGCTCTCTTCAAATTCACAATTTGTGGAATAAGAAAGATGCCTTTGGGAGCTTGCACCCTCAATGTAGGAAGATTATCTCATTATTCTTAATATACTGCAGAGATGTGTTACAATAATTAGTTAAAGAAGCTATCACTTAACGAAACCCTGCTTTCTAGTCCTGTTTCTGAAACACGGTGGCAGTATGATCCTGGGGAAGTCATTTAACCATTCAGTAATCAAGGCCTATGGTTCTCAAACCATTTATACTCGGATCTCTTTATACTCTTAAATACTTTTGAGGATCCTTCAAAGAACTTTGCAGATTAGAGTTACATCTATCCATATTTATCATATTGGATTTTAAATGTCAGTGCTATTATGAAAATAGTTTGACCTGATGGGCCCCCCCAAAAAAGGTCTAAAGCATCTCTAGGGTTCTACCGATTGCCCCTCATTAAATGTGTAGCATGATGGAAAGAGTCATCATGAACAGATTTCCATGAAAATCAAAAGGATTTTAAAGAAATTTCCACTGAAAAATCATAAAGAATAATAATTGCTTTCAAAAGTGAGGAATCATTTCAATACCATGAATTGATGGCTGATAGTTTTAAGCTCTCTGAATTGATTTGGATTCCATTAGATGAAGTCATCTCACAGTTCTAATTTTATAGACACCCCAAAACCATGCAACTACCTTATCCAACGTTTGATTAATAAACTTAGAAAACTCTTCAGGGAGAAAAGATACGTCATTTGGAAATTCAAATATAACTTACAGACTGTGAATGTATATTTTTAAAGATTAGGAAATGTTTGATGCATTATTTTCTTGGAGATATTTAGACCTATGTAACAAATTATGTGATGGATACTCAGAGCTTTTTGGCCTCCAACCAGCTTGGAAGATGCAGTAATAATAATATTGTAGACTGAAATTAACTTATTAATCAAAAAGACTTGATTCAGGGAAGGGGAGGGGAGATTTAGAAGTTTGGGATGAAAAGTGCTCTATAAATGTAAGTTATAATAAAGGAATGACATTTTTATATCTAAATTCATTGTGTCAGAGCAGAGAAAGCCATCTCTACCCTGAACACACGATATAATTTCTAAAATAATGATCAAGATTGTGTTTACCTCCAGTTTCTGTCAATCCTATTTTAGAGCCAAAGAAATCACTGTGCTCCTGAGACACAGGGAACTAAAACCTGTACACAATTAATTACATCCAACAGTTTCTAAGTATGTGCTTCTCCAAGGGCCAAAACCAAGACGTGCTGAGAAGGTTCTGCCAAGAACTGACAAGGCTACTCTTCATTTGTCACCCCAAATTGCAGACAGTGACTAATAAAATAATGAGGCCAAATATAAAATATAAAAATCAGGCCAAAATGAGGCCTGAAAAGGATGGCAACTTCATTGCCATCCAAACATTGGAATGATTCAGTACCCAAATTTTAATGTCTTGCTGGTGAAAAGAGGTACTGGTGCTTTTGAATCTTTGGAAGTAAAGTGAGATGTCAATCATGCTCCTAGCACAGTTTCTTGAACATAGATGATATTTAACAAACATACATTGATTTGAATGTTGTTAGATCTAACTAAGTTAGATCACAGATATCAGGAGTGGGGTGACTTGACTGTGCTGATAACAAGAAGAATATTCATGTAAGGGAGTAGTTTTCAAACACATTGATTTCAGAACCCCTTTACTCTCTTAAAATTATTAAGGATCCCCAAAAAGCTTTTGTTCATGTGGAATATATCTACTGATATTAGAACATTTCATGATTGTTAATGAAAATATTTTTTACCTTAAAGACTTCCCTGAAAAGTCTCTGGGATCTCAGGAGTTCCAGGATTACATTTTTACAATCCACTTCTTGATCAAGAGTAAAATTACAAAGAATGCCATGCTCAACAATTGTGAATCCATGACAAGAACATTGCACCAAAGAGAAGAAAAGTTGATCATATGATATTAGTCTCTCTCTCTCTCTCTCTCTCTCTCTCTCTCTCTCTCTCTCTCTCTCTCTCTCTCTCTCTCTCCTCTCTCTCTCTCTGTATGTCTGTCTTGTGTCTCTGTCTCTGTGTGTCTCTTTCTCTTGGTCTCATGCTCTCTTTGTCTGTCTTTCTGTTAAATTGCTTTAATTTCCTTATCACTCAACCTCACAATGGACACTGACTTAGAAAAGAAGAAAGAGAAAGAAGAAAAGAAAAAAAGACTTAAGGAAAAACACTGACCTATAAACACACTGGCCATGTCTGAAAATATATGCTTTGTTCCACGTCTCTGATACAAGACCTCACTCCCAAAATGTGGTAGGCATACTTCACTCTTAGTCCTCTCACGTCATGACCAGTCACTGCTAACATAATCTTTCAAGTCAGGTACATAGGGTAATTTATCTGCAGAGTCATATTTGAGTACTCAGATTGTCTTATACACAAAACAATAATAATGACTATCTTTTGTATGTGGAACTAATGCTTCATTAACCAGCAAAGGGGATGTTCTAAACTGTACTAGTTGCACAGGAATATCGCAAAGTCACGTAAGATAAATGGATGAATGAATGCAACATTTATTTAGTATTTAATATATGCCAAGTACTATTCTAAATGTTGAACAGAAATAAAATGGAATAGAAAATCAAGATGGTCCTTGTTCTCTAGGAGCTCATTTTTTAAAAGGAAGAAACAATACACATAGGAATTTTAGCTACAAGTCAGAAGGAAAGGTCCTGTGTTCCTTGAAGTGCCAAAGCAGATGGTAAACATCTTCTTTAATATCATTTAAGTCATATCCATATCTGATGTTGAAATATTTGCAAGTATCAGGGACTTTGATAACAAGAATTGGTAAAAAGGTAGAAGTCATAGCACCTGCAGAAGTAGTTGCAAACATAGACATAATAGATGCTTTCCTGGACAGTGACTGAGAGGGCAGGGCTAGAATCAGGGCCAGTGGTCTCTAAGGCAGTTTTCAAAAGAAGAAATCCGAGTTATCAATGGGTATATTAAAAAAAAAAGTCTTCCAAATTACATTAAAGAAATTCAAATTTAAAGAACTCTAAGATACCACCTCACATCTGTCAGATTGACAAAAATGATACAAAAAGGGAAATGACTAATGTGGGAGAGAGGATGTTCAAAGAAAATGGGCACTTAAATGCATTGTTGTCAGAGCTATGAATCAGTCCAGTCATTCTGAATGGCAATTCGAAATTATACCCCCAAACTAACTAAACTTTTCAAAGTCCTACACAGAGCTATCAATAATAGGTCTATGTTCCAGACAAATCAAAGAAGGCATGGACTCATATTCCAGATACCTTTACTTTTTTTTAGTTTAATCTTAACTTTTTCTTGACCAGCCCACTAAAGAAATAGATTCACAAGGTTTACCATTCCCTTCTACTGATCTCAGAGTTTCAATGCCATTTTGTTCTAGAGTTTTAATTATAACTAATTGTGTTTTTCCCTCTTTTTCCATGGAGTATTTCTCATCCTACTTTTGATTTTGGATATCCAAGTAAAGAATTTGTTTCTCTTAGATCCTCATAGAATCATGGATCTCGAGGTGAAAGATACATAATAGGTCATCTAAGCCAGTAATATCAAACTCAAATAGAAACTACGGACTTGGAAAACACATTAACATTATCTTGGTTCTATTGGAGTTTTATTTATTTTATTAAATATATCCTAATTACATTTTAATCTGATTCAGGCTTTACTCCAGCTACTTGGCCTCATTTAACACCTCTGTTCTACTCTAACCCCTTTATTTTACCTTTGAAGAAACTGAGGTTTAGGGAAGTTAAATGAGATGTGACAAGCTTTACCAAGTCCACCATCTCTTATTTGGTGATAGGGATGAGAGGAAGGGAGGTCAGTTTCAAAGGGACAATTATTTGCATGTTTTCATGAATAGTGGCAGATGAACTCTCATATCTTTACATTCATATGGACTGCACATTTAAACTGACTTCCCACAGAAACCATCTGCTATAAAGATGAAACCTTGTTTCAGCATCATTTAGCAGTTGAGAGCAAAGGATTATGGTGGGAACCAGCCCATGTGTCAACGATAATTGTGCCATGTGTGATCTTTAGCATTCATTCTATAGCTGCTGACCTCCAGGATGTGTCAAAAGGAGGACTTGAATTTAGATCTTCCTGTCTTCAAGGTTAACACTACATGACACTACAACACTACACTACACTGCACAAGACTGACTCAGTCAAAAGAACATATACATATGCAGACAAATATATGTAATACATAGATACATGTGAGTATATCTGTGTGCATATATAGTCTAAACTCTGATAGCTTAAAACTCTGCTATTAGAAAACTATCTGTTCTATCTATTATCTATCTATCTATCTATCTATCTATCTATCTATCTATCTATCTATCCATCCAATCATCTTCAGATAATGGAACAATAATCTTTCTACAATGTTTAAAAGTCTGTTGGTAAATTGTTCAGAATTCTCTGTAAATTGGGAACTTTCCACCCATTTTGGCTGCTGACTCCCAGAAGGTTTCTCTCTTTTCATTTTCCAAATTATTCCATTAGGTGTCAGATTGTAACTAAATGGGGTTGGAATCTGTAACACTTTGATGTTCACTGTTAAATATGCTTTATCTGTTGAGTCCACATTGAACCCCTGTATTCAGCAGTCAGATTAAGCTATTTATCACTTTTTCTGTCGCATAAAGAAATGAAAGCTAAAAGATCACTTAGCTGACATTAATAAGACAGTCATTATTCCAAAATAGTAACTTATTCTTTATAATATTTCCAACATTAACTATTGCTGGATTCTAAAAATCTGACTCAAAAAAATCTTATATAAATTTTTATTCCATCTTTTTCATAATAATTTCTATGAAAGCATAAAAATTAGTTTCAAAAAACTTTCAGTTTAAAATTAATAGAGCATAAATATGAGCCATAAATATAGGAAAGAATAGGATATTATAATGATGATACATTTATTTTCAAGACTGAAAGTAGACAATTTTGATCAAACACGAAGTCTCTGAAATTATCTTTAGACTTGCAAGTTCAACCCTTGAGGGATTGTTTTCCTTCCTTAAGTCTTTGCCTATATATTGGTTAGATTACACTGTCGTCTTTGGTGTTTAAGGGCTTTGGTAATGAACCACAGTTCAAACTATAGCGCTTGTGCTACAGGCATAACCTATTTTTCATTTTGTTTTCCTTCCAAATAAAGTGATTAAAGCAGCTGAACTTAAGAAATGTTAATATGAATTAAAGAAAGGGCAAAACTTTTTGAAGAACACCCATCACTGGGTACAGTTTAACATCTTTCTCACTGATCCCTAAGTAATAATTTGAGTATAACCATCTTATATTGCTCTTGTCCTCAGACTTAATTAACATGCTATCTTTTTAAATTCACTCTGCATTTTATGTTGGAACCAGATTCCTCTCGAGTCTGTTTGTTGCCCTGGGATATCAACATAGCTTGACATTTACAAAAAACAAAAAATAAAACTTTTGGATAGCTTCCTTTCACTGTCATTGGCTTATCTCTGTCATAACCATCTCCCTCCAATCCATTCATTCAATCAGATTGAAGTAACTGCCTACAAAAGTATTTTGCTGTGTTTCTGTATAGTTTTTCTGTATTATTTCTTTAGTTACATCAACTTATCCCTGTGGGGTGTGGGGCAGGGGGTTCGTAGCAGTTTATGTAAAACATTTTACATAATATCTCCACAGTTCCATTTTCTGTAACTTTTTAAAAGATCTTTTCACCATTTTATCCTCAAGTTCATCAATTTCTACTTTAAAAATAAAGATCTTGTTTTATAATTCTTTGCATAATAATCATTCTTTAAAAATTCCTTCCTTATTCTATTTCCTGTCATTATCTCCATTATGCCATTTTATTAGAGTGTCCTTCGCTAATTTAAAAAATGTGTGCTTCTGTGGAGTCCTCTTCATCCCCAAGTCTTTCACATGGATATGTGGAATGTCAAGTTTGCTCTCTATTTTTCCTTTGCTATCTTAACATACATAAACATATTAAATTATAATACCATTCCACATTAATCATGCTTAACTCTCCTCTCTCCAGTAGCAGATCCAATGCTGACATTCCATATCTTGTTTCAGTCATACACATAATTGATTATATCCTTTTGTCAATTGTTTACAAGTTTCTATTCTTTTGGGATGTTCTTTCTGAAACATTTTGAATGTAGATTTTTCATTGATTTTGAAATTATTTTATTTCTAAGATTTTTGTTTATTTCTTGTGTTTATTTGAGGTGTTTTCATAGGAGATAGAGAACGGACCAAGCACTAGGAATTCTTGGCCAAGTCCAAACCCTAATACATGCAGCCTATCTGATCATTTCCTTATGTCCTAGACAACTTTCAAAGTTGCAGAGAAGGTGGCAACTTGCCTTGGTAAAGAGAGTTTCCTCACCTGTGAGTTCTCCATACAATAAAATCAGGGATCCAATTCCTGTGTTTATTCCTATCCCTTACTTGAAAAGGTCCATATTCAGTTCCTGACTTTATCTTCCTAAATGCCAGTTATACTGAAAGGAGACAGTGAGTTTAAATGTAATAATTTCACTGATGTTGATTTATAGGAATATAATATTTTCAAAATTCTAGCAAAGTTGTTTCACTTTACCTCATTTCCTTGCACTCTTTCCAGGTATATACTGTTTTTTATACCAAAATTTCTCTAGGCTTATTTAACCCTTCACTGCTTTTTGATGTTATGTGATGCTATTTTGCCCGTAATCTTGTATCAAATACCTTTATAATGTTATTTCAAGAACTTGTCCTTCATTGTTGCCGATGACTATCATGACTTTCTGCTTTCCAGGTAGACAACTGCTGTCTGATGCAACTTCTGGGATTTTTTAGGTGAGTTTTGTATTACTTAAACATCTCTATAATAATCATAGTTAATGTCTTCACCTTAATCAGTTTCCCATTTTTCAACATCAATAGCTTTTTAAAAGTAGTTTTGGTTGAAGTTTTTCCCAGTGCTTTCTTCTGATTTGATATTGATTTTGGTATTCATGCAAACTAATTGATGATCTGCTTATTTATATGCAGCTGATTTAGTAGTGGCTCACTTGTCCATAACCATTTTTGTTTGTTTGTTATGATACAGTGGATTTTACTTTCTCTATATTGTTCAGGGTTCACCATTCCCATAGTCATCAGACTTTCTTCTTGGATAGAGTATTCACAATATGTAATTATAAAAACAAGAGTGAAAATAATATTTATAGAATTTATGTATGGAATTCTTAGAAGAAAATTGAGTCATAGATCTAAAGTTGGAAAGAATTTCTTTAACCATCTGTCCAATATGGTTATTTTCTAAATGAGAAAACTGAGGCTCAGAGAGGGTAACTGACTTGCCCACAGTCTCAGATGTAGAAAGTGTCAGAGACAGGAACTAAACCTGACTTCTCTAATTTCAGAGCCAAGACTTTTTCCACAATACCACACTGCCTCCCACACCAACACATTGTAAACCTTTTGCTGCCAATGCACCATCCATTACTAAAGTGGAAAGGGGCATAAGATGTAAGAAATACTTTAAAAAGAGCAAAGAGGAGTACAAGAGTGAAACTATCATTTTTAAGTAGCAATTTGAGTTTATTTCTTGAGTTGAAGAATACTATAAAAAATGTGTTCTTTCACTCTATGATTGTTATTCAATGATTAAGCATGTCCCTTCCCTTCTTCTTTTTAATTTTTTCTTGCAGCTGAAATAATTTCATAAACAATTTCGAATTTGTATAGCTTTTTCCTTTAACTTAATATATTCATTGCAATCTATTAAACCCACTTCCATCTACTATACCCTCTTTTCTTCTTATTTACAAATATATTTTAGTCTCTAAAATAAAATATTTTTGACTCTAAAATATGTGCTGCCTCTATTCTTAGCTAACATTTTCTTTATTCTTATACAATATTGATTTTTTTATACATTTTTGTAACTTGCACTTTAATGTGAGCTCCTTGAAGGCAGGGACTATCTTTTGTCTTTTCTTATATCTTCAGTGCTTGTCATAATGCCCAGTATACCATAGGCACTTAATAGCTGCATATTTATTGATTAAATTTTCTATTAAAAGTCTTTCTCTTTTTTCTGTCCACACTGTCCTTTTAACTTCCATACCTTGGACTATCTAGTTTGTTCAGGACAATTTTTGTTTTTCTTCCTTCTCTTAAGAAATTTATTTCTATTATACTTTAATTTCTTTATATCATACTTGAACTTGTCTTAGAAGGAAATACAATATCTCCATTTGATCATTCCTTTTGATCACATTTTTAAAAATAATTTCTTCCTATCTGATAGGAATTTGCTCATCCTCCAAAAGCTTCTGCTAAATGTCCTGGCTTTGGGGAAATTACTTTCTGCTATCACCAAAGCATTATTGGAAAAAGAAGCATCTTTTATACTACATAACACAATCTTCATTCTTTCTTGTTCATGATACCCACCAATTTTATTGAGTCACTTTTTTGTAAACATGTTCCATGCTGTTTATAATAGGATCTTAGTCAGATCCTTTTCTGTGTTATTAATATTAATAGAGACTAGATCTATGATTTCCTTGTTAGATGCAACTTCTGAGTAAACTCTTTCTACTAAAGCAGTTTAGTGCAGTATCTACAACTTAGAATCTTAGAGATTGTCCAGAGACCGAGATGTTAAACAACTTACCCAGGGTCTCCCAGTTAGTCCTGTCAAAGGCAAGACTTGTATCCATTTTGTTTTGCTTTTGAGACAGCCTCTCAATCTACTGCAGGACACTGGTTCTCTTGTGTATGGAGATTGGTTCTAAGTATTTGACTTCATAGATAATTGCTTGGAAGTTTTCAATTCATAATATTATCTTTCCCTACCAAAACTGAGAGAAATGATTGTTAATAACCAATGATTTGGAGAGATCCAGGGTTCCCTTTTTCTCTGCAGATCTCATTTCAAAGTTCAGTTGCTTGAAGATCTTCCTGATAATGAGATGAATGAACTCTCCTCCTGCTTGGTCAGTTCACATCCAAACTTACAAGAAATTTAATCAAAGGTAGGAAAGTGCATTTTGTTTCGGTGTGGATAAATTCTTTGATTAAATTGCCCAAGGCTGGGGGTAATTTAGAATTAAATGATATAATCAATGTTCATTAGAATAGGTCCAGGTCCTCATTGTAATGTTCATGCTCTCGCATTACTGGTTAACTAGTCAGAGTTGATTGTCGCTCTCTGGAACAGCCACTTGCCAAGGGCATAAAAGCCATGATCCTGCCACCATGACGGTCTTCAGCGATTGAGGGTTCCAATGACCTCTTTTATAAAGATGTTAGCATTATTAATAAAATGATTAATTACCCAGAAATTATGTCTCTTGAACTTTTTAAAGTCACAAAAAGAAGTCCTCCAAAAATTACTATCTTCATGGTGTTTAGAAAGTATATTATTTCCTTCAAAAAAAGGTTATCCTTTCCAAAAAAAAAAATGCCACTTGCACTTCCATTCATAAATCTAATATTTTTCAATTTCTAATACATATCTGGGATCTTCCAACACTGATGCAATATGTTTCAAATATCCATATTACCTGTGTTAAATATCTCAACCCTGCCCTAATTGGCCATTGTCAAGAGGACCTACCTTCGTCTCTTTGTGCTGAGATTTGTGTCTGAGTGAGGTGACATAGTGGATAGTGTCTTGGACCTGGAGTCAAGAAAATCTGAATTCCATTCCTATTTTACATACTGATGGTGTGACTCTGGGCAAGCCAATTCATCTCTCTGTTCTTTAGTCTCATCCTCTGAAAAATGAGAGTGTTGAACTGAATAGCCTCTAATGTTCCTGCCATCTCTAAATCTATAATCTTATAAAGTGGCATCCAGTTTCTCTCCTCTTAGAAAATACTGGCTTTCATTTTGGTCCTTCTGCATTCTTCTGCTATTTGTAATCATAGATTTTCATTTGAAGCCTTTCTTTCTTCAAATGTATAATAACTTCACTTGTTTGAGGTTTTATTTACCCTTCTGTTCCCTTTTGAATTCTTTATTTTCTAGACTGTTTCTTATCTTAAGGTCTTTATTAAACTTCTTTCTTATATCCCTCTCTCTTTGGGGACTTACTGTAGCTCCATCTATAGTAGGTGTGTTAGTTGCATTTGCATTAAGCTTTCCCTCTATTACTTTTTTTCTGCAGATTTTCACACACTTTCTTTTATTCCCAGAAATGTTGCTAGAATAAAATATTATTCTCACTATCCCTTCCTCTGCAATTGACATTTCCTTTCCTCCAGTTCTTTCTTAGTTGCCCTTCTTCATGCACGCACACACATACACACATGTGGATGTGTAAATGTATATATATTCATATGTGTAAATGTATATATATGCATGTGTATATATTTAATTATGCATTTATACTTATACACACATATGCATGCGTGAATGTATGTGTATATACACACACATACACATGTGTATCCTTTTCTTTTCTTTTCTCCTCCAACACAAAATTCTCATTTCCTAAAATTATGCCCTCTCATTTCCTTATGGTTCTATGAGTCTTTTCTCCATGTATGCAGTCAGATGTCACACGCTCTACTGTTCCTGTCCCCCTGCACATAATAATAAAATGATTTCCTGAGTCATTTCCAGAGTATGCTTTTAACTGTTTCTGTACCAGCTGTAACCTTTCTTTGTCACTAAGTGAAAAACAGGTGGCTTGCCCCATGCTTCCCCTTGCAATAGCTCTGTTTCACATTTTTATTCTCCACTTAAATCCTAAATATGCCATCTTCATTCACTAGAATTGCTAATAAATTGCAGTATCTTTTTAACTGGATGATGTTATCTGCTCGATCCTCCATTTTATTTCTGAAAGGAGTAAATAACCTTTGTTAAGTACAATAATACAAAAATTCTTCCAACAATCCTGTCACCTTTTCTCCTGACACAACGTCCAAAATAAATCAGTTTGTTCCACTGAAGTGCACCTCACAAGAAAACTTAGTACTTCCATGGAACCAATTTCCTGCTTTGACTTCAGACCAATGGAATTGAAAAAAAGAAGATACTACTGCATAATATTTTGTAAGGAAGTCATATTTGATTTTTGTCTAGACCCCCAGATTACCAGCTCTCACATATGGCTTCCCAGAAAAGTTTGAACTGCCTTCTGGGTCATTGAAAAAAAAATGAAACAAAACAATAGCTTATAACCCCTCATCAATGTATATCCCTTTATCAACTAGTCAGAGAATTCATTACTTCAGACAAAAGTAATTTAATCAAATACCATAGCAAACAAAGAGACAAGTATACTTTCAAATGTTACCTCAGCATCAGTGGGTTGGGTATGCATACAGAGAAAATGGGGGAGGTGGGGAGAAGGAAACATACAAGGAGAACACACCCAAATAAATGCAGTTCATCAGAGAACTCGTATAAAAAAGTATATATCCTGAACTCATGTGGCTAAGGCACATGTATGGAAGGCATAAGTGTAGAGAATTCATATGACTCAATTTAATGCATATCCAGGAGAGAACAACTCTGATACGTCTGATACCATAGGCTGGCTGACATACTCTGGTGTTACCATCACACTTTTCTCTCTACTCTTACCTGATTGTACTGTCATGGCCAGAAAATGTTCTAGTTGCTACAGAGATGTTTCTTCTAGGTTCTGATGCCTGCCTCTTTGCTTACAGGTTTTGGTTTTCATCTTCTCAGAGTTACCTACTATCCCTACTGCTTCCTAACTGCTAGAGTTCAAAGCTTTTTTCTCTAATAAGGACATTCTGAAAGCTCTTTGCAATTATAAGTGAAGTCATGAGTGACTACATCCAGTTAAGAGCGTTCAAGAAAATCTAGGCAGTGTTCCAAGGCTAAAATTGAGTCATTTCTTTTGACTTTGTCTTGAGTTGATTTGTATCCCATTGTCCCAAATACCTATCATGGCTCATGGATAGAAATTCTTTGTAACTCTTTTTAACTCCTTATGGGAATCCTAAACTTCCAAAACACTTTTCAGGGAAGTTTGTCAAAGAAAGCACATAAGCTCTGTGTGGAATATGATATAAAAAGTCCATGACCAAATCTAGTTTAGTATGGAAATATATTTAAGCCAGAATGAAATCTAAACAAACGAAACAAGGGAATTATTTTCCACTGTCCTTGAAGCTGCTTTCCTGTGTCATCATCCTCATCATCAACAACTACAACAACGGAAAATAATCATTAGCTTTAGTACTGTATTTGGAGTGGGGGAGAGAGGAAGGAAACAGATTGTTCTTTTCCTACATTTTTGAAGACATGCCTCACAACAAGTATTTGTTTTATATTATCTTCTCATTGTCCTCTTCCCTTCATTAAGCTGTTTAAGTTTTCTACTCCTTTCCTTCAGCATTCTCTTTCTGTAACCCTTAAATGTGATAAGCATGTGGCAGCATCCGCTTCCTTTCTTCTGCTCCACCTTAACATTTTTTAACTTCCATCCTCCACCTACTGCCACTAAAGACCCCTCCTCCCCAATTTCAATGCCTTTCTTGACATAGAGATAGCCTTGGGTTCCTTAAGGTCATGCAATCAGAGCATGAGTTCCATCAGGTTCTGCCAAGCTGGAAAGACTTTGGGCCCATTATTAGACTGAATGTATGCTATTTGAGGATCTTGAGGAGTTCCATTACTAGACTTTTCCAAAAGACAATGTTTTTATTTTTATTTTTGGTCACAGTTTGTCCAACTAACTTATCATTTGCAATCTATAAAATTGGTGGAAGAGATTATCACGTTGATAAATTATACAGATCCTTGAAATAGATTCCAATCTGCCTTAGTTCTTATATTCTCTCTACTCTTCTTCTGTACAGTTTCATTCTAGTGCTGAGGGATGACACCATAGTCCTGGATAAGGCCAGAGAAAAACACATTTGAGCTTAACCTTGTACAATTCTGTGTCTCCAACCGTTGCTTTTGTCATTGTTATATCTCCACTAGGTTCTTAATGGTTTGTGCCCACACCATGCTCTCACTGATCTCCTGCTACCCATCCACCATGTCTTTTGGCCTGTGTAGCTATTCCAGTGTACCCTGAGGTAGCTCAATCTCCTTAACACCAAGAACCAAGTTAGCTTCTACCTATTGTGTGCCCAATTCACAAGGAAACCTCTTCTAAATCTCAGAAAATCCAGGTAAGACAAGACAGCCAAGGCAGTATTGTTATCCACAGTCTAGCCAGGAATTTAACTGACTTGCTTAAAATCACAGAGGAAGTGCCACTGACAGTTTTTGATACCTTGGTGTATAAATGAGACTGAATCCTAATAGGGCAGGAAAACACATCCAAAAAAAATAAATGCTGTTGATTTTGTTGAGCTTTTCAGTGGCACCAGGACATTCTCTAGGATTATCAGTTGCAGAGAAAGTTGTAATGTAGAGTGCTTGCATGCATAACCTTTACAATTGTAGCCAGTGCCGCCGAAATGCTAATTAGACTTATATTTCTCAAAACATGCAATGAGACTTTATTAGTCAAAGAACGGCAATAGCATTCTCTTCTAAAAACAAACCAACGATCTGTCTTGGAGCTTCTTTCGTACAAAGTTCCTCTCTTCTAGACTCCAGCTGTGAGTCTCTCTCCAGGTTGTCTTCTGGCAAGCAAGTCTCTGTCATGATAATACAGGCTGCTGAGTCTCTAACATGTGGATGCAGAACCCCGTCCTGGCTATGCCCAAGGAATAGACTGTTGGATGGAACCTCTGGAAAGTTTTTATACTTTTAGCTATGAATGTTCCTAAATTGCTAACTATATAATTTGATTGGTAGCTTACTATATAAATTATTGATAGATTACAGCATGAACATTTCATTTAAGTCATAGGGCAATATTAACTTCATCCAGGAAGCTGTACTAATGAATTGTCCCTCATTTTGAATTCATTAATAAATTCCTTAATGCAAACCTGCCCTTCAGTCTTATACTTATAATTTTCAGATCGTGTGTGCGCGTGCACATGCGCGCAAGTGTGTGTGTGTGTGTGTGTGTGTTATTTATTTACTTGGAAAATATTTGTTATTTCACCTCTCCAAGGAGCTCTTAGTAGGAAACTATGTAGTTGGGTACCTTTGTAGTATCCACCCATCACTCTCTCTGATCTCCTTTTGCCCATCTACTTTCTCTTTTGACATGTCTGTCTGAACTATTTGGATATACCCTGAGGTATAAATGGCTGATAAAGTTGTTGATAATATTTTTTCATTGATGGTCTCTATTCTGAGAGGGTTCTTATGTTTACCAGTTGTTTGTGAACAAACATGTTTACAATCACACATGTTTAAAACACACATGTGCTTATGAATACACATTGTTTATGAATATGTGTTGATGAACATAAATATTTACTCTATCATACCACAAAATTACTTATCTTATTGAAATGAACTTATAGAAAAACAATTTACTCAAGCAACTCAATCACACAATGGAGACTTAAAGTGGAGTTGATTATGTTAAATCAACAAATTAATTCTTACTATTTTTATAAAGGTAATAAATGTTGTTCTTACTACAAGGGTACTCATCTACATAGTACCTTACAAAAAAGCTCCCTGAGAAGATGAAATGACAAATATAGTCTAAGTAAATAAATAAATTCACACGCATATGGTCCAATAATTATAAGCATAAGACCAATGGACAGATTTGGATTAATGAATTAGTTAATGAGTTCACAATGAAGTAGAATTGATCAGGACAGCTCCCAGATGAGGTAAACATTTCCCTATGATTTAAAAGAAAAGGTTTGTGCTGTGGGAAAGGTAATTATTCTAAACATGCAGCCTCTGCAAAGCTTTCCAAATGGGAAGGAACAGCAGAGGAAAAGAATGATTTGGAAGTCTGTGCTTTATTCAAGGGACAATGGGCAGTCATTGAATGAAAGTAAATAAGGATTTACAGTGACACAGAAATGGAAATTTTTTTGGCATTGATTCGTCAAAATTTTTGGAGCAATGAGAATCTAGAGGTAGGGAAAACAATAATAAAAAATTATAATAATCTGAAGGAAGAACTAATACCTATTCGTTTAGTTCATTTATATGAATATTATTTTTAATGAGAAAATCAACTAATAAAAGGATGTAGAATAAGCAGAAAATGAATATATTAAGAATAGAGGGAAAATAAATGCATTGGAAACAAAAAAATCATTAAAGTGAAAAGGATCTTTGAAGAGACTAATAAAATTAAATAACTCCGGGCTAACATTGTTTTAAAAAAGAAGAGAGCAGAAAATTAAATCAACATAATAGCAAATGAACAAGATAAAAATCATAGCAAAACAAAAACAAATAAAAAGAATAGTCAAAATATATTATTCACAATTATATGCTAAAAAAAGCTGCAAACACAAAAAGATTAGAGAAATACCATCAAAATATAAAATACTCAAACTATCAGAAGATTGTATAGAGAACTTAAAAAAACCTAATCTTTGGGGAAAAAAGAGAAAGAAATAGATATAAATATAAAGTAACTGCCAATGGGGAGACAAAAAATTTCTTGGACTTGATGGATTCACAGCAGAAGCCTATCAAATTTTTGAAGAATACTTAGGATCCATATTTCACAAATCTTACTCCAAACTTGATAAAGAAAGAATGCTACCAAAATACTTTTGTGATGCAAATAAGGTCTTAATACCTAAAACAAAGGAAGATAAAATATAGAAATAAAAACATAGACATATCATTAGTGAATATTATTAAGGAGATCATTCATTGGCATCACATGGAATTTATGCCAGCGATGTAAGGGTGGTTCAACATTAGAAAAACACTCAACATAATTAATCAAAATAAAAGTCAAAACATCCAAAATGACATGGTCATCTCAAGAGATGCCTTTGACAAAATACAGCACTTTTATGATAAAAATCCTACAAAGCATGGATGGGAGGGAGCTTTTCTTAATACTATATTTTTAAAAAGCATCTAAGACCAAAAGTAAACATCATAATGAAAGGAAATACATTAGAATCTGTGCCAATGAATAAGGAAGTGAAACAAGGATGTCCATTCTCCCCATTATTATACCATATAGTTCTGGAAATCCTACTAATAGCAATAAGACAAGATAAAGTAATAAAAGGAATAAAGATAGATAAAGCAGAGATAAGATTACCCCTGTTTAATGATGGTATGCTACTTTACTTGAAAAACCACATGACATCAGCAAAGATACTGATTGAGACACGTCAGTAAAGTGTCAGGCTCCAAATAAACCCTTAAAAATCAATAGCATTTCTAAATAATAATGACAAAATTCAAGAATCTGTTACAGAAAGGGAAATCTCATTTCAAATAACTATAAAATACACAAAATATCTTGGAGTCAACTTCCCAAAACACATAAAAGATTTATATAAATTCAATGACAAAGTGTTTCTTAAAGAAATTGGGGTATAGCTCAACAAATTGTGATACATGATTGTGATGAGATACTACTGTGTTATAAGAAATAATGAGCTCGATGATTTTAGAAAAGCATGGAAAGAGTTGTATGAAATAATGAAGAGGAAAATGGGCAGAACAAAGAGAACATTGCATACAGTAATAGTAATATGATTTTAAGAATGACTTTGAATGAATAAGTTATTTGGTTTATTGTAAATACCCAAATTAACTATAAAGGATATATGAAGAAAGATTCTATCTACATCCAGAGAAAGAACTGATGAATGGAATGATTTTATACACACACACACACACACACACACACACACAGTATATATGTATGTGTTTATGTGCCTGTATATCTATCATCTATCTATCTATCTATCTATCTATCTATCTATCTATCTATCTATCTATCTATCTATCTAATGTGTGTGTATAAATTTGTGTGTAATGGTAGCCACCTTTAGTGGGAGGGAGGGAAGAAAAAAAGGAAATTTAAATTATAATTCTGTCATGTATTTGAAAGGATTAGCAAGTTGTACATATTAGATTTGCAGCTTCAAGTAGAAATATTTTTTTTACTATCTTATGGAAATGTTTGTTTTATTCCATAAATTAAAAAGAAAAAGAGGCAGAAAAAAATAAAAGAAATAATGAACAACCTAAATGGCTGGAAGAATATTAATTGTGCCCAGCTAGGCTATACCAATATAATAAAAATGACAATGCTAGCAAAATTAATTTATACTTTTAATGCTGTATCAGTTCAATTACCAAGGGGTACTTTTATAGAATGTGATGAAACAATAACAAAATTCATTTAGAAGAGCTGGTGGGTAAATCTTCAGTGCTTCTTCAAATAGAAGTCAGTTGAACTAGATGACCATTGGGGTCCTTCCTAATACTCAAAGCTTTTCATTCTGCAAATATAGGCTGGTTCTAAATACTAAATCTACCCCCTAAAAGATAATATTTTTTCCTAGTCACATTGCAAAGTATTTTAGTAATAGTAGCCTCATTGAAATGACTATATAGCCTCTCAAAGTGACAACTTTGAAGAAAAATCTCATTTGAGTGGTTACAGGGTTGTTTAAAAAAATCATATTACTTTATAAGTCAATCTTGAAGATTTTATGTGGATTACATATTTCCAAAGCATTAAAATTATATGAAAATGTGGAATGATAGTTGTTAAATATGTTAGCCTTTATTTGATTTTTGAAAAGGTCTTTCAACATTTTGCTGATTATGACTTCTAGGTCATTATCTTCATTGTCATTATACAAAAATAAGAAATAAATATCTGGTTATTTGAGTTTTCTCTTTGATTCAACTCTAAAGAGACAGGAGTCTACTATATCCAAAATATTGATTTTTCAAAGAAGAAATGTGATTCCATGAAGGTTAAATGTCAATCAGCTTTCTTGAATTTTCCATATGTTGTCATCAGACTTAGGTATTTAATGTCAATATTATGACTAGATAAAGGGCACTGATTCATTCATAGCCCATGTTTCCAGCTTTGTTTGGCCACAGCTGCAATATCAATGTTCACACTGAGCCCATCTGTAAAGGTTGGTGCACAATGACCTTGGCCAGCACAAAGCCTCTTTCAGGGAGTCCAGATACAATACTGAAGGTGCAAACTGGGAGGACAGATGGTAGGGTCAGTGATGAGGAACTTGTTTGCTGTCACTGAGGAAGATGATTCCTCTCGCCAGCAGTCTTCTTAGAGGCAGACCAATGAGGGCATTTCAATGACAGAAAAGTTGAATGCTATATGTAGAGATAATTTCAGTTTGACATGATTATTTATTATTCTGACTTGAATTGAGAGTCAGGATCACCCCGGAGCATGAATTTGCTGGCACATGAAAAAAGTCAAGTTGGAATCATAGAACCTTACTCACAGGATTGAATTAGTAATGATGAAGTTAAGATTCAATGATATGGATTCTACATGTGATCATCAGTTTCTCCCATGAAAACTTAGTAGTGTTCAGTTACTGTAATGGGCCAGTTAAGAATATTTATTGTTGTGAAGATCCTGTCCAAATACTCATAAACTCCAAGTTTTTTTTTTTGTTGTTTTGTTTTGTTTTCTGAATTACATTCCCCACAAGGCTTGGGGACAGAAAGCTGTGCTGAAACCAAAGTAATGTTTCCTCAAACATTTGCATTTGCACTCATTCTCAAATAATCCTGTTGTCTCTCCAACACAGCTAGAAGAGAAATAAATAGTTCAGCCACGCATGAGAGCTTGGAAGTCTTGCTATAGCTCTTAGAGTGTGCATAATCTCTGCTCCAGAAGAGTGAAGCAATAAGTATAACAGTGTGACTTCTTTGGAAGGAAGCCTACAGTCAGGACAAAAGTCTCCTACAACTGCTCCCAACAAGAACACATAGCATAGGAATGGTTTTGGCCAATGGTCTTCCAATATCTTTGAATGAACACCCCTATCAATTAAAAAAAATTATCACATAGACCCAGCTTATATTACTTACGTATTTGTAAATTTCACAATGTACTGCTCTCTTAATGTTTTGATAGAAATGTTAAACAAAAATTGAAAATTAAAAATAAGAGAAAGATGAATGAGTGAATGAATTAATGAAAAGGTATTTATTAAGTACTCATTATGTGCCAAGCACTATACTGAGAGCTGCAGATACAAAGGCAAAAATAATCCTGACATTCTAAGAGCTTGTATTTTAATATGGGAAACGCAACACATAGGAGACTAATATCTAGAGAAGGTCACATTGATCACAAAGTATCGGGGATCCAGAGTGGTGCCACAGAGAAGTTCTTTGAAACACTTCATCCAGAAACACTGGCAGAGTTTCATTTAATCATACTTTGTGACTGCAGAACTATAAGTATGTTGACAAAGGACTATAGGTAAGGCAGTTGGTGTGGTTCTGAATAAGATGATTAAAGAATATAGGAAGTGAAGTGAAAAGTGGAGGTTGAAGTCTTCCTGGAGAGGAGTTATCAGAACAATGTCTCCCAGAACATGGTCTTTGGTATATAGTTAGCAGTAACAACAATAAAAGCTGTTGATTTGTTAGAAATGAAATATGCCTTATTGGAACAGATAAAAACTCACATTTATACAGCTTTAAAGTTTACAAACAATTTCCTTACCACATCTTATAAAGCAGGTAGTATGAGTTCTGTTATTTCCATTTTACAGATAAGAAAACAGAGCTTCAGGTAATTTAAATAAAGTGACTTGCCTAAGGCCACAAAGCTAGTAAATGATTGATCCCAGACCTCAATCTGGAACCTCTGGTTGCCAACTATGCTGTTGTATGGCAGTCGTTAGAAAATGTGGTTTGTTCAGGATGAATATTACAATTTAATATTTTTAAAGAAAGCATTGGAGAAAGAGTAGGAAAACGTGGATGTTTTATAATTATTCAGTAAAGATAATTTTCTCATGTCCTTGGTGTAAAATTGGAATTTGAGTAACAACATCTGAAACTTAGTCATTGGTTTCATGCATATGAGCTGTTAGCTGGGACTATTCCAGGGCTTCAAAACCTGCACTAATATAATCTGCGTAGTTACCTAAGCCCAAGGTAGTGATGTTCTGAGCTTCTCTAGTTTTACAGCTTGCTTTCAGTGCTTATATTTGCTACAATGCTTTAGAGCAAGAGAAGGCAAAGGAAATGGTACAATGAAAGGGGGAGGGGGGAGGATTGTTCACTGTCTGTCCCACTGCCTTGGAAATAGAGGTTGTCCCAGCTCTTCCCCAATCAGTACACCATTTGTGCCAGCAATCACATAGTTTTAGAAGGCAGTAATGCTCTTCAGCATTTATTAGATTGAGAGACTAGTTACATATGCCTTTTTTTATGTTGGATGGGGCATACTGGATAAATAGTATCACTCCTAGCAATGCTTTTGAAATCTTGTAGCCATGAATAGGACCCGTTTTAAGAAGCCATGTTCTTTTAGTCTAATGATAGAGTTGAAACTTTTGCCAAGACATTCATGAATTGACTACCTCCTTCCGGTTGGTTATGTTAATGGTCAAAATGGTGTTATGACTGGAGAGATGTGGTCAAAAAGACATAGGTTTAAATTCTGAGTTATTTTTATCATCAGAGAAGCTGTTTTAACTCCTCTGAGCCTCGATTTTCTCATCTATCAAATAGGAATAACGATACCTGTAGCACCTGCCTAAGAGAGTTGTTCTGAGACTTAAATGAAATGATTGCAAAGGACTTCATAGAGTTTAAAGTGCTATCCAAATGTCTTTTTGTTTGAATAAATGTCCTTTTTACTTTCTTTCTCTAGGATTTCTGTGAATTCAAGGAGTTTGTCTCCTGATATATAGGGTTTTTTTAAAAAAAATATTCCTGAGCAAAATGAGTACTTTAACATCCACCTAAAGGCTTCTGTCCTTAAAAAAAAAAAAAAAATTCAAAATGGTAATGAAGGGCTTGGAAATAACAACCATGTGAATTACATTAGTTAAAGCCCAATAAGAAATTGCATTTGGTACAAAACTATCTAAAGACAGAGAAAATACATTCCAAATGCAAATGAAGGCATATTTACTATTCATTCACTCTGGAATAATGTGATGTTGACAACAACAAAACATGAATGTTTTCATTCTTTTTCTTGTTTGTAAAGGCAAAGAAATTCTCCTGAAATTTCAATGATACATCTGTTGATCTTTGTTCTAAAAGTAGATTGAATGAGTTAAGAAACAGCAGTTCACTCCTGTTGGGGGAAAAAATTCCTATTTTAAAGTGTCTCTCACTCACACCCTGAGGGGGGAAAAAGGAAAGTATGTTCAGAAAAATATGCTTAGAGGTATTCGAAATAACATACTAAGATTTTATAAGGTACAAGATCAGTATTCAATCTATTCATCTAAATTTATGTAGTTTCCTGAACTTAGCTGTGTACCACATAAAATCTGGAAAATATTTCAGGTTGAACTGGATATTTCCTGATGCAAATGATATTTTATGCACTTGGATTTCCAAATCAATCTTGATAAACATTTAGGAGTACCCCTCCTCAAACAAAAGGTATAGTTCCCATTCATTGAAGTTATAACATTTAAAAATCTGTTTAATAATTTCGCCAATTAAATAAATCTTTTGCTACTAAAATAGAAAATGTAACATCCCTCTTCTGATCATGATCCAACATCCTTAGTTATTAGTATGCTCTTAGTTATTAGCATCCTCTCATCTTCCATAAATGTGTGAATGTTATACTGCTGCTACCCCAATAGAGTATAAACTCATGAAGGGAAGTGACTTTTTAATTTGGTTTTGTAGATACATTTTTTTGGTTGTTGAATTTAATTTAATCTATAAGGTTTAGGTCTCCCCCACATCATAGAAATAAGTGTAATTTAAGCACGACAGACGCAAGGCATAAGGCTGGGAATGCCACCACAACTTGTCTTGTTCCCTGAACTACTTCCAAAGAATTATAAAGTTTTGTTTGTAATTAAGTTGCAAAAGAGATATAATAGGCACCTAAAACAATGTGATTGCAGAAGTGATACAAGCCTCAAGCTGTCCCGTAGTACCTTCCTCAAAGACATACCATAGTCCCAACCTAGATTCTAACTGCCTAGAACTTCTAACCATTCACTCTTTAGATACCAAAGCGTGGGTTCCAGAAGACTGTTGCTAAAATATACATCACACTAGGAGGTGAGGAGGATCACCTTGGTTCCCCTTTTCACTATATAATCAGAAAAGTAGGATATTAAAAGGGAACAACTAAATTTGAGGATATGTAAGCAAATGATTGTCCTGAAAAATAATTCATCTCCAGGTTGCACTTGTCATATCCTGAAATAAAACAAAGCCATGAGTTGAGGAATGAAGTGTCTTTATTTGAGATAATAAGATAGCAATGCTGTCACCATGAGGGATGTCCAATGGATTTTCCAACTCCAAGGCCATGCAAAAGCTTCTTATACCTTTAGTAGGAGAGGGAAAGGAGGCAAGATGAGGTAGCAAGGCCTAGTCATAGGATTCCAGTGGCCCTTGGTAATCTGGACAAAAAAAGTCACTTCATTCTGATTGCTTTGCCCTTCATGCCATGAATTTCAGTGGAAGGGGGAATGGACACTAGAAGCTGAGATCCAGCTTGAGCTGGGCTATCCCATAAGACAAAATCCCCGTCTATGATGGCATTCAGCTCAACTTAATCAAGGGTAAATATCTTAAGAATAGGACTGTAACAATATAACTGAATTTCTGAAATTATAATGATCATTTAAGGGAATGACAGTCTGTAATGTTAAAGCAAAGTTATTGGGGGGGGGGAAGGGAGAGTTAAAGATCTTCCCTGCCCATTAATAGGTCTCAGAACCTCTTGATAATTTCTGTGGAGGCACTGGGTCAGAGCATTGCATCCTCTGGCTCTGAAAAGTGTATATATACTTTGAGGTGAGGTTTTACTTTGGGGCTTACTCATTAGAAGTGTTTATTTGGCCAGATGAGACTCTGAGGAGCCACCAAGGAGCCCTCCAGCTTTGAAAACCCAATTGTTGGTGTTTCTCTCTCTGGTATGGTCAGACAGTTGGATCTATCTATTGGTCTGTGGTGTATGTATTCCTTATGATTAGACAGTTGGAAGCCCTGTCTGTCGGTCTTTATTTCTCTGTATTTTCTCTGAAGTTCAGGAGGCTGACTTTTTTTCCCTGAACTAAGTGAATGATATGTGTGCTTGCTTAGATTGTTGACCCCTCAAAAAGTTGCTTTCCTTTTAGAAAAGCAGATCTAAGAACCTGTACAGCAGTTCCTCCTGTGTATATTGGGGTCCTTTTCATTACACAGTCCATATTACATTTGGTATTAACAATTTAAGTCCTTATATAAACAATGATATCAACAATTTTTTAGTCACACTGCTGACTCATTAGTCTTTCTTCACAATGCCCCCAGAAAACTCTTCACTGTAGAAGCTCACTCTACTCCTGGACTTCCCACATTAGAAATATCTTCTGCCCTTGTTGATCAACACCTTTGATTAGCTGGTTTCTCCATTTTAAGGAGAAAGACCCAGACTATCCTTTCCTTCAGTCCTCTCCAGATTGCCCTCCTGATTCTTTCAGATTATCTTTAAAAGACCCCTGAGTCAGACATCATCATCCCCTCTCTCCACCTACCTCTCCCCTCCACTTTCACCTCCCTTTCATGCATTACCTTCCCTCATTAACATGCAAGCTGTTTGAGAGCAGGAACTGTCTATCTTCAACATGTATTTATATTCCCAGCACTTAGCACAGTACTCAGTACATAATAAGTGGTTAATAAATGCTTATTGATTCAAAGAAATAAAAGGGGAGTTATCTAATGAGATTCAAGGATTTACACAGAGAACTTATCTATAACCCAGAAATTTTAAAAGATGTTACAAAACAATGAAGGCTGGAGTGGGTAGCAGGAAAAATATAAGAGTGGCATAGCAATAAGATTAATGCCACGAGTGCTCAGATTTAGAACAGCTTGAGGTTAACAATAAGAGGAGGAAGGTAACTAAAGGTGGGAGAGAGAGGTAAATCAAGGAAGGTATAGTAGCACTGCTCCAAATAAGTGGAATGAGGTAAAGGGGCATATCTAGGCAGCAGTTCATGTGAAATTGACCTGGAGTATTTAGGGAACTGTAATCTCACCATCTGTCAATGTTATAATATGGTGGACACCTATATGTATGCAAATATGTATATTATATATGTGTGCATGTGTGTATACATATTTATGATATGTATTTGTGTTTTTTGTATATATGTGTATAGACGTACACATATGTATCTTCAAGCTTAGCTTGAATTAACAGAAGTACATTATCTAGAATAAATGAGATTGTAATTCCATTGAACTCTGCCCTAAACCACAATTTGAATACAGTTCACTTCTGGGTACAATCTTTTAGAAACAACACTGACAAATGAGACTGTATCCAAAGTGGGGACTGTGACAAGGATGAATTAGAGACTATGTCATATGTGGAACAGTTGAACAAAGGGAGCATGTTTAACCTGGAGAAGAAAATAAGTTCATTAAATACTATTGCCTTTACATATGTGTGTGTGTATATATATATATATATATATACACATATACATATATATATATATATATTTAAAGGACTGTCATGTGAAAGAATTGCATTTTATTTTCTAATTTCCAATAGAAAATCTAGGAATAATCCGTGGAAGTTATGGTGCTACAGATTTTGTATTGACAAAAGGAAAACTTTCCTCTCCATTAGAGCTATCTAGAACTAAAATGGGGTACATCATGAATTTCAGAGTTTATAATGTCAGGATCTGTTCAAGTAGAAACTAGATTAACATTGATTGATGTGTTATTTAGAAGAAATTCTTGTTCTTATACAGTTTAGGCCAGAAGTGGAGAACTGATGGCCTCACGACCACATATGGTCCTCTAAGTCCTTGAGTGTGGCTTTGACTGAATCAAAATTTCACAGAACAAATCCCCTCAATAAAACTTGTACTCAGTCAAAAGGCTGCACCTAAGGACATAGAAGACCACATGTGACCTTGAGGCCACATGTTCCCTACCCCCAGCTTAGGTCTGTATATTCTGAGGCATCTTTCTGTTTCTAGGATGCTTTTATCCTTGCAGCTAATCAGAATCTCTTCATTTTACAGATCAGAAAAAGAAAACCCAGTGGGACAGCTGTTGACTTAAATTTGCTTAGCTATTTATTGGCAGATATGTGACTTAATTCATTTCAACTTGTTTTAATGGAAAATAAGAAGAGGTCCCCTCATCTCCTGTACTCTGAGCCTCTTCCAAAGAGATGTACTTTTTCTCGGCCCTGACTCCCTTTCCCTTTCAAATGGCACAACTCTTCATTGGATCTCTAAACTTGTGTTTGATATAATAAAGTAGTCCCTTTATTGGTTCCTTGGCTCTCACAATGGTGGTAGGGGCTGGATCAAAGAGAAGTGGCAATTAAGCACAAAGAGCAGACTTTAAAAGGAGATGCAACTTCTGCAATCACTTTTTTCTTCCCCTTTTTTGATCATATTGGAACTCTGAGATCTCCCTCAAACTCCTCCTTCTGTGGGGTGGAGGACTCAGAATGTATAGCGGCTATACTGACACATAGAATTTGAAACATTTGCTTATCTAGGTGAACCTAAGACTGGATATCAAGACCTTAGAAACCTATTCTCTTTTCTGTTTTTCTTTTTTCTCTTTGACCATAGATAACTGAATAGATATTGTAAAATGAATGTTGCTACCCTTGGTAGCAATTCCCATGAAATGGAGAGTTTGGGAACTTTTGGATCACAATGACCACCGTCAGGATCATGAACTAAAATTATATCCTGCCTTTCCTGATGGTATGGACCTTGAGTAAGTTGTTCAGAAAGTACATAGCCAAGGTACAAATGAAATATCTATTAAGTAGTTCTACATATTTTCTTATTTTTATGCTTTAAGTGTCAGACTTTTAAGAGTATGTTAGCTGTTAAAGATCAATGAATCATGTTTTAAGTATTAGTCAATGGGCACTTATAAATCTTTTGTTTATTTTAATCATTTCTTCTCTGGTGGGGATACATACCTGTCCTTAATTGCAATAGCTACTACTTGGTACATTGAGTAACTTTCTAGAAAGAGACCTATTCATCCTCTACAGGGAGAACCTAGGCACAGTCGTTCCTCAGTTTTATTCTGAAGACAGTTCCCAGAGTTCTACTAGGTGGGAGCATAACGAGTTACGGAATGTAAAAAGAGTCTTTTTCCCCTGTTTTGAGACTAGGCACCTCCTAGGGCTGAATCCTGTCCATATAATGCTAGAGTTGGGACACTTTGGTAGGAAGAAGACTGCCCACACATTGACCCATTGTATTGTTATTGTTGTTAGGAGAGCAGATGAGTATAATTTTAGCCTGGTAACAGCTTTATCTGATGACAGCAGAGTAGCCAAGTGTCTGGCTCCTTTCTTCTGCTTCCACTCCTGGAAGAAATGAAAGTCTCCTTTGGAGAAGGGTAGGGGAAGAATCTATAGATATCTATTCTGCCCCTCTTTGATATGCACAACATCACTCCCATGATATATGTGGGAGAGAGCTCTTGCAACATGTGGGATCATACTACACATGAGCCCTCATCACACATTTCTTTGGTGACTAGGAAAATGGTGTTGCCCTCTACAGAAATAGAGAATTTTGGAGAAGAAGGTGATTTTTTTTTGAAAGACGATAGGCTCAATTTACATGTGTTGAATTTGAGGTGTTAATGGGACTATATCAAATAGGCACCCCTTAGTACAAATCTTGGCATGGTGAAAAGAACATTAATTATAAAGTATATTTGCTGATGATCTGGTAATATGCTGTGGTCTAATAAGAGATAAATTAAGAAAACCATGCATATGACCTTCAATATTCTAATGGTCTGGATTGCCTTTCTATTGTTGATAGCCATCAAGGCTCTAAGAACCCTCACTAGGTATTACCAATCTTTATATTTTACTATCTTTTTTCCATCTTGTAGGCTTACTGACCTTTCCACCACTCCAAATAGCCACTCAGTTCTCCTGCTAAACATAGGATCTTAGTTTTAGAGCTGCAAAGGAATTTAGAATTCATTTTATCCAACTCCCTTATTTTTCAAATAAGAAAATTGCAACACACAAAAGCTAAGTGGTTTGCCCAAATAACACAATTAAATAAGTATTTGAGGTTGGATTTGAACTCAGCTCTTTCTGACTCTAGTTCCAACCCCAATATCCTTCCCCTGACCCAATGACATGATTAATATTCAGGAAATGATCAATATAGAGGCCATTGTTTTCCAAAAAAATTCTGATCTTTGATCTAATTTTTTGAGTATGACTCTCATATGTGGTAATTGACATTATCCAAACTATTCAGCCGGTTTATCATCTGACCATGGATGATTCCATTTTTGTAGCATTTAGAACAATGCACTCACAAATTTAAATTGCTCATTAAAGTCCAGTATAAAGAATATTCTCTATACTACTCCTATCAGCAATGTACATCCTACCCTGTGGGAAAATTAATGTGGGGGTTTAATATAGCAATTTACTCGGTTTGCAGCCTGTGAGAATTATCTGGGGACCTGTTTCACTTATGTAACTATGCAAAAACAGGACCCAGAGGATTTGAATTAGTTCCAAATAAAATTCCTCTAGGATATTAATCCTCTGTTCTATTATGATGAGCCCAAGCAGCACAATGATCAGATAAGAGCGAAAGAAGCAGCTAGGTAGCCATCAACCACAATGCCTTCATCCACATTTCACTGCATATCCTGGAGCTCTACCTTCCAAATGACCTAGTAGCACAGGACGATCACTGAGTTTAGCAAGCATACATCTTATTCCTTGCTTAGCGTCCAAATAGTGACACATCCATGATTGTGATGTTTATATTGCCACCCCCACATACTTTCCAGTTTCTTTTCCTCTATCTCTTTTGGTCTCATGTCTCTCTTTTTCTGCCTCTTCCTGTCTCTCTGTCTCTCTGTCTATCTCCTTGTGTCTCTTTCACTGTCTCTCTTCCTCTCTGTCTCTCCATCTCTGTCTCTCTCTATATATCTGTCTGTCTCTGTCTCTTTCTCTCTCCCCCCAACAAAAGAAAAAATTGGCAAGTCTTATATCATTGAGAATTAGGAGCATCAGTTTCAGTCCACATCCACAGATAACAAATTCCCATATAGTCTTATTAAGTATCTGCTCCTACTATGTGCAAAGCAAAGTGCCAGGTTCTGGAATTGGAGATGAAAATGGTCCACTATCTCTTGATCTCAATAAATTTTGTATTTTAGTTGTGAAAATCAAATAAAATTCTAAATCGCATTTTTTTAAATGAAGCAATATTTATGGGAAAAACTTACTTTTGGCTAAGCCAATACAAATAGTGAGTCAAGTAGGACTGGCTGCAAATAAAATGCCAAGTAGGCAAAATTCCTTTCCTTGACCCCCCTCCCCTCTTTCAGTATTCCACTGACACTGACTTGTTACTAATAGGATTCTAAAATCACAGTAAAGTGACCTCAGAAATCATTTAGCTTAGGCTTCTTAAACTTTTTCCACTTGAGACCCCTTCAGCCCTTCTTAACCTGTGGGTCACAACATGATATTCATATAACCCCCTAATTTTACCAAAGAGAAACTGAGGCTTAGAGAAATTCAGTGATGTAACCAAGGCTATGGAGGTAGTAGGTTTCAGAGGTGTCAGGTCCTCTAACTCCAATTCCAGTGGTTTTGCTGTACTATTGTGCCTCTACTCCTCCTGTGTAATATCCTTATATTTTCTGAAGGTAAAATGTCTTAACTCATAGGAAGTATGATAATGATGGAAATTTAAGAGGTTGTGGCTGATATTACAGGGCAATCTTTTCTGGTCCCATTAAATTATAAGAGATGGGTAGTCTACTACTTTTCTTGTTGGGATATCTTTAATATCCAATAAACACTGAGAAAAAAATCTTGAAAAGAAAATTCTTCAATCAATTAAGTTATCTTTATTCTAGCTTAATTACCTGCGAAAAAATAGGACTTGTTCTGTAATGGCACAAAAGACTTAGGGAAACTTAAAGACTTTGCTTTAATTCCTTTGAAACAGCTTAAAAACAACAACAATAACCTTGTGAGTTATCTGATATAGTGTTTCTGATAAACTGAGTATACTGTCCTAGATTACTTTCATTTCTTAAAGTTAATAGGAGACAAAAATAGCATGATGGTTTTCCTACTGGAAAAGACCTGAGTACCAACCTAGTCGTACACCTCATTTTTTTACAGAGGAAACTGAGGCTCAGGGATTGTAAATGACTTGCCAAAAATCACACACGTAACATATTAGGGGTAAGGTTTGAATTCAGATCCTCTGACTTCAGCGTCAATTCTCTTTGATCGGTTAATCACTATAATCAGAACACATACCATACTACGCACAGAGAGTATTTAAGTTAAAACAAAACCAACAATTCTATTGATCAAATTGGGTCTAACTGAAAAGTTTAAAAAAAACTTATAATGAAATAGTATTTGAGTATGCCATATGTTGATGAACAAATTATGATTATGAGTAAAGATGATTTTTTTTTTGCATTGCCGTTCATGAAGTGTGACCTGTAAACATACATATTACCATTTGCCCTTTCTCTGACTTGTTGATAGAGCTCTTTAAAAAATAAAAGCCCAATTTGCTGCTCTTTGTATTATCATATGCCATGAAATGTCCCGGGACAGTGGTATATACGTGTATGTATGTATGTATATATGTATTCAGTTTCCTTGTTTGTGAAAAAGAAAAAATGAGGAGTAAGACTAACTGGGTACTCAAGTCCTTCCCAGTAGAAAAATTATGATGTTATACACACATGTGAGTATGTATACATGTTTGTGTGTATAGTTTTACCACAGTGACTAGGGAGCATTAGAGAAAAGTTGGAGTGTGTTTAAGAATAAGGGAAATTCATAAAGACAAAGGTAGACAGATCTATATTTTTAAAAGAGAAAATGAATTAGGTTATGGGGCTAGCAATGGATCAGGAAGATTAATAAAGCAAATTCTTCCATTTTCATCTTCTTCTACTTCTCCTTCTGGAAGAATCCCAGGGAGAATTTGGAGCAGAGATACAGCCAGCAACTAAAAATCATATTAGCATGAATTTACATAGACAATCTCCAAAATAAAGTTTTAAATTGGCATGGAAAAAAGATCTAAAAATATTTACCTGAATCTAAGGAAAAGTAAGATGAAAAGGAAAACTGAGGAATAGTCAGAAGGTAGCTATGGGTAGAAATAAGAGTACACAGACATTTTTGAAAATAAAGCTTCATGAGGTGAAAAAGACCTGGACAGTCACAGTGTCTATTTTAATGAGAAGAGTAATGAGAAGTGCTAATCCAGCACGAATGACTGAAATGTTATTCATGAAATATGGATGTTCACCTAAATGAACAGAAATGAGAACACAAATACACACACATAAAAACATACAGCATTTATTATGGCTACATACATCTCCATGTAGGAGCACGAAAGGTGTCCTGGAAGGATTGGTATGAAAAAAGCCAGGTGGGATTAGTCAGGAAGGCAACATTTTGGATGGAATAAGTGATATATATTGGGAAAGGGAAGGAAACAGGAAAATTCATACAGAAGAGCTGGCCTGTGAGACAGCTCAGAGCCAGAAACAGGTTAAATGCATGGGGAACAATGAATAGATTTGCTTGGATTAAAACAGGTGTGGGGGTGGGGAGGGTTGTAACAAGGCTCAATGCATGGGGGGTGGGGTAGATGAGAGACATTAGCACTTTGAAGTGAACTGTTGCACTTTGTGCGTGAATCTTGGTTTGA